>NW_027202270.1:20818534-21546034 GCF_024711535.1 Dipodomys merriami | reverse complement strand
GAAGCTGAGACAATCTAATGTGGGGCCTAGAGTATATTCAGTAAGGTATATCCTTTGCAACACTTAGCCAAGATTGTGTCCTCTGTTACATTTATCCCCTTCGTATGTTATGGGGTTAAGAGGTATTCTTTCTTTTTGTAAGAAAATCTTGTTTTAATCTCCTTGAAAGATATAAGTGTGAGTCAAATATGCCAGGGATTCCTTCAAGTTCGAAGATAACTAGTCTGTGTCAAGATAATAGTGAAAATCATATAAAAACAAAATAACAAACCCTACAATATCTGTAGACATAGCTGATCCTGGGATTGTAATTTCTGTTTAACTTTTTTCTTCTTCCCAACCAATTCAAGGTTTTCCTCACACATAGCCAGCACTCCGTCCCAAGAAAGGAGGAGATTAAATATAATCATCCTGTCAAAAGCTAGCTGGCTTATCTCCTCAAGGAATGTTGCTGCATCATCTTGATCTTTCTTACTGGCAGGATGATTATTTAGCAGCCATAGTAGTTAGGCCTACTTTGATGAAAGGGATACTGTGCTTTGCAAGTCAGTGTAGTCTACCCACTGCTAGTAGAACCTATATTCTTGCAATAGTATGGCTAAGATAAAAAGTTAATGTGATACCTACAAGATGTGGTAGACACAATTATTAAGCACAAATCCTTACGCTGTGTGTTTAGTATGAGAAATATAACACATACTTCTTTCACCCACTCCCTTGTCACCAAGTTCCTACTTCATTCTTTTTGGTTCACAGAATATGCAGCCTCAGCATTGCCTATGGTTCCCCATACATCCTTATCCTACATTAGTTTCCTTCATACATAAAATGGACACCAAATACTATGCTCAGTCTTCCCATTGGAAGAATTTCCCTTTCCCACTGTCAATTGGGTCACCTCTGGTTTGTGTTAAATGCAGCATCAATCCATTTTTAGCTAACACCATATATTACAGTGACCTGTTTGTGAAACAGGCCCATAACTTTATTTCTTCACTAGTTGGCCTACAGAGAAGACCATTTTCCCTCCTAAAAGAAGTGTTGAAATTAATAGTGAGAGTGTTGCAGTATAGTATCTGTGTCTTGTGTATATGTCTGAAAGTTTGCCTTATGATGTCCTGATTAATAGGGCTAGGCAAAATAGAAATATTGTACATTTTCTATAGCGTGTACATTTCTATAGGGTTTATCCAGACTTTGGCATCTATAGTCTTTCTAAAGAATATAAGACATTTACCATCTGTTTCTAACAGTTTGGGTAAGAGAGGAAGTGGCCATCTTTGAAAAATATAATAATATCATTCATTCACAAAATACATCTTTCCTTCCTTCCTTCCTCTTTCTTTTTTCTTTCTTTCTCCATTTCTCCCTTTCTCTTGTTCTTTCTTTCTCCCTTTTTTCTTTCCTTCCTTCCTTTTTTCCTTCCTTCCTTCCTTTTTTCTTTCCTTCCTTCCTTCTTTTCTTCTTTCTTTCTTTCTTTCTTTCTTTCTTTCTTTCTTTCTTTCTTTCTTTCTTTCTTTCTTTCTTTCTTTCTTTCTTCTCCTTCCTTCCTTCCTGCCAGTCCTGGAGCTTGAACTCAGGACCTTGGAGCTGTCCCTGAGCTTCTTTTGCTCAAAGCTTATGCTCTACCACTTGAGCCACAGTGCCACTTCCAGCTTTTTTGATAGTTTATTGGAGATAAGAATCTTATGGACTTCAATGCCAAGGCTAGCTTCAAAACTCAGTCTTCAGACCTCAGCCTCCTGAGTAACTAGGATTGCATGCATGAGCCACAGTGACTGACTAATACATCCATTCTTATATTCCCACATGGTATTTCTCAATACTATCCCTAGGAAGTTCTGGTATATACAATTGTCTCACAATAAAAGGACCTTTTATTTCCAATGGACTAGGAAGATAGGTAGCCTTTATTAATGTCTGACTACTCAATAACTCAATTATAAAATCCTGCAGAGAGCCTGTTTTCCAAGTCAATTCCTTGTATCATCCTTTAGGATCTGTCATCCCAAGAGAGCAGAATCTAAAACAAAAGCACTTGTGTAAGTGCTTATTCGGAGAAGTAGAGGACAAATAAAGCAAATCAGAAAGAGTGAAACCACTTTTGATAGTTGGTTGCTAAATTCTGTGAGGCTGTCTAAGAAACTAAAGTCATAACAGATATTGTGTCATAATACTATATCTTGTATGATACAAGATATTCACAATAGATTTTAGACTATGTACTGTGGTAATGTTGGAAGTAAATCTTAGTTTATATAATTCTTAAGGTTTAAATAAGTTATATTCTGTTTGGGGCAATTGCTAAACTTACCATACTTTTTTAAAGCTACCCTGAGGAACAGAGGGGTATTCACTAAGAGTCCATCTCCTTGGATGTATAGTCTAAGTCAAGCCACTTATACATGTAACAAATTACTGTAACATGAACTTGTCACACTTCTCTTAATCTTTGTTATTTGTCTTATATATACTACTATATCCTCCTAATGTAATTACTCATGCTAGAAGACCTTACTTCTTCACTAGAAATTGTTTTTTCATTCCTATAGAGAACTCTCAATTTAATATTGCTTCTTTTCCTTCCTTTTCCTCTTCTCTTTTCTTCCCCTTCTCCCTCCTTTTTCCCTCATACTTCTTTCTCATAGGTACTGCAATACTAGGATAGGCGATGATGAAATTTTTAATTCTGGATCAAAGTTTTCATGTCTGAAATTTCTTATCATTAGCTTAGCCACTAAAATGAATTTTATTGAATGTATAGAACACTACACTCTTAGAGTAGGATAGAAATTAGATAAAATCCAATTCATCCTTTAACTCAAAAGAGGTCCCAGCTATTAATTTCCTGAGAAGTGATAATGTTACTCTGTAGGTGAGTTATTCATCTTTAGACATGAAAATTCACTACCACAAGAGTTTTTTAGTTATATATTTGTC
The DNA here is from genome assembly GCF_024711535.1 of Dipodomys merriami. Classification (NCBI taxonomy): domain Eukaryota; kingdom Metazoa; phylum Chordata; class Mammalia; order Rodentia; family Heteromyidae; genus Dipodomys; species Dipodomys merriami. The sequence goes on along the minus strand of NW_027202270.1, from coordinate 21,543,094 downwards.
TCAGTAAGAGAAAAAATTCCGAAGATTAAGTGATCATAAAAATCTTAGTAATAAATCAGCTTTCTATTTGTGGAATCTAGAGGAAAACAAAATAAAGCACAGAAACAAGGTCATGGATGAAAAACTGGACTGTTATGGAAGAGGAAGGACCTTGGGGGCAAAAGAAGGGAGAGGAATGATAAGAAAGTAAATATGATCACTTATGCATATTTGGAAAGATCCTTAATGCATACAGCTTAACATATGCCCATAAAATGGTTTTCAATTCTAATAATAATCATCATCATAATAAGCACATATGCTGTTCTTCAATGTGACAGTCACAATTCTAAGTACTTTTCAATCATTACAATTTTAATCTGCATTCTAATCCTGTAAAGTGAGTGGTATTGCATCCTCCTCATTTTGTAGAAGAAACTGAGGCACAGAGATTTCAAGTAGATTACCCGTCACATGATTAGTGAGTAGCAGAACTGACATTTGAAACCTGGCCATCTGGCTCTAGAATCTGCACTCTTATCATTATATAAAGGGAATAATTTCTAGAGCTTCTACTTATTTCCTTTTCTTCTTGTTTGCCATTGCTCCTTTATTTTTCATGTGGTTTCTATGATCTCTAGGCCAAATGAGATTCCAAAAATAACAATTTTAATTTCCAAATTGAGGGCATGATTTCTAAATGGACCAAGTTATTTTTGTGAACCCTACATAAAATTCAGGAACAGAACTTTGGGAAGGAACTTCCAGATGGCAGTAAATCTTCACAGTTCAGTAATTAAGCCTTTTGAGAATGTTACTCTGTGATGGAGCCACTGCCTGATTAACTGTACAATATCAATTATATCAAATGGCACTACTTTAATTCTGTCAAAATTTAGAGAAATCTGACATGCTGACACGAGATTCTGTGAAGTGTGATAATGAGCTGCCAAGTGTCATAAAGTGCCACAGGGGGTGGGGAGAAACAACTCTTGCTTTTAGGCTAAATTTGTTATTTTTTATTCATATTAGAGAATGCTTTATTAACACCATAAGCGTTCAGATATATACACATCTCCTGTTTGAAATGAACAGTGTAATCTTTTTAGTTTTTATGAATGAAGTTCAAGTGAGAACACTTGAATTACAGAAGAAATTAAATGGTTGATTTTTATTTTTTTTAGCTGAGGAAGATTGCAAAGCTAGGAAATTAGGCCCTTATGCATTTTGTCCTCGCTAGTCCTGTGAAGCATGGTCTTCAGAAAGTTAGCGTTAGCTTTTTGGAAGTTAAGAAATTCAACTTGTCTAATTTTATAGTGACAGAAACTTTCCTGGTCATTAAGGACACATCCAGGCTGTTTAAATAGCAAAGCTGGAGTTATTAAGTGACAGAATCTTTCAACCAGGTTTGGCTATCTTGAAAGGAAAGGCATATCCTTTTCATTAAAAACGGAAAAGACTTTATTTTAAATGCAATACTGTTATCAAACATGAGAGTTTCTATTTCATTAATGGAGTAATAAAAACAGCTAAAAGATAGGCCACTTTTGAGTTTTTAAAATCATTACTTTAATGAGATGTGTACACATTTAAATTTTCTGTTGTCTTTCATTGAGATGAAAGGAGCCCTGCATTAGGCTTCTTGGGATGTCTGAGTGACATTAATGAGCACTCTGACATGGAAGGTTCACTTATTTTAATGTGCAGTATTTGGTGATCATCTTTAGTTGCCTACCATATCTGACCTATTTGACTTCCTTTGTAACTTTGTGCATTTTCAGTTGTCTCCTGGATATTTGAAGCACCCCAAGCTAAATATCTACAGCCCAACCTGCCATATTTTTTTCCTAACCCTTTCCCTTCTAGTACTTCTCCTCCCTTTCCTTTGATCCAGAAGACTCACTATGTGTAAATCATCTACAAATGACATCTCAGTGTTTCCACTTTGGTTCACCCACCCCTAATGGCATTTGGAGATAATTCTGTTTCCTGTAGATCCCTGCACTAACATTGGCCAGTTTCATTTTATTCCAGTATTCTTAATTTCCTATAGCTAACCTCTACTGATACCCCGCCGTAGTTAATCTCTGGTGGGTTTTCATCTATCTACCTTCTATTGGTGTATGCTAAATGGTAATAGAGCTGTAGACACATTGCCTCCCCATCTTTATCCAGTAATAATTTTTCACTTACATTTCTCTTGTGGCAGGTTCGGACAAAGCCAACAACTCTACTGTTTAACCTGAGTAAGATGTTACTCTTTGCCTCTTATCAGGTATTTCAAACTTTTTATGAGTAATTGAGTTCTTGTAGGTCTTTGGAAAGGGAAGTGTCCACCTGACCCTTGTCTTCTTCTAGCTATGAGGTGGATGGTAAATAAAAGCCACACTAGTTCACTACTTCTGTGTTTTTGTTTATAGATAATGAGAAAGAGTACAACTGCATGTTAGTTGAAAGAGAATGGCTTGCCAGTTCAGCTACCTCTTCATCTTCTACAATGCACTCAATTACTTGTTATATATTAAGAGAATGCAGTTACTTAAGGCTTCTTATTGAATATTAGGACTTAGTTACCCATTCTGGGTAATTAAGAGAGATATTTACCCTGAAGACTCACTTTTAAACTACTAAATTTTCTTGTTATTTTCTTCAAAGTATTTTTCATAGCCCTGATAGAGTCAATATTATCTCAATAGCTAATGTATTCATATATGCAAGCATCTGTGTTGAGGTCATGGGAGACATTAATATTTAAGGAACCTTTTGTGTATCACAAAGTAGATAATAAAATGTCAATGGCATCTGTTGGTTAGCCAATCTTTAATTCACTAGCTAGTATATAATTTGGCTTTGGTACTTTGAAATGCATTTTTCACCATTTCAGTAATGACATTTCTCACCATTTTCCCTGAACTACATAGATAAGATGTTATAGAACTACCCAAAGATACCAGTGGCTCCATCCCTTATGCCTCTCAATGTATTAAAGGAGTCATATATTTGAGGTCCTCCTGTGAGACATGATAGGAAGGTGAAGGTGCTGGACATATATGACATACATACTTAGACATCCCTGTTTTCCTAAACTTCAGTATTTTTCTACATTATTCAAGAAAAGTTCTTGAATCTCACCCTCATTAACCATAATCCATTGAACTTATATTTTTGTGAAGCCAAAAAGTGTTTTATATTTAGCAGTTGGAGCTTATACAGTAAACTCAGAATTTCTCTTTTTTTCTTTTGTATTTATTTATTTATTTGTGAGAATACTGTACAGAGGAGTTACAATTACATGGGCAAGATAACAAGTACATTTCTTATTAAGCATTGTTGCCTCCTCTTTGTTTCCCCTTCCCATCCCTTCCCATACTCCCCCCACTCGATCCTTCCCCCACCCTCCCCCCCAACCAAAGTTGTAAAGTTCGTTTTTCGACATAACGACTTGTACATCTCATTGTTGCAATGGGTCCACCTGTATCCCTAGTTAAATGATTTGATTTTTCCCTTCCCCTCCACAAATTATAACAACATCAAATACAATAAAAATATGGGTTATACCGTGGGGGAGGGACATACAAAGCAACAAAGAAATCATTTTATAAATATGTTAGAAACAATTGCATGAAAGGAAAAAAAAACAAAAAACATTTGAATACTATCTTGGGGTTCATTCCCCTAACACCATTTCTGCTTGACTCAGACATATACTAGTTATTGCAAATAAGGGAAACCATGGGACCTATGTTTCTCTGGGCCTGGCTTACTTCACTTAATATAATTTTTCCAAGTCTTTCCATTTCCTAACAAATGGGGCAATGTCATTCTTTCTGATGGAGGCATAGAATTCCATCGTGTATGTGTACCACATTTTCTTGATCCATTTATCTACTGAGGGGCATCTGGGTTGGTTCCACTCTTAGCTATGGTAAATAATACTGCAATAAACATAGTTGTGCTGGTAGCTTTAGTGTGGTCTTGTTTGTGATCATGGAACAATAAAAGACCCTGAATAGCAAAACCGATCCTTAACAGAAAGAGCAGTGCTGGAGGAATATCGATACCAAATTTCAAACTCTACTACAAAGCCATAGTAATCAAAACAGCTTGGTACTGGCACAAGAACAGACCCCAGGACCAATGGAATAGAATTGAAAACCCAGAAATGAACCTAAAGACCTATAGCCATCTAATCTTCGATAAGGGAACTAAAAAAAATAGAATGGAAGAAAGACAGCCTCTTCAGTAAATGGTGCTGGCAAAATTGGTTAACTACTTATAGAAAACTAAAGCTAGATCCTTATATATCACCCTGCACCAGAATCAACTCCAAATGGATCAAACACCTCAGAGTCAAAGCAGACACTCTGATGGAATAGGAGAAACCCTAGGTCTCCTTGGCACAGGCTGAAATTTTCTTAATAGAGACCCAGAAACACAACAAATCAAAGAAAGCTTGGACAAATGGGATTGCATGAAATTGCAGAGCTTCTGCATGGCAAAGGACATAGCTTGCAAGATCAATAGAAATCCTATGGATTGGGAGAAGACCTTCACTAGCCATACAACAGACAAGGGTCTCATATCTAAAATATACCTGGTACTTCAAAAATTAAGTCCCCCAACAACAAATCCTCAAAGAAACAACTGCCCAATAAGTAAGTGGACGAAAGACTTAAAGAGAAACTTCTCTGAAGAAGAAAGAAGGATGGCCAATAGTCACATGAAGAAATGTTCAACTTCTCTAGCCATAAAAGAAATGCAAATCAAAACAACACTGAGATACCACCTCACCCCAGTTAGAATGGCTATAATCAAGAACTTTAATAACAACAGATGTTGGAGGGGATGTGCACAGAAGGGAACCTTACTGCATTATTGGTGGGAGTGTAAACTTGTTTAACCACTTTGGAAAGCAGTATGGAGGTTCCTCAAAAGACTCCACATAGAGCTCCCCTATGACCCAGCAATCCCACTTTTGGGCATTTAAACTCAGAATTTCTGACAAGCATAACTTATCAATAGCTTTTGCCCTGGCTACAAAACAGCTTTTGCCCTGTTGTACACAAAACCATTTGTCTAACATTGTTATAGTTCTTATTCTTCAGACATCTTTTGATATGTTAGCAAAAACTCCAGGGAGATTTTACAGTTTCAATTGTCAGATTTATCTGTGGATACCTACCTATACTTATTTCATGCTTTAAGACATATGTATTTCCTAATTCTATCTGTTGCACAAACAGACTGTAAGAGTGTGAACTCAAGTTATGTTTTAATATGACTGACACTCAATTAATAAGTCTAAGTTGTAGGAATTCTTGCTCTGTCCTTAGCTGAGTTATCACTTCAGACACATTTTGAGACAAAGACAATGAGTGTTTATTACTCAAGGTCTCTTGTAGAAAAAAAAACTATGTACTAAAATTTATTGAACTTAGTAAGAAGGAGTAGAATTCAAGAAACAATATTTGGCAAGAATATTGGTGAGAAACTAAGCAAATAAAAGTAAATATTGAATGTTGAAAAGAGACTTATATGGGGGACATTTTGAAGAAAAAGTTATGTAAAATTCTAGGTGTGATCAATTAGTTATGATTTAGCAAGTATTCATTTACACTCCACCCTCCACACCAATGGAAGAAATGTACTTCTCCATCTCATTGATGTTGGGCTTGGACTTGTAAATTTCTCAAATATTGATAGATGAACCAAGAGAAAAGGCTTAAAATGTGCATACCTGTGGCCTTTGCACTTGTTTTCCTGCTTTTGTTTTGTACTGAGAAAAGTATGCTTCAGGTGGCCAGTGGTTCAAAGAAGATGAAAGATGTCAGGAACAGATGAATGAAGGTACACTTTGGACTCAGTGTTCCACTCAGCTAACTGGATATTCTCACTGAGTCCAAAACACATAACAAACAATAAACAACCTGGATTTATTTTGATTGTCAATTAAGTAAAAAAATCTAATTGACATGTTAGATGCTAAGTATATAAAAGCAAGGAAAACTGGATTAAAAATAGTCTAGGATTCTTGAAATATTTAGAAAGGATCTGTTGATTAACTTTTAAAAAATATCACTCTTTCTGATAAATATAATTTTGACATATTAAGCAAAACAAAAGATAAAAAACAAAGAGTATTTGTGAAAAGCATTTTTCATCTCGTGTTTCACATTTGCCTGTTTGCTCATATCATATATATGATATGTCTCTGTATATACATACAGAAGTAGCAACAATTATACACAGTCATAAATGTTCCTTAGGTTTTCTTATTAATATAAATAATTGGAGATTGTTCTCTATTGGTACATATAGGTTTAAGTTTAGTACATATAGAACTTTCAAATGACCATTGTTTAGAACACATAAATTATTAATTAGATCCCACTTTATAAGTGGGATTATAATTAAATCCCTTATTTATTTATAATTAGATCCCTTTTAAATATTATTAGTCAAGTGATCCCTTTTAAATATTATTAGTCAAATGACATGTCATATAGGATAGCAGTTATTTAATTTACAAATATGAAACAAGCTAACTAACTTCTAAACCAGTAAAGAGAAAATGAGGAAGAGTGAAAAATCATCAGCTATTTAGAGGAAAAAATGTGTAAAAAAAGAAGAAAATAAAGTAAGAGTCCAAATAATGTAGTAGAAAAAAATCCAACCTCAGACTCAGTGGCTCACACTTATGTTCGTAACTACTCAGAAGGCTGAAATCTGGAGGATCATAGTTCAAAGCAAGTGTGGACAGAAAAATCTGTGAGACTACATCTCTGAACAAAAATCCTAGTTAAAACAAGGGCTGGAAACATAGCTCAAGTTTTAGAGCACTATCTAAGCTAGCAAGTTAAATAAAGGGGAGGTCTCAGAGTTCCAATCCAAGTTTCACCAAACAAGAACAACAACAAACAAACAAACCAAAACAACCAACCAACCAAACCAACATTTAGTCATATTGGGTATCAATATCATAAAGTATTTTTCAGTAAGAGGAAGATTCTCAAACAAGTTTTTTGAAAGCTTAACTATAAGTATGATATTTCTAAACATTTCACATACAGTATGGTTGAATATGTAGAGATAAAGATATATCCAACTAATTAGTAAAATTAATATGACATAGGTATATTAATACAAGAAAAGATGAGCAGTAGGAGAAATATTTGTCATAATACCACATTCAAGTACAACCTTTAACTTATCCAAAAGATTATTACAATTAATATTACTATTATAATATTAATACATTATGTAAAAATAGACTTACAAAAATAATTCAACATCTTCCTCAAGAATTAATCAACCTAAACAAAAGTGGCTACTGTGAAGAAAATGGGAATAAAATAATTAAAATGTGATCTATTGGTCATTACAGGCTCTCAAACCAAGTATAAATATATATTCTTTCAAACAGATTAGGTTTTAAAAATTATCTATTATGTTTAATAACAATTTCTATTTATTAGAAATTGATATTCTGTAGAATACATTTTAATAAGCTTACATTAGTTGTACAAAGGGATAAATGTGACATTTCCACACCTGTAGTCAATGTATTTTAATCGATATTTACTACTCGAGTTTGTTTCCCCTCCCACTTCCAGAAACAATTGTAGAGTTCATTTTCATATGTGATTTAATTTATTTGATAAGTTTAAAAAACTACTCTGGAAAACTTAAAAGTAAATTCTAAAAAATTTTATGCACCAGAGAAGAAATAACACAGATTATGATAATTAGGACTGGATTTCAGCAAATGAGTTGCATAAGAAATTTATGGGGCTTAGGTTTCAGTGAGACATTAAAATTTTTTATATGCTCTATAGATCCAAAAGAAAACAAGATAGAAAAAAATGAATTAAAGTAGAAAATGATCAGGAGATACAACATTATGAATTAAGCTATAAAAATGAACATCAATACCAAAATAATTAGGAACTAGTTATAACTGGAAAAATTCAATATAAACAAAAATGGAAGTTACAGATAAGCAGTGCTGCAGTAAAATTCAGAGCATAACTAGAATAAATGAGTGAAGTAGTCGATACATGTGTCAAAATACAGCCACAGCCACAAAATACTATATTCTTCTGTTCCTGCTGGATTCCTGCTTATTTTTTAGACCCATAGAAAACAGTCAGAGTCTCCTATCATTGAGGCTGTTGGGCACATATTAGTGCTGTGTTTGTACTTCAAAACTCTAATATCATGTAGCTGAGATTCTATATTGATATAGGGGAACATGTTGCTCAGGACTGATTGTTTATGCCCTCGGCACTAAATTCATATACTGAAATCCCAACCGATAGTGGAGGGGAGTGTGGTCTTTGGGAGGGCATTAGGTGGAGGGCCTGCAGGTGGAGCATTTATGAATGGGATTAGTGCCTTTATGGGAACAGACTGAAGGGTATGCTTTCTCTCTACTCTTTTTCATCTGGGATACAATGAGAAAAAAACAGTTGCAATTAGATTGGGGTCCTCCAGCCAGTGTCACTTAATCACTCGTTTTCTATTTTAGAAGCCCAGACTAACTAAGACTGTTGTTTAATGGTTGGATTTTTTTCCCTTTTCTCTTTAATTTTATTTTTGATATGAGATTTTACCATACCGGATGGAGTTACAGCTGAATTCTACAAGGCCTTCAAAGCAGAGCTCACACCAATACTCCTCCAACTCTTCAATGAAATTGAAAGTGAAAGTTCACTACCAAATTCCTTCTATGAAGCTATCAAAAAAAATAAGCCTCATTCCAAAACCAGGCAGGGACTCATCAAAGAAAGAGAACTATAGACCCATTTCCTTGATGAACATTGATGCAAAATTTCTCAACAAAATTTTGGCCAATCAACTTCAACAACTCATCAAAAAAATCATACACTATGATCAAACGGGATTCATTTCAGGGGTGCAAAGCTGGTTCAATATACACAAATCACTTAATATAACTCATCACATCAACAAGAGCAAGGATAAGAACCACATGATTATCTCAATAGATGAAGAAAAAGCATTTGACAAGATCCAGAACCCCTTTATGATGAAAGTTCTGGAAACTAGGAATTCATGGAACATTGCTCAATGTAATAAAGGCTGTATATGACAAACCTATAGCCAGCATTATACTTAATGGTGAAAAGCTAAAGCTATTTCATCTAAATTCAGGAACAAGACAAGGATGTCCACTCTCTCCACTTCTCTTCAATTTAGTATTAGAATGCCTAGCTAGAGCAATAAGACAAGATGCAAACATAAAAGGGATCCAAATAGGGAAAGATAGAATAAAACTCTCCCTTTTTGCAGATGACATGATCCTGTATTTAAAGAACCCCATGGACTCAACTCTCAAGTTACTCAAGCTGATTTGAAACTTTGGCAAAGTAGCAGGATACAAAATTAACCCTCAAAAATCAATGGCTTTCCTGTATACCAATAACAAGAAGAGCACGGCTGAAATCAGGAAAGCACTCCTTTTGTAATAGTCCCACAAAAAATAAAATACCTAGGAGTTAGCTAAAGAAGTGAAGGGCCTCTATGATGAAAACTTTAAACACCTGAAAAAGGAAATTAAAGCAGAACTAAGGAAGTGGAAAAACCTCCCATGCTCCTGGACTAGGAAGATTAACATCCCATTGGAATATGTGTTATCTTTCGCATCGCTCTTCTTGTACTGATAGGCAAGTCTTCCAGTCTCAAGACAATTTCTTTGACACTTAATTTCTCTGTCACTGACCAAAGATTTGTCTTAGTAAATTTCAAAAGTAGAAATAATACAATCAACTAAATCATTCATAATAACTCCTTATCAATTAAACAATATCCTTCTAATGAAAAGAAAGAGCAATTTAAAAAACAAAGGAGGAGGCTGCAATGCTTGATAAAAAATGTACGCATTAACCTGCCCATGTAATTGTAACCCCTCTGTACAATGTGTTCACAAAAAATAAAAATTAAAAAAAAAGAAATGTAAAAATAAAAAAAAACAATTCTTCAAAAAAAATAAAATAAACTGCTTACTTTGAATTTTGATGGCTAGTGTAGAGAAACATCCAGAACCAGTTTGGGCAAGTCCAACTGCCACATGAGTCACCAGAAGCTACTATGCTAATCTTTTTTCTTTTCGAAATAACTGATTGTTTTCCATTCAGATTTGTTCCTGGGTCAAATGGAGTATCAGCATTCCAAGAAGCAAGAAGGAACTACCTGCCACAGAACATTTTGTCTTCATATTACAAATACTGATGCATATTGTAAGCCAACTGCTATTTTCAGCTGCAAGTTTATGTACTCTGTTTGCATTTCCCATGAAGGAAACAGTGCAGTCCTGGAAAAAGCCGTTTCTCCATTAAAGTATATAAAGAGTATATAAAACCACCATGTTCTTGACTCTGAGCTGAAGAATAACATCAAAGATGAAGTCAGTTAGGGTGGTCAAAAGATTATCTGAAACGTCATGACAGAACCGAATTTAGAGCTCTAGTGTGTACAAAATTACATCTGAGGATATAGTCTTGAGAGACTGTAAATAAATTTTTACAGAAATCTAAGTGATAGAGCTGTGGTTTGAAACCAGTTCTGTCAGTGAACATGTCCTTTGCTACTCTAGAGTACCACCCAGTGTCCTCACTCACAGCATGCCCCCGACGAGCAGTCTATGCCCTAATTGTTTTTCTACAGCCCGGAAGATAATTTTTTTGGTCATTGAATAAGCTTTGACTATCTATAGATACGGGTTGTTCTTCCTGGTGGTCACATGCAAAGTATTTTAAGCTATTTTGACACCTATAAACATTCCCTGGTCTTTTTTTGTGAACTACTATTTGTTGAAAGCCCATCTGACTAGAATTTTGGCACCATCCCAGGCTGAGACTTATGTCTAAGGGAATTAAGCAAGATGGATACAAATGTAAAGCCGCAAAGACACAAGATAGTAATGTAGTGCAGGAGTGTGTAGCACCCATTCTTCCTTTCATCTTTAATGATACAACCTTGAATTTTACTCTGTGCACTTGACTTCATGACTCCTTCATTCTCAAGCTTCCCTTGTTGTATGAGAATGATTTTAAATTAGAGCTCTGGACAGGGGTACCTTGGAGTTGGCCAAGCTCGCCATAGTTTGTTGGGCTAATCTTTCCCCATTTTCTTTCAGTGAGGTCAAGCTGGTAGCCTAAAATTGGCCAAGGAGGCCTAGTGGTTTAAAAAGAATGGAGGAGGGTTATTTGTTAAACATTAACCTACGCACTACTGGTTCTTTTTTTTCCAGTCCTGGGGCTTGAACTCTGGGCCTGGGCGCTGTCCCTGAGCTCTTCAGCTCAATGTGAGCACTCTACTACTTGAGCCACAGCACCACTTCTGGTTTTCTGGTGGTTAATTGGAGATTAAAGTCTCAGGGACTTCCTGCCCAGGCTAGCTTTGAACCTCAATCCTCAAATCTCAGCTCCTGTGTAGCTAGGATTACAGGTGTGAGCCACTGGCGCCTGGCACACAATTGGTTCTTGATAATGAACCAATTATAAACTGCCTTACTTTACTCAATCAAAACACTATACCTAAGCCACGGGCCCTTACATCCTTTTTGCATTTTCCTCTGTACCAGTTTTATGTAAAGGAGAGGTGAAGCACGCTGCTGAAACAGCCTCTCATACTGTGCAGCTGCATGGAGAGGGTCCTGGATGATTTAATGAAAGAATCGTGTTCTCTATTAGCATGATGATGATGATACTGCTGTTCTATTGAATTACTCTTTGAAAGCCACTGTTACTTTGCCGTGTTTGTTATATGCAATGAGTGAAATCCTAACAGTAGATTAACTAACTGCCTATGGTTAACTAGAGATATGTATTCATGTTTATGGTTCAAAAATTCCTAGCTGGCCAACAATACACATTTACTGGCCTTAGTAATCTATGGAAACCAGTAGAATGAAAGAATTACAATCATTACATATACACTCTACTGTCAACAATTGATTCCATTAATCCCATCCCCAGAATGCTTAGAAAAGAAATAAAGGAAGACATATGAGTAAATAAATAGAAAATGCAATGAAGATAGCTATATGTATTTAGTTACATAGTGACTTCTTTGAAGACTGGAGTACATAAAGAGCACACCACCACCAATTGCTTCCATATTTTTAAATTTCCAGGCACTCTGGATCCCCAGGTGTTTTCAGCCTATTTCTTTGTGGGATTATTGGCTTCAGGTTAATAATCCTTTATTAAAAAGACTCTGAGGAAAGGTCAGATAATGTGATGTTAGGAAAATGAACCCTTAGATATGTATTTAAATGTTTTTTTTTCTTTCATGCATTTGTTTCTAACGCATTTATAAGATTATTTCTTTGTTGCTTTGTATGTCCCTCCCCCACAGTATAACCCCTGCTTTCACTATATTTGATGTCAGTATAATTTGTGGAGGAGAAGAGGAAAAACAAGTCGTTTAAGGATACAGGTGGACCTGTTGCAACAATGAGAAGTACAAGTTGTCATGTCCAAAACGAGCTTTACAACGTCGGTGGGGGGGGGGGGAAGGAGAAGGATTGGGATTGGGGGGGGGAGGCTGGGAAGGGATGTGAAGGGTAAACAAAGGAGGAGGCTGCAATGCTTGATACGAAAAGTACTCATTATCTTGCCCATGTAATTGTAACCCCTCTGTACAGTATGTTCACAATAAAAAAAAAGACTCTGAGGGCATCTCCCTTCTGATAAAGAGTCAGTTCTTACTGATCATGCATAGGTGCAGGGATTAGATATACTAGCCACTTTGGGTTCATCAGGAAAATGCTGATACCTTTAGGTATTCCTTTTGAGGTAGAGCTAAAGGCACCTTTCTTGAGACCACTTAGTAATATACTGTCTTAACCTCTTTACCTTATTTTACATCCTTTTAATCATGTTCCTACAGATAGGGAGCCCAACTTAAAATAGGGAGATAAAATAGAGAGCACAAGAATTTCAATCTTATTCCTAATCTTATACTTTTAGTTTTCTGAATTTTAATTTCATCCACTGATATGTCTTTGATGTGCTTGGGAACGAAATCAATTCATTTTGGAAATCAAGTTCATTTAGAAAGTTGGCAATGTATGTCTTTATGTCTGGATTTTCGGAGAGAGGTCAGACTAGAGATATATTACATTAAAATAGCCAAGGTTGTAAACTCATAATGTAAGAGTTATGCTGATTTACTTTGATATGAACTTGCCCATCTCCACCTAATTTTAAAATTCAGTATAGCTGTGAGTTTCATTAAATGTTTATGATCCTATTATAGGGTATATTTTTAGCTTTAATAAAAGGAAGTTGATAAAGCTTCATTATCTGTCGTTTCAGAGGAAGAGTAAAAAAAAGTCTAACATCTACCAAGTGAGTCTATAATATGTCATTGTAAATCTTCTATTTCCCAAGCCTTTGTCTCTCTATGACATCAAAGATAAATGACTATTACTAGAATTAATATCTCTTAAATATATCATGATTCTTCCACATTATTACCAAAAGGCTGTTATGAAAACTTCACTAAAATGGAATTTGATTTTCTTTCTATGAACTGTAAGGGTGAATGATTTTTTAGTACCTGTAGTAGAAACGTCTTCCACATTAGCTCAGCAGGTTTTCTTAGAGGAATAAAATTATTTTACATGTAAGAAAGGAAATTACAAAGTTTAGTGGCAAAATTACCTTCGTTTTTTATCGTTTGAAAACTGTAATCATTTAAATCACTTCACTAAAAGATGTTAGTGTCACTTCCAAGATTTGAATTTTGCTTTAAAAAGACATGAGCCCAGTTGCAAAATAACACAACTTAATTGACATAAAGAGAATGCTTAAGAAACAGCCTTGAGATGGTTGAAGAACTACTGTTTTTTATACCACAAGCAAAAGATTGTTCTACCGTAAGTTTTTTGTACTATTGTAAGTAACAAATATAATTTCTCTTGGAACATGTGTCTATGCAAAAGCTCCTGTCACTGTTGCTATGGAAGTAGTTTCGAGCACTAACATTATTAAGGCTCATTTTGGATTAGAAGAAAATACATCCGAAAAACATTGAAAACTCTTTCCATAATTTGGAGAGTGGCAAAAAAAAAAAAAAGAAAGAAAATGTTTGCAAGTCTGAGTTACATATACATGGTGATGATTCTATGTATTTTACTGGTGATAGTAGTCAGAAAAGTAACTATCATATAGGATTATATTGTGTGTCAGGCTAGAATTATGAGATATTTATTTTAAAACTTCTGTGATGATTTGGATACAAAGCCAGATCCAAAAAGAAATACTGGTCCACGTTAAGTTTTAGAAATTTGCTTCTTTTGTGTGGAATATCATTGTAGGAAAAACTCTCAAATAATGAAAAAAATGTTTGCTTATTCATTGTCCCCAAGGCATTTTTTAAGATTCTCATACTTTCTTAGTTTGTCCCCACTTTTAAAGGCTTGCTCCTGAAAGCAAGGACATTGGTTCACACCACAGTGAGAGTCACCAGCTTCAGAAAACTCGAACATATGCTGTGCTTCTGTCAGCTCTTCTTGCTTCATTTCACCTTGAGATAAAACTGAGGTATGCATTAAAACATAAATAAAATGAAGCAAACTGAGGTGATAGTATCACCTCAGTTTCATGGAGGAAAACGTTACAAAATGGGAAGAATGCTTTCTTCAGCTGATTTAACAAGATTTGTGGCTGCTCTTCCTTCCTGGGGATGAGCGCCTTACAATGCAGGAAGGTCTAGGTGAGTCTCAATATATGGATGGCTTTCAAGAAAGAAGGAGACCCTTGTTAAGGAAGTCAATTACTGTCATTACAAACAAAGTCAGTTTAAAAGAAACCGACTCCTTTGTGTTGAAAGTCACCAATCCATTAAATCATTGATCCCCTATCCCACAAGCCCCTGTTTGCAAATGTGTATTATCATAATTGAAATATAAGATATACAATGAAATTTAGTTTCCACATTATCTTTGCATTTTGTTTTTCATATGAAGACCAGATGTAGGAGAGGATATGAGTTTGGCTATAATTATAGCTGTGTCGTATCTCAAACTTCAGAGGTTTTTCAACAATTTTTTAATTTTCTCAGATTTCCTGGATATCCAGTTTGGCTTACTCACGCGGATTTTTATCTTCAGACTGTGCATTTCAAAAACTTTTTCTTCAAAATGCTCTGTTCTTGTTTATTTTGGCCATAGCTTGCATTTGAAGCAGAATAGATTTTTTTTAACTGTATAAGTAAATAACACATAAATAACTACAAGTAAGTACTGTATTCTCTTATCAAATATAGTATTACTAGGATGACAAATCTGTTATATTTAGAAGAGAAAGCTGGTAAAACTAATAAAGGAAAAGTTATATGCTTCTCTGAGATTATTTCCTTTTGTTAAGTTTGGTTTTAGAACTTGTGCACTATAGTTATTAGTCTTCCCATATTAATCATTTTTAGAAAGACTTCATCAGGAATGCTGTAGTTGTAATGTGTACATATATAACACATATAATATATATCATTAAAATGAATTATTATCTATAAATAAACTCAAAACTAGTTTTAACTATTAACTATTCTCCAAATATATCACTATGAAAAACAAACAAACAAACATAAAAAAGGCCCAAGATGTAGCTCAGGAGTATAAACTTGCCTACTATGCACAAAACTTTGGATTTGATCAGCAGCACTGCAATAAAACAAAATGTATAAACAAACATCTTTAACAACAAAAAAGAAAAAGCTAAAAACAAGTTCTGGATGTATAAGATACCTGTGGAATTCTAACACTCAGGCAGTTAAGGTTGGAGGATCGCAAGTGAGTTTGAAGGAAGCCTGAACTACACAATATGATCCTGTTTAAGAAACAAATAAAAAGCAAAAAGTCAACAAATAAATTTAAGTACTGTTTTAGCTATAATCAGGCCATTTAACATATTCCACCATTATTTTATCAAAGGTAAGTAAAACACTGAATTAAACACCAAAATCTCTTCCAATCTAAACTTTAGAAACATTGCTTCTTTCAATGATGTCAATTAAACATGCAAGTCAAGGAATGTGAGTGTGTGGAAATGTTTCTTCACACATTTGTCAAAATCCAATATACTGCGGAGGGAGGCTGGTCATGCCATCTATCTTATTTGCATTGTCTACGGGCCAGAGTAATTGTAAAAAAATCATAAACAAAATGAAACTGAACTTGTGACACAAGGAAATGAATATGAACGAGGAGGGAAGTTGCTACTGGAAAACACAGTGAAAGGATTTGGTGATCTCTTATTTTAAAAAAAAAAAACAATTAATGAAAAAGATAGAGTACAGGGTTAGGGTTGGGAAGAAAAATAATAAAGTTAGGGTAAAATTGTATGCTAAAAACATGTTTGTTCATGAAAATTTGAAAAAATGTGGAGAGTTTTTGCATGAAACTGAAGTAGATGAGAGACAAAATCAGGCAGTGTATCATAGCAGGTTTATCTGCCTGGGCTTCTATCCTGAATGTGCCACTGGGAGGTTAGAATCCTGGTCAATGTGTTTTAATCTCTCTGGGCCTCAAATTATTGATGGAATATGGATGATTAGATTTATCTTATAGGATATTGTGAAGGGTAATACATTTAAATATAAATTTCCTCACATAAAATGGTGTTCAATAACTATTAACTATTATTTTCACCATAGGGATATAAGTCCTCAAGAGAGGACTAACAAAATTGAATATATTATATTCATCTGGCACAGATGTCAAAGTCAGACTTCACACATTCAGCTGAAAGGTTCATTTCTTGAAAGCAGAGAATTTGGTAAGATCCTGTCTTAACTCAATAATAGTTTCATCCATTAAGAGGCAAAAAATGTTATTAGGGAAAGAGTTATTATCAGCCCATAATAGTAGCACATTGACCAGATTACACAGACACAGATACACAGACAGAGACACAGATACACACAGATACACACACACACACACACACACACACACACACACACACACACACACACACGGCAGAATGAAGTAATGAAAGAAACCAGTGTAACTTGCAGAAAATTACTGACAGGATCAGGTTTTAAATTGGTAAGACATGAGAAGAGAAACGGTGTACTTAAATATTATGATGGTACTGCCTGTCAGGATAATGTCAGAGGTGCTAAGGTCTAAAATGAACTGTGATGTATGAAAAATGTTAAGGTTAACAAAAAACTTTAAAATATGTAAAGAGGTTTCTAGAGAAGCAAAATTAATATATGTATAATCTTGGCAAAGGTTATTAAGTAAAATTTGAAACTCGCTGGTAAAGGAGGTAATTAAAAAGTTAGCTACTATTTTGTGGAAAATAAATCAAGATCTAGAACTTCTTCCACATGAAGTTCAGACTTGTTAAAATTTGTAGAGGAAGGATGTGCTGGGGTAATCTTGATGTAAATCTTACAACAGAGAAAGGAGATTTCTAGGACAAAGTCACCATCAGAGTAGGAAGACATGACGCTTTGCAGGGGCTGATCTCCCCATATCAGACTGGAGAACTGGGATGGTTCTGAATGTAGGATGACAGGATATGTGTGGGACAATGGAAATTTGCTGCTCTTACCAATGCTACAGCAAGCTATATGAGGCAATTCAAGAAGCTCCAACACTGCAATTTCAGGTAACAATGAATAAAAGGTCTTTACAGTCAAGGTTTCAGAAAACACTATTGGTGGCCCTAGCTGCCAGTCATTTCAGTAGGCAAGGAAAAGATGCTGTAGCACTAACCTTGTGGAAGCAAATGGAAGTATATCTTCTTCAAGCCAGATAGATTTCACGTAAAACAGTAGACTTCTGGGCTGGTGGCCAGTCAAGATTATGTTTGCAAGCTCTGTGCATTTGCCATCACTGTTACTATGATTTCTCCAGTCTTCAGGGGGAAAGTTAAATAAGTTCTTGCCTGTGTGTTAAGAGGACAAAAATCAAGTCTGGCCTTCTGAAAATAAAGAAGTACGTGGGAAACGACCAATGCAGGAGGAGAGTGAAGACACTCAGATTCCGACTGATTGAAGTACTAGAAACCTAGAGCAAGTCTTTCTCTATACTAAAGGTTTTCCCTGATTCCATAATGGACACACAGATTTGTAAGATAAGTATGTATTACTTGAAAAAATGAACTTAAAGCACAATGTGCCCAGATACCTCATATATATGAAGTTCTAATTACAAACTATATTGTTTCTTGAAAGTAGTTGTAGAGGGGATTTGATATAAACCCTACTGATGCACTAAAATTAGAGCACTGAACAATATCGTACCTGGTGCTTTCCAACCTTGGGTAGGTACAGAATGTGACAGTGCTTACAAATGTTGTGGAATAAATGTAGCTGAGGCTACTGTAGGCTTCTCTTGGTTGTACTGGGGCAAAGTTCTTGGTGCACGTTTGTGTGTACATACATACATTCATGCTTTATAAAGAAGTATTTGTAATTCTAATTCTTCACTGAAAGATCTGGGTTCTGTGATTACCTCCAGGTAAGATTGGAAGATTTGGAGCACATCTTGTCCTGCTTAACCTAGGAGCTGGAAACTTAGATCAAGTTGGAGATATGAAGAATTTCATGACAAGAGTCTGCACCACTAGGATTCTGGCATACAACCTATCCAGGAGCTCAACTTGTAAGGCTGAAATTCTTTCATTATATTGAAATGTATTATTCTTAATATATTACCCTTCATGTTAAAAATAGTTAGCATTAAATTTTATTTATGCTAGATTTTCATTTTACATTTAATTTAATGAGGGGGATCAAATTTTATAGTCACTGTTTTTCAGTTTTTAGTACCCAACGGACTTGGGTAATACGCTGACTTGACATAAGGAGCACTCGGTAGTAAATGGTGTGATCAGATGTGGACCTCTACAGTGCTATAATCCCAAAGCAAAGGTCCTGTCAAGTAATAAGAAATCAGATCTTTCTTCATCCTCCTACATGACTCAGCCTGGATAATGCCTAGCCAATATTCAAAAAAAAAAACCCTCAAGGCTTTAAAATACTGGGAATGGGAGTAATAAAGCAAGTTTATAGATACTGTCTATGAAGCAGAGTGATGGGAATAAAATAATTAAGCGCACAGCATAGTGAGGAGCACTGTCGTAAATACATTAGAGTGTGCACTCTCTGGCCAGATGTCTGGATCTGAGTCCTGACTTCATCACTTCCGATCTGTTATTTGTTAAAGTGAAGATATTTAATCCTTTTGTGGATCTGTTTCCTACTGGCAATGAAGCTTATTTTCAGTATTAAATTACATAATATACTTAGATTCCAGATCAGAGTAAATGCCAATAAATACCAGGGAAAAAGAATTTAGGCCAAATAAAATAGGAACCATATTATATTAAGTATTAATATACTGTTTGAGAACATGGGTCCCCAGCAAGAACTTTTCTGTCACTTTCTCTGTGCCATTATTGGTAACAAAGAATGTGATTGACTCTAGGAGTTCTGGGGCCTTCAGCAAGGTCTCAAATAGTATGGGAATGACAGTGATCAAACCCAAATTTAAACAGATTATTCCCAGGACTATGTTCAAAGAACTCAAGTTTTTGGTTAATCGTGGTGCCTCAGTTTCCCTACATAGAAAGAGAGAATAATTCTTATCACAAAGGAATATAACAGCAACTCATTATTGTCATTGCATTCACAAGATTCATGTTGCTTTTAGAGAAAGGAAAAGTACACAACAGGGCTGAAGGGAAGAGAAAAAATTAGATTTTTAAAGAATGTACCAGTGATTTAAAGAGAAGTCTTAGACTTACTTATGCCCATGCCATACAGATTTGTAGTCAGCTCTGGGGTTATTCAAATTCTCTTTCTTGCTACTCTCCTTGCTGAAAGCTGGGTCCTTTTAAAGCATATGGGTAAGTATCATATTGTGTGTGAAAATCAAAGAGGCAGTGGTCTAAAAATATGTAACCTGGATTCTATTCCTGGCTTAGCTACAGACTCCTGTTAGCTTATTAATATGTGTATGCCTCAATTTCTTATATACATATAGAGAATTAACTCTTTCTGTCCCACTCACAGGAATTTAGCAGTGATGATAGAACATTCCCAAATCCCCAAGTGCTCTTGAAGTAATCAGTGTCTGTTAATAAAAGCAACATTCCTCTTAGAGGTCACATTTGCCTTGGTTATAAAAGTATTTTGTGAGGCGGTAGGATTCTATATGCTTATAAACAAGAAAAATGTTTAATTAGGATTTACTTTCTTGATGAGTTAGTTTTGTTTTCTTATAAGAAGTTTCTGATATGTAACTTAATAAAATAAAGACAAATTATTGACACTGACAGGAGAAAATTGACAAATGAACACTTGGTCACGGTGTTCTTAATGTCAAGGCAGACACATGTTAAACTAACATTATGTAAGGACACACGCTAACTTGATTGTTATATGACATGTACTACATGTCTACAAATAAGATCAATTCTGAGAATTTTGCATTTTTAATATTGACTTGAGGTAGTATAGATTTTTTCAAAATTATTTTGCCACTACACCCTTTCCTTCCCTTCCCTCCCTCTCTGCCATTATTATTATTATTATTATTATTATTATTATTTCTTCCTCCTCCACTTCTTCTTTCTTCTTCTTCTTTCTTCTTCTTCTTCTTCTTCTTCTTCTTCTTCTTCTTCTTCTTCTTCTTCTTCTTCTTCTTCTTCTTCTTCTTCTTCTTCTTCTTCTTCTTCTTCTTCTTCTTCTTCGTCTTTTCTTCTTCTTCTCCTTCTCTGTCTCCTCCTCCTCCTTCTTCTTCTTCTCCTTCTTATTCCTCCTCCTCCTCCTCCTCCTCCTCCTCCTCCTCCTCCTCCTCCTCCTTCTCCTCCTCCTCCTCCTCTTTTTCCTCCTCCTCTTTTTCCCCCTCCTCTCTCCTCTCTTCCCCTCTTTCTCTCTCTCATGCTTAGAATTAAACTCAGCTTTCTGAGTATGCCTGGCAAGTGATCTACCACTGAACTACATCCCCAACCCTATTTTATATTTAAATTAGTGCCTGAGGGTCCTTTACAAATATATCCCTAGTGAATCCTAATCATCCATGAAAGATGAAATACAAACATATATTTAACGTGTATATCCATGTGAGGGCTTTTGTCTAGTTTTGTGTGTTCTAGGAGATATATATTTAAAAATCATCCCAGGTGATTCAAAATATATATCTAATTAAGCTGTCTTTTTTTTTTTAAGTCTGAAAGAGAGATTGGTGCTTTTCTCTGTCATTGGCAGTCACAGCTGTAAGAAAACAGGCTATTGATTACCCAGAAAATTTGCTTTCATTCTTTTGTGAGTTTAGATTTATAGTGAACAGAATAAGGTTGTGTAAGAGAGTGAATAAAACATTTAGATTCATGAGGAACACCACAAAGTCTACCTATTTGCAATATAGAGTTTGCATTCTCTTGTTGTATGTTTATTCCTCATGCAGTATCCTAACTGCTGACAGAGGTTTTTTTTTTTTTTTTTGTCGGTCGTGGGGCTTGAACTCTGGGCCTGGGCGCTGTCCCTCAGCTCTTCAGCTCAAGGCAAGCGCTCTACCACTTGAGCTACAGCGCCACTTCCGGTTTTCTGGTGGTTTATTGGAGATAGGAGTCTCACGGTTTCTCCTGCCCGGGCTGGCTTTGAACCACGATCCTCAGATCTCAGCCTCCTGAGTAGCTAGGATTACAGGCGTGAGCCACCAGCGCCCGGCTCTGACAGAGGTTTTGATAAGTTTGAAGTAGCAGTATTTATGATACTTGGTAGTAAATATGACATCTCCCTTTAATGTAGCAAAAAATGTGTGTGGAATGGAATGTTTTCTAGGACTCTGTATTTTCAGGTTTGCTTTTATTATACTGCTCCTGAAATTTAAAAAATATACTAATATTTTAAATAAGTACTACGATATCTCAAGTGTGAGATATACATCAGAGTGCTTTTGTTATACAATATGTGACCCAAAAGGAAAAAAAAAACCTTTCTCATCCCAATCAACCTATATGTTGAATGTAATTAAAAATTACTTTGTGAATTTAATGGCCCTTAAGATGTTGCCCGTTGCAGGGTATTTTGTTTTATGTATTTATTACTACCATACCTCTTGTGAAATTAGGCACCTTTCTTAGAGAACCTGGTTCACCTTCATCAGAAGAAATTGCCCAAAGTAATTATATAGGGAAAGAGATGAAAATCATTAAGGTACTCTATAGTGATTGTAACAACTGCACACATGCAGAAATATAAACAATAAAAGAACTAATTCCTACCCTGTTCTGAACTTGGTGTTTCAGTCATATATTATTCCAAGATTTTGATTATATTTATAATCCTCACCTCCTCTCACCAAAAACTTATTTTCCTTCTCACAGAAATTACTCTGTAGTTTCAACAAATGTTTTAAGACACTTCTAAGTGGGAGGCCTCAAGATCAGGACACTGTGCTTATGTTAATTTTTAGACTCAGAATACCAAAAGTACAATTCTGTTCATACCCAATTTTTCTGAATGTCACGGACAGGTACACCTGTTTTCATGTCTTACATCTCTACATCCCCCCCCTTCCCCCGGGGGACTGAAGCTTTTATTTAGGGGATTTCTGGCTGAGGGCAGAGGGTCTGCGCCACGGTCTCTCACTCTAAGTGATTATTATCACACCAGTAAGTTTCCACTGTGGCTGCTGTGTGCAGGCTGTGAACACATTTGAAGTCAGCAGGGGACCGTTAGAAACCTCCCCTTTGCTGAGAAGGAGCTGGAGAAACCTCGGCTTCACTGAAGCAAACTTGCAACCTGCGGTCAGTAGCTTCTTTTTTCACCCAGTGCTGTTTTAAACTGTCTTCTGTCCCACAGAGCAAAAACATACTCAACAAAACACAGTACAAACAATCCCCATGAGTGTTTTTGAATTTTCCTCTACTAATCTCATTGTAATGGTATGAGGCTTGCCAGGAGCCATTTGTGGTTTAGACACACTAAATAACACAACATTCACACAGTTAAAAACAATTAATATCAAGTATCAAATCAAAAGCTATTCGATGTAAAAGCTAGATTAATGGACTGTACTACCTGCCTTATGGAAAAGAATAACATTTCATCTTCTTTACAGATTGCCAGTTGCTATATAAGGAGGCATAGTTATACATTGTACAAGACACAGGATACTTAATGACATAATTGCACACACCATATACTGAGCTTGCACATTGCATTTTCAAGAAAAGACAATTCTGTTTTAAATAGACATGTTCTTCATAATTGGAAAGTTCTTTATCTATGCTAATTCTTAGCTGGTAGTGGACTTATCTATACTTGAATTTTTATTTGGCAAATTAGAAGGGGTTTGTCCTCAGTCAAGAATGCCTCTATTTCAAAAAAAAAAAAGAATGCCTCTATTTCATCAAATAATGTTCACTTCAAATTTTTATTTAAGCTACAAAATTCATGAGGAGTGCTTAGGTCATATAGGAAAAAAATTGAACCTATTTACAACATTATTCCCAAACAACCTAGAAGCAACTAGCTTTCTACTGAAAATACTTCAAAATTGGGATCACATTGTGTTTGACAAACACAATAGTGGAAAGTTTATGTTCTTAAACAATCCTTCTAAAGTTGTCAATAAATGAACAAATCAATAAATGAACAAATCCCAATAGCAATGACTCTAAAACATTGATAGATCATGGTGAGGAGATACTTTCTGTAGACCTGTAGACTATTGGCTTTACTTGTTTGTTGAGTTGTTTTCTTATTAATATATGTAATAGTGTTTTAAACCATAACTCTGAAAATCTATTAAAATTTGAAAAGAATAATAATGGTGAGAGCTTTATTGCTTTATTTAGTGAATAGACTCTGGAGCTACTCATTAAGTAAAGAAAGATATAGTTTGAAAACAGACTAGAATAAGAGCATTTGTTTTTTAATTTATTGGTCACATATGCTTCCATTTGATTAATTTTGTCTTTTGCATTTGTAATTAAAAAGCCTGACCTCATTATTTGGAGTGCCAATAAGTTGTTTATGAGGGTTAAGAAGTTCATGATTTATTTTGCATTATTTTTGGGCCAAATATTTATGTTCCTGGGGTTTGTTTATCTTCACCTGAAAGTCAAACAATTATTTCGATTATATTGGGTTTCTTTAGGAATAAAAAAGACTTCTGAGGAAAAAAAAGTTTGTTCCAATGTAATTCATCTGCTAGCTCCACTTCTGCTTCTGTCCCTGAGAGGGTATGCTGACAAATGCAGAATTTTCTTCTTTGAATTCAGTGTTGATGTTTTGATTCTTATGCTCCAGGTACTTTTCTGTTTCTCTCTTGCTTTCCAAAACTGCTCCTTCTGTGGCTCTGGTTTGGGTTGCTGTGAGCACAGCCTTCCAAATTCTTATACAAAGAGAAAGCATGATGTATGATAAGAGGCAACTCTGATACTCATAGCAGGAAACGTGTGAATAGTTTAGTGTTTGGGGGGGGGTTGTTTTTGTTGTTGTTTTGTGGTTTACATCTTTGTTGTTGTCCTTAGAGGCAGGAGTTGTGGTGGGGAAAGTGATCTCCATACAATTAATTGGTCACTCCATCCTTTCTTAATCTATCTCATTCATACTACACTTCGGAATGATTCCTTCTAAAGAAGCTCAATTAGCTGATGTAGCCTCTTCATTTCCTATGCTGTTGAGCAAATTCATTGTTGTGTTTCCGTGGATATTTTATTAGGACGTATTTCACTGGAAAAATGGGGAAGATTGAGTCAATATGGTTACCTAACTGCCAGAATTAACCCAGTTCTTTGGAATTAAATGAAAATAATTTTTAAATAAACCACACATAATACATATTTATTTAGAAGAATGAGAAGACATCAGTACATTCTCAGCATTTTGTCTGGCTGTACACAAAATTTTACAGTATATTCCAGAGTATATGGTTTATAAAGTAATGGATATAAGAATTGTTCTTCTATACTAGAGAAGATAAAAATTGAATTATAGTTTTCGTGTGTGTGTGTGTGTGTGTGTGTGTGTGTGTGTGTGTGTGTGTGTGTGTGTGTTGGTCCTGGGACTTGAAATCAGAACATGAGTGCTGTCCCTGAGCTTTTTTGCTCAAGATTAGCACTCTACCACGTGACCCACAGGTCCATTTCCAGTTGCTTTGATGGTTAGTTGGAGATGAGTTTCATGGATATTGGTGTCCAGGCTGGCTTTAAATGAGATTTTCAGATATCAGCCTCCTGAATAACTGGAATTACAAGCATGAGCCACCAGCCTTATAACTTTTCTATAAAATTAGCATCACATAAACATTTATACTCACAAATTGATTCTCTTAATAGCATTTTTTTTTAGATATGAGAGATCCCAATTTAGGTTTTGTTTCCTTTTTTGGGGGTGGGGGCTCCGGTTGTGAGGCCTGAACTCTGGGCCTTGGCGCTGTCCCTCAGCTCTTCAGCTCAAGGCTAGCGCTCTACCAATTGAGCCACAGCGCCACTTCCGACTTTTTTCTTTTTGCTTATGTGGTGCTGAGGAATCGAACCCAGGCTTCATGCATGCAAGGCAAGCACTCTACCACTGAGCCACATTTCCAACCCAAAGCCCTTTCTTTGGTATATATGTTTCAGTATATTTCTCATTAATATTGATGTTTGATTTAGCAACCATTATTAAATGTTGTAAAGCATACAGATATGCCTTTAATATTTAAATTCTGTTCAATAGACACATTATTATTTTCAGTATATCATAACCCTGCTTTCTGTGGGTATTATAAATATTTGTTTCTCAAATTTAAGTAAGGTGTAATGTTCAGACATTTGTCCCATAGATCTGTATATTTCTCTGTATTCTCAGTAGAACCACTCTGTTTCTAAAGTCTGGAAATCTAGAGTCTTGTTTGTTTAATATTCATCTTGAAGATCTATTAGAATGAGTAAGAATCCTTCGAATCCTTAGATGTATAATGGAGGGTGACGAAGAAAATGTAAATGTTAATTAAAACTCAATTTTCTTTTGTACAGCTAATTGCTAAAGTAATTGTAATTAAATAGGAAGGTATTTTGACTGGTTTAAGCTATTACCATTGTGACTATATATTTCTGTCTTAAATCACTGTAAGTTCACATTTCATAATGTGTTCAGTTTTAAAGATGAATCTTGTAGATTAATCACACAGAAGATGGGAATTGGTGTTTCTGGCAGTTTTTTGAGTTATCCAATGAAAGTCTTCTCTATCCATGAACTGTCCAAATTTGATTTATTCTCATTGTGTTCCGTTCACTTCCCTCATGGCTCACTGAACCGCAAGAGGACGAATTTCCTGAAATGGCACCTTTGGCTTTTAAGAAATCATTTGGTGTCAGATCATTTATTGTTCCAAGACAACTTCTGAACTGATTCTGTTATTCTCCAGTCCTAGGGAGTGACGCAACTTAATGCTAGGTCCAATTTAGAGTAACTAACAATGAAAACAGTAACAACCAAAAAACAAATTGGTGAAGTTACTCTTTTTTATTGGACATTATTAAGTGCTTGTAAACCTATGTGTCTATTAGAAGGAAGAATGTTAACTGAAGGCAAAGGTAACCACTATCTTCAGGTTTGTTGTTATGTACTCTATGTAATACCATTCCTTGTTGCTTTTTCTCCACTAAAAATGTTAGAGCAGCCAGAAGGAATCATAGGGTCAAATTTGAAGGAGGAAATTAGGGTCCAATTGGTTCTCTCAATTCTGTGTTTGTGCATTGAAATGTGAAAATGGATCCATAAACCCAAATGTCATCTCATGGCAAATATCATTTTGCTAGTGAAGAATCCTTTAAATAGATTGAGATTCCTTTCTCCTACTGGTCAGTGTATTGTTATATTTTAATAGTCCATTCTAGTGCCTCACTTAAACCCAGGAAAAGAGAGAGGCTTCCACACAATTTAAATGAGCCAAACAGCTGTAGAGATATTTCTGAGCCTAGTTGATGAAGAAGTAATCTAGTTTGATGGATGTCTTCATTTCTATCTTAATCACAGCATGCTAGATTAGCAATACATGTGTTTCACTTCAGTTAATTACTCAGAACACATGCACAAACACAGGGTTTTACTTCAATTAATCACTTTGAATTTCAGTACACTTTAAGGAGAGACCACACAGAAAGTACCCGTTAAAAATCCTTAGATAAAACTAATGAGTGTTGCCAAAACTTATAGAGGAACTTCCTCTACGCCTAGATTTTCTGTCATCGTGGTGAAACATCTGAGAAAAATAAACATGTAGACCGTGTAATAATAAATCAGATAATTAGATGACCTAATATTTTGTTGTTAGGTATAACCATTATGTGAAGGTTCAAAGGAGAGGGAAGAATTATTAGATTAACCGAGTTGTGGTTATAGGACACCAGAAGGCATATGTTCTCACACATACATTGACCTGCCATTTGTGACACTCAACATAAATTTTATTAGTGATTATTTTCCATTGTGCTGATCTTGGGATTGTTTATAGATTTAAAATGAAATTATTTTGTCATTGATGTAAAAACACCATGTTCTAAACACTACTTGATTGCTTATTGCTTATATACCTTGTAAATAAGCAGGTTTTTTTTTAATTGCCAGAAACTAGAAATCATTGTTTGACTTACAGAATTGACATAATCATGTGCAAGTCTGATAGAGAAAGAACAAAAATGATAGGAAAGGTAATACAATAAGTATATATATATATATATATATATATATATATATATATATATATATTTAAGGAACCAAATTGATTTGAACATTGCAAAAATGTGATCACTGAACAAAGGAGTCATTTTGTGGTGGGAACATCCTTGACACTCAAGTTAAGACATACCAGTATAAACTATGACTAACTCTTCTTTGAGCAGTATATTTCCATGAAAGAAAAATAAAGGTCTAATTTAATTGATTTTATAATCCCTCTATCTAGAAGAAGCTGGAAATCTATGGAACTGAGCCCAGCAAGGTAGTTAATAAAGAAGTCAGTATCCCTCACATTTTCCTGGGAAGGGAAGATAGAGAGATATATCAACTTAGTAATAGCCCAGCAGCGACCCCCTGTGAAGGTTATTTTTCATTGTAACTGAATGTCTACACTTTGCTAGAGGATGTGTTAGTCTATATACTCAACTTGTGTTAGTCTATATACTTAAACCACAGAGTCCCAAGTTTGGGCCAACTTTATGAAAGAATTGCCTTCCTAGTTCTGTTCTGACTCATGTGTGTGTGTGCACACACACACAAACACCGTTTAGAAAATAAGCAAAACAAAGCAAAACAAAAACAGAGAAGTATCCCCCCTCAGCGTTCAAAGATTGTGAAAGTCACTTTTTAGCTTCTGAGAGAAAAGTTAAATTCCATGTAAAGCTGTTAAATGAAACACTACAATCCTCACCTCATCCTGACAATGGAATTTGGTTTGGGGTAAGTGACTTCATTACTCATCTGTTAGTTATTCTTTGAACAAAAGCAGTCTTGTTGCTCAGCCTAGAGTTGAATAGATAAACGTGTAACACCCTCTGCACAGGGTCTTGGGGTATAGCCAAAGACACTTGAAGAGCTCAATTGTAAGTGCTCCAACATTAAAGAATCAGAATTTCACATTAATCCATAGTCAGTGTCTATGAGCTACAAAATAAATACTAAAGATTCTTTTTTTCTATAACCAGTTTAAACAGGAAACTTTAGCTTTCCTAAAACCAACATGTCTTGTGCTTTATCAACACAAAACAATCAGAAACAACCTACCTTATAAGAATTGAGATCATTTTAAAGTATCACATAAGATAAAATATAATGGCCATTTTTATTTCTCAAATTATTTCCAGATCTAGTATATGTATGAGTCAAGCAGAAAAGGTCAGATAAGGTGATGTTAGGAAAATGAACCCTAAGATATGTATTTTAAATGTTTTTTTTCTTTCATGCATTTGTTTCTAACGCAATTATAAGATTATTTCTTTGTTGCTTTGTATGTCCCTCCCCCACAGTATAACCCCTGCTTTCACTGTATTTGATGTCAGTATAATTTGTGGAGGAGAAGGGGAAAAACAAGTCGTTTCAATAAGGATACAGGTGGACCTGTTGCGACAATGAGAAGTATAAGTTGTCATATCGAAAACGAACTTTACAACTTGGGGGGGGGGAGGGAGGATTGGGTGGGGGGAGGGAGGATGGGAAGGGATGGGAAGGATAAACAAAGGAGGAGGCTACAATGCTTGATAAGAAATGTACTCACTATCTTGCCAATGTAATTGTAACCCCTCTGTACAGTATTTTCACAATAAAAAATACAAAAAAAGTAAAAAAAGAGAGAAATTATGTGTTTCTGACATATATTTTGTTGCTTAGTGAACTAAACTGTGGTAAAATCCAAGTCCTCATAAAATTGTAAAAGCAAGTTGGGTTTTCCTCACTGGGTATAAAGAAACAGGGTCTTATAAAGGCATGCAAAGGCATGCATGTGTGTGTGTGTGTGTGTGTGTGTGTGTGTGTGTGTGTGTGTGTGTGTGTGTGTGTGTAATATATATGTTGGCTATCTGCAGAATAGGAAAAAATTCTTGCTAGAATGAAAATCATAAATCTTTATACTTACTTTTCTTTCTTATCCTTAGTATCCTTTTTCGTTTGTTTCTTTAGAAATTTTTTGTTTATTGTCAAGATGAGGTACAGAGAGGTTACAGTTACATAAGGAGGGTAATAAGTACATTTCTTGTCAAACTTTTGGCAGCTGGTTATGATTGGTTTTCTCAGGTAAACTATATGATTTAGAGGGTAGATGTGTAAGAACCTTCCATCTAGAGTAGCTGAATTGCTCTACTTATCTAAACTGTCTTCAAATTTGAAAACCAAACCATTGCACTTTAGACAGAGGGGCTGAATTAAAATGAACACAAGGCAATTGTTCTTCAGTGGTCTCTATGGGCAGGCAGTTCAGTAAGACTCTGGTTTGTTATTGCAAATTCTAGTCCATACTTGTAGAACCAAACTGTATAATCCTAAGAAGCATCTTCTCAAGAATATGTTAGAAAATAATCAGATGATCAAAATAAGACACACATTTAAAAGTAATCAGAGAGGATCACTAGTGATCTATTTAAGTGATAGCTTTGTAGAAGAGATATTGGCTACAAACACTGGCACTTAAATGACAAGTGTATGATGAATGGCTTGTGAAAAATAAGCTTATTTTTTACTATGATTTAGGACTCAGAGACAGTTGCTTATTTAGTATTTGTTCTCTCAATCTGCCGCTTTTTGTAACAATTGCATTTGGTAAAGAAAACATTATGTATGCACCTGTCACTGAGCACTGGCTGGAAGATCTAGAGTTCAAAGCCACCCTTAGCCACACAGTTCAGATGTGGTCTTTATAGGTTCTCAACTTACAAAAGAAAAAGACAGGAAGAGAAAACCATTTTACTGTAGTGATGTGACCCTTTTCTTACTGGCTTTCCCTCCCCAGCTGACTTTTGTGCCTTATGGTAGCATGACTTCAGTTTGGCACCCCCAAACCACCATCCTATCCACTTAGCCACTTACATTTTAGGTCAGTGTTATTTTGACACCTTCATTATTCTCAGGAACCAGGTTCTGCATAAGACCTGAGACCTCACAAAATTTTAAGTTAGGCTAGTTGAGCAATGAGGAAAGGCTTGGTAGAGATGGGGGTCATGCAGATAGACCAATCACAAAATCAAGAGAGTTTTGGCAAGATGCATCAGCCAACTGTAGACAGTCCAGAAGTCAAATGGAAGGGAATGCATGCTTAAGCACAGGAGCTCAGAAGACAGTTGCAATACTAGGAAAATGTTAAGTATTAAGTAGGCATTTCAGTCCTGGAACAATTTCTATCATGAATGAGAACCAAAACAGATTCTGGAGCAGCAACACATAGAAACTAAGATTGTGAGCTGTAAGAGTTAAGCCAAGAATTGGGCACCAGTGGCTCATGCCTGTAATCCTAGCTATTCAGATGACTGAGCTTGGAGGAAAGACATTAGAAGCCAATCAGGGCAGGAAAGTCCCTGATACTCTTACCTCCCTCCAATTAACCTCCTAAAAGCTGGAATGCAAGCTGTGACTTCTAGTGATAGAGTGCTAACCTTGAGCACAAAAACTCAGGGACAATGCCAACCACAGGAGAGCTGAGATTTATTATGAGTCTCTCTCTGTTTCCAACATGGAACCCAAGCCACATCCAAATAGACAGCTGGGTTCCTTTCTTCTTGAGTATAATTTCTTGAATTTCCTTTATGTACCTCAAAAAAAAGGGATGAAGTAGAGGGACAGTGCACGGTTTTAGATAGAGATTTGGGTGGGAAGCCAAGGTAAGAGGGTTGCCTTAATAAAGACAACCCTGAGATACTACCTTACCCCAGTCAGAATGGCCCACATCCACAAATCAGCCAATGACAAATGCTGGAGGGGATGTGGAGAAAGAGGAACCCTATTACACTGCTGGTGGGAATGTGCACTTATACAACCACTTTGGCAAGCAGTCTGGAGGGTCCTTAGAAAGCTAAAGATTGACCTCCTTTACGACCCAGTCATACCACTTCTAGGCATCTACCCTGAACAACAGGAACCAATTTACAGGGACACGTGCACCTCCATGTTTATTGTAGCACTGTTCACAATAGCTAGGATATGGAAACAACCCAGATGCCCCACCAAGATGAATGGATCCAAAAATTGTGGTTACTATACACAATGGAATATTATGCAGCCATTAGAAATGACAAAATAATGGCAGGGAAATGGATGGAGCTAGAAGGAATCATGTTGACTGAGGTAAGCCAAGAGCAAAGAGACAAATGGTACATGGTGTCCCTGATAAGTGGATGCTAAATCCAAAATGTTAGGTGATATGACAAAATTAACAGGACTTAAGAAACAAAGAACTCCCATTCATCTGGTTGAACCACTACTAAATATCCCCATGCTGCTGATAACATGTATGGTGTATATGTGTACACCATTATATGTTATAGACTATGATAGACAATTTGTTCCAGGAAAGTTATAATGAACTTGTGACTTTAAATGAGCATCATTATTCCACAATACTGTGAAATTTGGGAAATTATATAATCACTTAATCACAATTAAAAAAAAAAAGAACCTTGGGGAAGGTAGGGAGAGAAGGGTTGGTAGGGAGAAAATAATGGAGGGGGTAACAATGCTCAATAGGAAGTGTACTCATTACCTTGCTCATGTAACTGTAACCCTCTGTATAGTATCTTTACAATAAAAAAAGTTTTAAAAAAAGAAAAAAAAGAGGGTTGCCTTATACAAACTCCACTTTCCTTCCAGACTTCAAAGTGGCCTCAGGACCATCTGATCAATGGGAGCCCGTGTGAGTGGGGCCTGGCAGAGTCAGTAGTGCCAGCCATGAGGGGTTAGTGCAGAGGTGACAGAGCCAACAGGAGTCCAGCAGGTAACATGTAAGTAACCTGAGCAGAGATTTGTGGAAGCAAGGGCAAAGGGAAGAAAGCATTCCCGTCTGAAAGATGACTCAGCCCCAGGCAGTTGAGATCCTGTATTGAAAAATACTCTATTTTTTAAAATCAGTCAAGAAGTCAAAAATTTAAACTTTACATGAAAACAGCTGCGATCTCGGCGATAGCACCTACTTCAAATGACTTTTTGCTCATCCTTTGTTGGCCTACATAGAATGTCAAGTAGGTTATAGTTGACTCCCAAGCCACAAGGTGGTTGTGTATCACATCAGTAGAGTTATCTACTGTAATTGGAAAAAGTATTTGAAAGCCCAAAGTGGGCTGGGGGTCTGGCTCAAGTAGTAGAGCACTTGCCTAGCAAGTGGGAAGTGCTAAGTTCAAACTCCAGTAGTGCCAAAAAAAATAACAAACAAACATTGTAATAAACAATTAAAAAATTAAATGGAAAAAATGAAGAAATATTTTAGGGAATGTATTGAAAAAATGGGTAAGAGGAATTGCACTCAAATTCATAATCTTGTGATCTTTAATTTGGAACCAGTTTCAGTGGCTAATGTTGTGAGACTGTAATGTGATGACCAGCATTGTATCACATAAGGCTCTGGCCCTACAAATAGCCTCTTTGCTGCTTTCTTCCTGATACTGGCCTGCCAGTGTCCAGTGTCCCACAGTAGGGCTCCTTATACCATGTTTTGAATGGACCAAAATGGAGATCTATGTGTTTGTTTTAACAGTTTAAGTACTATTTTATAAGTGTAAAAAGAATCAGATTATATATAGTAAAAATATGTGTGAATTTATCTTAGACTCAGAACTGATTTTCTGATTATTATACATCTCTGCATTGTTAATAATTATAGGAGTTGCAGATCACAAATTTCAAGAAACATCAACTAGGTAAGTAGATATATGATGCTAACACATTTGCTAAAATAAAAATTTTATTGCTTTGAAAATATAGCAAATAGATGGATGAAAGGAAAAGATCAGATTCAAGTTATATAATTTATATTTTACAATTCTATAATTTTCCTTCATTTAATATGAAAACCTGAGGCATAGGTAGAAACAAGGTAACACAGCTCACCATAAAAATGATAGAAGGTTCCAGGTCAAGTTAGCTATTGAGAATAAAGTCACTATCATGTTTCATCAAATATTAGGACTTAGAACCAAAGGTTCTCATTATACACAGGATACGAGGTACTTCATAAATCACCCTATCTGCTGACATTCAATTACATTCAGTCTTATGAAAATGAACTGCAGTGTTTTAAGTGTCTGCTGGCAGTAAAACTTGCCTTTTCATTGAAAAAAACTTGGCTTTTACACTTGGCCCCAAAGTTCATAAAACACTTTTACACATCTAAGATAAAAATACTGATTATTCTGCAATCACACTCTTTTTTGTTTTTATTCTTATTTTTTAATATATGATTTTTATTGTAAAAATACTGTACAGAGGGGTTACAGTTACACAAGTAGGTAATGAGTACATTTCCTATTGAACATCGTTACCTCCTCCTTTGTTTTTCCCCTATCATACCTTCCCTCCCCACCTCCCCAATTCCTCCCTACCCCTTCGAAGTTGTAAAGTTTGTTCTCAACACAGTGTCTTGTACATCTCATTGTTACAATGGGTCAACCTGTATCCTTATTTCAGCATTTTTTTATTTCCCTTCCCCTCCCCAAATTAGAAAAAATGTATAGACAAGATTCAGGACACCGGAATCAAATACATTAAAAAATAGGGGTTATACCATGGGGGAGAACATACAAAAGAAACCAAAAAAATTACATAGTACATTATAAATACATTAAAAACAATAGCAAGAAAAAAAACCACTTGTGTCCCTATCTTGGGGTTCATTTCACTTAACATCATCTTATATGGTCATATGTACATAGCTTTTTGATGATTTTTGCTTGTCCTAGAAACTTGTTCAACCACTTTGGAAAGCAGTATGAAGGTTCCATACTCCACACAGAGCTCTCCTATGACCCAGCAATCCCACTTTTGGGGATTTTCCCAAACAATCACAAACAAGGCTATACTAAAGTTACCAGTACAACTATGTTTATCGCAGCATTATTTACCATAGATAAGATAACGATGCCCCTCAGTAGATGAATAGATCAAGAAAATGTTATATATACATATATATATGTAGATACACACACACACACACACACACACACACAATGGAATTCTGTGCCTCCATCAGAAAGAATGACACCACCCCATTTGTTAGGAAATGAAATTACTTGGAAAAATTATATTAAGTGAAGTAAGCCAGGCCCAAAGAAACATAGGCCCCATGGTTTCCCTTATTTGCAATAACTAGTATATTCTGCAATGTTTTAAACTTTAAACTTTAACCTTATTGCTTTAGAACATTTACAATGCATACCTGTGTATCTTCACAGTAAGCACTTGTCCATCTGCACAAGGGAAACTTAAATGAAGGAGCACATCTTGTGTGCATCAGGCAATGTCTCCTCATGTAAACACAGGTCCACCATTTCTCATTGCAGCTAACCCACAATGGTGTTGAATGATGAGATTCAACATTCCTTCAATCTTACTCTTACTGATTATATGGGCTCATGTCTCTCTTCATCTTGTATCTTTCCTTTTTTTAAATCCAAGTTAAGAATCTTTATTTTCAGGTCAGAGATTTGAAACATCAGTAATAAATCTATAGGTTCCTGGAACTATAATTGGAAATTTGAACTATGTCTCTTTGGTGACATCCAAACATGACATCATTATTGTTATTTTTGTTATTCTTACTATCACTGATAATTTTTAATATGCAGTCAAGCTTGAGAACCTTGATTATGGCTGTTGGGAGCCCAATAGTCTCTGAATAATTGTGTAGGCATCCTTGGAAGATGTTCTGGAGATCACTGTAAATTTTGTGGGCATTTAGCTAAGCCTCACAACTTTTCACTGTCTACTTAGGTTTTAATGTTACAGAATGTGCACATATTTGTGTGTACATATACAGAAAGATAAATGTATGTTATGTTTAATATTTACATACCAATGAATATTTTGAGTTGGGTTTTCACTAATCTGCTCAAAGCAAGATACTGCAAACCTTAAAATATAAGCCTCTTCATGTATCTACTGAAATATAATAATAAAAGAATAAATTATATGTAATATATAATTTATATGTGCTCAGGTATGAGCACATATATTTTGGGTGAACATTATTCATAATGACCACAAGGCGGCACTAGTGATTTGTGAATGTAAATATTGTAACAATTGGCCATTTTATATAAATGTTGAAACCATTTCCTAACTTTTTTTTCCACAGAAGTAAATGTTATGGTTTATGTTGGAAATAGCATGAATGTATTTGTATATCATATAAATTATTTCTGCATTCTCACATCTATCGTATTCTCTTTCTTTGAAAATTATTTTCCTGTAGTGATTTAAGTTTTTCAATTTAAATCCTGGCTATTTTTATAGTACAGCTTCAATAAATATGCAGATAAAAGTATTTCCAATATCCACAATTTAAAAAATACTTGAAATGCTTAATTTATTTTCTCTGAAAGTATTACCATACTTTTTTTTTCAGAATAAAAAGTAACATTTACCTTTGCTATGTGTACCAATGACTATGGGACAACTTTCTCAATGTCTCACAGACTTTCCTGACAGCTGACTCTTATCTCCAATGAACAAAGGCACTGGAAGTAAAGTTGTGGTAAAAATGTTAGAGGGGAATGAATGAATGAATAAGTAAGTACAGTAAATAAACAAATAGCTCAGGGATAGCAACCAAATTCTGAGTTCAAGTTCTAAAACCACACACACACACACACACACACACACACACACACACACACACACACACACACACACACACACACACACAGGAAATATAAAGTAATGCATTAAAAGGCAACAACAATGGTGCAGATGAGGAAATTTTTTATTCATGCTCTTTTATCTACTATCCTGTTATGCCTTGGGGTTAAACAAGTTCCCACATAGGAAAGGTCAAAGAATCTCCCTTCAGAGCAATAAGTAGCCTTCCTGTCACCAGTAATACCAATATCAGACTGAGTTCCTCATGCACTGCTTCCCAGTAGAAGATCTTCAAGGTTCTCTCTGAGATTTCAATGTCCTGCATAGACATATCCTTGTATGGCAACTCTTACCTCCACACCATATTTCCCAGGTATTTTTTGTATGCAAACCTAAGTGCATTTTTATCCTAGATTGGATTCACGTTGAGATTGGTATGTGCATCAAAAACTTAAAAGCAGTTAAGTCTTTAGAGTTGGGGCTGAGTGATTTAAGAATCATTGGTTAAATCAGAATGTTCTGGCTGCGGGTACTGCAAGGTCATGGAAACTCCTTTAAAATTGTGAGGTGAAGGGAAGGAGGGAGGGAGGTTAAAGGAAAATTCTACCTTCTCAGCTTCCTGCAGGCATTCACTTCAAGCTGGGACGATGGCAGAACCTGGCAGAACCAGTCCTCTAAACACAAGTTCCTTGATTTTATTCTTCCCTTATTTTATCTTGAATCCCTTGTGAGCATGGAAAAACAGCATTGTAGACTAGCTATCTTTCCAATTTGGCCATACTGTGTGCCATATTTATTTGGCTTACTATGTTTCTTTCTTTGTTTATCAGAATCTACAGAGTCTAATAACCTCAGAGGTAAGCCTGTGGTCTAGAACTTCAGTAACACTATGACTGGTGCAGAATTGGCCGCATGAATGATGGCTACTGTTCTCCAGATTCTTAACCTGGGCTCGAATTTCCTGCTGCTTGGCCTCACCTGTCACCAACATTCTTAAGTCATGCATGTTATATGATTTCCTGCCTAGATAGCTTTGTCCTGAATGCTGAGGCTTCCGGTCTACATTCTGACTTCACTCACCTGTTTTGCCATCTGCTCATGGAGTCTTATGGATTCTAATACCTGCTATACTATGAAAGCCCCCTGGGCTGCAGCACTTTCCAGGGCATCCCTGTATCTGTTCAGTGTTGATTACTCAATCTTGTTGAAGAAAAATATGTGATTTGCATGACGGCATGACACTGTGCCTACCTCATTACGGCGGGGGGTGGGGGGGGTGGGGGGGTAGGGGGGGTAGGGGGGTGGAGGGTGGCTTCTTGTCTCTCCCTGTAGCTGCTTTAACTTACCAGCCATTCCTCATCCCCCAATACAGTATAACTGCCTCTTGTCTGTGCTCAGACACTGCACACCCCTCCTTTCCACTTTATGGATTGAAAACAAAACTCAGCAGACACTGTTTATTTCTAGCTTCTCTAGGATGTTGTTCAACAAAAAGAATTTTTTTCTACCTACTTTCTGGATGTTTCTTTTTTCTTTATATCTTGGCTCTATGTTTGTTGCCCAGTTCTGAGGCATATCTTTGTTTGTTTGTTTGTTTCCTGGAGCTGACAGTTTCACTTTAGAGTCAATCTAGGGTACAGGTCATTAAAAAGAGCCAGTTATGAATTGTTGTATGAACTAAATCTATTGCCTGCTTTCTGTCTTATGGAAATAAGACCTAGTCCGAGCAACCTGTCAAATGATCCAGTACTCACAATTAGCGGATGTACCTACTCGAAATTAGCAGATGTACTAAGGATAAGTCCCATTTAATTATGAAGTAAAAATGAGTGGATAGGAAATAAAAGCTACGAAGGAATTTCATTTTCTGCTGTAGTTCAAGACGTGTGTGTGTGTGTGTGTGTGTGTGTGTGTGTGTGTGTGTGTGTGTGTGTGTGTGTGTGTGTGAGACACTGACTGGGTGTCTATCATTAGTGGATCAAGAGGATTCTCTGAGAAAACCCCAAGAAAACAGATATTAACTTTTAATATGCTAGCATTCCAGGGTAATGTTCTGACTGAAGTTGTTGGTTACTTGCTCCATGCAAAAGGAAAGCAGGTGGTTTGAGACCAGCTATGTGATTGAATCATCACTTGGTAGCTTGATGTCCTTAAAAAAAAAAACAATCCTGTATTTAGTTTAACAAAGCAAACATCAGGAAGATGGACAATGTCTGAATTGGGTAGTGGTGAGGTCTAAAAAGGGAGGCAGCTGAATGGAGAGGGATGGTAAGTAAATGCAGTCATAAAACTCAAGGTTCATATTTGAGAATGGAGCCAGAAAATGTGAAGAGACGGGTGGGGTTGGGGGAGTTGGAGAATGAGGAAAGAGTGACACTGATGAAGATTTAGTGCGTGTTGAAATGGACGTGTTACATTCTTATATACATATTTGAAGCTAATTTTTGAAAAAGCTAAACCCCCCGCATTTCAAACAACAATATGGTAGAGTATAACTGAGTTCAAGTCTTTAAAAAGAAGCTTAAAGACAACCAATTCATAGCCTTAGTATGGATGTAACTAGTTTAGGCAAGATGTTATCTATTAAAAAATTTTTAATCGAAATCCTATTTTATTTGCTAGTAAATCTATGTGGATTCTGTGACATATAACAAATTTCCTTTTTTTTTTTTTTGGTCGGTTGTGGGACTTGAACTCTGGGCCTAGGTGCTGTCCCTCAGCTCTTCATCTCAAGGCTAGCACTCTACCACTGAACCACCTTCCCAGCCCTAACAAATTCTATTTTTCTCTATACCTTTTAATTTGAATGCCATGTGTGTGGTCCATTTATTCAGGGACTTCAAACTTTAACTCTTCTGTATTATAGTTAATATAAAAGTACATTAAGTGACTTACAATTACCATTTAAAACGCATTATTGCTTAGTAGCAATATGGCAAAGTTATAACCACATCTAATGTGGCTTTTATTATCTTACATTGTGTATTTGTCTCTTAAAGTAAAGCAAACACCTCTTAAGTTTAACAAGGACAATTTCATTGCTAATTAGATTTAGTTAAGAAAATAATGAAAACTTAAATTTAGAAAGAGGAAGCAATTAGTCCAAAATTATCCTTGGAATTTTTAGTGGTGCCCTGTAACGTACATTTTTCCATTTATTTTTTTAAATAATGTTTTTGTAAAACTTCAGACACTATGTTAGTGCATACATAAATGGTAGGTGGAAAAAGAATGGACTTGTCAGTGTGAAGTTATTTGATCAAAAACAATTTAGATAAATGACACTTGGAACTACTTAGTTTTAAGATTTCAGTGGTCATAGTTATTGGATAGGTAAACTGGGTTAATCAGCCAGGCTGAAAGGAATATTGCTGGAGTTGTACAGTAGGTGGCACCATTGTCATTTTCTAACATTCTGCTGAGTCAGTGGGCTGTGCTTTCCCAGACAGTGATGTAGACTTTTTTTGTTTTTTGTTTTTTTTTTTCAATTAAGGCAAGAGAAAGGTTGTCACCCAAAAATCAATTTTGAAAGTCATTATGAATTTGAAATGATGTCAACCTTCCATTCTTTTGCCACTGTCTTGTTTCAGAGAACAAAGTTTCCCTCACATCCCGGATATAAATGGCTCTCGAAATCCTTTTATGTGTCATGATTTTCTTTTAAATGAATCCAGCACTTTTGCTGCCTCAAGGGAACAAAAAATCTTACATTAATGATGTTGAGAAAAATCTATGTGTTCATGATAAGGATAATAATAGTCCTTATTCACCTGTGCTATTTATTATTCCTCTCCAGTAGCATTACCTGTGTTATATGGCAGTAATCATAAAGGTTAGAGTGAATTCATTCTTTTCTGGAAAAGATTGCCTGTATTTATGTTTTCTTACAAATTGTTGAAATCGCCTCCCACTAGCTCTTTTGTCAATCCCAAATCCATTTGCTGTTACACTTGGTCCTAAAACAAACAGGACAACAATAGGAACAACAACGAAAACTTAGCTCGCTACATTTTTTTCCACAGAGAAGGTGCTGTTTCCTTTGTGCAGCTTAGTACTGAGTCAGCCATTAGTCACTAATGGATCTGAAGCTTGAAAAGGTGGATGGTATCGACAGGCACAAATGGATTTCTAAGCATTTCTCTGAAACTTCTTGCTAATGTTCGTTTCATGGGAGCAATGAAGCATGTCAATCTCTTCTCCCAGTTTTTGGTTCAGCTCCAAACAACGTTAGCTAGCCATAGGAGGATTTTCACTTTCCTTTAAACTTGGGGATCTAGTTTGCCTGCCTAGGGTTGTCCTAATTGATTGAGAGTGTGAAATAACGCCTTGGTAAAAATAATAATTTGGAAACAATTCAAGGAGGTTTCCTTTTGAGTATTATTTGCTATTATGCTCCTATCGCTGAAAATTTGCTGAGATTGATAGATGTCTATTATATTTCAGCTTGCAGGTGAACTGTGATTTTCTTGAGATATATTTTATCTGTCACTTTGTATTGCAAGGAATGTCAGTTTAATGAATGCACCCAACTCTTCTACACATTGCATCTCATACAGATCAGCCTAGGAAAAGCTCAGTTTGAACCATGCTACTTGACAATTTCATATTTAAAAAGAAATGGTGTAAACTAAGATGAACCATGTTTTTAAGAAGGTTCAAAGATATCCAACATTGCATTTTTTTGTAGATGTCTGACATTATTTGACTCCACTACCCAATAGGTATTGCTGAATCAGAATCAAATTACTGCCATTCTTCTGGTTTATGACTGGTATTCCAGAATGAATGGCCTGCAGCCCTCTAGCATTGAGACCAAATTATCCCCTATTCCAAGTAGGTTTAATTCCATCTGAGTCAAGGCTTTTTAAATAGAATCTGTGTTCCATAGGACCTTTGCACTCTGTAGATGTTCAGGCACGGTAGGCAAGTTAGGTAAGAAAGGCACCAAGAGATACACTTATCACTGCGTGAGAGATGAAGTCTTCTACATGCAGGTTTGCTGCTCAGTAAATTTTGTATTCAAGCTTTAAGCAGGGTATCTGACACCCAAAAGGCCTGATGATGTGCTTTTCAAAGTTGACCTTGTCAGGGCCACCCAATCAACCTACCTTTGATTCTTGTGCTCTTGCTAAGGACCACAAAGGGCCTTGTTTGGTTCTACTTGGTTATATGCTTGCCTTTATGAAATACCTAATGATTCTCACAGCTGCTTGATTTTGCAAGCCGACACAAAAACTGATACGTACAGAAAAACATACATGTCATATATGATTTACGGAAGATATAAATAAATGTATGCAATCGCATTTCGACATTTCAGAACCGTAAGCTTGTTCCATTCAGGTAACTTTAATCAATTTGGTTTTTCTATTTATTTTATTTTTATTCTTTAGTATTTGTGGTTTAAGCTAATGTGACTTGGGTATGGTTTAAGTGTAGTTTCCAAAGAATGTGTGTGTGTGTGTGTGTGTGTGTGTGTGTGTGTGTGTGTGTGTGTGTGTGTGTGTGTGTGTGTGTGTGTGTGTGTGTGTGGTGTGGCTTGGTTTTCTGTGTGGTAGTATAAGAAATGGTGGGACATTTGAAAAGCCATATGAGAAGTGGAGAGACATTGTAGTGCAAGTTATAGTACAAGATGATCAAACATACTGTTCTTCTTCCCCTACCTGGCTTCCTGGCTCATCATCTGATCTCTCTGTTTTCACTGGTGCCCACCCTGATGCCCTGCTGTGATATGACCCAGCCCAGGACCTTGATAGGAGGCTGAATTGATGTGGAGACCTCATCTTGGACTTTTAGCCTTCAAAACTGTGCAGTAAACAAACTTATTTTCATTGTAAGGCACCTATTCTCTATAAACTCTAATAAATGAAAATGAACAAATATAAACTCAGTTAAACTTTAAAAAACACACTCTTTTTCCTCTCTTCCTGATGACTGATCTTGATTTAATTACTTGCCTCAAGGTTAGCCAGCTGTATCTAGCTGTGTCCTGTACCCTGTGCAGCTACCGTTCCTCTCCGGGTCCATGGCATCAAGGCCCGATGGAGGCGACAGCTCTCAGTGTTTCAGAATTACAGTTGACTGTTCTTTCCTATTGGATGACCAAGTTTAGTAAGAAGTCTTATTCTCCCATCCTCTGAGCCAGTCATCACTGACTTGACCTAAAGGAGATCAAGAACCAAGACTTTCCAGATCAGTCAGTGTGTCATTCTTTGACTTTCATTCCTTTGGTGCCTTCTCTTCACCCACCCAGTAGACAAGTGCTTCTCTGATCTACTACAATAAAGCAGAAATGCAAAACAAAACAGAACCCTCCTCTAAGTGATTTCTACCTAGAATGAATTCTGGGAAGATTAAAAGTTAAGAATTTGCCCTAGGTTTTCTGTTTTGTTTTTGTTTGTTTGTTTGTTGTTCTTGGTTTTCCATTAAAATCTTGGACTGATGATCACTTCCAATATTCAAAATTTTAAAAAAACACACATTATTTGTAGCTAACTATCAGAGCTCTAAACAGCAAACCCAAACTGCCACCATACCATCTCGAATGCACTTGATCTTGTGTAGTTCATTCACTTGCTTCATGTCTTGGAAGTTCCTAATTTCTCATATGTAAAACTGGAGAAAACTCTAGGGGATGTGGTGTAGTAGACTCATTATCATTATTTTAATACCAAATCAATGTCTTAAAAGGAAATCTTTATGTTTATGTTGGAAAGGTATACTGTTCTATAAGATTTCAGTAACCCAATGACAAACGTAATACAGTT
This sequence comes from Dipodomys merriami, assembly GCF_024711535.1. Classification (NCBI taxonomy): domain Eukaryota; kingdom Metazoa; phylum Chordata; class Mammalia; order Rodentia; family Heteromyidae; genus Dipodomys; species Dipodomys merriami. The sequence goes on along the minus strand of NW_027202270.1, from coordinate 21,500,039 downwards.
AATTGTATTTATTGATTTTCATAGAAAAATGTGCAGTACAACTATTGAAGCTGTTTGTCCTTTGTTTCCCTTTTCATTAGTGCAAAGGGATCAGAGCAGATCATTTCTCTGCTCTCCCTCAATCAAAGCATTTCCTCAGAGCTCCTTCCTGGTCTCATAGCTCGTGTTTCTCAGAATAAGTGCGTGCAGATCTTTTTATTCTTAGCAGCTCTATGAGAATGATTTACATAATTTAGAAGTTTGTTGTGAGGTCCTTACAGCTGGCTGAGGACATGGAATTGTAATAGCACACTCAGACATGAAGTAGTCAGGAGCTGTGATGCATCTAGAGATTTTATAGCTGTACTGCTGTAGAACATAAAATACCAAAAGCTCCAATTCTGCATCTCCTGGTAATGACATTGTCTGAATACAGGTTGTTAGGGTACCAAAAGGGACTGGATTGTGAGGGAAACCAAGGAGCTACTGCGATACAGACAAAAAGGGTTGGCTTATATAAATTCTCATGGAAAATTATTTCTTTCCTTTTAGAGATATTCTTTAAGCCAGTCCAAGGAAGCTATTAGGGACCAGGAAGCAGTAAAATAATTCTTAATTTTTTGTGGGGGGGCGAGTTCTGGTCTTGGGGCCTGAACTCTGGACCTGGGCGCTGTCCCTCAAGTCTTCAGGTCAAGGCTAGAGCTCTACCACTTGAGCCACAGCACCACTTCCTGCTTTTTTCTTTTTGCTCCTGTGGTGCTGAGGAATTGAACCCAGGGCCTCATGCATGCAAGGCAAGCACTCTACCACTGAGCCACCTTCCCAGCCCCTCTTTAATTTTTTAAAGCTAATATATCTCTATTTATTTTATAGCTCCAGGTACAGGAAATACTAATAGAGCCTAAGTTGATCAATTTCATATACCTGTAAGAAAATTTCAAGTACATTAAGTTCTAGATGTAAATAGATGTATGTAGATGTTTATGGCTATGATTAAGAAATTAAGCAAACTTGGACTGACTTTCTCAAGTTTATTGAGGAATACTTGACAAATAAAACTATGTATAATTAAGGAATACCACAGAATGTTGTGATGTGCATATACAGTGTAAAATATTTATATAATCAAGCTAATTAACATATCAGTTTATGGGATGAAAATACTTTAAACTCCACTCTGCAAATTTCAATGCATGAATAATAATTAACTATAGTCATTAGGCTATACATTAGATCTTCAGAATTTATTTTTTCATAACAGAGAGAAGGTGGTTATTAAGCAGAATCTCATTATTTTTTCCATCCTTTGACTCCATGCAGCCACCTTACTGTCTCTATGAGTTTGGGTTCTGTTAGTTTCTGAATTCTAGATATATCCTTTAGTATTGTCAGTTTGGGTCTTCTAATATGCCTAAACATTCCATAAGTTCATTCAGGTTGTCCTGTGTATGTAATTCAACATACATAATATACACACATACACAGTTCTTCCATTGGTAGATGCTTTACTACTCTCTACATATTTAGCTATTGCTGCCTAATAAATAGATATGTAGATATTCTAAGAAGCAGTGATTTATTTCCTTTGGATATACTCTCAGAAGTGAGATTTTTAGATTATGTAATAATTTCTTTTTAAATTTTATGAGGAACTTCCATACTACCTTGCCTTATAGATGCATTATTTTATGTTATTTATGTACGAATGATGACAAGGGTCCAATTTTCAACATTCATACCATCCTTACTTCTTTTTAATAATGATTATCTAAAGATATGGAGGAACGTTTAATTCATAGTACTATTGAAATTTAGAATAAATATCTTAGGATATTTAAAAATGAATTGCTAACATAGAAGGCAGAAAATAGTAATAATATACTACACTTGGTATTGACATTTAATATATGTAATTTTTACAAGTTTTTGGTAGAGACTCTTGTTGGTGGTGGATAGAGCTAATAATTTCTGTCAAATGTTTTAGAGTAGGAAGAATATTTAGTTAGTATGAGATTGAAGCTCAGTGGTTTTGCTTATTTTTTCTCTCTATTCTTTTCACTTATTCATTGCATACAGTTAAAATGTTACTGGTTCGGTCCTATAAGTGAAAAATGAGCTGTGTCAATAGGTCATAAATTATGCAAGCCTTATATTTTGTTTTTGTTTTATTTTGTTTTCAGTCCTAGAGGTTGAACCTAGACTTTCCTGCATAGTAGGCAGCCCTCTAGCTTTTGAGCCACACCATCAACACTGCTGCTTTTATTTTGCTGTTGAGATAGGGTTTAGCTAATTTTGTTGGGGCTATTCTTGAACTTTTGAGTCTCCTGTTTCCACCACTTGAGAATCTGAGATTATAGGAGTATATCACCATGCACAGATAGTACTGTGTTTGGACTGTAGGTTAATTGTGGTATGATCATTTGACACTCATTTTGGAGGCTACAAATCTGGCTATGCCCAAACCCATTTCAATATTTTTTATTAAAATATCAAGTAAACCGTAATTGTGCCTTAAACTAGAACTTACTTTATTGTAAAGCTTAAATAGTTGTTTTACAGTTCATAATTCAACCCTGTATAAATTAGTTTTGTTATCGTAGTTATGCTAAAAAATACTGCATTTCTCTTGGGTATAAGAGGACATTGTGATTTTGGAAGCAACAATTGCGAGCTCAAAACTAAAGAAAGATATAACTTGAACAGTGGTAGTTATTTGGGGGCAAATTGGATAGTCAAGGGCATTGGAACTGTTTTTAAAGAAATAGCTATAAAGTTTTATAAGATTCAGCTAGATTTCCTTATAAGTTGGTATATTTCTTAAGTACATTTAAATGATTTAACCTTAAGAAAATCTCACCTGAATTCAGAACCTCCTCAGTTTGATTTCCTTGACTGACATAATGCCATTTGTTGTATTAGCTTTTAATTCTAGCAAGCTGTAAATTGATTTGTGGAAGTGATACAAGGAATGATGTGGGGAGAAATGATACCTATTAGTCATACTTGAGTATGTTTCTATGCCTGCATATTATTGCATTAACCAATTTTCTCCTATCGCTGAGGCTGGTTGAAGGGAAGGCTTAAGAGCATTTCTTTTGAAGGATTTGGTAGATTGAATTATAGAGCCAGTTTTTCAATCCTTCCTATTGCCTCATGGCAAATAGATTTTTGGCTTGATTCAGATTTTGATCCTATGTATGTGTTTGAACTTGACTTTTTAAGTTTCACTTTGATCAGTAAAGATTTTAGTAGATGTGTCATTGCCAAGGTCTGACATAGGCTTGAGTGGTTGAATTTGTTCATTCTTTTTGTTCCTTTTTATTGTAGAAGAATACACTTTGTGTAGCCTCTTGTCCAGATAGGATGAGAGATTCACAAAAAATACTTGGGTTGCATCCAAAGTCTGGAGTCAAGGCTGCTGAGCCAACCCAGGTCAGCTGATTTCAGCTGACTCAGATCTGCATCCAAAAAAACAAAAAATAAAGTAAAGGCTTGTTTGCCCTGAGGTTGGCATGGTCTAGAAGGTCACATATTTGTAGCAATAGCTGACTGAAAAAAGGGTTTTCAATACGAGAGCTTTGGCTTTGTTTTGCTAGTAAAATACAAAACTGAGACATCAATTGATTAAGTGATTCTCCTAAGGTCAGATGAAAACTCAGAAGATAATCTAGGACTATCTGTGTCAATGTTAGTTTAAAGCCAGGGCATTTTAAATTAGGCTGTAAAGCAAGAAACATCTTGGCAGTTTGCCGAAAATTAATTGCTTGCTTGCTTTTTCTTTCTTTCTTTCTTTCTTTCTTTCTTTCTTTCTTTCTTTCTTTCTTTCTTTCTTTCTTTCTTTCTTTCCTTCCTTCTTTCCTTCCTTCCTTCTTTCCTTCCTTTCTTCTTTCTTTCTTTCTTTCTTTCTTTCTTTCTTTCTTTCTTTCTTTCTTTCTTTCTTTCTTTCTTTCTTTCTTTCCCTTCCTTCCTTCCTTTCTTTTTTCTTTTTTTCTTCCTTTCTTTATTTCTGGGCAAACAGTTTACTCATCTGGGCAAAGAATTATCTACTTAGATCAGCAATTTGCTCACTGGAACAAATAGCTCATTTATCAGAGAATTAATTAATTTATCAGGTTTTACTTTAAGACTTTGATCTTTCTAATCCTCAACTATGAGGACATTAAGTTTACCAATGCTAATTCCTGTTCCCCTCTTGAAAAACCTGCCTAACAACCCTTGAGAATAGTCTGAAATTCTTTGATATATACACCTTTGATATAGTATTTACACAAGATGAATTTCTCTTGTTGAAGTAAATTTAATGCTTAATTTAAACTTTGCTTGATCAACAGTAATCTTTTTTTTTTTTCCGTCTGTCGTGGGGCTTGAACTCTGGGCCTAGGCGCTGTCCCTCAACTCTTCAGCTAGCCCTCTACCACTTGAACCACAGAGCCACTTCCAGCTTTTTCTGTTTATGTGGTGCTGAGGAATCAAACTCTAGGCCTCATGCATGCAAGGCAAGCACTCTACCACTGAGCCACCTTCCCAGCCCCGGTAATCTTTTCTTGATGGACTCAGTGGTAGGATTTGACAGTAGGCATGAATCAGACTCATCTTGTTGAACATTAAATGCATATATTATTAAGAACATCAACAGATCTGCAAAGGAGTTTGTTGGATTTTATTTCTCTTTGTTTACCATCAACTTCCACATTGATCAACATATTTCACTGCCATCTATAAAGAAAGGGAACAAGAAGATCATCTTTTAAGTTCCCAGGACTAAACATCAATGATAATAATAAGTTATTCAAGAACTTGTATATTACCTAGCTGTTAGGATACTTAGTTTTGGTTTTTTTTAAGTTCTTTAATTTGCCTTCTCTTAGTTTTATACCAATTTTTCATTCATAATTTTATTTGCTACATATATTTAATATTTTCTTAACACTATTTTCATAATAGCAAGGATTAAAATTTTCTTTTATTTTCAGTTCTGTCTTTTTTATTTCTATCTTCCTCTTTTAAGAATCATTGTTTCAATGATCTTTCCCATGACTGACTGAGCAAAGATGAACTGTAATAGGAAAATGTTAGTTTTTTTTAATCCGTTTTTGGTATAGAAGTAAATTCAATCAAGACAGATTTCCCCCCTAAACTTTCATTTCTAATAAATAAAATACAACTGATTGTACCATGGGGTGCAATATAATGATTCCATTTCCTTTTCAGAAAACGTCCTGTTTTCTCTAGAGGAAGGACACATTAGAAAGTCACTTTGAAGTCAGGTGTTACCTTTTTACAAAATTTTTATCAGCTTAACTTCAGTATCTTCCAGGTATGAAATAACCAGGGTATTCAAACTTCTGCAAAACTTTTACATAGTAATTCCTGGGAAATGGTGACTCCTCCCAAATGGTAAAGTGCTAGATGTTAACAAGAAAGTAGAGTGAGAGCCTGAGGCTCTTAGTTTAAGCCTCAGTACTGGTATAAGACAAAACAAACAAAAAAATATGAACTGGAACTTTTCATTGCTTAACAAGAAGATTAATGTAGAAATGAATGAAGAGGTAAAGAAATAAATTACACCTACAAACAGATAGTAAATGAAGAGAAAGGAGAAGGAAAGAAGTCACATCATCAAATTCAGAAGTAGAAATTTCCTAGGATAATGGCTTTATCAACAGGAAAAAATATACCAATCAGAAAATGTGTGGATATATATCTGACATGTTATTTTTGATTGGTTTGTAATACTTAACAATGGCTTATGCAATGGAATGATTTTTTAAAGTTTACCTGTGATTAATAAGTATTTTCTGACAGGCTGAATAATAACAATTCTACATTGTAAGCATTGTTACAATATCTCTACAGACTATATTTTTGAAGTAATTTGAGAGTAAATATATATTAAAGTAAATGAAAAAAACAGTAATTTCTATAATATCAACTGTTTCTATTTTGGGGCAGTGTCATACTGCATCTTTCCTTTGTTCCTTCCTCTTTTTTTCTCCCATCAGTTGTGGAGCTTGAACTCAGGGCCTGGGTGCTGTTCCAGTGTTCTTTTGCTCCAGTCTAGTGCTCTACCAGTTTTAGCCACACCTCTCCCTCCCTCCCTGCCTCCCTTCCTCCCTCCCTCCACTCCTTCCTCCCTCCTTTCACTCCTTTCCTTCTTTCCTTTCCTTCCTTCCTTTCTTCCTTCCTTTCTTTCTACCTTCCTTCCTTCCTTCCTTCCTTTCTTCCCTCCTTCCTTCTTTCCTTCCTTCCTTCTTCCTTCTTTTCTTTTTCTTCCCTTTTTGTACGATTATTGAGGACTTGAACCCAGGGCCTTTCAAACTCACTTGGCTCACTCTTTCTTGCTCATTGATAGCCCTTACCACTTAAGCCATGGCTTCAGTCCATTTCATATTTATTTAAGAATGTTTTATCCACATCATACCAAATATTGCTTGTGCTTGATATCAACTAAAATTAATAGAAATAGTACTTGTAATACTTAATACTTTTGAATACTTTTAAATAAAAATTGACTCTCAGAAAGGTAAATGGATACTTCTGTGGTTTCAAAAATTCCACTATGTTTCAAACTAACATTTCTGATTTAATGGTTAATCAAATGTTTTCAAGTATATTATTGAGACAGGGTTGTTGGTGTGACTACCTGAATATATGATTTTTCCCAAGTATTTTAAAATATAAAATTTAAATTAAACTCAATGAATTTGCTACTTCATTTCAAGTTCATGGATATTTGAGATATTTAAAATTTATTTATTTTTTTTTTGGTTGTGGGGCCTGAACTCTGGGCCTGGGCACTGTTCCTCAGCTCTTCAGCTCAAGGCTAATGCTCTACCTCTTGAGCCACAGCGCAACTTCCAGCTTTTTCTGTTTATGTGGTGCTGAGGAATCCAATCCAAGGCCTCATGCATGCAAGGCAAGCTCTCAACCAAGCCACCTTCCCTGGCCGAGATTGTTATTTAAAAAAGAACTGTTACCTCTCTGAATGATTGCTTTAAGATTATTTCCTAAGTTTTCAATTCTTTGGGGGAAGAATTATTTTCTCTTAAAATAGAATTATGTTTTATCGTAAATAGGCACAGAGGAATAATATTAATGAGATTTTCTTTGAAGTGAGGAGACTGAGTCTAAGTAACTTCTCACAGCCATCCTGGTGCCTTGCTGGGTGGAGGGGGCTTTTCCCCCATTGCTGAAAAGCCTAGAGGTGAGAGGGACTACTCATTGAATTGCAGATGTCATGCTGTTTAGCCTTAGGAGATCCTTGTTCTCTTAAATGGTTTGATTCACTTGCTTCTGAATAGCCTCTACATATACCCCTATATGGAAAGTCTAAGCTGACCCCAGAGCTACTTGCTTAGAGAGTTCTGAAAGTACTGCTTGCACCTGAGTATTTACATATAAGGTCTGCTTTTGTTAAGGCTTGGTCTCAGCCCCAAACAAGTTTTGTTTTGTCTAAAACTTGATTTAAGCTCTATACAGAGCTGCAGGTCTTTGAGGCAGGAGTCCACCTACAGATATAGGTTTTCCTGTGAAGACTCTCAATTTGACCTCACAAAATGTGAATTCTGTTACTCACCAACTGAGTTACCTTACAACAACTTTACTTATAAGTAGAATGCCCTTTGAAAATCACTTGCTTCAGGCCTCCTTTTCTTGTTGGCTCAATTTAGGGGGAAAAAAAGTTAAGTGAAACTGTGGGGCAACAGAAGCCCAGGGGAGGAAACTGCTCAGCTTTATCATTATGCTAGTAGCGGAAATTTGGCAGATCTGCTACATCCTAGGAGGCATCCAAATCTTAGTCTATAAAATTAATTAATATTGTGTAGAGCTCTTACAACTTTGCAGAAATTTCATTACAAGTTCTTATAAATTACCTTATAATCACATTTTATAGATGAGTAATTGAGCACTACCAGGGTTAAGCAATTTTTCCAGTGCCACCCTACTTTCAAATGGTTTGCTTGAAGGCATGCACTGTTTATGACTGTAAGGTACTGACTCTGGTCACCAATTCTCTTCTTGTCCCTGAGTTTCCCTTTGTTTCTTATATATTACAATTCTACCATCCATCAAATACCAACTCAAAGAAGTGTTTCTAGATTTTAATCTGCTTTTGTCTTACTTCACCTAGCAGAGGATAATGATGAAGCTTATACCTTATACTCTCTTTTAAGAAGCATATGTTGAAGTAAGGAGGTCAGGTCTGGCCGGGGCCATTTTGGCTACTTGGTTGGGTTGTTGGATCTGGCATCTTATCTTCATGCTAGGGGAGGGAAACAACCCCTGCCCATCATCTGCCCGGAACCCTGGAGGCAGGGGCAGGCACTTGATTGATAGGTTACTGAATCTGTCAGTCCAGTGCTTGGGACCCAGAATTTCCTGTGGACCTGGCCCCTGCTAGGGCCCTGTTTACGCCTGGACCAGCCCGCCACCAGGATGCCATGTCATTTGTGTCTCTGTGATCATTTCCTATGTCCTGTCTCCTGGCTCATCTCCAGAAATCATGGCATCCCAATTCAGCTCTCCATTGAAGTTAAATTGGATTGTTGGTATTGTTTTTGTTCTTTCTTTCCTCTCTAGCATGTTTCCTAGTTGTGTTATGTGTATTTGGGGACTGCAGGCCTTTGTAACAACTGGCTGCCTGCAGCCTGCTAACTGTATAATAAAGACTCCAATATTCTACATTTCAAAATGTGGCTTCTGGGATAATTGCACCTTACAACAATGTGACTGTTATTTTTCTTTCAGAATAAGTGGATTAATAAGTAAGACCTCATATTGCAAGTCACTTTCCATACTAGCGCAGAATGTACAAACTGGTTAAAATATAAACAAAAGATGTTTATTTGGTTCATAGTTCTGCAGGCTGGAAAATTCAAGGTCTTGGAGCCAGCATCTCCTTTAATAATGACATATCTCCATTCCTGAGGGTAGATCTGTTTTGGCTTAATCACCATTTTAAGGCTCCAGTTCTTAATATCATGACAATTCAATTTTATGATGAGCTTAGAGAAAACATTCTGAAATAAGGGTACTACTAAGTCTAAGTAACATGCTTTATCCTCTCAGCCATCCGGCTAGTATGGCAACCTGCTGAATGATAGGGCCTTTTCACCTATTTCTAGAGCTGAGAAAAGCCATTTGTTTTTTTTTTTTGAATTGCAGATGCTTACTTCTCAGAGAGCACTGCTTCAGAGCATATTCAGATATCATGTTGTTTAGTCCCAGGAATGCTCCAGAGAATGCCCTCTCTGACTGTTCCCCATGGCAAACATGTGATTTCTGTCTTTAAGAACTTGGTTGCAAGCTCTGTTCTGTGCTGCAGACAGGAATCCACCAGCTCTCCAATAAAGACTCCTAATTTGATTTCTCAAGATGTGGCTTCTCTGTTGCTCTCCAATCAAGTTCCAATATAACAATTCAAGCCATAGTATTTTATGTGTCTGTGTGCTTTTCACACCTAAAGTTAAATAGGATGCCATCATTTCATTTCATACATCTATACATCTCACATGAATAAAATTCATCTAGATACTCCCAGTGTACTTTTGGGCATCATTTTTAGAAACAAAAGCAGACTGTTATTTTTTCCTGTCACATTCAGATTGCCAGTTATTTTGGAAGTGTGATACAAAGCCATGGAAATACTTTGTGGTTTTTATTTGCTTTTTTTGTTTTTTTTTTCTCTTGCAGTTATAGGGCTTGAACTAAGAGACTGGATGCTGTCCCTGAACTCTTTTGCACAAGGCTATAATTCCACCACTTTGAACCACAGTTTTATTTTTGTTTTTGTTTTGTTTTGTTGTTGTTGGTTAATTGGAAATAAAAATCTCATGGGGACTTTTCTGCCTTCAAAGCACAATCCTCAGATCTTAACTTCCTGAGTAGCTGGGATTATAAGTGTGAGCCACCAGCACCTGGCTTGTTTGCTTTTTAAACTGTTTTTGAGGTTGTTCATTGCTACTTTTACCCTAGTTATTAGCATATATTAGTTGTACAAAATAATGTTCTTTGATTATATTTTCCCCTTATTAGTCTTGCATCCCTTCCCCTCCCACTAGTCTCTTTCTTTTTCCTAAGTAGTCTCTCTCTTCTCTCATATCTTTTTAAAAAATTTAGTTTTACATATGGAAGAAAACATAATATTTGTTGTACTGACTCATTCATTTGTCTTAATATGATCTCCAGTTCCATCCATTTTCCTGAAAATAACATATTTTCATTCTTTATGGAAACTGAGTGTAACTTGAATTGTAAAAAATTCCATGATAAATAGTTGCACAAGCATCTTTAGTGCATTCTGAATTCAATTTCTTTCGGTACAACTCCTGGAATGAAACAGATGATCATATAGTAATTCTATTTTTAGCATTATTTGTGGACCCTCCATACTGATTTCCATAATAGCTAGACTAATTTACAGTTGCCACCAACAGTATGTAAGTGTTCCTTCTCTGCACCCTAAGTTCACTGACAATATTTTTTGCTATTGTCTAGTGTGTGTTTATATGTGTGTGTCTGTGTCCGTGTCTGTGTGTGTGCTTCAAGAAGGAATCTCAGTGTCAGTTTGATTTCTATCTCCCTAATGGCTCAAAATGTTCAGCAGTTTCTCCCATATTTATTTGCTATTTGTGCTTCTTCTGAGAACTGTCAAATTCATTTGCTATTTCTGCCTGGTAAAGATAATCCTGAGGGCAGTGTAAATAGTAGCCATTTTGGAGGTGGAATTAAAGTCATTGTATCACTTTAGAGCTATGTCAGCAATCTTTTTCTGGGAGGCAATTAAAGTAACATTGGCATAGTTGTCTTCTGGAGAAAGCTTTTATGATTCTGAAAATTTTTTAAAAAAGGAGCTAGAAATTAGAATTTGATAATCAGTTATATATGCAAATATTGGTGACCTCTCAAACTACTGCGTGACTAGCCAGAGAAAACTTTAATATCTTTAATAATTTGGACAAGCACTATAACAAGCATTGTTTGCATGTGCTATTTTTTTCATCTCTTCTGCCCCATTCTGAGAGCACCTGTTGGAAATCTACTAAAAAAATACATATAGCAGGTCAGTGTCTCTCAAACTTCAGCTTCCATCATAATCCCTAAAAAACCTATTAAAACAGAGCTCCAACTGGGAGAGTCTGGCTTTAGTAAATTCAGGATGGCTTGCAGAATTTTTACTTCCAATGAGTTCCCAGCTGATGTTGATGTTACAAGTCTGAGCACTGAACTGAGAACAATTTGAAAGGTTATTTTGGTTTTCCTTCTTTTATTATTGTGAACTTTGTTTGCTTTGCTGGCCTTTATTTTATTCTTACTCTACCTATGCTTTTGTACCTACTCATAGTTTAAGCAACATTTTTCAAATTTGATGACTACTATATACTGTGATGACCCCCCCTGAAAAAAATGAGAAATTAGAAACAGAACAAAATTATTATTAAGAATAGGACCAAACTTGAAAGACAGGATTATCCTGTAGAGAAAAACACCAAGCTAGTCATTAAAAGGAAAAATTCCAAAAATAAAGAATTGAAGTAAATTGTTAGTTAAACGCCCGGTTACTGGAATTCGGTAAATAACAGTGAAACTCAGAAAGAGCCAGAAAACCTGGAAAATGGTTTGATTTTGGGGTGTGATAAGTAAGAAATTTGGAATGTGGTTTTGCTTTGAGGACTCATTGCTTTGCTTATTGAGACTGTAATTGCTATTTCCCTAACTTGCTTCTTCAATGGGAAGATTTGGGATAAGGGCTTTGCCTTGTGACTAATTGTCTTGGCTATAACTTTGTCTTGTGACTTATGGCCTTGGTTATTGGAATGGTTATTGGAATTGCCATTTTGTAATCACTAACTGCTAGCTCTAGTTCTGGACTTACTTTTTTGCTGATCACCAAACTACCACTGGCTACCTGAGAGTCTCCCCATCCTCCCCCCCCCACCCACACACCATGGATCTTTCCTTTAAATACCCTGAGCTATTTGACTTTATTGCTGGTCTTCACAGTCTTGGTGTAGTGGAGGTCAGTCATCATGGCTACTATAGATTCCTAGCCCAATTGAATAAGTATTGGTGATTGCTTTCACCATGGGTTCGAGTGCCACCTGCCCCAGGAAGTTGGGATACCTCAACATTTCTGGAAGAGGAAACCTTTCTTCAGTAGTTTTTCATATTAGAATCATCTATTGGATTTTCAGCATCTCAACATAAGACACAATGTGCTCTTCAACTTTGAATCCCCACTGTCCTATCAGCAGTATGCAGCTCTGAACATTCTATATTATAGAAATGAGTAAATATGCATTTCATTTTTACCTTTCTTGAAAGGGCCTGGAGAAATTGAACAAAGAATTTTTAAAGTCTGCAACTTAACTATATGGAAGATAATAAAATACAGAAGGAAAAATACAGGGTCTATAAGAAGATAATTTACTATGATTAAACTAAAATCATTTTGAATCTTAATTTATCAAAAGCTTTGCTTAAAGCAGGGTATGGTGGCTTATGCCAAATATGAGAACTTGATGGGTCATGAGTTCTAGGCCTGGTTGAACTATTAAGGGAGACACTCTCAAAAGAATAAAAAAGACAAAACAAAACAGAAAACCCTTTTTTATGATGTTTCTTTTATATTATGTTTCTTTATTAGTTGTTTGGTATTTTATGGTACAATATATCAAGAAGAAGCAATTAGTGCAGGTATATTGATCAGAAACAAGATAGGTTAGAATAAAATTCAATAGAATTTTACTTGAAAATAATTTTCAGATGACACTAGTTAAAATTCAACCACTATTAAATCAGCAAAGTGGATAGAATCGAAATAGTAAACAACAATTCACAAGACAAAATGAAATGATTTAAATCAAGGCATTCATCATAATAATGGAAAGTTATATAAGAAATATATTTTCAATTAAAAAGACCTGTATAATCTATGTACGAGGTATATAGTAAACAGTTTTTATTATTTGTATATATGTTTGAAACAGAACCCCTCCTCTCTATTTTTTTTTTGTCAGTCATGGGGCTTGAACTATGGGCCTGGGCACTGACTTTGAGCTCTTCAGCTCAAGGGGTGTGCTCTATCACTTGAGCCATAGCACCACTTCCAGTTTTCTGGTGGTTTATTAGACATGAGAGTCTCTCACTAAGTTTCCTATCCTGGCTGGCTTTGAACAGCAGTCCTCAGATCTCAGCCTCCTGAGTAGCTAGGATTACAGGTGTGAGCCATCGGCACCAGGCAACAGAACTCTTTTATACTATAAATATATGAAATCTAATTAATAGACATAAACTAAAATTTTATGTCTATATCTTTTGAAAGGAAAACTCACTTTGATTAGGAAAGTAGTCCTTTACAATTTATACTAAGATTTCACTGTTTCAACGAAAATCCTAATATTTCACTTGGCTAAAAAGATAGCATATAAAAAATGATACTAATGTTTATCACTTGAAAACAAAAGCTAATAGTATGCAAAGGAAACAGGGGAATTAATTTGATTTTCCAGATGTCAGAATATTAAACCTAAAAAAAAATTAAGCACAATTAAATAGGCATTGTTTATTACAGAGACAGATAAACAGATTATAAGAAAAGGACAAATATTTCCTAGGCAAATCTCAGTTAAATGAGATTTGGATATGTAAAAATGATGATTTAATCAATGAGAAAGAAGAAATTATTTTTAAAAGGTTCTGGTATTTTTGGACACCCATTTGGAAGAAATGAAATTATAATCTACTTAATTTCTTGCATAACAATAAACTCCAAATAAATTAAAGACTTAAGTATGTAGAACAAAACAATATGTGTCTTTAAGAATATTAAGAAAGATGTTTATATAATCTAAGGTTTTGTTACCAATGTCTATAAAACCTGGTTCAGGTTTTGAGTATTTTCCAGCATTAAAGACCTCATAATAATATATTGAGGGCAATGGAAAAAGTGAATTTACTTCTAGTTTTAGCCAAAACTTTACAGATAGAAAATTTTAATATCTATTTTTCTTGCCAATAGTAGTTTTGTAGTATATAGCAAATATGACACAAAGTCCAGTCACAGTAAAACTAGAAAAGGTAAAAGGACAATGTCCTAGGTCAGACCTTGGGCAAATAGAAAGAGACTATATCTGAAAAATAGCTGAAAGGAAGGGGTGGACATGGCTTAAGTAACTTGTGTCTGAGTAAAAATGATTGTCATTCTCATCCTAGAGATGACTAGTTTCATCCTACTGAAAGTGGTATTGCTTTCTAATAAACTCCTATCACTTTCTCTACATTTCATGTCTTGCTTGAAATCTTCTTTTTGAAGACCCAAGGACAAAGGTAGGTAATTCCACCAACTCTAGGTCATCTCTTCAGTGACAACATTACCTCTAGAAGAGTAAAAATTTGCTGAGAACTATGCATAGATGACATTAATGTGAGATATTTCCTTTGTGAAACCTAGCAAAAATTTTTAATTAAAAGTAAATATAGCACAGAACATACTTATTCTGTGAGAAAATAGCATCTATAACATAGAAATCAAATCATCATTAATAATTATTATATGGCTGGGCACTAGTAGCTTAGGCCTGTCATAAAAGGTACTGTGGAGACTGAGATCTGTAGGATCATGGTTCAAAGCCAGCTTTGGCAGAAAGCCCTCAAGTTCAGTTTCCAGAATCACCAGCATAAAGCCTTGCTGGATTTGTGACTCAGTAGTCAAGCAAGGTAAATGAACATGTATGAGACCCTGATTTCAAAGCTCAGCACCATTGTGTGTGTGTGTGTACATGGATTTTATTATAGTGCTAATGATAGTTTTATAAAGTGAAGGTTAAATAAGGAATGGATGAAGAAAATTATATATATATATATATATATAGAGAGAGAGAGAGAGAGAGAGAGAGAGTAATAAGATGTACAAGACACTATGTTGAAAACAAACTTTACAACTTCGGAGGAAGGGGAAGTAGGAGGGCAGAATTGGGGAGGTAGGGAGGGAAGGGATGGTAGGGGAAAAATTAAGGAGGAAGTATAATGCTCTATAGGAAATGTACTTATTGCCTTACTCATGTAACTAACCCTCTGTATATATTTTTACAATTAAAAATATATAAAAAGTTAAAAAAAATAAAAAAAATCTATTGATACATTAAACTATAGAACAGCCACATAAAAAAAGTAACCTTTACTAATGCAAATTGACTTGAATGATTTAAGGCATTTTTGAGTAAGACTAGTAAGAGAAGAAAAAAATATATGTCATCCCATTTTTGTAAAATTACTGTCTATTAATATTCACAGAATATGCATATATGAACTGTGAAGGGTCAGATCTTTCTAATATTTTTTAAACCATCAAGATATCTTGCTTTTTTTTTGGACCTTGTATCTTGCCTTACTAAAACATATAAATATGTTCTCAAAAGTGTATAAAAAGAGTTCTTTATATGTAAGGGATTTTGACATTATTCTTTAGTAAGGTCAATCAATCACTACAATTTAAGTATTACCTGTTTAAAATGTTAATGATTTTTTTTTACTTTTGAGAAGTATAAACATAAATACTAATAATAAGAAAACAATTAAGAGAGCCAGGCATGTTGATGTACAACATGTAATCCCAGCACTTAAGAAGATGAGACAGGAAATGACCAATTTGAGGTTAGTTGAGAGTACACAATAAGAAATTGTCTCAAAATAAAAAACCAACTTAAAAAAAAAAGAATTTCTAAAAGAGAAAAATTCAGAGTATTCTCTGAATCTGTGTTTCATTTATTTCTTCTAAATAACAATTCTAAATCTTAAAATTACAAAATTCTAAATGTTGTGCTATGTATGCAGGAGTAGCTTCCATGCAAGAATCATGAATTGGCTTAAGGGATTGTAGAAAGAAAATGAGAGGATGAATATTTCTTAGGAAATAGGTGGTACTGTTTCAGGGAGGGGCCTTAGGCATTAGGAGTCCTGCAGGAAGTACCATTCTGGGAGTGAAACCTGGTCAACATCCAGAGCCCTGATGCCAAAGAAAGACCAGTGTTTCAGAAGAAGACAACATTTTCTGGCTTTTGTTTCATCTTTTCTGCGAGTTTGGAATACTGCAACAGGCAGGACAGAGGTAGATTATGAACTGCCCTCATCTCAGTTTTGGTTTATAGTGGGGAGGGGCAGTGAGGCCACTCAGTCCACAGTAAAAATGTAAAAGATTTTGTTGAGTGAAATGATGCGCCGGGACCACACCTGGAGCTGGAATCCCAGGAAACAGCCCCGAGGGCCAGCCCACATTGGTGGTTAAGCATTCTGGGCTAGGGCAGGCAAAGGGGGAGGCTGGGTGTTGGTTTTAGCCAATGATTGTTACAAGAAATGCGCACCTTAAGTTTGAATTTCCTGCCAAGGTTTTGCTGGTGGGAAGCAGGGGAATAGAACAAAGGGTGGTGATAGTTCCTCTGGGTTAGGGCTCCCTCTGCTCAAAAAACAGCAGAAGCAGAATTGCAGAGTTACAGAGTTACAGGGTTACAGAGTTACAATTGCAGTTACTAGCTAAAGTAACCAGTTACCAGGGAAGTCTTATCCACAGCACACTTACACTTATATCTTAAAATCATTCATTATCCATTTTACACAATCCAAGTCAAATATCATATTCCATCTTTATGTCCTCCACCATGTCAGGCTAACACTGTAAATAAATCCATTTTTCTATTTCTCCTGTGTTACAACATTGTTCTTTGTTAAGGAAAGTGTACCAAGCTTTAGACCCAGGGATTTTGGTAACCTCATCTGCCCACCCTTCCCAATTTGGTCAGCTTTGGTTAGAAAATGGGAATGACTGGTCTCATTCTTAGTTGTGGAGTGTGCCAAGGTTTGAATCAGAGCTAAATATGGAATAAAGCCCACATAAAGAAATTAAATTATACAAAAAAACAGAAAAGAAGTTAAATTATAAATTATTATTCACACAAAGGAGTATTGTATACTGAAAATTATGTGTTAGTTCTTAATAAACTGACAAGGTCAATGGCTGAACTATACTGTTAGCTATATTTTACAGCAGCGAACATACTTTTTCACAGTACTGATAATCTAGTGTATATATTATATAGCAGAATATTTTTGAAAGGATATAATAGAAATATGAAGCATGCTATGTTTATGATGAAAAGAATAAATTGCTTATGATAGAGGAAAAAGGAATTACTAATCTGTTACCCTTTTATTTGTTTTGCATGTATGACAGTGTTGTGATAGAACATGCTAACATTAAATGAACAGGTTAACTCCCATAAGGTACTTACATTGTTCAGGTAGAGACTGAAAATAAGGACAAGATGTTGGAGCACCTCACCAATTGGCTAATCTTTCTGTAATCAAACAATTGCTTGTTCCAGAGGGTAGAGTTCATCTTAACCCAGTAAATGAGAGTGCTGGTGTAATGCTATTCTCTCTGCATCCAGATATCCTAATCTTTTGTTCAGTAACTGCTTGAAAGGATTATTTGGGGATCAAATGAAACATTCTAAATAGAGCACTCAGTGTACATTTGCTTAAACGTTGTTCTCATTCTCATCATTGATAAGAAAACAAAACTCATGAAATCACTCAAGATTTTAAGTTGTGCTCGGCTCAGGGTTCCTCTATATAGTTGCCTCCAGGTGTGTGGGGCCACCAAAGCCTAGGGGTAAGTAGTGTACAAGCAACAGTGGCCAGGAATGCTTTGGGTAATGGTAGGCAGTAAGCAGAGTGGGTCTCCTGGTTGACAAATCATATAGAAAAGCAGATGTTCAGAAACATTACTCATATTAGTTTTTACCCAGAAGCCAACATCATGAGTCATCTTATTTAAGAGTTGATCATGCGCGAACCTTCTGTGGAAAATAGAGTATTTATTTCTATCTGAAGTCCAGTATATGATCTTTACAGTCTTTGCAGTTTGTGGGATGCTAATCTAAAATTCCTGGACTGGAGGCATGGATCAAATGGTAGAGAACTTTTCTTGCCAGCAGAGATACCAAGTTCAAACCTTAGCATGTCCAAATTTAAAAAAATTCTTTATTGTCCATCAATAATTTTTAAGTTCTTCAGTTTCTTTGAACTATTTAAGTGTTCTCTTATTACTAAATTCACTTCTCTATTTTATTAATTAGTTAATTTCTGAAACAAGGTCTCCCTATGTAGTTCCGGGTATCTGCAAACTCACAATAGCCTTGCCTCAGCCCCTGGGTGGTGCTGAGATTACAGACATGCCCCAACCATACAAGCTTAGGCTTACGCCACTCAAAATGATTTTTTCTGTGTTTATTCATTTCCCTGCAAATGACATGTTATTCTTCCTAAAGGATGAATACAATTTTATTATTCAAAACCTATATTTACATATATAATATTTTCTTTATATATGTTCTCTTGATTCATTTATAAATTGAAGGGCATCTGGGCTATTATATTATGAATTGAGTATTGTGAATAGTGCTGCAATCAATATGGATGTTTAGATACATTTACGATATCCTGAATCCTGACTTGCAGAATTGCAGATAAATGCCCAAGAGAGATGTTGCTAGATTATAGTCAATCTATTTTCAGTTTTGTGATGATTCTCCACACTGCTTTCCTAGTGGTTGCATTACTTTGTATTTGCACCAATAATATAATAAAGTCCCTTTTCCATACATTCTCACGGACATTTGTTGTTCATATTCTTGATTTTGGCCTTTCATTTATATTTCTGAGAAGTGTCTTTAGTACATTTGCTAATTAATTAATTTGGTTATTGAATTGGGGGGTTAGCCTTTTGAATTTCTTGTATATTCTAGGCATTAGACTCTTGTCAGATGTATAGCTAGCAAAGATCATAAACTAGTCTTCAAGCTGTCTCTTTAGCTTTATGTATTTCTCTGCATAAAGCTTTTTAGTGTGATGCAATTCCATCTGTCAATTCTCTGTCTTATTTTCTGAGTCCCTGGAATTCTACTCAGGCAGTTCCTGACTATGCCAATAAATTCCAGTATTGTCCACATTTTTCTTTTCTTAAAATAGTTTTGAGGTTTCAGGTCATACACTGAAGTCTTTGAATCACTTTGGATTGCTATTACTACCAAGTTAGAGACTTCTGCAAATACATATCTTATTTTTCTAGCACCAGCTGTTAAAAAGGCTATCCTTTTTTCCAACATATATTTTTGGCTAATTGTCAAAAAATCCAATGGCTTTAAATATTTTGGCTCATTTTTGTGTCTTCTCATCTGTTACTTTGATCTTCAGGTCTGTTTCCATACTAGTGCCAAGATGTTTTATTCCTATGGCTCTGTAGTAAAGTTTGAAGTCTGGAATTGTGGTACTACCAGCTTCTGCTTTCCCTACCCACAAGATTGTTTTTAGTTCTGTGTGGATTTTTATATTGTTTTCTCCATCTGTGCAAATAATTTCATTTATTCTTCATGGGTATTGCACTGGATTTGTGGATTGCCTTTGGCTAGTTTATTTTTCTTCTGGAGACTTCACAAAACCTAAAACGTGTGCTTGTGGTCATTTAATTTATAATTAATTAATAAGGATCCAATAAATATCCTAAGACTTTTAAGCAGGCCTTAAAACAAGTACAGATTTTTAATTAAGGCTTAAAAGAAGTACAGATTTTGAACTGAGTATATTATCATTAGATATAAAATTGAGTACAATAATAAAACTGATTAATTCTTTTGTATTTCACATACAGATCTTGGATATTCCTTCCTGCTTTCTACTATCTCATCTATTATTCTTAGTTTCATTGCATCTGTCTGTGCTTTGTCTGTGAATATTCAATTTGTAGGTTCCTGATTTTGATAAATAGTTTAAGATACAACAGTCTATGGTAACAATTCCCAAAATCCATCAGCCTAGAAACAATGTACCCACTGGCTTATCTACTACCAAAACTGCTTTCCCATCAAAGAAAGGGAATGCTACTAGTAAGACTTATTCTTTGAGGTAGAGAAAGATTCAAACTCTGTTTCAAAAGAATTGAGAATAACATGTTAGATGAAAAGTTTTCTTATCCACCCTTCCCTCTCTTCCTCCTTTTCTCCTTTCTATCCTTCGTTTCTCTTAATTTGTTTCTATTCTTATCTTCAAGTATTTTCTTTATTCATTTTTTTCTGTTGGTATGTTAAGAAAAGTGATAATCACTTAGGAATTTTATTATCCATTAGGCTCATCTATGTAGTTTCAAATATGGAATTTGATGATCAGAAAATACGAAATATCTGGAAGAAAGATTCATCTACTAAGGCTATCTTAGAAATCACTAGGCCCATTCTGCCTATTAAATAGTAGAATTGTCTGTAGCAAGTCTCCACTATCTGAAGCGGTGATTAGAAATGTGTTAGACATTTACTATCAGAGTTACCATCATACTCTTCCCAGTCACACTTACTTTTCTACCCACATGATTTCCCAACTCCTATGCCCAACATAGTGCTGATTTCTGCATAATTCTCTCTTTCCAACTTCTTTTTTATTATGTAATATTTTCTTCCCTCCAGTTCATAGAAAAAGAGCCTTATTAGTGGAAAAGATTGAGAATGATGCAAGGAATCTCTGGGCTCCTAACATAGCCCACTCAGTTCTTTCTTACCTAAGAGAGTGAACTAGGTTTCTTTCATCTGGGATAAAAAGCATTTTTAGATCTATATATATAATTTTAGTTTTAAATGTTTAAAGGCATGTCATCTATCAGACTAGTTATTGAAGAGCAAAGAATGCTTAGCATGATATCTACCTATAAAGAATTTTGTCTTTTTCCAGTATGTGTGTGGAGGTTGATTAAATTCAGGGCTTTACATTGGCTAGGCATGTACCACTAATTGTTTCAAAATCCCCATTATTTTACTTGTAATTTCTCAGATAGGGTTTCATACATATTTTCAGGTTGGTCTCAGACCTTGATCCTCCTACCTTAATATTCCAAGTAGCTGGGATTATGGGCAGTGCCACTACACTTAGAAGTCTCAGTTGTGTGTGTGTGTGTGTGTGTGTGTGTGTGTGTGTGTGTGTGTGTGTGTGTGTGTGTGTGTGTGTGTGTGCTAACACTAGAGCTTTATCTCAAGGCCTCACACTCTCTACCACTTGAGCCATGCCTCCAATTTCATCTCTCTCAATGTATTTTTCAATGCACACTTTTACATTGCATATTTTTTGAAAAACATCTTACCACTAAAATAGCTCTTCAAATAGTACAGGAGTAACAGATATTCTCTATGGAGTCCATTTATCAGCTAGAACTTGTTCAACTGTGATAGAAGGCCCAAAAGAAACTGGCTTAAGCAAAATGAATGGATTGTTTCCAATAAGAAAAGGTCAAGGAATGAAGTTTGTTCAAGGCAATAGTAGAATAGAAGTTCACTTATTCACACCTACCTTACTATACATGTAGTACATCACCTTGAAAATAATATTAAATTTAAAAAATCTACCAAGAAGTTGCAGAGATAGCATATAAAGTCACTACATACTCATATCCAGCTTTCTCATTAATATACATTAATATGGTACATTTCTATGTTCCATTGAACCAATGTCAACTCATTATTATTAACAAAATTCTATTCTGTGTCCAGATATTCATAGCTTTTACCCAATGTCCACTTTTCTTTCTTTTTTTCTTTCTTGGTCGGTCGTGGGGCTTGAACTCTAGCCTTGGGCGCTGCCCCTACGCTCTTCAGCTCAAGGCAAGCACTCTACCGCTTGAGCCAAAGCACCACTTCCGGTTTTCTAGTGGTTTATTGGAGATAAAAGTCTCACGGACTTTCCTGCCGGGGCTGGCTTTGAATGGTGATCCTCAGATCTCAGCCTCCTGAGTAGATAGGATTACATGCATGAGCCACTGGCGCCGGTAATGTCCACTTTTCTGTTCTAAGATACCACATTACATTTAATCATCTTTCTTCTTTTTGTTCCAAGAATTTCTTCACTGTCCTTGCTTTTAATGATGGTGCCAATTTGGGAAGTCTGGAAAGGTATCATAATGCTACTTCATTGAGGCTTGTCTGATGTTTTGGAAGTTATGGTTTTGGGGAACAAGAATTAAGATATGTCATTCCATCACTTTGTATTAAGGGTCCAAATTATCAATTCAACTTATCACTGTTGACTTTAATGCTATTGACCTGATTGAGATGTGGTTTATCAGCCTTCTCCAATGAAAAAACGTTCTTCTTCCTCCTCTTTGTCCCACCATCTCTCCATCAATTTTAATAAGGGATTCACTGTAGTTAGCCCACAACTGAAGAGTGAAGAGTTATAGTCTACTTTCTAGAGTGACCATTATCTATGTATTAATTGCAACTATTTTTTACAGGAGGCTTGTCTAGTTTCCATTTATTTATCAACATACTGAATTGTTTATGGCTGAATAAAATCATGGATATTTAATGCTGCATAATACTCCAACTATATTTTCATTAATTTTGTTCTCATTATCTTACTTTGTCCATTGGCAACTCTCTCAGTTGACTGTGTATTTTGACATAACATCATGGGTTACGACTGAGAATTTAAGTACAGTAGAACTTTTAAACTTTATGGAGCTGTAACATTCTTCACAGTCGTCTTGTAAATTCCTAGCCCAGTATTAGAATTAGCCATTTTTTTCCAAGAAACCATTACTATTATTGGAAAATGATAAAAGAAAAAAGATCAGAGTATTGTGTTCACTTTTTATTGTTTTCTTTTACATTTAATTTTATTTTGTTTATTGTTGGTATCTTAGCTGTCAAGATATTTTGTATGAGCTTGGATTTTCTCTTAATTTAGACAGGTCTTTCAGATTGATTCAATAGTGGTAGAAATTTTCTTTATATTTCCAAGTTTAGTATAGCACTCTTAGGACTTAAATGCCAAAGGACAGTACAAGAGTTCTCTTTCTCAGATTCCCAACAAATCTCGAACAGATTTGGCTCTATTTAAAGTAGTGATTCCAAATTTTTTAGTGAAGTCAAGAGAAATAAGCTTCTCTTTGGGATTAATATTCCATCGTATATTTCACACCACAAACAACAGCCTAACAATATGGGAGAAGTAGATCTTCACATGAAGATTAATGAAAAGGAAAAATACATAGTGTATGATTGGAATAACTACTATTATGTCTATGAATTCAGAATTTCCAAAACTGGCTACCACTCACAGTGAAGTTTTGAAAGAAAAGAAGAAAGCTACTTTTCTATAAAGATGTACCACTAAATGGCTTGAACTGTATTGGTAACAAATGGATGCTCATAACTTCTGAAAATTGAATAGTACTTTGCTATATATTTGCATATGAGTTTTCTCTGCTTTGAAACTACAAGTGTAGAAAGTACATCTATTGTCAGATTTTATTCTGGCTTTGCTTTTATAAATAATTTTACTTGTACATAAAGGGAGAATTTAGGCTTGGAGTATATTAAAGTTGTTGTCCTTTGTGATTGCTGCTTCATTTTCTCTGTCTCCTTTGGTTTTCTTTATTGGCTTTCTTCAGGGATATATTCAAAGGGAAAGTAGACAATTTGCAACTCATTCATCAGAGAGGTAAAGCACATTTTCTTCCTCTACTTTCAAGGAAGTTTGTAAAATGTAATAAAAAGGCAAGGATATAGGATTAAAAATAAATCTTAACTACTATGACATAAACTTTTTGTTTTCTCTTGGTGATGTTTTAATATCTATTTTCAATTAAACAGTAGGTAACAATTAAAATTTCAATCGATATTGACTATTTTAAAATATATTCTTTTCAAAGACATATAACTTTTAAGCTATTAGAAGTCATTTGCTTTCTGGTTTTTATCTGAAGGGAATTATTGTTTTTGTTTACATTTATATAAAAATATAATTGCTTTAAAATATTGCTCACTTATTGTAAAAATCAAAATATTTATAAAGTAAGATGTTTTCTTTTACTTTGACTTTTTAGAAACATTGGTAGTTATGTCTCTATGAAATGCATTTTAAGTTGTTGAGACAAAAAATCTTAGGTGACTTTTAAGTTTGAAACCCATTATATGGATTTAAAGATTAGTGATTAAGTTCAATCCTTAGTTATTTGAATTCTACATTGAATTATACATTTTTGTTTGATTTTTTTTTTGTTAGACAACTTTTTAAAAGATTTTTTACATGAATCTTTCCTACTTATCCTTATACATTGGATGCTAGTTTTTAATGATACTATTAAACTATTCATTCTTTAAAAAGTATTGGATCTTTCTAAAAATATTTAATTTTTGTCTTAAAAATTGTGTCTATATATTTGTTATAATATACTAGTTTGAACTTGGTAATATTTACGTTTTTAAACAAATTTTATTCACATTAATTATTAAAAGCATGTGATACACAAGACATGATGGTACTTTTTGATTTACTTTATATTTTACATTTTATTTGTTTTTAGATATTGTAAGATATTAAATATTTTGAGAGATTAGGCCCCTAACATTGAGAGAAAATTATTTAAAGTATAGAAGAACTAATATATAAGCCTATCTGTAGAATGTGATATACTACATTTGTAGTCTAAGAAGATCCCTTGTAACAGACCAAAAGAAAAAAAAATACAAGTATCTACATGTATTGCTAGGTATGAATAAAATTCAAGGCCTACGCTTACCACCCCTTATCTATGTCTTTCTTTTTAGGGCTAGCTTTATAAAGAAGAACCTCCAGGATGGACATAATGACTCTTTCTGAAACATACTTTCTTTTAAATCAGATAATTCACTGATTTCAAAATTTCTCTCCTGAATTTTCAGTCTTTTGCTATTGTTCCTTGCATGTAATGATTGCTCAGAATGCTTGATGTGAAGTCAATGATAAAATAGAGGTTAGAAAATACGTACATGTCAGGAATGAACTCTCCAAATATTGTGTATTTAATAATTCTAAAAAATCAAATTTATTAGAAATAGCTAGCAATTCTTAGTGCTATTGTATTAGTATTATGTTATTAATGCTTTGTTGATTCACCTTTCTCTGTTCAATTTCAAGTAGGTAATATTATTATTTTACAAACAAGGAAACAAGCCTGGAAACATTAAGTATTGGGCTCAAGATTAATGCAGCTTCTTTGTATCCAACACTCATGTTCACAATCACCTTTAGAATTTACCTTTTTTTGGGGGGTGGGGGTCATAACTGGGAGCTTTGAATCATTGTTTAATATCTGGTATTTATAAAGAAATACAAAATAAGGCCAGGCACTGGGGCTCATATGTGTAATTCTAACTAGTCAAGGAGGCTGAGATCTGAGGATTGGGGTTTGAAGCCAGCCCTTGCAGAAAAGTCCCCATAAGATTCTCATTTCCAATTAACCACTTACAAACCGGAAGTGGAACTGTGGCTCGGAGTGGTAGAGCGCTAGCCTTGAGCAGAAGAGCTCAGGGACAGCAGCTAGGCCCTGAGTACAAGTCCTATGACCCACTAAAAACAAACAACAACAAAAAAAAGAAAAGGAAAGAAAAAGGAAAGAAATATAAAATTAAAAAGAATCTGCAAGGAAAAAGGCTTTGAAAATACTTCTTATACACAATATTAACCTGAAGAAATTCCTGTCATAGCAGTAAGTGTTATTTGCTACATGATTGGGCAAATATCTATTATACATTATGTTGGGCCATTTTTTGGGGGAGGGAAAGGCTTTAACTTAGCAAAAAATCAATGCTACAAATAGATGCTATGGAGATTCTGCTACATCCTCCAAACAAAAATGTGTCTAGATAAACACATCAAAGATTATAAGACATGAATTGACTTAGGTGACCACAGCTAATATTTGCTAAGCATCTGAATTACATTTGGCAGCTCTATCAATTATGATTTCTAATACTTGCTTTTCTTCCTGCAGGCAAAGATTATTTTTCTCTTTTCCACACAGTTTTCCCTGGAAACATTTGGAGATCTTCAAACATCTAAAATTCAGGGATTAATAATGGGCTTGTAAGAATCCAGAGACAGGCAATTCGGGGGAGAAAAGAAAGAAATGTAAGGATCAAAGTGTAAGTGAACCCCAAGTCGTCTCAGAAAATGTAATCCAAGAGGACTGCTTCTGGCATCTTGTCCACTCCGAGAGCCGCTTCCCGCGTCCTGAGCCCTGTGGTAACTAGGCAACGAGTTGCCCTGGTAACCTGGGAAAACACGGTGAACTCCGGCCGGCCTGGGTGCTTGGGTCTGGCGGGCGGGAAGAGGTGAAGGAGGCTAGTTCTCGCGAGAACTGAGTGAGGCCTTAGCGAAGTCTCCTCGCGCAGAGCCAGCACCTCAGGGACGACGGTGGGGCCTTGCAGATGGCTCAACAGGAAGGGATGAGTTCCGCCCCTGTGCGGGTCCTGGAAGAAGCTTTGGGCATGGGTTTGACGACGGCTGGGGCAACTACAGATGAGGTGGCCGCAGAGGGCATCTACTACCTGGAACGTATCCTTCTGGTGAAGGCCCGCCGGCCTGCAGGGTTGGGCCGCCTGGTGGGCTTGGAGGCCGTGGCCACGGTTTCTCACAGGGAGCGCCTGTTGGGGTCTCCATCAGCCTGGTCCCTGGACCCCCCGAGAACCCCACTGACTCCCCCTTCCAGGACCACAGCCTTAGCTGCTCATCCTCTTCCAAGAGTTGGGAGACAGGCCAGACAGGCGCTTGGTAACCTCCCAGTATGTGTTGGCTTGAGGGCTGGTATTTTTGTTTAAGTAGATACAAATGTAGTTAGCCCTACTGGCATTTCATTGTGCTCCTAAACTAGCCCTCGAGGTTTTAGGATACTCTTAAGTAATCCCGTCTGGCAACACTTAACGAGACTAAGGCAGGTCCCTGGAGCTGAAGGTTCAACTACCCCATCTGTGATTCTGTAGAATGGTCTAGTGGTCCAGAGTTTGTTTCAGTAGTATTGCACCCCGGGGCGGTGGTTTCAACTTTAGCTGTTTATTAATAACAACAACAATAACGGTAATGATTAAATGATAGGATTCTTTTTCTTCTTTTTTTGAGACTCGAGAGGCTGATGGAGAAAGTATGTTTTGATGGGTGATTCTTAGGAGAAATACCAGAAGCACTGAATAACTTTATGTGGATGATTAACTTTTTCTTTGCAAGGCATTAGAGGTCCCTTGTTCTTGGTATCTATCTATCTATCTATCTATCTATCTATCTATCTATCTATCTATCTATCTATCTATATCTTACAAGAGAGATGGGGAAGGCTTGTGAGAAAAAGACATCTAACTCCATTCTTCAGATAAGAGAAAGGTGGTTATCTATTTTGTTCCTAAAGATATTCAGGAAATCCCAAAGTCTCCTTGATTCTTTTTTTCATTTTTTGTCCAATCATTCCCCCTCACACAATTTAGTTCAAGAGTTACAGCAGTGATTCATTTTGTGAGCTTTGGCAAGGCTGCTCAGGTTTAGTATACAACCTGTTAGCAAACTATGAAGAATTTAATGGGAAGATTAGAGAAAATATCCCATATTACATTGGATGAAAAATTGAGTTTTATAGGAATGTAAGTTTAAAAAGTTTGAAATCAATTTAAATGAAATAAATGGGTGCTTCAGTGTCATAAATGATATTTTATGCTTCATTTTCATAGCTCCAATAGGCTGTCTTTTCCAGTAATACTCCTTTTAAACTAAAAATTGATTCACATTATTCTTTCTGAGTTCATCTACAGTTGTTAGTGAATGGTAACAAATCATCTAATCATTTTTGTTTTCATTAAAATGAATTCTGTAAACACAGTTTAATTATTAACATGAGACTAACAGTGTGATCATTTTTTGCAGTACATGACAGGATTTGTGAAATACATGATGGCATTCTGACTCAATGAAATTTTTAATGATGAAAACTAGGTTTCTTAATTTGTAAGGACATCATAGATTCAAAATTGCCAACCTTTGGTGGTTTACATCTGTCATCAAATTGTTATGTTTGCATCCAGCTTCAAAAACAAAACTATTATTTTTAGGATTTTTATTATCCAGTTTGTGAGTTATCTAGCCACTTTTCTTCCATGTCTTTTTGGTTGAATAATTGCTATTTAGTGTTTCAACCAAAATTTCCATAGAATAGTGAAGATAACCAATCAGCTTTGTTATATGCAATATTTACCAAATACTTATCCAAGGCTTTTTATGGGAGAAATCATTTCATGAATTAATACAGGCTGGAGCTTGAACTCAGGGCCTGAGTACTGTCCCTGCACTTTTGTGCTCAAGACTAGCACTCTACCTTTTGAGCCACAGCTCTACTTCTGTCTTCATTTTTTTTTTTTTGGTGGTAAATTAGAAATAAGAATTTCATGGATTTTTCTGCCTGGCTAGCTTCAAAAGGTGATCCTCAGATCTCAGCTTACTGAGTAGCTAAGATTGTAGGCATAAGCTATGAGTGCCTGTTAAAATATATTTATTTTATTAGAATTCATCACAACTTGGATGAGATTTTTTTCACATTGTACTAGTAACCAGGGGCTACCTATTAATGTGTAGCTGTGGATATTTGGGAATACCCAATTCCAATTGGCAGATACAGGATAGAAAAAAAATTGTAATAAGAGAGATAAAGGTTGATTCTTTTGGGGACTGGTCTGGAGAAAGACTGTTCAAGGACTAGTAATGGAATTACATTGACTCTGGATAGATGGAACTTTCAACATATTGCTTTGTTACTCACCTTCTTTACTCTTTGCTTCCCTAGTTAGCTTTCCTATTTCTATGCATTGTAACACTGAGAGTTTGGATTCTTAGGGCATGAATGTAAGTTTGCTGGTTATTTCAGAGGTCTCTCCTGTACTTAGTAGCAATTTCTCAGGAGTGAGTGAGTTTAAGCAAGTCTTTTGAGGGCAGTCAGCTCTGGATTCAAGGCCAAAGTTTGCAGCTGCAAAATGGAGGATCCTAGACCCTCCATCAGCCAATCACAATTGGCTGATGCTAACAGTAATGTTTTTCTTCTTAAGGAATATCTGTAATCTTTGAATATTGAAGTGCATTTTTGCCTTTTTATTATTGTTTTCAGCAGTTTTTTGTTTTGTAAAAATAAATGCTGTGGGCTGGGAATGCGGCTCAGTGGTAGAGCGCTTGCCTTGCATGCCTGAGGCCCTGGGTTCGATTCCTCAGCACCACATAAGCAAAAAGAAAAAAGCCGGAAGTGGCGCTGTGGCTCAAGTGGTAGAGTGCTAGCCTTGAGCTGAAGAGCTGAGGGACAGCGCCCAGGCCCAGAGTACAGGCCCCACGACCGGACCCAAAAAAAATTTTTAAAAAAATGCTGTTAGTGAACAAGTGAAAAAATAGACAGCTAGTATGAGATTTGTAGGTTATCTCCTTTATCCTTCTTCATTTTCTCTTAATTTTTTCCTAATCTTTCTTTACTATTTTCCTTAGTGTCTTTTTCTTCTATTCTAAAAATGTACTTCAGTGAACAGGCAAATTCTCAATAATTGTTATGTTCTTAAATAGTGTATTGTCTGTTATAGTTGGAAAATGTAATTTATCCAGGAGTCCTTAGATACTACAATATGTATACCCTGCATAGTTTCAGATAAAAGTATAGATAACCTAAGTGTGGAATCTAGACTCTGAGCCATGTTACTATATAAAGTATCAGATATTACATGTGTGAAATTTGTAGCTTACTTAGAGAGAGAGAGAAAAAAATATGTTCTGTGTCTTCAGATCTAGGCTAAGTTTAATATGAATCAACCATGGATCTTTAAATAAAGATTCTAATATTTAAATCCTGGGTAGGGCTGAGTGTCTGCATTACCATGGACTGCTGTCACTGTTATCTAAGGCAAGAATAGCCATAGCATTTCCACTATTAGAATTTTTAGTGGCTCCATGCCACTAGTAAGAGTTCTGAGGCCATATGAGGATGTGACAACAAAGTGTCCGGGAATACACACACCAGAGGGGAAAAATCAAGTATGCCATTTATTTTCCATCCTTGGTCTGTATTATTCAATTAACTTTATTCAGGCTGG
Source organism: Dipodomys merriami (assembly GCF_024711535.1). Classification (NCBI taxonomy): domain Eukaryota; kingdom Metazoa; phylum Chordata; class Mammalia; order Rodentia; family Heteromyidae; genus Dipodomys; species Dipodomys merriami. The sequence continues at coordinate 21,470,097 of NW_027202270.1, read as the reverse complement.
TATTCCTAAGAAATAAGATTACTGCAATTTTTAGTATTTATAGAACTTTTACAATTTTATATTTACATGTTGATATGGAAGATCCAGGTTATATTTTATATTGACCTCTGTGAACATGGGCTCTGGCCTGATGGGGAAGACACAAAGTGAATTCTGTATATGGCAGCTTTGGGAAAATATGTAAAATATAATTAGCTATGTTTCACTCTGGTTTTTATATAATGATACTGCTGCTGGCCATGATTGGACCTAAGGAAAAAAAAACAACAAGAACAGAAGAGACCAGTGTGTGAGGAACTTTGTGTTCCTTTTGTGCTCCCTTCTGAAAATTGTTCATTAGTTTGTCTCTGGCCTATGTGGATGATTGCTTATGACCTCATGATACCAGTTGTCACCACAACCCCTTTTGCATTAGTTCAGCTGAAATGCTTCTGAGGCATGTGGCCATAAAGTTGTGTCATTTGTAGTACTATTATAGTTTTCATGCTCTCTTGGCAGTTTCAGTGCAGCTGTTCCATCCATTTATTTATTTATTTATTTATTTATTTATTTATTTAGCAGCTACAATGACAGGGCCTAGTGAAGGTTCTACTAATACAGAATTAGTCTACTCAGGGTGACTAAATACAGTGTGAAAATTATAGTATGAAAATTCACAAGTCTTCTCAAGTTCCTTTCAGAACAAATAATGATATGGCAGAGTGGGAACCTTGATTTGTTTCTACACTGTGACTTTATAAAGATCTGGCCTGGAAGTAGGTTATGCTGTGGGTGGTGACTTCAAGGCAGGCAGGAAAGGAGAACCACAAGAAGTTTTTAAAACAAGAACAGACTAGGAAACTAGGCATGGTTAAGACTGAGGTGTCAGAACAGCAAGAACCAGATCTGTGGGTAGTAGATAAGGTTGGAAACGAATTTTGCACATGGGGTTCCATTATGTTCTTTTACTCAGACAGAGCAAGAATCTTAGCTGTTTTTCCAGTGGAAAAAGAACTTTGCCTGAAAACTGTGATCCGCTTTCTTGAATGGTTTCTCCTGTTAGGATAACCTAAGAGATTAATTTACAGATGAGAAAGTTGCTCAGAAGTACAAAAGTAACCAAGTATTTTATCTTTCAGACAATTGTTGATGGATTGCCCTTTTCTACTCTGCTGTCCAAAGAAGTGCTTTCCAAACTTTCACACAGGGTGTTCCTTCAGTTCCTTTTTCACTCTGTCTTTCTATCTTTCCATCTGCCACAAAGACCCAAGTGGATCAATATCTATAAAATACGTTTCTCTTTATGTGTACCCAAGAGTGTAATTTCTCGGAGGTTTTGGAAACAGAGAATGTTATATATTTTCTAAGAGACTTGTCTGTTTTTATTCAGGGGATACTAAATTGACATCTGATAACAGTATCATCTTTTCCCTGACTGCTGGGAAGATTGGAGACAATTCTGTTTATGACTTAAAAAGTCAGAGAGATCTATGGTATGTGCTATATCTTTTTTTTTTTGGGTCCGGTCATGGGCCTGAACTCTGGGCTTGGGTGCTGTCCCTCAGCTCTTCAGCTCAAGGCTAGTGCTCTACCACTTGAGCCACAGAGCCACTTCCGGCTTTTTTCTTTGTGCTTATGTGGTGCTGAGGAATCGAACCCAGGGCCTCAAGCATGCAAGCCAAGCGCTCTACCACTGAGCCACCTTCCTGCCCAGTATGTGCTATATCTTTACGTTTATTTTATTTCCAATATTTTCCTTTCTCCTCCAGTATCCACATTCATCCATGATTATGTATTGTATGATATGAATATTTGTAAAGTACTGAAGAATCATTTTAGGATTAGTTTGTACATTTGTGTGTCCATGGGTTAGTAACTGGCCATATGATAGTTGATACAAATATATAGACCACAATATACTTATTTCTTCAATAACACTGAAACATTACATTAACTCAGTTTCTTTTGGAAAGATTTTCTGAAGATTCATATTTGGGAATTGAAAGATACTATCCAGAGTGTAGGTGTTCTGGGTTTGGGCCTTTTATTTTTTTAACTTTTTTTTCTTAATCTTTTAGTTTTTGGTTCTATCTCCTATAATTATTTTATGCTCTCTCCTCCAAGGTCTTCAAATAAAGCTCTTTAGGTGATGTAGTTGTTGGCAACATATGTCTTGAAAATTTAGGACACACATATGTTAGTTCTCAGCTAGGGTATTGACATACAATGCATATGTCTATTGTGCCACTGTAGTTGTATTCATGGCATTTGTATTCAAGAGATGTGTCTCTGTCACTCAATGAATGCTATAGAATATTAGGTAAATTTCTTAATTTCCTTGATTTAGTTTCCTCATTTTCAGCTTAGAGATGACTATATGTTTACTATTGACCTTACAGGGTTTTTGTGAAAATAAATATCATTATGGTTAATGTGAAAGTATTTTCTTGCTTTGTAAAATACTAGTTATTATCATCTTTTTCAATTATATGGAAACAATGTATTGTTATTAAGTTCTTTTGCCTAGAATATTTACTGGAAGAAGTCATACCTATTGTATTGATATTTTGCATGTGTTGAGAACAAATTGCATTTTTCTCTCTAATGCTTGGTTCAATAAACCATGTAGCACCTCACAAATCCAATTCTTGGCATATTTATAATTTTAAAGTCCATCTAGATTATTTTATAACACTTCTGAGATTTATTATGGTATGAATGTGAAGGATCTTACTGCTTTTCTGGATTTAGACATAAACAATTGCTTTCAAAATCACTTTGTAGTATCCGTCTCTCAGAAGATTATACTATTCTATAAGGTAAAGGCTAACTTTCTCTGCCTTAACTTTGGAAAATGTTAGCTCAATAAATAAACTATATCATAAAATATAAATTAAAACTAATGGGAAACTTAGTATGTCTTTTATGTATTCACTCATCTTAATCTACTGAAAACTTAGGATAGTGGCTACTTTTGAGATTTCTTCATGGATACTCATCTCTTACCAGAGTAAAAAAAATAGTATTAAATAGTTACATAGCATTCATTATAAGCCAGTCACCACCCTAAATGCTTTGCTTAGATTACCTCTCCTAGATGATATAATAGCTTGCCAGCCCAGAACATGATGGCCAGTGCTCCCTACTCCTCGGTAATCATGCTCTACAAGCTCCAAGTGATGCTGAGGATTAAGCCCAGGCCTTTATACATGCTAGGAAAGTATCTTAGTACAAAGCTGCATCTCCACTTACTTATGCTATTGAATAGTCCTCACATACTAAGTATTGAAAAAACGGTCATGTGTAATTTCTAAGACTTCGTTATAAACGAATTCGGGTTTCATTATTTTTTAGTTTTTATTTTATTTTATTTATATTTATATTTTATTGTAAAGGTGATGTTCATCAGGATTACAGTTACATAAGTAAGGTAATGAGTACATTTCTTTTTGGGCAATGTTACCCCTCCCTTGTTTTCTCTCTCTTTCCTTCTCCTTACCCCTCCCAAGTTGTAAAGTTCATTTCCAATATAGTGTCTAGTGAGTATTACATTGGTTCCCTCTTTTTCCTTTGTCTCACTATTTCTGTGATTCCCCTTCCCTTCCTCAAATCAGATAGACTTATATACAAGACAAAGGGTACCAAAATCAGAAACAGTGACAATGGGAAATAAACTGGAGGAGAAAAAAAAATGAAAGACAAAAGAAAAAACTGCAACAGTACACTCAAAAAAAAAAAAAAAGAAAAGAAAACCTCTCGTTTCTATTTTGTGGAGATCATTTGGATTAGCATCCTTTTATGTCATCATATGTACATAGCTTTTGGTCTATGGGACTATCCTAGGCATATACGAATTATTACAAATGAATGATACCATGGAACCTATGTTTCTTAGGGTCTGTCTTAGAAATGTTCAACATCTCTGGCCATACAAGAAATGCAAATCAAAACTACATTGAGATTCTACCTCACCCCAGTTAGAATGGCCATTTTCAAGAACAGAAATAACAGATACTGGTAGGGAGTTTGCCAAAAGGGAACTCTACTACACTGTTGGTGGGAATGTAAACTGATTCAGCCACTCTGGCAGCAGTGTGGAGGTTCCTCAAAAGACTACACATAGAGTTCCCATATGACCCAGCAGTCCCACTCCTGGGCATTTAACCAAAAGCTAAAACACAATTACTAAAGCTACCAGATCATACACTAAAGCTACCAGCATAGCTATGTTCATTGCAGCATTATTTACCATAGCTAAGATATGAATCAACTCAGATGCCCCTCAGTAGATGAATGGGTCAAGAAAATGAATAAAATCAAGAAAAATGTGGTATATATACATAATGGAGTTCTATACTTCCATCAGAAAGAATGACTTCACCTCATTCATAAGGAAATGGGAAGGTTTCCTTTTCTTGAAGTGTGAATTGTGCATGTGCAGTAGTCACCAAATCTTGAAGGTGCTCAAGCAGCTTGTGCAGAGACCCACATGAGGAGGAACCAAGGACCTTAATCCAAAACTAGTAGTGTCAGTGGGCCTTCTTTGAAGTAGATCCTGCCTCTTTAGCTCAGCCTTCAGATTATGGCTACCTTGCTGTCATCTTGCCTATGACCTCATTACAGGCCCCAAATCAATATCTTCCAGCTAAGCAGCTAACTGACTCTTTGGTTTTTGTATTATTGGGGATTGAACTCAAGGTCTCTGTGCATGCTGGGCAATGCTCTACCACTTGAACTGTACTGCCACCAACTTTTAAAATTGGATCTTGCCATATCTTTAATAGGATTGTGGAACTCACAATCCTTCTGCCTACTTATGATTACAGGTATGTGCTACCACACTTGGCTAAGTGGCTAATGAATACTTGACTCACAGAAATGAAATAATAAACGCTTATTGTTCCCTTTTTGGATATATTTAGTACATTGTGAAGTGGTTACCACTATTGGAGCAAGTAATGTGTCTACCTCACATAATTACCTGTTTTGGGGGTGAGGGGTGGGGAAGAAAATTTTACTTTTATGAGATATTATTATTAGCTAGTCATCATGGTTTATATTTGGTCTCCAGAACTCACTTTCCTTATCATTGGAAGTAGATGCTCTCTCAGTTTCTTCTCTTCATTTGTTTACCCCCCTACCCTGATAACCACCCTCCACTTTCTGATTTTGTGAGTTGAATGTTTTCTGGTTTCCAAATATATATGAGATCATATTTTCTGTGTTTCATTTATTTCACTTCCAGGTTCATCTATGTCCTGGAAAATGGAAATATTTGCTTCTTGTTTCTTAAATGCCAAGTTTGGGGCAGTTTATTATGGAGCAATAAATAACAAATACTTGTTATTGATACTTATATTGGGATGCTAGTATAAGCAATCTTTTAAAGAATCAGCATTGCTTTGGACTGTAGAATTGGACAGATGTTGGAAATATATGTTAGGTGTTAATGATAAAACAGCCTAACAGATTGCTACTACAGTCCTGTTGTTCTCTAGGGATCCTGCCTGACAAGAGACTGTTAGAGTGAGGAAAATGCAATTGGAAACTGTTCTGCAGCAATAGATATCACATACAAGTAGATGCTTACTGTCTGCAGTACTTACTGTGAATGAATTAAAACGATGTGGTAGATAATAGATGTATTGCTATATTCTGTGTTATTGTTCTTTTGTTTTGTAATGAGTTGTTTTTGACCCTAATTACTTTTCACCACATTATTGGGAGAGACACTGATGTTTGAATATAGAATACTGTTGGTTTTTTTTTTTTTTTTTTTTAACAAACATCTATTATCTGAGAAGTGATCATAACTACACTAGGCTTAAATGTTGCCTGTAAGTGACAGGGATAAAGACAGTGAAGAGTGATTATTTCTGATGAGTGAAGCTAGATAACAAAAATATATTTAGAGGAATATAAATCTGTGGGAAATAATTAGTAAACAATTCAAGGACCTGTGTAGAACTGGAATCCCATACAGAATATGGAGAGACAACCTGAACTGCTGGGGTAGATTCCACTCTGGTCCTAACTCTGGATCCTTGGGTCTGTGATTCTTGATTTGCAAAACGGAAACAATAATAGTTTTAGCCCATATACAGGATGAGGGCCAAATGATTTAGTATGTGAAAAACTAATAAGGTGTGGTTCTATTAAACACTATATATTATCTATTCTTTATTCTTGATTGAAATAAAATAGGTTGTCCTATACATATTTAGAGAAGCCTTGCAAGGTAAAAATATTAACAAAGGAAAGAATTTTCAGCAACAAAGTAATAGGCTCATCTTATCTTTGTTTTTCATAATGGTCACTATACATAAAAGTGTTTAGTGCAAGCAGAAAAAAATATTAAAGACACAACCTCCACAAATCCTAGAAAAAATCTTAGAAAAAATCTAATATTCATTTTTAATATTTTATTTTCTTGAACTTTTTATTTGCTGGTACAAACAGCTTGCATTATTGGAAGTTTTATAGAAGTACTCTTGGATTTCTTTTTTATTAGAATCATTTTATTGATAATTAATTTCTTTTTATTTCACTTCCTAGAATAAATTTATTTCTTTAAAAAGTTTTTAAATTGTTATTATAAAGTTGATTTACAGAGGGTTATAGTTAACATAAGACAAGGTAAAGAATACATTAATTCCCTCATTCTCTCCCAGTTTTTCCCTTTTAGCCTTCACACATAAGTTGTATAGTTCATTTCAACGTACTGTTCAGTAAGTACTGTTGCTGCATGTTTTTTTAACTTTTGTCTCTCCATTTCTGTGTCTCCCCCTTGCACTCCCAAAGACATATAAATAAACAAACAGAACAATGAAAACAAAACAAAATATCAAAAAAGAAAAAATCTCTTGCTTCCATTTCCCGTAGTTCATGTCAATAAATAATATTTTGTTTGATTAGATGTACATAGGCATTATGCCTTTCTGTTCTTCTCCTGAGTATCCTCCTTTGATCTTACTGTGTGTGAATGCTTAGCATCCTGTATAAGTTATTATGTCCCATTGTATTTTAGAACTTCTGCATATGAGAGTGGCTTATCTCATTTAACTAGATTTGTTTTAGGTCCATCCATTTCCCTGCAAATGACATAATATTATTTTTTCTAATAGTTGTGGATAGTTCATTTCTTAAGCACTTATTATATAACATTGAATTATGATTGCTATATAGCTTATATTTACTTAAAAACTAGGAATATTTCCTGCACAAATCATTTAATTAAAAGCTAATGTATATAAAGAGATTTAAGTAAATTTTATTGATGAAAGCATAGAGGTATGTTTTTACCTTTTATTTTGAGGTCTTGTACCTTCTGTTTTGTCTTTTCTGATACGTCCTACCACATAAAGTCTCCTAGATTTGGGAATACTCAGGAGCTCTGCTATTATAGATAATCCTTAAAAATTTATCTCTTTCTAATTTATATTCTTATGGACATATAGTAATTTAGCATAGGTATCTATCCTAGATGTAACTGGAAGTCTATAAATATTAGTCAGATAGGTATAAATGTGGTCTTTCATTAATTTGAAGAAATAAAAATCCTAAACTATTTTATATATAAATGTGTAGACTGTCTAGAAAATGCAAAGTTTAAAAAAAGTGTATGTTTAAGTCAGTGCATGCCCATAATCCTAGCAACTTGGGAGGCTGAGATCTGAGGGTCAAGGTTCAAAGTCAGCCTGGGCAGGCCCATGAGACTCCTATCTCTAATTAACCACCAGAAACCAGAAGTGGTGCTTTAGCTCAAGTAGTAGAGCACTCATCTCCAACTGAAGAGCTCATGGACAGTGCTAGGCCTAGAGTTCAAGACCCATAACTGACCAAAAACAAAAGTGTATGGTTTACAAATTTCATATATAATTAGATCTGATACCATTAAGGTGAATGATATTGTTCCATATTTTTTTGTTGTTGTTGTTCCATATTTTTGAGATTAAACCTTAACAATATATTCAGATATCACCATAACTGAGCCATCTGAAGATGATTTTGAGTATGAAGAGGTAATTTGTTAATTTTATTCATTCTATAGTCATAAAAGTCATCTTCATGAATTATTTATTTTATGAACCATGTAAACATTTTATTTTCCTTAGGAAACACTAATTTGTAGTTTAAGTTAGATGCAATCAACTGGTTAAATGTGAATTATGGATATTCCAATTAGTCTGGGAAAAACTTCTTACCTCTCTTTCTTCCTGTTAATGGTTTTTGAGATTCATCTTCTAATTACCTATCTTATGGATACATGCTATACACTTTCATTTCTGTCCCAGAGAAGTATCCTACTCTGTCTTTTTGTTAATGATTCTCAGATCTTCATACTCAGTTGGAGCTTGGAGTTCTTGCATATTTCTAGCTCAACTATATTTCTGGATCTCAGCGCTTCAATTGAATTAATTGTTCCAATGAAACCTACCAATAGTTGTAAGAGAAAGACACGCATCTCAAAACATTTTTTAAAACCTTATGAGACCTATTATTACTTCTGAGATTTGGAGGATAAAATCACTTCTGGATAATAGAAGCTGTGAGTAACACTGAGTGGAGGAAAGCCTGACAATACATTTTAGACAACAAGAGATAACACAAACATAGGAAACAGGATATTGGTAAGAATTACGTTTTATATATAAAGTTACTGAATGATTTAAATGTAAAAACCTGACAAATAGTTGCTAGTAGCTAAGAATCATGTGACTAATGGAATCTCTCATCAATATAATTACCATGCATTTCATTCTTCCAAGATTTTAACACTTAGGCAAAGAGTGTTAGTTTATAATAAACTACATATTTACTGGGGCTGGTTGTTAAGAACAAGTAATGATGGAGGAGACCTGGGCTAGACATCTAGACAGTGTAACATTATTTTTCCCTCCCAGTAGAGTTGTTAGACTATTTATCACTGTATATAAAAGCAATTGTCCATAAACAAATCTTGAATTCACTAGAAGTGACCTTAAGTCAATTTACCAGGAAGTCAGAAATTGACTTCGTTATTCATTTTCTAGAAGTCTTTATATGGATGCAACTTCTTGTGCTGTGAAGTCTATTTCTTTGATGTTTTTGTTTGTGAAGAAAAATATTTCTAAAATTAAGTATAGTAGTCTCTATGTACCTATCTACTGTGTTTGGTTTCAGCTACTAATCATCAATTACAGTCCAACAAGGCAATTCCTAAGTTTTAAATAAGTTTTCTTGTAGTATATTTTTATAATGGTTTTATTGCCAATATCTTTCTGTGCTTTGCAAATTAAACTGTATCAAGTATATGTATAGAAAAATGTAGTATATATACATGTGTGTGTATATATATGAACATGTTAAAATGTATACTCCAAGGCTAAGGGAGAACTACTATATTGTACTTCATATTTATACTAATACTTCTGTTCTCTCCTTGTTTCTCTCTCTGTCTCTCACTCTCTGTCTCTGTCTCTGTCTCTGTCTCTGTCTCTCTGATCCAGATACCAGATGACAATTTTAGCATTCCTGAAGGTGAAGAAGATCTGGCAAAAACAATTCACCTGGTACAAGAACAGGATACAGATACTCAAATCTTGGTAAGAATTTTGAACACAATTGTATCCCTTACTTTAGCAAAAGTACTTTTCTATGTTAAATGAAACTTAATTGCGTGCTATGGCCATTTCACTTCTATTAGTCTCCAAGTGTTCATTTAAAATAAGCTGCCATATTTATTTTTTATATTGTCATTTTCGACATTATAACCATTCTTGTATGATTTCCCAAAAGTGACACATTCCGTGAGAACTCCACTTGATTAATCTTTGTTATGAAAGCAGTTTTCTTTTGTTATGATCTTATTACATCTGTTATAAACAAAACATTTCCTTTTATGTTAGAGAATATAGTAGAAAGGACTCTAAATTAATGATTACAAATAAAAGATAACTAATAATTGATAATAATTAAAGATATTTAATAGTTACAATAAAATATCATGGTAGAGCTGAGTATGTAGCTCAGTTCCATAGTCCGAGGCCCAATCTTGGTCACTGAAAAATATAACGTGATTCTTGAGAAAAGCTAAGAAAATAGACTTATTTGTTAAGAAATTGAGAAAAGGACTGCTTCTTGGTTAGTTAATTTTTAAGTAATTTAAGAACTTACTTTTGATCATGATGTTTTTACTTTTAATGACCATATATTAGTTGTGTGGGTGGGATTTTATTGTGATATTTCAATTCATGTATGCAATGTATTCTCACTTGCCCATCACTTTCCCTTATCCTACTCCCCGCTTCTTAAAACAATTTGAACAGATTTTATTATATTTTCGTACATATACTTGTATGGGGAGGGTACATCTTTCTGATCCAATTTCCACATAGAGTGAAAAGAGATACTTCTTTTGGAGCATGGTTTGCTTAACATGATGTTTTCCATTTCCACTTATTTTCCTATACATGATAATTATTTTACTTTATGGTTGGATAGTATTCAAAGGTATATACATACTATATATTCTTTAAACATTCCTTTCCTCTTGGATATCTTGACTGATGCCACCATGTGTTTTTCTTACTTTGAATTTCCATCTTTATTTTATTGAATAGTGCTGTAATAAAAATGAGTACATGGATGTCCAGGCATCTTTTTAAAAAATATAATTTGTACTCCTTCAGATATATGCCTGATAATTATATATTGGGGTCATGAGATAGGTCTATTTTTAGCTAATTTTCATTATGGTTATATTAGTTCACATTCTCTCAATATGATGACTTTTGGCTGGTATGACTCACATAAATGAGGATCTCTTTCTAAAATGTCACTTTAGATCTTTCTTTTTTAAAACCATGCTCTGAGATAGCTCCACCTTTGTGCCAGAAGATCTCTGGGTCCATGTGAATAGAATATTTGGAATATTATATTGCGTCAGGCTCTGAAGTGTTTTATTAACCTCACAATTTAGTTACAAAGTCATAAAGTTGTTTATAAGATATAACTGAAAGAAAAATACTATTTTATACATAAATTTATTAGCATACATACTAGTTGTATGTATGCTAACTATGTAAATTATGCACAGTTTTTTTTGGAATCTAAGTAGAAGAACTTCTATATTGAACTGTTTTTGTTTGCAGTCAACTAGTCTTTTTAGTGTTCATACAAGTAGTTGGGCTTAACCTTGGTGCCTGGACACTGTCTCTTAACTTTTTTGCTCAAGATTAGCATTGTGCCCTTGTGCCACAGCTCCACTTCCAGTTTTTTGTGGTTAATTGAAAATAAGAGTCTACTTGGACTTTTCCTGCCTCTGACTGGCTTCAGTCCTCAGATCTCAGTATATAGGATTACAGACATGAGCAAAAGCACTGGCTTTCAGATGAGACTGATAACAGTGTGTTACTAATATTTAATTCCTATCACCATTTACAGCGTTTTTCACATGGAGAAAGTTCACCAAATATGTAATGAGTATGTATATATTAAGATAAAAAGACATTTATGATCACATTACAGCTGGGAATGTATGTACTATATATAAATGCAAAATTATAAATAAAGGAATAAGTAAATTGTTAGGATTCTGTAAGGTAATGTATCAATAAGATTAATAGTAGCTTAAGGTGATTATATTTACATTCTGATATTTTCAGGAAGAGATGTACAGAAAACATATTTTTGAGACAGCAAAGACTTACCTGGAGTTCTGCAACCAAACATATTCTCTAAATGGCTCATAGGCATCTTTAGAAAGTGAAATTATACACCCTCCCACCCATCTCTCTGTTCTTCTCTTCCTGTTTTTGCTTTTTTCATCTATCATCTATCTTATTCTAAAATATCAGCTTCAAAGTTGCTGGCCAATGAGGTTAAAGTGTATTTATTATTCAGCTGTAATTTATGCTCTTATCTAATGATTAGATATAGTTTTCTGTGTTAGTAAGTACTATATTGCAAAAACATGCTTTCCTCTGCTCTTTTGACATCTCCATAACACCTAATATAGTCTTGGCCAATATTACCTAAAATAACTAAAACAATCTCAAATAACTGAAACAATCACTATAGAACCTTACACATTGGTCAGGATTTTCTGTAGCTTCCAAAGTTTCCCTCAGTTTGCTATAAATGCTAACAATGTCATCAGTGTTCAATTATGTACAACATTTTTTGTTGTTGTTGTTGGTCATGGGGGCTGAACTCTGGGCCTGGGCACTGTCCCTCAGCTGTTCAGCTCAAGGCTAGCACCCTGCCACTTGAGCCACAGTGCCACTTCTGGCTTTTTTCTGTTTATGTAGCGCTAAGGAATCGAATCCAGTGCCTCATGCATGTGAGGCAAGAACTCTACCACTGAGCCAACTTCCCAGCCCCTATGTACAACTTTTTTGAAAAGAACTTATTTTGAGCATCAAGGTTGGCTTTCCTCAATGTATCTGTACATAAACATTTTATGCCTTTTGTGTAATCTGCTATCTAGTTCTGATAGCCTACTTTTTCAGATGTGGATAAATTAGTGAATTCTTGTCAGTGAAAAGAAAATGAGTGCTATTGAGAGACAATGATGCTTTCAAAGTTTTTAAGAAAATATCTGCCTTAGTTACTTTTTGTTGCTATGACAGAATGCCTGACACATGAATGGGGTTAAGATTTATTTTGCTCATTGTTTCAGAGCTTTTACTCAGTCATGGTAGGAGGGCAGAGTGGAGCAGCTCACATCACAATGGACAAAAGTCAGAGGAGGAGTCTTAGCAGAAATGGGAAAGAAAGACCTAGTCCCAAGAACATGCTTCCATGACCTACTTTGGCAAGTCTGGTCCCATCTTACCAAATTTGACTCCCTCCCCAATAGTCTACTCTAATTTTGAATCCATTAATGGATTAAACATTCATTTGTTCTGAGCTCAGATGATGTAACCACCTCTGGAAACATGCTCACAGATACATCAGCTATGTGCTTTACAAATCTCCAAAGTGCTTCTCAGACAAGTCAAATTGATACTCAGGAATAACTATCATGCTCCCCAATATTTGATTTATTTTGTACATTGGATAATGTGCTGTAGATGTTATCCAACTAGTCAATTCTCTTATGAACCCTAAAAGCAATAATGGATAACATGTAAACAAATGGGCTGGTTGTGTTCTAATAAACTATATTTATAAGAACTGTTACCTCTGACTCCTGATGAGTTGACTGAGTTATTTTTGTTTCCCTCATGGAATAATAATTACTTCTTCCACAGTGTTTCTAACAATTGATACAGCCATATTATTGCATTTTTAAATATGAATCTTGTTTTGTATATATGTGCTGGTGAAAGAGCAGGGCAAGTAGAGCTCCTTAGTGTTTTTTAATCTGATCATGCTCTAGCCTTATCTAGAGCTCTTGTCACTCTTCCTTTTTGATGTGCACTTGTGTTGAGATAGCACTTTATTTAGAGTTAAACATAATTCTGAGAGATACAATACTGAACCAACACTAGTGGTTCATACCTGTAATCCTAGCTAGTCAGTAGACTGAGTGGGAAGTGGGAGCTCTGGCTCAAAGTAGAAGAGCAGTAATCTTGAGCACAAAAGCTGAGGGACAGTAGCTAGGCCCTGATTTCAGGCCATTGGACTAGCAAAACAAAAACAAAAACAAAAACGTACTGAACATTAAAATCTGTCATATTGCTTGCTTTATTGTATAAAGTGTCCTGTGAAGTGTTCTTTCACATTTTTACATGTTTCTTAAATATCTTTAGTAAATATAAAATATGCCCTTATAAGGAATTTTCAATAACATGTTTTTTCCAGAATTATACTATTTTTGGAATTTTCTTTATTTCTTATTATTATTTATATTATTATTATTATTGTTATTTTATTCTAAGAGTCTGAATTTTGATCTTTCAAGATTTTCACATGTGGGATTTTGTATTTGGGATTATAGCCCAGATCCCACTTTTTCAATGAAATCTTTCTTCATAACTGTATACTTATAGCAAATTTATACAAATACCTTCTGTGATCTTGGATCCTATCTTCAAGCCTCTCCTTTTGCCCAGCTAGCACTTAGTCCTGTCATGCTGTATGCATTTTATTTAGTTTTTCATAATTCTGTCTACATCCATTGACTGCCAAGTATGAAGACCACAACTTGTTTGTTTTCAACAATGCTTTTTATCCCTGTTAATTAAAATAGTCCTTTGTGGATAATATTTAAGGCTAATTATTAGAAAAATTAATCAATGAGTAATTGAATGAAAGACTTCTACCATTAATAAAGAGGTTTGATATGAAAAATGAATAATTGTACATTTAAATTTTAGGAGCAAGAAACAATTCTTCCTTCAAAGCCTGTGATACCTGAAGTAATAGAAGACTTTCTCTGCAATTTCCTGATCAAAATGGGAATGACTCGAACTCTTGATTGCTTTCAGTCTGAATGGTAAACAATTATTTGGTTAAACAGTTGACTATAGAGGCCAAGGCCTTCATATGTGCGCGTTAACAATCTGAAAAGACTTTGAAATGATGTAGCTAACATACCTGGGTAGAAAACTTTCTCATTTCCAAACCTGAACCCATACCATTCACATACACATAAGCACCTAGCCAACCCATTACTGCAAAGACAATTTTATTAAACTATCTTATTTTTTAAAACAATTTTATTAAACAATCAGGTTCAATTGATCTTTGAGTAATTAAGAAAATGGAATATCTTCTAGAGGTAACAAAATGATTTTCTAAAATACTTCCTTTCTTTTTTTACTTAAGTATTTTTACCTGAATTAAGGTATACTACTACTGCTGCTGCTGCTGTTGCTGCTGTTTTGCTTTATAGTGTAAATGTTTTTCCTATTTATTTATTATAGTTGGTTCTTTTTCTACAAATAGTATTTCATTTAGAAGTAGAAATATATTTTCAGATATTGCCTAAAATCAAGATTTTATTTATTTAATTGATTTGTATAATTTAATGACATGGATTACAAAAGTTATAGTCATGATGATAAAGTCAACAGGCATGTTTTTTATTCCTAATATCCCTACCGGAATATTAAATGATGGATATGAAAGGTATGAGTTTAATAGCCACTGCATACCATACAAACCGGATTAATATATAAAATATTTATTGTGTTTTGGACTATGCTAATTTAAAATATAGAAATTTGTAATATTTACTAATATATTATTTTTCCTTTGATCTGCTATCCTCTGTGGAAAATATGTACATAGGAAGACTCAGTTTCATTGTTTTAATTGCATATCTAAATTAGTAAATTTAATGCAGATAGGCAGTTGTAATTATTTAAAAAGGAGAAAGTTTGGTGATAGTAAAATAATACCGCTTTTTAAAAATCTAGAATTCTGTGCATGATTTAACAGTTATTTTTTAACAGTAATCTTAAAGAAAAAATTGTAAATATATTAGGCAATACATTTTTGTAAGAGTAAAGCGCTGTTTCATTTGCAGATAATTAATGAGGAGTAAAAGTAATCTGGTTCAATTACCTTTTTTTTTAAAGAATGAGTTAGGACATGTAATACTTACATATATGCTAGGTTAGTATTAGTATGAAATGACAAAACCTAAATACACACACACACACACACACACACACACACACACACACACACACATACACACTCTATATATCATTTTTTGGTACTATTAGAGTTTTAACAAGCTCTATATGTTCGGGCTCCCCTGGATCTATTGGCTCTTCCCCAAATCTAGTCCAACTCAGTATTGGAATACAGCCATAGATTTTTTTTAAAGTAATGTCTATGACTGTTTTTATGCTTTAAAAGTAAAGTTAATCATGAGAAGGATTATATATCCTACAAAGTGTTCTAAAATACCTATTTTCCAAAAAAATATTGCCATAGCCTGCTTTCTATATTATATACAGGTAAGTATAGTAGGATTTTGTTCTTTGAACCACTGAAAGGTTTTCACTGTGGGTTTGCTCAGTGCCCTTATGACTACTTAAGTAGTACTCATGGACAATAGTGATTTGTCCTGGGGAACAAAATTAAGGAGAGTCTTAGAATGGTGATAATATGACAGTGTTCTTTCAGTATCTTAATATACCCGTATTTCACTAATCTTCCTTGACTATATTGGGTGGTGTTCCCTGGGCCATTAACATGTTCACTGTTTACTCATATGAAATGTCAATTCTTGTTCTTTACCTTTTCTTATTATTACTATTTTCTTTCTTTAATTCTTCTTCCCTTTGAAACTTGCATTTTAAAAAGTGTTTTTCTCTTTCACATTTTGCTTCCTATTCAATCACTGTCTCTTCAATTGATGAGGATCTGGTGCTTGGTCATATACTATACAAGGGTTTTCCTTTCTGTCCAATTGGAATTAAATGAAATACAGGAATGTTGTGACTCAGCTATCAAGGGAACTCAGCATTACAATATACTAAAGTTGAGGATGGCAAAGATAACTACATAGATTTATACACTAGGTAAGCTGATAGATAAGTTAAAGTCTAAAAAGGATTTTAAAATATTTTAAGAGACAAGGCTTTTGGCTTATCGCTCAGAAATTTACTTCTTATTACCTTTTAAAAACTTTTTGGTTCTGGGGTCTGAATTCAGAGTCTGGATCATTTCCATACACATATACTAAGTACAATAATGTTTCTCTTATTAAAGCAAAGGAAAAAATATGATGGATTCCACGTGCTATTTTAAGTGTATCTTGATTTTCTACTCACTGCTTTATTGGCACATTTTCTTGAGAAGTTCTTTCTGCCACTTTTTTATTCCTTATTCTCTCATTTCTACTGTAACGTCACTCTCATTCCCATTATTCTAGTGAATTTTTTTGTTCAGTGACTTTTACATATTTACATAGCCAAACCCTGATTCTCAAGGTTTTCCAACCTCTGGCATATTGTCATAGTTTCTTATTTCTTATTTCTTGAAACACTTTCTTTACTTCACCCATGGGCCACAGATTTCTTATATTCTTCCCATACTTCATGAACTCTCTTTCTTAGTTTCCTTTGGTAGTACTTACTATTGTCCAACCCCCTCATCAATAATGGATAACTTTGTTGCTCAGTCTTCATTTTTCTTGATATGTTCATGCCTATCTAGTCTCCTCTTGTCTCATAACTAGTGTCTATTTATTGATGATACTCAAATTTGAATTGCCTATCTGTAATATTATTCTGTTCATTTGAAAGTCTGCTAGCTGTATAAACTTTAATTTGAATGGAGATTATTCTTTTTTTTCCCAACCAGCCAGTTCCTACTTCTTTTTTGTCCACTTTGTAAATGGCTATGACTCAACTATGGCTATAACTTCCCTTCTTTTGATGAAACATGAGACAGTAATTTCATTAGAAAATCCTGTTAGCTCAACCTATACTGCACGTCCAGACAGTACCCATTTCTTATAACTTCCACTACTGATCATTTTGTTCTAACAAATACCTCTCTCTCCCTCTCTCTGTATCTTTTAGATTGTTGTAGTAGCCTGACAATTCTTTCTGATTCAATACTTACTCCTCTAAAATCTGTTTCTTCAAAGAGACTAGCCTTTTCAAAGCATAAGTATGATTCATGTCCCTTGTGTCAAACTTTTTCTGTGTCCCAACCTCATTCAGAGTAAAAATTGCTTTTCTTACGCTGGTTCCCTGCTTCCTTTCTGGCTCCTCTCACAGCATCTCTGTTGCTCTGTTAATTGGATCTAGCTCCAATGAAGCTAGGTGTACTGGCATTTTGCTCTTCTTGTAGATACTAAGCACTTCCTTGTCTCAGAGTCTTTTGCATTTCTTTTTCTATCAACCCTGGCTATTCCTCTTCTGAAAATCCACATGATATCATACATTTATTTCTTTCAAGTTTCTGCATAAATATAACTTTGTCATCCATGCTTGCTAGTCATGACTATAGTCTATAAATATTACAAACACTTCTACCAATAACTTTCCATTTGTGTCTTCTCATTTCATTTTTCTATAGCAAACTTACCACTCTCACTAGACTGGCAACTTCATGAGACAGGAGTTGCAAGATGTTTATGAAGGTTACCAGTTTTGGATTGGTGACATATGAGATTTCCAGCCATATTGTATACACCATGAGGGTATTAGTACCTAGATTTTTTTTTACTATTTCATTTTAATAACCTAATATTGACCCATTAATTTATAAATACAGCAACTGATTGCTACCAGATTTTTCTGAGACTTAACATTTTGAATTGTTTCTGAATTTAGTAAGAAGAAATGATATAAACCATTTGATCTTATCCTAGGTATGAGTTACTACAGAAGAAAGTAACTGACCTTCCAGCCAATGGGAATGTTCCAGATGTCTATAACCAGATTATGCTTTTAGAGACTGAGAACAGAAATTTGAAGAAGGATTTGAAGCACTTCAAACAAGCAGCTGAGTATGTTAGTTTTTAAATATTTTTCTACCTCTTTCCTTTGGCCTTCATACAAAAGAAGAGTTGAATGAAGCTAATATGTGTAATGAGTGAGAACTGTCATGCTAGAAAGCAGAATTACATCTAAGTTCTGTTGTAAAAGTAAGAAAGGCTTCACCAGCAAATTAATTTCTTTGATAACTAGAACTCTCACATTTGAAACTTAGCAACAGAATTCAGGACAGGGCATTGTGTGGCAGATGGTTAATTTATTAGGTAACCCTAACTTCCCTATGCTATTTCTCAATCTTTTGATGTTTTGTGAGTCATAGTTTTAGGAAGATAAGCTAATTTCTGAATTAATAAAATTAATATAAAGAGTAGAAGGAAGAAGATAACATTTTACTAGAACAATTTAGAATTTGAAAATTCTTTAAAAGCAATAATGTTAACTGTAGACATGGGTGATAATGATATGTTCACATAGATTTATCAGTTCCCACTATTGTACTGGTTGGTAGAGACTGTTGATAGATGGGAAAGATTGTATACTTATGATTACAGGACATAATGAAGTCTAAATCAAGATGTTTCAATTAAATTTTATGAGAACTTAAAACTACTCCAGAAAGTAGTCTATTAAAGAAGCAAGAAAAATAATATAAATATCCTGTCTCACCACATTGAATGTCTTTTTTATTTTCTTTATTTTTTAAAATTTTTTTATTGTGAAAATACCTTACAGAGGGGTTACAATTACATGGGCAAAGTTATGAGTACATTTCTTATCAAGCATTGTTGCCTTCTCCTTTGTTTCCCCTTCTCATCCCTTCCCAGCTACATCCCCCGGCCAGCCCCCTCCCACCCTGCCCGGCCAAAGTAGTAAAGAGTGTTTTTTAACATTACGACTTGTATATCTCATTGTTGCAATGGGTCCACCTGTATCCCTATTTAAACGTTTTTTTAAATACATACATAGATTTATTTAAATGTAATTTAAAATTCCAGTAATGTCTTAACATCATCTTTTGTAGCTTAATATAAAGATATTTAAAATTTTTAGTCTAAAAACTTCAAAAAAAAATTCTTGGAAGGAAACCCTTGCTTTGTAATTTCTTGGCATGAACTTATACACAAGAAAAATTTAGAAGCCAAATTTTTTCCATATCTTTCTTTTTAAAATAAATAGAAAATAAAAGAGTTTTAGTGAACAATTTTAGAGGGTTTTCTGGCAAAGAAACATGTGAATGTTTCTTGTTGGGTGTCCCGACCCGCAGGACTTCAACGAGGGCAGTGAACCTAAGCGAGAAGGAATGAAGGGACAAGAGACACGAAGAATGACAGCAAGACAAGGATTCTGATCAAGCTGCCAATTTTTATTTTTCACACAGGGGTATTTATATGCTTAGAATAAGGAAGCTTTTTCATTGGGCGTAGCAGCTGCAGGATGTTTGCTTAGGGCAATGTGAAAAGGTGGTTGATATCAGCTACCTGGTCTTTGTTTGGGGCAGGATGAAAAGACCATATTCTGTAAACAGCCTGGAGATGTTCCAGTGAGATAGTCAAGCTTAGGGCTCCGGACAGTTGGGAGACCATTTTGCATGGAAAAATCTGCTATTTAGAGAGGAGAGTGGATGCTTTAATTCTCCATTCATTCTAGTCAAACATATTTAATGGGGTAGCTTTCTTTTAAATAAATATATTAATGCAAAAATTAGATGAAGAAGGATACTGTATAGGAAAATAATAATTTTAAGATGCATGCAAAATCTTAATAAAAGAAAGTACTCTGCAATGCAAACTGGTAGAAATATTTAAATAACCTTTTACTTTTAAAATGTTAACTTTCTAGGCATACAATTTTCATATTATCTTTGTGGTTGTACTATTTAGAATTCTATCTTTTTCATAGAACTGTATGATGATCCACAAGAATACATTATTAGAATAATTGTTTTCTCTATTATTGGTTCTTTTTATGAGAATTATTTTTTACTCTTTTTGTTGGTGCTTACTGTGACTTTGAACCCATATGTAATGTATGCATTTGGAACTTCATAAAGTATTTTTCACAGCATTTCCTAGTGTGTTCTTTTAGTTCTTCATCCTTTGAATTATTACATAAGCTTGCTATATTTTTAAATAAATGCAGAATTGGACACTTTATGCAATGAGCTTTAACAGTAATCATTCCTGCTTTCTGGGTATTTATTATACTATGAAAATGTCAAAATTAAATTAAGTGTTACTTATGCAAATTAATACTTTAAGGTTAAGTAAAATCATAGTTAAAACAGATACCATGTAAATGAAATTCTTTGTGTGTGTGTATGTGTGTGTGTGCTTGTTACAATATCAAATTATAACTTTAATTTCAGTTGCCTATTGGTTATGTTTCAACTCAGTTATTCAACATAACTTAAAATCTAACAAGTTAGGGAGAATATTTATTTGCTTTAAATCTGCTTTGAAAGAAACCCTCCTGCTTCTTGCAAGCAGGTGATTAATATTTATTTTGGTGAGTGAATAGTAAACATGATGTGCTTTCAGAGCACTTTTTGGAAAAGTATGTTCCACTGGCATTTGATGTTTTATAATAATTTCAGCAAACTAAATCAATGATATTACAAGCCCGCCACAAATTATATTTCTTCACTCAAGATTGTCGATTTGACTTAATGAGAATATTTTTCTTGACAGTAGTTTGTGACATAAATGAGATTCTTCTTTGTGGATTTTGACTGAAGTTTGCCTTTTTATTATTAGGCTAAGGCAAGATAAATGTAGCTGTAAAATGTCTTTAAATTAATATTTAATAGCAAAAGAGGTTATAGACATGTCCTATTGACCTTGATTAGACTAGTAGCATTTAATAATATAATTAGAAAATCAAAGAAATTAAATAACTTTAAAGTTAATATTTATCTGACAAAAAATTGCATTGGATAAAACACTGAACTTGAAATATACAGTTTCAGTGTTCTACCGTTTATTAACACGTGCTACTATTTTTAACTAACTTATTAATTATCCACACACTATTAATTCCTTGAGAGTGATGTGATAATTGAATGAGGCAATCTATATTAAAAGGGTATGTTAATCATAAAGTGCTTTGAAATGTTAGGTATTATTATCAATAGCCCTAAAGATTGTCCTTATAGGATTTAAAAAATCATCACAAGGTTAGTATTTTGGAAATTTAGCAATGAAAATCCATGAAGAAGAAATAAAAAGGGAAATATTTCATACCAAAATGTCATAAATTCTTGTAGTGTAATTGAATCATCTTTTCCTTTGTCATGAGTGTTGTTAGTTTTAAACAAATACATTTTCATTTTCCTGGCTAACAAATATAGATTATCTTTCAATGCAAAATTTGTGATAGAATTTTTTGAGAAAATTTTCTTATAGACATTTTAAAGAGTGAGTCTGGAGGAAGATGGTGGAGGAAAAGCTGGGGCTAAACAAACTCTTATGTTCCAGTGAAAATTCCAAGGCTAGAGAGTCACACCAAGTGTGCCATCATAGTACAGAGAATTTGGCCAGAGGGGAAAAATTCAGACAGCTTGGTTAAGGAGACAGATTTGAGCACTCACTGGTATTTGCCGTGGTGATGAGTGCTACTGTTACTCTCATATCAACATAGAGAGCCTGGGACAAAGGTGCTAGAAGCAGTGTGTGAGCGGATTCTACTCACCTCCAATAAGAACTGACAAGGAGTGGAAATCTTTATCCTGCTGACCACAGTCGCAGACCATGGACGACCTAGAAACCAAGGGAAAGGCATGAGTACTCCATAAGACATCCTCACTCCTTCTCATAGAGCAGAGGTGGGAAGGTAGCTCATCTCCCACCACCTGAAAAGAACTCCATCTTTGATACTGACAAAGACCAGACCAGAGCAGCTAGCACATAACTCAGGCCTTGGAAGAAGACAATAGGAGCCATTCAATAGGTCAAAAGAACTTGACCTGAGGGGTTCATCTCCACCCTCGGAGAAAGTTGCCCTTTCAAGGCAGAGAAATCTCTTCCCAGGGATGAGTGACTTTCTTCACTGGGTAAATAGAACCAGAGGCTGCTCCACCCCACTGCAGCACAGGCAGCAGACCTAGCTGCAAGAGGATAAAAGAAACACTATTGAAAATTCAGTAAACATAAATCCTGAGAATGTCTCCAGGGTGGGCTGTGTGAGTGTCTCAGGAGCTAGCCCCTCAGGGAAAAGCTGCTGAGGGCTGACAGGCCTCAACCCTACTCACAACCTAGCCTCATCACAACAACTCCAAACTAGAGGAAACAGCCATCTTCCTCTTTTGTGATACTCAAAGCAGATTGTCCTCCATAAAGTCCTGGTAAGGCAGAGCGTCTTTCTGCCTGTTCAAAACAAACTGATTTAAGACACAAATCAAACCACAGGAAAACCAAACAAGCAAACCAGAGATTCCACCAATAGACTGGTTATGGACACAGGGGACACACAAGGTCCCCCTTCTCCTGCAAAAAATACTAAGAACTTTTTTTTGTACCTATTCCTTTTTTTCTCAATTAAAATTCTGTATTTTGCCAAAGAACATTAACACCAACAAACAGATATGTATTTTTTTTTGTTTCCGATTTTCACATTTTCTTTCTTTTTTTTAATTGTGAAAATACTGTACAGAGGGGTTACAATTACATGGGAAAGATAATGAGTACATTTCTTATCAGCATTGTAGCCTCCTCCTTTGTTTCCCCTTCCCAACCCATCCTGCCCTTGCCCCCCACCCTTGTACCTATTCTTTAAAATTTTTTTTAAACTTCAATTTTTTCATCACTTTTAGTTTTGTTTGTTTAAAAAATTTTTTTTTACTCTTTTCCCTTTCAGTCCTTTTTGTTTTTTGGCTTTACTTAATTGCTGTTCTGTTCATCCCCAGATAATACCGGTCTTCTATTATTAGACCTGATACTTCATTGTGTGTATACTTAGTTCAGATATCGATCATTCAAGTCACAAACTCTCAGCCGTAGCTCCTTTAATTGTAGCATTATTTCTTTAAATTTACATAATTTTTAAGGGATCATTTTAAATTTTTTTTATTTTTCATTTTCCCCTTTCTTTATATATTGTTTTCTTTCCTTCTATGCTTTTTCTCTCTTTGAATTTAGGTTTTGTTATGTTCCCTCTTTCCCTTTCCTTCCCCACATTCCTCTAATCTTATTTTCTCCTCACAATTCTCCCCAAACCTATTCATTTTTGGCCAGCTGACTCCTTCTTTGATTTTCTTAGTCCAATGATCCCTGGTTGTGTTGTTGAACTACATTGAATCTGTTGAACTAGATTGTATCTGTACTCATTTTGACTGCGTCAAAACAATCTGTGCAACTACAGGGCTATGGTTGATGCTTGTCTTAAAACAGTATTCTAGTGCAGAATTGGTTTTGCTTTCATACACAAATGGACAGAACAAGCTGGAGAAACACACAAAAAAATGTCAAGTCGAGATATTTCAACTCCCACTCATGATAATCAGGCTACAGAGCAGTTAATGAATAATCCAGAGGAGAGTTTCCAGAATGCTCTACAAATACTATTGGTAAACATGCTGAATGAAAAGATTGAAAGCCTGCAAAAGACTCTTTGTGAGTGTGATAGGGAAATGCATGAGTGTGATGAGGCAAGCAGATTAATACAGGAATTTCGAGAGCGTGAGGAAGGTAATCAAAAATTAATAAAGGAACTGTGTGAGAGGGATGAGAATAAACAAAGATTAATAGAGGTAATCATGGACTCCACAAACACAAAGCTGGAACAATCCACGGTAGCCAAATGAAAAGCTGAATGAAGCCCAACAGACGGAAAGGGAGTCCAATGAAACTATAACCAATCAACTAAAAGATTTGAGAACACTGAAAATCAAATTAAGGAGGTAAAGAAATCCATACAAGATCTAAAACAAAGCTCCAGCAAAGCATTTGAAGTCATCAAATCTGACCAATTAGAAGGCAGGAAAGAAAAACAAAGTACAAACTCTTCACCATAGGTTAGACCATGCAGAAGATCAAATCTTTGGGACTGAAGACACACTAGGCATTATAGAGAAAGAACATACATGTATGCAAGACAAATCCAAGAAATATGATAGATTTGTTCAGAATTTAGAAGACACCATCAAAAGGCTTAATCTAAGGCTAATAGGTGTAGAGGAGGGCCCAGAGACAGAAGTTAAAGGTCTAGGAAATTTATTTAACAGGGTTTAGTAGAAGGCTTCCCCAAAATGCAAAAAGACAGGCACATTCAGATACAGGAGTCCTTTAGAACCCCAAAGAGACAGACCAGAACAGGACATCCCACCTTCATATTGTAATCCACACAGGATCAGTTGAGACCAAGGAAAGGATTCTTTAAGCTGTCAGGGAGAAAAGATCAATCACCTATAAAGGGAAACCAATCAGAATAAATTCAGAAAGCAAGAAGAGCCTGGAATGATACATGCCACACCCTAAAGACAAACAACTCTCAACCAAGAATACTGTACCCAGCAAACTCTCCTTGATAATGGAAGGTCAGATTAAAAACCTTCCATAGCAAAGAAAAAATTGAAACAATATATCTCCACCAAACCAGCTATACAAAAGATAGTTAAAGATGTCCTACAAATAGAAAACCAAACACAGAACGATGAAGGCCGAAAACAGCCTCCAGAAAAGAATCATAGCAAGAACCCAGTTGGCACAGCCTCCAGGAAGGTGGATAACATGACAACAATTACCAAGCACCTCTCGGTCCTAACTCTAAATATTAATGGACTTAACTCTCCAATTTACACTGTGAAAATGACAATACTGCCAAAGGCTATCTACAAATTTAATAGGATACCTATCAATATCCCAACCTCATTCCTCAAGGAAATAGAAGCAGCAATTCAGACATTCATAGGGAACAATAAAGGACCACAAATAGCAAAAACAGTCCTTAGCTGAAAGAATATTGCTGGAGGAATATCAATACCAAATTTCAAACTCTACTAAAAGGCCATAGTAACCAAAACAGCTTGTTACTGGCATAAGAACAGACCTGAGAACCAATGGAGTAGAACAGAAGACTCAGAAATGAACCCACAGACCTATAGCCCTCTAATCTTCGATAAGGGAGCTAAAAAAAAATAGAATGGATGAAAGACAGCCTCTTCAGTAAATGGTACTGGCAAAATTGGTTAAATATCTGTAGAAAACTAAAGCTAGATCCTTATGTATCACCCTGCACCAAATCAACTCAAAGTCAAAGCACACACTCCGAAAACATTACAGGAAGGAATAGGAGAAACTCTAGGGCTCCTTGGCACAGGCTGAAATTCTCGTAATAAAGACCCAGAAACACAACAAATTAAAGAAAGGTTAGACAAATGGGATTACATTAAACTGCAGAGCTTCTGCCTGGCAAAGGACATAGCTAGCAATAGAAAGCCCATGGGTTGGGAGAAGAACTTCACTAGCCATACAACAGACAAGGGCCTCATATCTAAAATATACTTAGAACTCAAAAATTAAATCCCTCAACAACAAATCCTCAAAGAAACAACTGCCCGATTAATAAGTGGGCTAAAGACTTAAAGAGAGACTTCTCTGAAGAGAAAATAAGAATAGCCAATAGACACATGAAGAAATGCTCTTCTCTGTCCATAAAAGAAATGCAAATCAAAACAACATTGAGGTTCCACCTGACCCCAGTTAGAATGCTATCATCAAGAAATCTAACAACAACAGATGCTGGAGGGATGTGGCCATAAGGGTACCCTACTGCATTGTTGGTGGGAATGTAAACTTGTTCAAAAACTTTGGAAAGCAGTATGGACGTTCCTCAAAAGACTCCACATAGAGCTCCCCTATGAACCAGCAATCCTACTTTGGGGCATTTACCCAAACAATCAAAAACAAGGCCATACTAAAGCTATCATCACCACTATGTTTATCGCAGCATTATTCACCATAGCCAAGATGTAGAACTGAAACAGATGCCCCTCAGTAGATCAATGGATCAAGAAAATGTGGTATATATATAATGGAATTGTATAACTTCATCAGAAAGAATGACTCCATCCCATTTGTTAGGAAATGGAAAGACTTGGAAAAAATTATATTAAGTGAAGTAAGCCAGACTCAAAGAAACATAGGTCTCATGGTATCCCTTATTTGCAATAAGAGATATCAGCAGAAAAGGTCAAAAGCTATATACATATGTCCATATAAGATGATGCTAATCTCAATGAACCCCAAAATAAGGACACAAGAGGTTTTATCTTTCTTGCTGCTATTTTTATGTACTTATAATGTACTATGTGATATTTTTTGTTTCTTTTATCTGTTCTTCCCTCCATGGTATAACCCCTGTTTTCACTGTATTTGATTCTGGTGTCCTGCATCTTGTATATACATTTTTCTAGTTTGCAGAGGGGAAGGGAAATAACCAAAATGCTGAAATAAGGATGCAGGCTGATCCATTGTAATAATGAGATGTACAAGACATTATGTTGAATACAAACTTTACAACTTTGGGGTTGGGGAGGGGAGATTTGGGGATGTGCGGAGTAAAAGGATGGTAGGGGAAAAACGAGGGGGTAACAATGCTTGATAGGAAATGTACTCATTACCTTGCTCATGTAACTGTAACCCCTTTGTACAGTATATTTACAATAAAAATTACATATCAAAAAGACATTTTAAAGAGAAAATATATTATTGAAAGATTTATGTTTAGAGGTTGTATATATTTACATATATATGGTATATTTAATAAGTTGACATCATTCTTAGAAAGGGAAGATATAATTTTTAGCTTTCCAGTGAAATATAGCAATTGGTAGCTTTAAGTGCATGAAGTGACTGGCAGTAATTTCATGTGTCAAAGACTACTATAGATGAAATACTTTGAATTTTGATATCGTTTAAATATTTCTTGAATTTCATAAGCCTTACATCTTCTCAGTTTACATACTAAAAGATTTTTCTTCATCTGAAATTTAGATATAATCACTGTAGGTTTATTAATTAGGATTTTATTAATTAGGAACCTCTTTGCTTGATCTTATTTCCTGTAGCATGCCATCTTATCCTGTAGATAATGCAAATAAACTCAGTTTATGGTTAAGTTTTAAAAACATGAGTGCATTGCTCTTGAACATCCTGAAGTCTGACTTTCATCTCACCTTCGCTAATTGCCCTTCTAGATTGAAGAACTCTGCTACTAAATTGAGTATCCTGGTTCCTTCTGTTAGTTCTATTTTTTATTCTTATACTTGCCCCATCTTCCGTGTCAGAACGTGATTCTGCCCCTGTTTCTTCCTTACTAACAAGCCCCTTTTACTCTTTTTGCCTCCACACTGTTGACACTTGGTAAGTTTAAAAAATTGTTATTGACAACATGTACTCATATATGGTGTGATAACAGGAAGTAAGTGACGGAGTAAAATAACATGTGTAAAGGAGAAATGAATGATGGTACTGAGGTTTAAACTTAAAGCTTTGAGAACATTAACGCAGGCACTCTACCACTTGAACCATGACCTAATCCTTTTCTACTTTGGCTGTTTTATTAGGAATAGTGCTTTTTGCCTGGGACTGGCTTCAGATTGTGGTGATCCTAACTATGCATGGATTTTACCACTATGTGTACTACCTTGCCCAGGCCCGTAATGTTGCTTATAATGAGAACATGCTTGAAATTTTGATGTAGCCAAATTTTATCATTTTGTGATATTGCTTTTTATTATATCTAATATACCATTGCTTACTCTCAGGCCATAGCGATATTCTTTTGAGTTTTCTTCTAGAAGTGTTAAAGGTTTAGAATCTTATTTCATTCTATAACTATTCCTTAATTGTTTGCATGGTGTGAAGCATGAGATGCAAGTTAGTTCTCTTTTCTTTGGTATATCCAATTGTGGCACCAGAATTTAGAAAATTTTCTTTAGAAGTTATTGATAGATCTGGAATTTCCATTGAAAATCAACTGTGGGTCTATTTTTAGACTCTGTTCTATTTCTTTCACTTTATTTCTATTTCTTCTCCATTCTTAATTCTTTTCTATTCTGTTTCATATTGTTATACCTGGATCAGACTGTTGATTTTTGTAGTTTTTAATGAGTCAAAAATGATTCCTTTATTCTTTTTCAAGATTGCTTGTGTATTCTAGGCTCTTTGAATTATCATATATATTTTGGGTTCACTTTTCCAAATTCCATAGAAAGAGAAGGATGAAATTGTGATTAACAAAGTTGAATAAATGTATAGAATTTTGGTATGAATATCAGTGTTTATATTGTTTATATGCATATTTGGGGGAGGAAAGAATGATACCTTCAGAAGGTTAGTCTTTCTATTCATATCTCATTTAAAAATATCTTCTAATGTAATAATGAATACATGTGAAAGATCTGGAAATTTATACCGTAAGCTTAATGAATATCTTGTCATTTTGTGAGATGCATATAATAGAGACTGGGTCTTGTGTTCATATCATGGTACCTGCAGGGCTTATACTGTACCTGATACATAGTAGAAAGTTAAACAATTGTGCTGTTAATATTTAACTTCATAGCTAGACTTTAATGGTTTTTAGATGATGATGCTTTTTGATATTGTAATTGATATTTGTTGTTTTGATAGCATAATTTTAGAGTAGGCATCATTTTCTTATTATGAAGGGAATTTAAGCAACTTTTTGCCATGTTAATTCTTGCCTCATTTAGAGTATTGGTTTCCTTTTTTTACTTTTTACATTAAGCAAATATAATGCTGAAAAGAAAGGATCAATGGAAAGCCCTAAAGATTTGGTAGAAAATAATGTACAAAGATTTAAGAGAAAATAATCTTGGCTGAGATTGTTAAATGGAAGATAGGAAAACATTATTTTAAATAAGCATTTTATTTTCTCCTACCAGAAAATAAAGACATTTAAAATTAAATTGCAGTTAATATTGAGAAAAAATTAAGAACTTTGGTAAAGTTCCTGATTTTTTTTTACAAAATTTACTTCTACCAAAGTTCAAAAAGTACCCAGTTTGTGTGAAGACCCATTTAATTTAATGACTTTCAGAAACAAACACTGTGAAAATAAAGATAATAATGAAGCCCATAAAATTTCATGCTTTAGGATTTAGGTAATTGCTTGTTAAATTGAAAGGTATAATTTCTGTATATGGGCATATTCCACCTTTATAAAAAAGAATATAAGGAAATTATTCTCTAATCTAGCTCACTTTTATTTGGCCATTTAACAATCATTCTAACATTAATATGAGTGACTTAAGCATGATTTATAGATAGTGACAAATGTGGTAGTCATATAATTACTGTGATCAGAAATTACTTTATCTCATTTTTCATATGGAGAAAATAATAATATAATTATTAAAATAATTATAAAATATTTATACTATAAAATATATAATATAAAATTATAAGAAATTATAAATAATAATAATTGTTAGTAATAAGTAGTTAAGATAGCATGCTTTGATTGGCTAAAGTAGGCAAGGATAAATATGTATTCTCTTCCCAAATAATAACAAATAAGTTAATAATTTCATAAATGAATGATTATATCAAATTATTACTTAAAATCATTTAGTTAGTAATATATCTTACCAGGTCCATTTACATACCAAATACTTTTAAAGGTCATATTACTAAGTAACACATATTAAGAAGTGGAGTTTTGGAGTTTCACAGTGTTATGAGAATATACCTTTCTGATTATTGCATTGTATAATTATACATGTTGATTTGCCAGATTCCTGAAATGTGATATTGAAATGTGATATTTTGTGCCATCTCATTAAGAGAAGGCATATGTGAATTGTATTCTTTATGATATATAAATTTAAATAGACTGCTTCACCAAATAACTTACTTCATTGCTCTTGAATCAGTGTTTGGTGTCTGTATTAATAAAAGATCTTTTAAGAAACAAAGATGCTGTACTAATGTGATGAGAAAATACTATAGAGTGCAGAAAATATTAATTGCTTATATGAATATTTTACACTCTTCTTCAGTACAACTTGTATTTTCATTTTATTAAGCAGATGGGCATCGGAAAGGTCATAAAAGGAGAAGCATCACCATGAAATGAATTTAAATTGTTTCACTGAGTAGATTTCATTTGTGCAAACAGAAAGCAAGTCTCTGAAAACCAATTTAATGGTCAGAAAAACTTTAAGGTCTAATACTTCAGTCAATTCCTATGCTTTCTTTCCTGGGATGAGCACAAATAGATTTCTAAATGTATATTGAAAAAATGAGTTCATACAGTGCTGCACATCTGTGGTTCTGATTAAGAAACTTGGAAGCATTTTTCGAGTACTTTTATCCTGTTGCTGATTTACATTTCAGATAAGAGAAATAAGATGTGTCTATGTAACTACCAAGACACTAGATATAAGATAATTTCAGTAGGCTTACAATGATGTTCATAAAAATTTAATTTATGTAGACACACATAGTGATGCATCTTGATACTTTGGGTCTGCTAGAGTAGACTCAGCTACCTATTTATTGCATATGTCCTCCTGCAGAAAAACAGATCTGTAAGAAAAAAAAATGGATCTGCCTCTTTTTGTTTGTGTGCTGGTACTAGGTCTTGAACTCAGAGACTAACTTCTGTTCCCTTAGTATTTTCATTCAAGCACTCTATCCCTTGAGCCCCAACTCCACATCCGGCTTACAGACTTTCTTACTATAGCTGGCTTCAAAGTAGGATTCTGAGAACTCAGCCTCCTCAATAACTAGGATTACAGGTGTGAGCCATTACTACAGGGCTTGAATCTGGCCTTTCTAATATACTGAGTAGGAACGGTGATGTGATAATGATAATGACGAACATTTATCAAGTACTTTCTGTGCATAACAAAAAGCCATTTAATTGAATATAATTTTAGATTTATTTTTATCTGCATAAATTAATTGAAGTAATTTCAAACATACATACAAGGTACTTTCATCAAATTTACTCACTTTGTTATACTCTCTTAGCCTCCCTTCTTCTCTGACCTCCTTTAAAATAGATTCATTATACTGTCTTCATACCCTAAAGTGACTGTGCCCCTTTACACTTATGTCCCATTACTATTATAATTCTCATCTTCATATGGTTTCTGGGTATTGCTGACTCTACAGTTTGACTGAGTAGTATTGAGATAAGCATGGCTGTGATATATTATCATGTGCCGCATACCTTCAGCCCTGATGTATGCCCCAGACTAGCAGAGAGAATCATATAGTATTTCTAAATTTAGTGTTTTTTAGGACCTTTCATACTGATTTTCACAGCTGCCGCAGTAATTTACATTCTAAACAACAATGTATAAAGGTTCCTTTTCCCTAACATCTTTGGCAATGTTTATTGTTTGTTTGCTGGCTGATAGAAATGATGACTGGGATGAGATAGACTCTAAGTGTTCTTTTGAGTTTCATTTTCTTTTTGGCAAACATATTAAACATTTTTAATGCATTTTTTGGTTATTTGTAAATCTTTTGAAGTTCATTAACTCATTTATTAATATTCATTAACCCATTATTATTGATTCTTTAGATATTTAATTTTTCAAGCTTTTTATGTATTCTAGATATTAATTCTTTGATGAATAGCTTACAGAGATTTGTACCCATTCTGGTAATATTTTTCTTTTGATGTCTCCAAGTTTTTTAATTTCATCTGAGTCATGTGGTCTATTTTTGCTCATATTTACTAAACAATTACAGTCCCATTCCTAACGTTGTTGCTTATGCCAATATCTTCAAGTTTTCCCTTTGCTTCCTGTAGTTTTTTCAAAGTTTCTGGTTTTGAGATCTTTGATCCTTTTGACAGTAAATTAGGGGTTTAGTTTCAGGCTTCTGAAGCTATAATAAGAAGAATCCAGTTTCCAAAAAACATTTTCTGAAGCAGCTGTCTTTTCTCCAATCTGTGTTTCTTGCTTCTTTGTAAACACTTAGGTGGATACAGCTGCATGAATTTATTTCTGAGTCTTTTATTGTATTTCTTTAGTTTATATTTCTGTTTTTGTACTGTTACCATGCGATTTTTGTCACTATAATTCTGTACTTTAAAAAGAAGTTCAATTTTAGGATACATTCAGTATTTCTCTTTGTCTTCAGTGTTTCACTTGTTATTCACAGTCTTATATATTTCAATATGAATTTTTTAATTTTATATTCCCATTTTGTGAAGAATAGCATTAGGATTTTGATGGAGAGTGCATTGATTATATAGGATTCTTTTAGTGATTTAGCTGTTATCTCAATATTAACTTTACCAATCCACAAATATGGGAAGTTGTTCTATCTTCTGGTGTCTTCCTCATTTTCTTTAATGTTTTGTAGCTTTTGCAGTAGAAATCTTTCACCTTCTTCATTGGGTTAATCAACTGGTTTTTATTTTTTTCAGACTATTTTGAAAAGGATTTCTTTTTCTGATTTTGTTCTTGCCTATTCATTATTACTACATAGAAAAAATTACTACTGATAGTTTTATATTGATTTTCTTCATACTGCTATTGATCAACTTTAAGTTATTTAGGTAGAGTCTTCCAAACGTAGGGTCATAGGAATTTCAACGAGGGTAAACTTGACCTCTTTCTTTCCTTTTCTTGGTCATTTTAATTCTATTTCTTTTTTATTGTTTTGGATTGAATAAAAATGAATGAGACTGTAAATTCTTGTCTCAGTCCTAACTTTAGAGAAAATCACTTCCACTTTCCTTCGTTTAGGCAAATGTTGGCTGTAAGCTTATAATATAGCTTTACTAAGTTGATATACATTCCTTCCACTCTTTATTTTTTCAGGAATTTCATAATAATGAGGATTTTGAGTTTTATCTATGGCTTTTTCCTCATCCATTAAGATGATCATATAATTTTTGTCCTTTATTTCATTTATATGTTGTACTACATATATCGATAGGAATATGTTGAACTATCCTTGCATTTCCACAATGAAACCAACTTGATTATCATGTAGAATATTACCTTTTTTAATATGTGGTTGAATTATGGGAAGAATTTTATTGTGAATTTTCTCATACATGTTCATCAATACACTTGATCAATAATTTTGTTTCATTTTCACTTTGTGTCCCTGAAAGATTTCAGGATATTAGCTTCATTGAGTCAGTTCCTTACTTTTCTAATTTATGGATTAGCTTCAGGATCTTCAGTGTTATTTCATTAAAATTACAATAAAAATTGGTAGTTAATCTAGTTAGTCCTGGGCTTTTCTTTGTTCAGAGTCTATTACTGCTTCAATGTCCTTCCTCATTATAGGTCTTTGAAGAGTTTTATATCTCCTGGGTCAATTTTTGTATGTTATCTACATTTTGTTTTCCAGTTTATTAGGATATGAGTTTTTGAAATATTTTCCATGGACCCTTTGAATTTCATTTTGTATTTATTGAGATGTTCTTTTTTTCAAGTTTCATTTCATCAATTTGTATCTTCCCCCTTTTTATATTGGTTACTTTGGCTAAGAGTTTATTAAACTTGTTTACCTTTACAAAGAAATAACTTTTTGTTTTAATGATTCTGTATATTGTTTTGTATCTTTATTATTGTCTCAATATTCATTATTTATTTTGCTACTTATTTTGTGCATTTTGGTTTGTTCTTATATTTTTGTAAGAGCTTGAGGGACATCATTAGGTTATTTATTTAAGATTTCTCTGATTTTTTTTTTTAATGCAGGTACTGTTAGCTATACACTTACTTCATGTCATTGTCTTTGCTATATTCCAAAAGACAGGAAAGTGAGTTTTCATTTTTATTTGATTAAAGGGATTATTTATTTTCCACATTTTTTTCATGATCTATATATTCGAATATTCTCTGTAGTTTCTTTCGTTATTGTTTTCTAGTTTTATTCTATTGTGGCCTGATATAATACACTGACTCAGTTCAATTTTCTTATGTTTGTTTAAACTTTATGTCTTAAAACATGATCTATTTTAGAGAAAATTCTGCATGCTGCTCAGTAGATTTTGTATAGTATACCTTTATGATGAATTGGTTTCTATAGATGTCTGTCGATCCCATTTATTCTATAGTATGTAATTTTTTTTTTTTTTTGGTCGGTCATGGGGCTTGAACTCTGGGCCTGGGAGCACTGTCCCTGCACTCTTCAGCTCAAGGCCAGCTTTCTACCGTTTAAGCCACAGCACCACTTTCGGTTTTCTGAGTGGTTTAGTGGAGATAAGCGTCTCAAGGACTTTCCTGATTGGGCTGACTTTGAACCCTGATGGTCAGTTCTTGGCCTCCCGAGTAGCTAGGATTACAGGCGTGAGCCACTGGCGCAGGCTCTATAGGATGTAATTTTGTATTTTTGTTGTTGATGATGTTTCTGAAGTTTATTTGCAGAATCTCCATGTAATGGGTAGAGTGGGTTATAAAAGTTGGCTATTACTGTGCTGGAGTCTATCTATATTTGGTGTCTAGTAGTGTTTATTTTATGAAATTGGTTGCATTGACACTGAATGAGTACATATTTATAATTATTTTCACCTACTGGAAATTCTTTTATCATTATGAAGTGACTTTTTTATTATTTATTCTGGATAATTTTACTTTGAAATCTACTTTGTCAGATAAGGGTTTGTATTCCTGCCTGCTCTGAGGCTCTATTTATAACTTTTTCATCATTTAACTTTGTCTATTTTTCTTTGTCAGTGAAATGCATTTCTCAATAAGCCCAGTAGACTGTGTCTTTTGATTAGAGACCTGAAACAAATGACATTCAGTGCTATAATTGAAAGATATGCAGGGATTCCTCTCATTTGGTCATTTGGCTTTTTTTTTTTGTGTGTGATGTTTACTTCTTTTTCCATCCTTATTTGCATTCTATTCATGTACTGTGATTCATTCTTTTTCTATTTTTTACCTGGTTGCATTTATCTTCCTTTTCTATGTGTTAGATTCCCTTTTGTATCTATTGTAGTACTGACAAAGTCCTAAAGGTAGAATTCCTTCACTTTTATCATTCACTTATTTTCTTGAAGTTTATAATTCTGTGTCTGCCAGACTTTTTCCTGCTGGGTTTATTTATTCTTTAGAAACAATTTCAGATATGTTTGTTATTTTACATATTATATTATTTGACATAATTTAAATAATTTGACATAATTTAAATAATGTGTGAAACACTTTGAAAATGATAATTTTAAAATTTGCATACTAGGAAATTGAGACTCAGAAGCTTTTAATCCCATGTCCCAGGTTATAGGATTAATGAGAGGCATATTTTGAACTAACATCCTTCTCTATAGATTTTGGATGACATTTTTGCCAAAATCTATACAATCCACTTTAAAATGATTATCAGTGCACTGTTTCTAAAGAGAGGAAAATAAAAGTACCTTTCACAAAAATGTACAGAGATGATTTTCTGATCTTGTCTGTTTAGTGTCCTCCATATAGTCTATATGTGGTTATCCATTTTTCCTCCAAGATTGTAGAAAGTTTTTACTATTGAGTAATATTGAGTAAAAATTTTCTATGCCTTTAGCTTGTATATATTTTCTCTAATGTTCATGATTTATAGGCTTGTATTCTTTTTAATGCTTTCTTATATGTTGTTTATATTTTCTCATTTTTATTTGCTTTTATCTAAATTTTCTAATTTCTGTACTTTATCCTCATAGTCTTTCTTGAAAGTAAGTTTTTACCTGAGGGTTTTTTAATTTGAATATTAAGAGGTTCATTTCCAGAATTGAATATTTTTAGGATTTCTGTACCTTTATTGAATTCTTTCATTTTATTCATTGTCTTTCTTATGTGATTCAGTTTGTATTTTCTTCAAATTCATTTGATTGTTTATAAGTTACTCATTAATTTTATTGGTAATTCTTACCATTATTCTTTTCAGCTTCTTGAGATTTCATCCACATTGCTATCATCCAAGTGCTTTATTTTGGAATTATTTCCTTTTGGCAAAGACATATTGCTTTGTTCAGAGACCAGTCTTTGTTTGGAGGTTTTAGTCTCTTGTGTTCTTTCAGATGAGGTATTCACAATGTGTAGGCAAGGCAGGACAGTACTTAAGCTGTATTGTATTTTTCCAGTATTGGACTGAAGGTGTTGCTCAGTTGTCTAACATTCACCCACTATTCTCACAAAGCACTAGGTTTACACCTCTATTCTCCTAGGGAGGCAGACTAAGGTGTAGAAGCAGTCATGGTGAATAGACACACCAGAGTGAAAATACAATAATCACCAATTAATAACATTGTTCCCAAATCTCCAGAGAAATAAAGAAGCAAAGATAATGCTTTGTGATAAGAAAGACATTAATTAAGCCGGCTACTAATGAAAAGAAATAAGAGGAAGAGTACTAAAGAATAGTGAGGGGTATATGGTGTAATAAGGATAAAGAGAGAAGTAGCTAAAGTAACTAATGAGAAAGAAGAGGGAAATACATAGAAAAGATCCATTTGAAAGTATAGTGAAAAAAGAGTACAAGACAAATATACCCTGCCAAAAGTATGGAGAATAAGGAAAGATTTTGGATGAGGGAAATAGAAGAAAAATAAGAGAGAATCAATCTAATTGAATACAGAAGGTAAACAGAAATGGGATAGGGCGATAGTAGATAGAGATGGTTGCAAATTGAATTTCAAAATGTGGATATATGTTTCTCATATAAAGACTACAGAAGAGATAAAGAAGAATAAAGAAAACAAAAGAAAGATGTAAACTTCTCCCATCCAGAACTGATTTTTTTGTAGTATAGATAGTTAGATACGTGGTTTAGAGACATCATTGCCATCTGTCAGAGGCAGAGTGGCCCATCAGGACCTGTAAAATCTGAGCCAGGGGCCAGCACAGGGAGATGGATTTCAAATGCGATTTGCAGGTTCCTGTGTTAGCTCCCAGGACATGGAGTCTTGAATTTCCTAGAGTGATTTCACTCCCACTTCAGACCTCCAAAAACTCACAGGCTATTTTCTCTTTTCTTTCTTTTTTTTTTTTTTTTGACGGTCATGGGGCTTGAACTCTGGGCTGGGGCGTTGTCCCTCAGCTCTTCAGCTCAAGGCTAGTGCTCTACCACTTGAGCTACAGCGCCCCTTCCGGTTTTCTGTTGGTTTATTGGAGATGGGAGTCTCACAGTCTTTCCTGCCCAGGCTGGCTTTGAACTGCGATCCTCAGATCTCAGCCTCCTGAGTAGCTGGTGGCATGAGCCACCAGTGCCAGGCTCATAGGCTATTTTCTTCACCTAGGTGGTTCTTTCACCAGAGAGACTCAGGCTCCGGATTTGCTGAAACTTTTCAAGATCTTGCACAAATAATTCCTGCCAAGGTTCCCAAGACAGCTCTGACTCATGGTAGCCTTGGTTACAGGGCTCTATCTTTAAGACTCGTAAGTTCTGGGCTGGGAAGTTGGCTCAGTGGTAGAGCGCTTGCCTTGCATGCCTGAGGCCCTGGTTCGATTCCTCAGCACCACATAAGCAGAAAAAACAAAAAGCCGGAAGTGGCGCTGTGGCTCAAGTGGTAGAGTGCTAGCCTTGAGCTGAGGGACAGCGCCCAGGCCCAGAGTTAGGCCCCACAACCGGACAAAAAAAAAAAAAGACTCATAAGTTCTCTGTGTCGGGTCTGTACGGTCTCTGAATGTTGTCTGTTTCTCTCGATTTGTTCCTTTTATCAATCTGAAGTGACCCTTGTTTCTCCTAATTTTGCTTTGAAGTCTGCCAAGTCACATAAGAATGTAGCGATTCTAACGCTAGCATGAGATATTAGTGCTCTAATTGACTCATTTTTCAGGATGTGAGTATCTCCATGCAATAGTATTTTGTCAGATTTTCAAGATTACCTAGACACTGTTTTTCATTAGATATTTTACATTATACTGTAACTAACTTCTTTTATGAGGTTACTAAAACATTCCCAGTCATTATTCACTTAAAACTCATACTTGTTTTAGCAACCAGGGATGTGCAAACATATATACAATTGAATAATTTTGTAATACAGAACTAACATCGATGACCTTTCTAATATAGTATTACTTATTTTGAGTAATTTAATTAATGGATAGAATATACTTCTATATGAATTACTAGAAGCAAAGTTTGGTTTTCCAAAACTTATGTGATCCTTTCCAATTACCTATGCTAAACAATCAAGTATATTTCCTTTTCTTCTCCTTTATTTATAATTGTCGTGATTCATTCAGTTCTATATGTATTTCAAACAAATTTTCATTAGTGGTAGTTGCATTGTACTTTGGAAGTATTCTGACAGCATACATTTGTACTTTGATTTAGTCAAATGAAATAAGATCAATCATACGTTGAATTTCAAGATTTGTCATTTCATTTTCCACCTTCTCACACATTTTAAATTTTATACACATTATGTTGTACCTAATCTTTCGGTGAGAATTATAGTAGAATTGTTTTTCAGGAATTTTTTTGAATTTATAATATTGATTTTAACTGAGGGGTAAATAAATTTCAGAAAGGAATTAATGATAGTTTTTAGATTTGATACAGTTTTTTGTATTTTTCAGAAAAGCTAGAGAAAATCTGCTGAAAATTCAGAAAGAACGTGATTATCATCGAATGCATCATAAGCGAACAGTCCAAGAAAAAACAAAGTTGATTAATGACCTCAAAGGGTAAGTGATAATATATGCTGGCATATTTGTTAAAGATTTATTCAATTACTACTAAGTAATTTGATAGTGGCAGATTTTGTAAAGGTAAATATTAATTCAACTATTATTGAGCATCAAGTATGTGACAGACACTATATTATGTATTCAAAAAATATGAGGATGAGTAAATGCATAAAGACCCAGAGATTCTGAGATGTATAATAGAGAAAGTTTTAGGTGGAAAAAGAACATAGTGTACTGCATTATTGCTATATTAGCTAGAGGGTAATTGCTTCAACCAGATTATAACGTTACAGGGCCTGTTTTCACTGTATTTGATTCTGGTGTCCTACATCTTGTATATACATTTTTCTAATTTGGGGAGGGGAAGGGAAATAACAAAATGCGGAAATAAGGATATAGGTTGACTCATTGTAACACTGAAATATATAAGACACTATGTTGAAAACAAACTTTACAACTTCGGGAGTGGAGGAGGGAGGAGTTGGTAAAGTGGGGAGGGAAGGGATGGTAGGGGAAAAACAAAGGAGGAGGTAACAATGCTCGATAGGAAATGTACTCAATACCTTACTCATGTAACAGTAACCCATCTGTACAGTATCTTTACAATAAATATATATTAAAAGGAATATTTTCAGAGCAACAATTCGAGATTATAATTATGAATCAATTGAATGGAGTGGAATCAGTTAGGGTGCACTTGGAAGATGGTAGGTACATACATGCTGTATAAAGGAGCATAATCCATTCATCGGATTGTGTACATTTGGAATAAAGCTCATGTGAGGCTTGGCAGTAGGTAGGAGACATATCTTAAATGGCCTTGACTTTATGATAGCACTTTTTAGAAATTATTTGGAAGACAGAACATAGATTTTCTTTCTCTCCCTCCTTAACTTCATACCCACTAAAATTTAGGAAATAAAAAATATATAATCCTTACCTAAACTTCTCTTTGCTTGTTCTTGAGCAGTTTTATCTACTGGAACTTTAGAACTTTCTCTAATGACAAAAACTCTGTATCTGTGCACTCTGATACAATAGCCACTATATATTTTATTATTTATTTTATTTATATTTTAAAATGTATCATTATTGTTAAATATCTAAATATACTTAATTGAAATAGTACTATAATTCATTTCTTATACAATTAATTTCTTCAAATCATGTATTTTTTCATATTTTATTATCTGGAGAGCACCAGGGGAGAATACTCAAGAAGCTTGTGTTTCCTCATCTAATCTGGAAGTTATTTATTTATTTAGCTTTGTGGATAAATCACTAATGCATGTTTCCAAAGGACCAAAATAAGATGCCAGAGATACTGTCGACCATTCACAATAAAGGTAGCAATCATGTCAATCAATCACTAGTGAATATCTTTTCTAGTAACTGTGCCATTGCACAGTAGTACAATAGTTCCTGTGCTTCTTGGCTCTTTCTTTTCTTATTTCACTTATTTTTGGCTTGAGAATAAAAATGGATAACCATACAAAAATCAACACAAGATTTAGAAGTTAGATGGAACTCACTGATTTAACTCTTTACCTTTTAAGATGTAAGTGACCTTTTTCTATTTGTAGGTTAAAGTTACATTATGCATCTTATGAACCAACTATAAAGGTGTTACATGAGAAGCACCAGGCTTTGCTGAAGGAGAAAATGCTAATCTCCTTGGAAAGAGACAAAGCTGTTGGGAAGGTAAGAGAGGAGAGAGAATTCAGGCACCCTTGAAATTGTTTTTAATCATTTTTATAACATAAGTAGAAATGTTGGCTTTTGTTTCTGAGATAAATTTTAGAACAATCTACCAATTTTCCCATAAAACATCATTTGGAAAATTAAGAAAAGTATTTTATCCATCTAAAAGTCTATACAGATTATTATATGAAATAGTATTTAACTGAAACATAAAGACATAGGAAAATATTAGAGTAGAGTTGAAAGAAAACCTTCAGCCACTGTTGTTAAATACACTTGGATTAAAATGCCAAGCTATACATATAAAATGACAGCTATGCACACTGATATTTGCCAAGTTATCTAAACACTGAGAACTCAGAGGTATTTTATATAAGATGCAGCCATAAAAATCTACCTTTATAATTATTGTTGAAACAGAACAAAATGAATAAAAAATTGCTTGGAAATATCTCCCATATGAATACTTGACATTCCTAGTTGTTGAGTGAATTTGTGTTTATCTTGCTAATGAGTGACAGTTACATTTTTCCCTCAGGTTTTTCACATAGGCTAGCTCAAATTTTTTGTTATTTATTTTTCTTTATTCTCCCCTTCCTTCCTTCCTTCCTTCCTTCCTGCCTGCCTTCCTTCCTTCCTTCCTTCCTTCCTTCCTTCCTTCCTTCCTTCCTTCCTTCCTTCCTTCTCCTTCCTTCCTTCCTTCCTTCCTTCTCCTTCCTCCCTCCCTTCCTTCCTTTTCTTTCTTCTTTCTTTCCTTTCTTTCTTTAGTTCTTTCCTTTCTTTCTTTCTTTCTTTTTTTCTTTCTTTCTTTCTTTCTTTCTTTCTTTCTTTCTTTCTTTCTTTCTTTCTTTCTTTCTTTCTTTCTTTCTTTCTTTCTTTCTTTCTCTCTCTCTCTCTCTCTCTCTCTCTCTCTCTCTCTCTCTCTCTTCTTTCTCTCTCTTTTCCCTTCCCTTCCCCTTTACTCCTCTCCCCTTCCCTTCTCCCCTTCCTTCTTTTTCTTTCTTTTTGATGTATGTTTGTCCTAGGGCTTGAACTCCGGGCTTGTATACTGTCCCTGAACTTCTTTGGCCCAAGGCAATCACTCTATCACTTAAGCCAGTGTCACTTTTGGCTTTTTCTGAGTAGTTTATTGGAGACAAGAGTCTAATGGACTTTCCTGCCCAGACTGGCTTCAAACCACTATCCTCAGATCTCAGCCTCCTGAGTAGTTAGAATTCAAGCATGAGCTACCAGCACCTGGCTTCGCTCAGATTTTGAACAGTGGTATAGAATCATTGGCAAAGAATTTAAAGAAGTAAACCATAATATTATACTACATTATATTATATATATGTTTATTAGAGAATATAATTCTGTGACTAAGCTTAACATTCTTTTATTGTTTGTTGAGGTTTTCAATTTGCCTGAACAGAAAATATTAAAGCTTGTATAATAGCAATACTATTATTTTAGTAATTTTACTGTTAAGGCATGTTTTAGCCTCTTTTTGTGTGTTTTCAGTGAAATTTTTAGCTTCTGAAAAGCAAAACATCCCTTGTTTGGTGCCTTTTTGGCTTGACTTTTAATTTTCTGTTCTTGAATGTTTGAATTCTAAGGATGAATAAATTATTATATCATCATATAAGTATAAGACATTTATATGTCTGATTTGCAAAATTTTATCTCCTTGATCCTTTACATCGAATCCATGGGAGGTATTTATACTACATTCTTTTTTACTTCCAGCACTTAATGTTCTCTTAGCTGGTATGTGATTATGGCTAACTTACCCTCCTAGAAATGTCTTTAATTCTTATAGCTCAAATAAAAGGGAGATTTCTGAGGTTAGATCAATGGCTATATGAAGAATATGCTTAAAATAGGTAAAATCTTTGGGTTTCATTTTGTCTCTTCACTGGTTTAGTTAAAAGAGTTAGGGATTGGGAGTGATGGGTGATTCACAGTTTTGCAGAGTTAGCTATGTGAAAAATCAGGGCATTTAAAATGTCTATTTTCTCATCTACTAAATAGGTATACATATGATTGATACACACACAAATACATACACACACACACACACACACACACACACACACACACACACACACACACACACACACACACACACACACACACATATATATATATATACCTAAAATGAAAACATATTTACAAAGTTAAAATAATGCTATCAGAATTGAGTTTTCTATTCTACTGCTTACATATATAATAACAGTTTAGAAATGCCATTAGAAAAAGAAACTTTTGGCACTGCATGCATCTGTATAGTTAAATGGATCTTCCTCATTCAGATTTGCTTTAGACATTGAGAATGATGATGCTATCCACACAAAAGGATATGAAAACTTTTATTTCCAAGCTCAGTTGAGAGAAAAGCACATACTCCTAAGCATTTCTGAAATGTGTGAGATCAGGGAAAGGAGGCTACTGGCCTGAGGGTTTTTTTAAAATTATGGATGGGGCCTACGCCTAGGTTGAGCTAGGTGACAATCTTACTGCATGGATCTTTTACCAAGTCTAAGGAGATGTTCTTATTAGCTAGCCCTAATGTCAGTGATATGGAAAGAAAGAGCTGAGAATGTTTGGGGGGAGAGTAAAGAGGGTCACAGAAATGGTGGATGAACAAATGCAGCAGTGATACTCACTAGACACTATGTTGAAAATGAACTATACAACTTGTGGGGTGAGGGTTTGTAGGGAAAAAC
Source organism: Dipodomys merriami (assembly GCF_024711535.1). Lineage (NCBI taxonomy): Eukaryota > Metazoa > Chordata > Mammalia > Rodentia > Heteromyidae > Dipodomys > Dipodomys merriami. The sequence goes on along the minus strand of NW_027202270.1, from coordinate 21,426,700 downwards.
TTGGAGAAAAAGAGAAGGAGTGACAGTATTCAAAAAGAAATGTATGCTTTACCTGTTTTATATAACTGTACCCCCTCTGTACATCACCTTGACAATAACAATAAGAAAAAAGGGTTAGTAGTCAATTATTAAATGATATATTGTATTCTTCATTATTTCCAACCAAAAAGACTTCAGGGTTAAAATATGTAACAGTTTGAACTGGTATGGATTATAATTTGAAGTGTAAAGTAAATCTCTGTGGTTTCACAATAATATTAACAAATGATTGAGTAGAGAATAGACAGATCTGTCTGATTAAAAAAAAACCCATATGGCACAGTAGATAGTCCATCCCTCCAGGAATTAAACTTAACCACACAGCAGTTAAGTGTTGGCTGCACTTCATGACTTGCTTTCACAAGTACAGGTATACAAAGAAAAAAGTAACACTGAAGTTAGGTGATCAAGATTAATATCCTTAGTCTTAAGCACATACCTGTGATACAATGTGTTAATAAATGTATTCTCTTATCCTAAAGTCTCACAACTCTAGTTTAACCATTGAAAATACATCAAGCAAACCTAAATTAGGACCATTAGCAGAATACTACCTGGTCAGTATTTCTCTAAATTTTCAAAGCCAGTTAAATAGGGAAAGTCTAAGGTGTCTCTCAGTCTAATGATTATTATATAGTACTATTCTGGTTGGACTTCTGTAACCTAAAAAAATAATAGAAAACATAATTAAATAAAAAGTTGGCTTTAGTTCATAATAGTGTATGGATATTAAGTTTATTATTTGTAACCAATATTCCATCTTAATGTGTGATGACAACAAGGGAACAATGTGTTCAACATACCAGAACTCTGTGCTATGTTAGAAATTGCTTCATAAACCTTTCATTACTCTAAATAAGATTGTTTGAAAAATTATAATCCATTTGTTTGCCATGTAAGAACAGATAGCAATCCCTCACATTTTTTAATCCAAGCATTTCATGATCACATTGTATTGGTTATAATTTATCTGCTAATTTTTATTAATAAATAGTGCTATTCAGTAATAGAAAAAGTTATATATTTCTGTTTAATTGCAATACAATATTTTATCAAAATGTGTGGTGAAGATTCTTGATTCAGTGAAGTACACTGTGAAATGTATGTGTGAAATTCACATCCAGAATGAAATTGGATCTTACCTAACAATTATGTTTTGTTTTGTTAAAGTTCATGTTTGATTTTAAGCTTTATAGTCATTAATTCAAATGTTATATTTGTTTCATTTTTTCCCACTAGATTTCTGGACTTCAAGCAACATTGAAAACCATAGATGCAGGCCAGAATGTTCATTTTCCTATAATTACAGGTAAAGGTAAAATGTTTAAAATCTCTATTATTGATCGGATGATTTCTCAATCTTATCAGTGACCACCATCCTAGAGATATTTAAAAATAAATACAGCTTAGGCTCTAGGTGTTCATACCTAAAATTCTAGCTACTTAAAATATTGACATAGGATGATCATGATGTGGAGCCAGCTTAAGCAGACAAAATACCTCCGAATAATAGAAAAAAAGCCAGAACTATACATTTGGCTCAAGTTGTAATGGAGAAAGCTGAGAAATCCAGTACTTGAAAAAAGTAAACAGAAAACAGCAGACTGTATTAACTATTTAACAGTCTATGATAATTAAAAACTAGTTAACAATGGAGTTTATTATTATTTGTATTTTTTGTCAGCTGAATTCAGGTCCTAGTCAGTGTTCCTGAGAGCTCCTTTATGCTCAAGACCATTCACCATTGTAAAATGTAGAACTTCTCTCCTTTAAAAAAATTAACTACTTGAAGCAATATTTTTGGTTATGAAATCCTAGCTACTCAGGAGGATGAGATCTGAGGATCATGGTTCAAAGCCAGCCCGGGCAGGAAAGTCCATGAGACTGTTATCTCCAATTAATCACTAGAAAACCAGAAGTGGTGCTGTGGCTCAAGTGGTAGAGCTGAAGAGCCCAGGCCCAGAATTCAAGCCCCACGAACTGAAGTGCCCAGGCCCAGAATTCAAGCCCCATGAACAATAACAACAATAACAATAAATAAATAAATTGTATTATCTTGCAGTTGGTCACTACTGTGAAAAGGAAAATAGGCCAGAAGGTCCTACTCAAGCATGTCTTCGTGCAGCCAGGGAGCAAAACAAATGTAAAATGCTGATGAAAGGTAACGCAAAGGTATACTATTTATTTGTTTCCATTAATTCCTATTTGACACTCAGATCTTTACATCCTTGCACTCACTTGTAACACTTTTTTTTAATGGAAAAGGAATTTAGAACTTATCTATTATAAGTCCCTTAGTTTATCAAGGGGAATAATGACAAATATTAGCAACTAGATAGATCATGCAACTCTGGTTATTAATCATGGTTATGGCAGCAAATCTGCTCACTGTTGTATTTAAATGTACATGAGTATGAAAAAAAATCACTCCCAGATCATCTGTCATCTTCTATTTCCTTCCTACTAACTTTCTGTAGTCTTCTTTTCAAATATATCACGCAATACAAGTATGTACCAGTTAAAAATCAGACTGCATTATTAGTATCATTGCTTTGCAGTAAGAGTGGTAGTGAATATTTTCTCCAGTGATTAAAAAATTATATTAACATCTTTTGTCAAAAATAATCAAAACTGAAAAAGAAAATTATACAAAATACATGAGGGGTTTAGTTTCTGGGTATGAAAAATACATAGAATCCTGGATAAGGTAAGGAACTTTCTAATTATTACAATAGTGTTCTATATCTTGCATTTATTTTAAATTAAAAATCCTTATAAATAAAGTAAGTGTTCATTTATGGATTATGGTATTTGAGGTGAGGACATATGAACATTGAGGGTTCTTTTGGTGATGGTGGTGATATAATCAGAAATACTTTCATTTACTATTGCTGTGCTTGTGCTAGGATATTATACTTGGTAGCATACTATAGTGCTTAGTATACAACAGTATAACATTATACTATGTCATAGTATAACATCATTATTCTAAATTAACTATACTGTGTATAGTATACCACAGGTGTTCTATGTATAGAACACACTTAGTAGTATGTTACACTTGGTAGTATGTTATAATCGTTGTTGGGTCTATATCTTGCAAGACTACATTAGTAATATGAGGTTGATTTTATATGAAAATACAGGACATACACACTGTATATGTATGCATTATTGATCCATTAAAATATTTAACATCCAAACTATTATAGAAACTGAGGCCATACAAAATGTCGAAGTAGAATTAAACAATCTTCCTCACTAAGTAGTCATTTTTGCTAATATTTCTTCTATTTTTCTTGTTATAGATATAAAAGGGGTAGATTTTGAATATATTTTCTGTGATTCCTTTAGATGATACTTCCAAAATCCCTTGTGGAATAATATTAATATGGAAGTAGTATTGATGTGTATATTTTAATAATTATATCATTTGTATATTCTATAGTCATAGTGAATTTACTATATTGTTTGTAAATTAATAATAAAAATTATGGCATAAAACAACATCCATATGGAGTACATTAAATAAGCATGATTTGATGCAAATTCAACTACTATAATTATAGAACCATAGAAAGGAAAGTTAATATTCAAATGTGTGGGCCAAGAGCTTCCTTCCAAACACCTTTGTACACTATCCTAGGACATGTTCACCTTCCCTGATGTTCCATTGATGTTTTATGGATAAGATTGACAGTTTGTGAATTTTTTTCTATTCCAAAATATTTTCTTGAGTACTTTTCAGAAATGGCCCAAGGAGATAAATATTTCAGTGTTTACTCACCCGAAATTTTTTTTGTTTTCCCTCACATTATATTAATATTTTTCTGTTTATAGAGTTTTAGATTTCAATTTATTCGTCAGTAGACTTTTGAAGGTAATATATTTTTCTTTTTTTTTTTTTTTGGGTCCGGTCGTGGGGCCTGAACTCTGGGCCTGGACACTGTCCCTCAGCTCTTCAGCTCAAGGCTAGTGTTCTACCACTTGAGCCACAGCTCCACTTCCGGCTTTTTTCTTTTTGCTTATGTGGTGCTGAGGAATCGAACCCAGGGCCTCAGGCATGCAAGGCAAGCGCTCTACCACTGAGCCACCTTCCCAGCCCAGTAATATATTATTCTTAGATGGTGCTAATACCTGCTATTAGTAGGTCTGACTCTCATTTTTTGTAGTATACTATAAAATATCAAACAATATCATGTACCAATATTCAAAACCTTTAAAAAAGTAGGACTTTTGAGTTTATTCATTACACTAACAATTATTTTTATTTATTTTTTGCCTGTCTTGAGGCTTGAATTCAGAGCCTAGGAATTGTTCCTAAGCTTTTTGACTCAAAGCAAGCACTTTACCACTTGAGCCATCTGGCATTTTTGGTAACTAAATGGAGGTAAGAGTTTCACAGACTTTCCTGCCTAGGCTGGCTTGAATTGTGACCCTCAGATCTCATCTTCCTGAGTAGCTAGGATTACAGCCATAAGCACTGGTGCCAGGCTTAGATTTATGCAACATGTTGAACTTCAAAGCTATTCAGTAGAGGAAATTCAACCCTTATGATTGGGAAAAATTAATTTCTGATTTTATGATAATTATTAAAGTCTCAGATTACTAATTGACTTTGTCTAGCTTTTTGTAACAGTAAAGCTCCACATTTGACTTAGAATTAAATATCTCATACCTTATCTAGGACACTTTTGGGCTTGCAAGGGCATTGAGGTATTTATACTAGCTATGTGTGGGTCTTTCCTTCTTTTCTTTTCTTGGTTTAACTGTCCATATCAATGTCAGAGAAAGAAGAAATTTAAGAGGGCTACAGAAGTCATCATTATTATTACACTTGAACTTCCTTATGATGGTTGAGTTCTTTGTATCTGCCAGATACTGAAACAATTGCACAGATGAACACTGTTATAAGCTCCTCATAGTCCCCTACTAACAACTCAGAATTCCCTTTTCTGGACAGTATTTCGCAGTAAGATGTCTCTTCATATACTTCATAAGCTTACACCACTGAGCTTCTTTCTTACTTGAGTGCTTTTTGTTGTTGCTGTTTTGCTTTGTTTTTAACCAGGCTATTGTCTTGTATACCTGTCTTTCTTTTTCTGTGGTGCTACTGGTATGTCCAAACTCAGTGCGAAAACAGGTGGAGGGACATACAAAGCAACAAAGAAATCATCTTATAAATATGTTTGAAACAATAGCAAGAAAGAAAAAAACATTTGAGTCCGTATTTGGGGTTCATTTCGCCTAACATCAACTTATCTGACTGTTTCTGCTTGTCTCAGACATATACTACTTATTGCAAATAAGGGAAACCATGGGACCTATGTTTTTGGGCCTGGCTTACTTCACTTGATATAATTTTTTCCAAGCCGGGCGCTGGTGGCTCACGCCTGTAATCCTAGCTACCCAGGAGGCTGAGATCTGAGGATCGCAGTTCAAAGCCCGGACAGGAAAGTCTGTGAGACCCTTATCTCCAATAAACCACCAGAAAACTGTAAGTGGTGCTGTGGCTCAAGCGGTAGAGCACTCGCCTTGAGCTGAAGAGCACAGGGACAGCACCCAGGCTCAGAGTTCAAGCCTCACAACCGACCAAATATAAATAAATAAAAATATAATTTTTCCAAGTCTTTCCATTTCCTAACAAATGGGGCAATGTCATTTAATATTGGTATAATTTGTGGAGGGGATACAGGTGGACCCATTGCAACAATGAAATGTACAAGACGTTATGTCGAAAAATGAACTTTACAACTTTGGCTGAGAGGGGGGCAGGAGGGGGGTGGTGGAAGATGGGAAGAGGAAACAAAGGAGGAGGCAACAATGCTTGATAAGAAATGTACTCATTACCTTGCCCATGTAATTGTAACCCCCCTGAATGGTATTTTCACAATTAAAAAAAAACCAACTCAGTGCCTAACAAGAGCTTAGGCATGTTGACTGCTGACTCTTAAGCCATGCCCTAGCTGCTTTTAATTTTTCTATAACATGGTATTTTTCACTTATCTCAAAATTTTGCTTCTTTCTGGATTCAGACTTCCTACATTTCTGCATTGCTAAGATGATAGGAGCTTGGTTTATTGATTAAGAATGGGATTTTTCAACATATTGACCAGGCTGGCTTTGAACAGTAATTCTCTTGATCTTTCTTTCCTGAATAGCTGAGTTTACATGAGCAAACCACTGGATAAAAAAAGAGAAAAGAAACAATTTTAGGCCAGATTTCGTGGTGTAACATACTAGTGCCACTGTTGGAAGGGAAATATGATTTCCTCCATAGTAAGGTTGTTACTTTCCTGGCATAAAATGGAAATTAGACACTAATTCACACTGTGATTTCTGATTACAAATTACAAATATCACCCTGGAAAGAAAGAAGGGAAGGTCACCTTTTAGAGGGCCACAAACAGTGTTTCACACTATGACTCTCTCCCCAACCCTTGGGCAAGTGGGACTCACAAGTAGGCTTTTTGTGATGAAATTCTCACATACCCATCTCATTTCTATCCTCTTTACTTTTGTATATATTTTATATGTGCAAACACTTTTTAAAAGTCAACTATTATTAGTAAATCCTTTAAATTTTGCAAGTGGTTTATTACCTTTTGATATAGGAAGCAATGGATCTTGATACTTCTTTGAAACTTCCAAATTAATATCCTCATCTTTCTTTAGGTGATTTGGTGAATTTTTATTTCTTTTACTGCTTGAAGAGAGTTGTAAAGTTCAGCAGAATTTAGTCAGAAGAAATCATTTGTATGTGTCTTTTCATCCCTCACATAAAAACATTGCCATCTTAGGCCTGGTGTGTTCCTTTAGATTAGAAAATTTGTTTTTCTATTATTTATTTGAATCTAACATTTCTTTATACTCATTTTGAAATCCTAATAGATACATTTTGACTTGTATAAATCAGTGTTTCACAAACCTTAATTTTTCTTCTGTATTTCTGTCTCTTTGTTTTACATCGGCTGTGTCCTCTCAAACTTACTTTCCAAGTGCTTGTTTGGAAATGGTGTTATCCAATTTATCATTGTCAAGTTAAGTTTGTTTTTATTTTGAAAATCTTTATCTTGTGTTCTCCAATTGTTCTTTTCTCTTAGAAGCTTACCATGTGTTCACTACTGTAATATTTAAATTTCCTTGGGGCCATCATTGGACTCTTTAAAAAAATTATTTTAAGGTTGGGAAGGTGGCTCAGTGGTAGAGTGCTTGCTTCGCATGCATGAGGCCATGGTTTCGATTCCTCAGCACCACATAAGCAGAAAAAAGCCAGAAGTGGGACTTTGGCTCAAGTGGTAGAGCACTAGCCTTGAGCCAAAGAGCTCAGGGACAGTGCCTAGGTCCAGAATTCAAGCCCCAAGACAGACAAAAAAAAAAAATAAAGAAAAAAGAGAAAAGATAACTTTCTGTCCCTGAATTTCCTTCTCTATTTTTCTTTAGTCTCTTGTTCTGCATTGTTTCTTGTCATTTCATGTTGTTAATAGTTTTTCTTTCAAATGATTAGTGATCCTTTGTCAGAATTCATATTAATGCAATAGAGACTAGATTAGGTTATAAAACAGTCTCTGGCTTGTTATTAAAGATATTCACTCCTGTGTCCTAATCACAATTCCTGACTGGCATGTATCTTCTTTTTTGCTGGATGTCAGAATGGGATCTGCACTCTGCAGGTCAGTGAAAGTACATCTGTCAGAGACCCTGTGGACACAGCCACAGAGAGACTGAGCACAATGCCACATTAACCTTGGCTGTAAATGGGGACGAGTACGAACTTTAGGGTGGAAATACATTAGTATATTTTACTTTATTTGTATAATATTTTACTTTATTTGTAATTTTATTATATTTTTTCTTTCCTACTTTTTCCTTATAGCCTACCGCACCTTCCCAGATGGTAAAGTGCCAGATCTTTCCAGAGGTGAAGAAGGTATGTAGTCTGACTTCAGGCTTGGTATTGTTAATCTTCCAACATGTACGTTTGTATCATTCCACATAGTCTATCCATTTTCTTTCTATTTTTGGAGCGGGGGGTATTGGTCATGGGGCTTGAACTCTGGGCCTGGGCCCTGTCCCTTAGCTCTTTCTTCAGCTCAAGGTGAGTACTCTACCACTTGAGTCACAGTACCATTTCTGGTTTTCTGGTGGTTGATTGGAGATAAGAGTCTCATAGACTTTCTTGCTTGGGCTAGTTTTGAACCGTGATCCTCAGATTTCAGCCTCCTGAGTAGCTGCGATTACAGGCGTGAGCCACCAGTACCCAGCTTCTATCCACGTTCTTTAGGGGGCAATTTTAGTTTATATACAAAAGCATCATCATGTAGGTTTTTTTTTGTTTTGTTTTATTTTGTTTTTTATAAAAGGGAAGAATAAATACAGGATAATTACTTTTCTGCTTTTACAGGTCCAAAATAGTTGTTCAATGAATTTTTCTGATGTTTTGCCTCTTCATCCAGACACTTAGAAAACAGCCAGAATTTTAGCAAAAAAACTAAAACAATTTTAGATATTTTGGGGCACAATGATTAATGAAGTGGTTCTAGTTTTGTAGGTTTTAAAGCAGGTAAGAGCTCAGGAGACAGCTATGACACAGCTCAGAGTTGAATAATTCCAAGACATTACCAACACATTTCATTTTGGAAACATAATAGGGCAACAAGTGCTACCAGAATTCAGACCCTAGGCCATTGGGTAGGAGTTTATACCTGAGGAAGGAGCTCTCTAGGAGAAGATGAAGCCACAGAAGCTATATGAATATAGGAGCAACAAGTTCTAACACATTATATTAGAGCAGGGGAAAATGAAATAAAATATTCGTAGAATAGTCAAAGCTCAACAGTATATTTCTAGGTATGATGCATATTTGATTTGCTCCTCTTAATTCTCACTCACTGTTAGCCACGTTTAGCTAGCATTGTGATTAACTGAATTTCTTTACCTGGTGAATTGACCCATATCTTCAATCCTGAAAAGTCTGAGTATGTAAGTGGTTCTATCATCTTAGATTGTTAAAACATTTTTTTGACATTTGTTTTCAACACTATTTTTTGCTTGGTTCTAAATGATCCTCTCCAGTTACTATTTAGCAGCAATCCATTTTTTTACTAAATAGTTGAGAGCAAACTGGCAGAGAAATCCAGTAGTCATAGATATAGTCTTACATTCAATTTGTTGGTGCATTTCCATTGTGCCTTGGTGGAAGGAAGCATTCTTCCCATTCTACTGAAGTGATCTAGCGGAGGAGTCAAAGGTTACTAGGGCAAATAAGTAAAGTTTCTGCAGGGTGGCTTTCAGAAGGAAGGATGAGGACTACCTCTTCTATTTCTGTGAATACATGGACTTCATGATTATCTGTGAATTGTGTTGGAAGATACTGCTTTAAGTGAATATAATTATGCTTTCACTAATATTTTCCCCTTTTCTGTCTGGCAGTATGTTTCACATTATGGTCAACTCTTCCATATGTGTTAGATTGTCTGCAATTACTTCCATTGTTGTTAGAAAATTAATATATTTCTTTTACTGAAAACTGTATTTTCTTTGTTCAGAAACATTTTTATGGCATTTCATCACTATTAACAAGGGGATTTATAATAATGTTGCTATAATGCATTTACAGTCCTGTAAATAAATATGTGACCTAGAATAGTTGCTAAAATTTACATTTCACCTTATTAGAAGTAAAGTAGTACATATTTATTTTTGAAGATTGATCTATTTTCCACTAAGCTCAAATTAATTTAAGTGGGGATATGGTGATGAGGATGCATCTATCATCCCTATCTTTTCATATACTATTTCTGTAAGGTTGAGTTAATAGATTTACTTAAAATCATTCTTACAATGTAAACTTTATTTCTGAATTAGAGAATAAGTATAGGGAAATCATTTTTTTTGGTCTGGAAATCTTTAGTCCAAACATATACCTGAAAGTAAATGATAAAGAAATAATTCAAAATGGGCTTAAGTAGACATTTTTCAAAAGAAGATTTTCCAATGGGTAGCAAGCACAAGGAAATATGCTTAACTTTAATAATCATTAAGGAAATGCTAATCAACACTGGTGGATTCTATTGGAAAGTTACTGAGGTGGGACTGATTAGACCCTTATTTGCTATTTGTAAAAAACAATATGGCATTTCCTAAAATAATAAATAATAAAATTATCATGTGATATAACAAACATCTGGTTGTATACCTCATAGAGCTGATGGCAGAATTTTGAAAATCTATTTGTATTACTATACACAAGTACATACTATTAACAACAAATAAAACATGGAAACAATCCAGGTGTCCATCAGTAGATATGTAAATATACAACCTATAATAATATCGACATTTAAAAGGAAGAAATTTCTGCTGGGTGTCATGATACATGGAGAGGTAGAGGTAGGACTGTGAGTTTGAAATACCTGTGATATATATTTACATAGTTCTTGGCCAGCGTGGGCTAAATAGCAAGATCTTATCTCAGAAAATAAGCTCAGGGTGTAGTTTAGTGGTAGAGTGCTTACCTAAAAGGATCCTTTGTTAGAAATCAAGCAAAGTAGAAGAAGGAAAAGGAGAAGGCTAAAGAAAGAAGAAAAGAAATGGGGAGAGCAGAAGGGAAGGTAAGAAACTTGTAGCAGATGTCACAACATGGATGAATCTTGAGGATATCATGTTAAACAAAACAAATTAACAAATTAAAATAGATTCGTAGATTATACTTAAAGAAGTCAAATTTATACATACTGAAAGTAAATGACATGTAAGCATGGGGGAAGGGAGAAATGGAGACCTAGTGTTTAGTCGGCATAGAGTCTGAATGTTACATGATACATATTCTGGAGATAGATGAGGATGCTGGCAGCACAATACTATGAATGCCTTTACCACTAAGTTCACTGTCTTCTTAAAATGTTTAAGATGGTACCTCACTAAAGAGATTGGGCAGAAAACTGATACTTTGGGTGGATAGAAACAGAGGTCATATTGGAGAGGAAGAGTATACATTGCCAGATAAATTAAGATTTTGATATATATATATCAAAAGATGAAAATAAGTTATATTTTAAAATAAAATGCCAAAGGATGATAGTCTGTGAAATTGTCACATGATTTTATTTGTATACAGTTTCCTAATTCTTGAGAAGAGCTATTAAAAAGCAATTAAAGCAATTTGATTGTTTTCTCAGGCAAGAGCTGGTTTTGCAACAATTATTGAAAACTTGAGAAAAAAGTTTTTGCTAACATTTAGATTGTTACCCTTAATTACCTTTCAAATGCTAATATTAATTTGTAAATCATTATTTTTGAGTGATTTAGTATTGTAGTTTATTTATCAATAGAAATGTCTTTGAAACTTACTTCATACTACCAATATGGCAATTAGCATAGCAGCTTCTCACAAACTATGGGTGAATTTTTACATGCTATGGATGTTTTCATTTTGATCCATTTATTTAACTTGAATAATAAAATACGTTATTTTTAGCCATCATTTAGGTTTTTCACAACTTATTCTTTCATAGTCTATTATTATTCATTGTTTTGCCCAGCATATTATTTTCTGTGGCATGATCTTTTTTTTTAAAATTTTATTTTATTTTATTTGTGAACATACTGTACAGAGGGGTTACAATTACATGGGCAGGATAATGCATACATTTCTTACCAAGCATTGCAGCCTCCTCCTTTGTTTACCCTTCACCTCCCTTCCCAGCCTCCCGTGGCATGAGCTTTGGCAGATGCTGTTTTAAGAGTCTGAATATTTTTTCTGAAATCGTATCTGTGTGTGAAACTTAGATCTACTATTTATTACCTATATTAACAGGTGTATTACTTCCATGTTTCCATCTCTATAAACTAGAAGAATAATATATTCCTCTAAGATTTTTTTGTGAGTTATTGATACATTTAATATCAGTAACATAGTTTTCTTTTTTTTATTGTGAAAATACTGAACAGAGGGGTTACAATTACATGGGCAAGATAATGAGTACATTTCTTATCAAGCATTGTAGCCTCCTTTGTTTCCCCTTCCCATCCCTTCCCATCCTCCCCTATCCCCCCCACCCATTCCTCCCCCCCCGCCCCACACATAGTTTTCATAACATAACTTATTTTGAAGTAATGACTGTTTCTGTAGTAAAAAAAAAAATAGTTACAACATAAGGTAAATGGACTTTAATTTTTATAGCATTTTCTCTTTTGGTATGTCAGTCTAAAAATAGAACTCTTTTAAAGCCTTCCAGATTTATTACTTTTTAATACATTTTAGTTACTTCATTAGATAATGGTATGAATAATGTAGTAACAGCTTTCCCTGAGTGCTGGTACAATTTCCCTAACTTAGATTATACCCAATAGAAATGTGGAGATTAGAAAACTATGGTGGCCAATTCAATATGTTCAGGATTTATACATCCTCTAAATCTGAAAGTACTCACATGCTTACTGAAACTGTATATAACTCTCAGATTTTATAAGTATTCTTCTATATTTTGATTTAGGTAAAGAAAAACTAGAGTTTTTTTTTTAGATAAAATCACAATTATGCCCAGGATGGTCTAGAACTTACACACTCAACTTTTCTCCCTATTGTCTCAGCCTCTTGAGTAATCAAGACTTAAGGTGTGTAACCTCCTTGCTTGGCTAAAAAATAGATTCATACCTAATATCTTCTTCATGACCTATCAATGATTATATGTAACAGATTTATTTATACAATTTTATGAAAATATGAAGTTATCCTTAACTCTGGGATGATGGTGTCTGTCTTTATGCATAATGTTACACTAGCATAGTAATAGAACACTTTAAAAACTGTACTCCACTGAAATGCTGATAACTTATTTATTGTACTGAGTATAGTTATATTTAGTAGTATATTCTTGAATATTTCTTTTTTTCTTTTTTGGGTCCAGTCGTGGGGCCTGAACTCTGGGCCTGGGCACTGCCTCAGCTTTTCAGCTCAAGGCTAGCACTCTACCAATTGAGCCACAGCGCTACTTCCTGCTTTTTACTTTTTGCTTATGTGGTGCTGAGGAATCGAACCCAGGGCCTCATGCATGCAAGGCAAGCGCTCTACCACTGAGCCACCTTCCCAGCCCTATTCTTGAATATTTCTATGAAGCCATTGTTCTTCTGCCTGTGTCCTACTTATTCAGGAATCAGCAAGGAATTGGTTGATACTTTGCCAGGAATTATAAATATTGTATTAAGATGTTGATCATTTTATTTCTCATATATAAAGTTCAAAAAAGAAATTAGTTTTTCATATTTTTGAATAAATATAGAAGGTAAGAAAGACCACGATCATATGCAAATGGAAAATTTCATTCTAAAAAGTTTTTAAATGTATTCAGCAGTTGAGGTTATTCATTTAAAACTCTCTGAGGAAATGAATTAAAATATTCATAATATTGTACCATATTAAAAAGAAAAGGATTAAACCAATTTGTTTATAATCTTCTCTTAGTAGAAAATTAAGCAAATATGTATGTTATGCCGATACATCCTGCCTGCATACACTGACTAAATGTGAAACAGAAAAATGCCATTAGGAGATTCTAATTATTCCCAGGTTGTAAATTCTATTTACTTTGAATTATGCAGGCATAATCATGGGTCATGGAAAAAACACAGAAATAGATTGTAATAAAAACTGCCCAGGATTTACATTTTGAAGCTACTCAATAACTGTAGTAATATTATTTTAAGATATCAAGTTATGAAATTGATTATATAGATTATTATGAAATTATGAATTAAATAAACCAATTTAAAATAAATGTTTAATTTTGTTGTTAATTAATATTGGTTTTAATTAATATCGTTTGAATTGAATGTATCATGTGTTTAATTGAATATAACATACAAAATAGGTAAAACAAAAATACAAGGTAGGAAAGCATTAAGAGTAGTTATGTGCAACTTCCTTTTCCTTTTCTGATTTAGTAGTTTTTTTAGATTCTTCTGTGTTGCTACCCGTGGCAGTCATTTATTTTGCAATATTTATTCATTGCTGATGCCATGCATCTTCAAATTGTTTCCAGAGTCTTGATCTAGTAAACTAAATTGTTCTGTATTTTATTTTCTAATATTTTCTGTAGGATATCTATATACTACACATTGTCATACTCTTTCCAAACCAGTTGGATATAGTTACAAACCTTAATACTCTAAATCTCCTTCAGCACTTTATTATCAGTCATTGTTTTTTGCCACACTCTTTATTAAATTTGTTACCTCATGAAGTCTTAATTTTTATTTCTCTGATATAAATGGAAGGTGCCCTTACCATTATATGTACTTAATATTTTAACTCCTGTGAATTAATGGATTTTAAACTTTGCTCACTTTTCTTTTAGGCTGCTGGACTTTAAGGTGTATTTGAAGTCTATCTTTGACATTTGACACTAATTTCTTGATCAGTTTTGTTCTAGATGATGTCTTTGGATTTCTATGTGTGGCATCTTTGTGTGTGTGTGTGTGTGTGTGTGTGTGTGTGTGTGTGTGTGTGTGTGTGTGTGTGTGTGTGTGTGTGTGTGTGTGTGTGTTTTACTGAGGACTGAATTCATACATTCTAACACTTGATCCATGCTTTAACTCTTTTGATTATTTTTCAAATGGGATATTGTCTTTTGCCTGGGCCAGGATTGTATTGTGATATTACTCCCTCTGCCTCTCTAATAGCTTGTGTAACAGGCATGTGTCATCATGCCTCCTAAGTATCTGGGATTACAGGGATTTGTTACCATTTCTAGTTCTAGTCATGGTATATTATAATGAATGTAAATTCTTAAGTTTAATGTAGCAAAATTTATCAGTACTTTTTATGTTACCATTGTGTTTCATATAAGAAATAGTTTTTCTACATCAATGTCGAAAGTACTAGGTTCATACATTTCTTTAGGGAATTTTTGTTTCCCTGTACCAAATAAAAAACTTCTGGAAGTGCATTGTTTTACATAAGAACAATGTAATTATTTAAAGCAAGAAATTAACATGAATACAATACCTTACAGACTCTGTTTGAAATCTTCTGAAAGATCCTGTGTAACACTTACCCAGTTTACCTTAACCTTAATGTCTTGCAATACTCTAGTATATTACAACCAGAATAGTGACGTGGATATAGGCAAGGTATGTCACAGTAACATCTTCATACATCTGTTGCCTCCATATCTCCCCTGAGAAACCATTAATCTAATCTTGTTTTCTAGAACATTTTCATTTTGATTGTTACTTAAGTGAAATTGTACAACCATTATAGTTAACTTTTTTTTTAAAACTTTTTTTGCTCAGCATAATTTTCTTGAGATTCATCTAGCATTTGTATGGAACAATAGTTTATTCTTTTTTATTTTTGATGAATAATTATAAATTACTTGTTTTTTAAATAGTGAAATTCACTGAGAAATGCATTTGTGTTTGGGGATTTAGGGTAACTTACAAATCCAATTTCTTGAATAATTATAATACTACTCAGATATTTATATTTTAGTACCACTTTGGAAATTTGTGGTTTTTGAGGAATTATTCCTTCTAAGTTGTTAAATTTATGAGTAAGATGTTTATTTATAATATCTTTTTATTATCATTTTAATGATTGCAGGATCATTTGGTCTTATCTTTTGTTTCCTTCATGATCTTTGTGATTTTTGTCTTTTCATCAGTGTTACCAGCTTTTTCAATGAATCAAGTTTTCTGTCTTTACATTTTTACACTATTTTATTTCCTCTACTTTTTGGCTTTCATCTTTGTTCCCTTTTTTGTATTTACTTTGTTCTTGGTTTTTATACCTTGATGAGGTTAAAAACTTAGAATTTAAGACATTTCTTATAAGCTCGGATTTCTATGAATTTCCTTCTCAAGATAATTTTAACTAACTCTCACATATTTTAATATGTTGCATTTTGGTTTCATTCTGTTGTTCGAATTTTTCTTTCACTTTCTTTGATTCTTCCTTTTTAATTGAAGGTCCAAATATTAAGATTCCACTGTGGTCAGAGAAAACATTACCATTTGTTGCTAGGTTGAATGCCAGACTTTTACTGCCTTCTTTTTCTCTGGGTAAAAAATTATACACTCTTCTGACATTATGCTGTTTCTCCAATCCACATACCAGCACTTAGATTACTTCCTATCTCTGTCTTTTATAGTTTCCCTTTCTTACATCCTTGCTGTCATACCTAGTAGGGATACAACATATCAGTATATCATTTCATAAAATTTTGCTTTCCTAAATAGCTAGGCAAAATACTTATTTATCTTGAAATAAATTATTTAATGTAGAATATAGTTGGGATCAAATTTTACTTTGTTTGATTTAGATAATTACTTGTTCAGAACTATTTAGTATAGGGTTCATTCTTTTTTACTGTGGTTTGTACCATAACCAATTTTCAGGTGTATTTTGTCACTTTTTGTCTGTAACCAATACTTAAACAATTTAAAAAGAGGAATGGTTTATTTGACTCCTGGTTTCAGTGTTTTCTGTCTGTGGTCCACAGGATAAACTATTTTCTGGGCTTTTGAGGTAATGGAGAACCATATAATGGTAGACGGGTATAGAGCCAGCAAAGTTGGTTGTCTCATGGCAACTGGGAATCTGGGAGAGACCAAGAAAGGTTAGGACAGCCAGGCGCGGGTGGCTCACGCCTATAATCCTAGCTACTCAGAAGGCTGAGGTCTGAGGATCATGGTTCAAAGCCAACCTAGATAGGAAAGACCGTGAGACTCCTATCTCCAATAAACCACTAGAAAACTGGAAGTGGCGCTGTAGCTCAAGTGGTAGAGCACTAGCCTTGAGCTGAAGAGCTGAGGGACAGCGCCCAGGCCCAGAGTTCAAGCCCCACAACTGACAAAAAAAAAAAAGAAAGAAAAGAAAAGAAAAGAAGAGAAGAGAAAGGTTAGGACAAAATACAGCTCTGAAAGGCTTGCAAATGACCTGCTTCCTCTAAATAGGCCACACCTCCAAAAGCTTGTATCACTTTCCAATAATTCCATCAGATTATGAATCTATCCATGAATTAATCCATTGATTAGTGGTCTCATGATCCAGTTGTCTTTTCTTGATTGGATCTGTTAGGTAGGGACCAAACCTTTACTACTGTATGAGCTTTTGGGAAAGACACTTCACATCCAAACCAACATGATGTTGGTCCACTGTTGAGTTAGTTTACTCCTATGTCAGTACAACAATCCTTAATATTATAGTTTTCTTTTGGATATATCTCAAATGAAATCTTTCAAACTCATTTTTAATTTACAGATGTGTTTTTGCTATTTGTATACTGTCCTATTGCTCTGTGAAATATATAGACTTGTTAAATTCCATAATAATTTTTGTCCTTGTGATTTTTATTAAAATATTTTTGGTTTTGTTAAAACGTTTTGAAGATTCTGGCATAGTGTGACATAGTCAATGTATTTGGACTTTCTTTAAAAATTATAATTTTCTCTATGAAAATCTAATACATGTTTGTGTTTAATGTGACACTAAATATGTTAAGCCTTTGCAGTACAAGCATTATTTTTTAAAATAAATAACTTTTTCCTTTCTTGCCTTTGAGGCCTCTAATGGAAATCAAGAGGGAGCTTATGAGGTCTGTACACGGTCAACACTCTCTGGAGTTTCACACCTCTATCAGCAGGAGTGGAAAGGGAATTCTCAAACCTGGAAAGAGGCCACATCTCTACAGGGCATCATTGGCAAGGGACAACAGAACATAAAACTCAGAATGAGACCACCTGCCTACAAGACATCAGATCTCTGTTAGCCCCAGCCAAATGGGAGATTCTGAGCAACAGATATTCCTGGGTTGTCTTACTCTAAGGCTTTCTTCAATCTTTCTTCAATACTCATGCCCTTTGTCTATGTTCTTTTTAGTATCCTCATATCATCATTTACTGATAGAACTGTAGTTCTTCCTGCACAGTGTTTCATGACTTATTCTCTTCTTCCTTTTTTCTGCATTCCCTAAACATTTTGTACTTAGTGTAATTCAAAGTCAGTGAATAGTAAAGCCCTCTGTATTTCATCTTTCATTCATCTATCTATGCTAATAGATACATAACTTTCTTCTAGTTATAGTTCTTCTGATGCCAGTAGGTTTCTGGCAAATATTTAATAATCAACTCTTTGGAAAAAGAATGCAAAAAGCCTGCATTTTCAGTCTTTTCCAGTTGCTGTGCTATAAATATACTCTAGTCATTCAAGCTATAGTCTCACTTCACTGAATGGCAAGTTGGAAATTGATGTCCACTATTAGCAATCCTGAGTCAGTATGAGCCAAACCTAGTTCAACATGTCTCAGAGCCCAAGTAGGAGTATCTGTTTTCTCACCCTTATATTGAATCATGACTTCAGACTAAGAACATAATTCATTTGCTTCTTATTACTGTTAGTTCTCTTTACTTCATGAGCGTATCCTTTCTTGAATATAAGGATCAGATTTCTTTCCATCTACTATGGCATTTTATAATAATCACTGCTTCTCTGATTAACAAAGAAATTAATCCCTGGCAGGCACTAGTGGCTCAGTCCTGTAATCCTAGCTACTCAGGAGGATGAGATCTGAGTATTGTGGTTCAAAGCAAGCCGGCACAGGAAAATCAGTGAGATGCTTATCTTCAATAAATTACCAAAAAGTCTGGAAGTGGATCTGAGACTCAAGTTGTGGAGCACTTGCCTTGAGCAAAAATGCTCAGGCCCCGAGTTCCAGTTTCAGGACAGTCAACAAAACCAAAATAAAAGCAGATTCCTATTCCACTGTTACTCTTTTAAATGATTTCTCCGTTTGATAGTTCATAATTTAGACATTCACATGGATGAAACTAAACTTTTATTTCCTCGACATTCTCTCCTACAGTGAGCCTGTTCTCCATTCTATTACTCACTTTACTATTTTGCTGATAGCTACCAGGATTTTTCATTTCTTGGGCTTTTAACTGCCTGCATAACATCTGCATCTGCAGTTAGATATTGATGCCCCATTACAATTGTATCTTGTGTACCTTTTTCCATCTTACTCAATAGAAATTCTATTTTTGAAATCATTTACATTAAAAAAAATCTAAAGTCATCCTTGAGTCCTCTCTCTTTCCCCTTTTCTCCTCCACTCTTCCTTCACATTTGATATGAAAATAGTTTAGTTATATCTTTGAAAAATATCTAAATATGACAGTACTGTTACCCCCTTATTTTTTGAAAGTTTCATCTCTGTTTTGGATTATTGAAGAAACTTCTTAATTATCTTTGCGTTAGTGTTTGTTTTCCCTTACTTTTCATTCAGCACTACAGCTAAAGCGTCCTTAAAACATGTCGATCCAAAAAACAAAAAGTAAGATGAAGTTACCCCTGTCATTTCCTGAAGACATTTCTTAGCTCGTAATTGTTTTGTTGTGTCAGATTTTATTTTTGATTTTGTTTGAATAAAATAATTTCATAGTTAAAAATTAAAAAAACATGTTGATCCCTGACATTTCTTGTCTGTCCTGATGTATCCCTGATTAAAAACTTTTCAGTGGCCTTTCTCTTCCTCTGATTCAAAGGTAATATCATCTTACCCTCCGTAGCTCTGTGTTTTCTGGTCCCTTCTTACCTCTCTACCCTTATCTCCTGTTACTCTCTCACCTTTTATTCAACTATAGCAACTATATCCTTTGGCATTTAAAAAAATTATTGAGGTAATGAACAGAGTGGTTACAGTTGCATAAATAAGGTAGTAATTACATTTCTTGTCTAACTTCTTACCCCCTCCCTCATAATTCTCCCTCTTTCCCTCATCCCTCAAACTGCCCCCCCCCCATTGTACAGATTATTTCCAACAGATTGTCTTGGGAGTATCACTGTTGCATTAGTTCCCACTTTGTCCTAGAACACTGCCTTAAGGCATCTGCACTTGATTTCTTTGACTTGAGTTTTCTGCCCTTTGAAGACATCTGAATAGCTCATTCAATCATTTAGTTTCTCATTTTAAAGAGACCTCCTATGGCCACGAAAATTTAAATTGTACTTTATTGTTATAGTTTTTGATATAGAGTCTCATTATATAGCTCAGGATGGCTCTGAAACTGATATCCTTGTGCCTTAGCACCCATGTATTGGGATTATGGATATGCACTAACGTGCCTGGCTTAATTAATCTAAACTTTCATGTTGCTTCTCAATGTTCCTGGCTTCTTCCCTGTCTAATTGCAGTACTTAGATATCCTTACATATCTTACTTGCTTATTTTATTTCTTCCCATTAGAATGGAAGCTCCATGAGAGCAGGGATACTTATCTTTTAAATTCAGTGTTATTTTTCCGGTGCCAAAAATATATCTGGCAAATAATATAGCATTGTTATTTTTATTTTCTTGAATGCACAAGTGAAAAAATCCATGTTCTGTTTGTTAAATTTCTATAGACAGGTATTCATTTACCATGAGTTGGTCTGAAAGAGTAACCTTGCTAAACTCTATAGATTGGTGAAATTTTCTCTGTAAATAATGATAACACCTGTGATCAGTGATAATCCTCATTTAACTTTTTTAATCCTAGAAGATTTTGTTTTTCTTATCTGTGTATATTATAAAGAATTTGCAGAAAATACTGAAATCAAAATAATAAGAAGGGATTCTTATCCTGCTTATGATTTAACAAGAATGGTATTTCAACTTAAGGAATGGTATCTGTTATTTTTGCTAGCTATTCTTGGTCAGATGCACCCAAAATACTTTCCTACTATTCAGTATATGTTTGTGTTTCATAAGTGTGTTATTTTTGAAGTAATAAGTTAATGATAAATTAAAAATAGGCTTAACTGCTAAGATTTTACTTTTATCAGAACTAACATTTAAGTGTCTGCTTCAGAGGCAGTTTTGTCCATAAATATTTTAACATGGTAAATCATTGTAGATTATCTAAAGTAAACATTCTTTCTTAGTTCTAGGAGAAAATTGTGCTTTATGTGTTGTTTTCTATATCACTGGATCTTATTTGTTATCATTACTATGATTACTTTCATTGTATGAAATTGTTCTTCAATATCTCTAATCCATTGTCCTTTTGTAATTTTGGAATAATAGAATAAAATGGAGAAATACTTTCTTTTCTTTGGAAAAGTTTGTGTATTATGGAAATACAGTTGCATGATTTACAGTAAAACATTGTGAAATCTAAGTGGAACTATTAGGTACTTGTGATGAGATTATATTTTATTTTTAGTTATCTTTAATACAACAGAAATCTGATAGGTTATTCAATCAGTTTTGAAAGTTATAGATAATATGATCATATGAATTTCACCATTTTTCTAAATTTTAAATTTATCAGATTAAAGGCTTTTTTAATCATATTTCTGTCTTCTTTAAAATGCCATTGGATCCATAATTTATTTTTAATTCTATTTCTCTCCATACCTTTCTCATCCCTTTCAGTAATTCTATCCATCCTTATTTCTTCTCAGTCTACCTGAATATGGTGAATGTTATTGATATATTTCAGGAATCAGTTTTTGTAGCTCAGTTTTTTCTATTATTTCATACTTTCTTTGGTATGATTTCCTTTTATCCATAGTCCTTGAATTTTTCTTTTTCCAACTTCTGATGTTGGAAACATAGCTAATTAAGTTTTGGCTTTCTACAGTTCTAATCACTTATATTATAAATATCTCCTACTGTTTTTTGCTGAATTACATAAGTATTTATATTCAACACCTAAATTTTTAGCTAATTTAGAGTATTGTAAGATTTAGGTTCTGATTTATTCTTTGTCCTACGGCTTACTTAGAGGTTGTTTGCAAGTGCATGTGTGTGTGTGTGTGTGTGTGTGTGTGTGTGTGTGTGTATATATATATATATATATAGTTTGGGGTTATCTTTTATTTTTCATTATATATTCACAGTCAAAATAAATTATGGCCAGGGACATGGTCTGTATGAAACCAGTTCTTGGAAATTTTTGATATTTATTGTGTTACATTGCTAGTTTGATGTGCCTATGGAATTAATTTCCAGAAATATCTACTCTTTCTTATTTTTAATTCAGGATACCATTCCCCTGATCATGGATGCAGAGCTTGGCCATAAATTCATTTTGGCCAATCATGATCTAAGAAATTGCACACCGCAGAATCTTGGTTCTTGCTTGCATGTTATGGGTTGCTCTCTTGTATCTCTGCCACGAATGTGAAAAGAGTATGTCAGCTAGCCTTTGGCTCAATGAGAGACAAGAGAATTAGTCTGCCATAGTGGGGCCCTGGTCATGTCAGCTGTTCTCCACCAGTGCACAAGTTACATCAGTGCTTCTTGTTCTCTACCACTGAGATATTGCAATTGCTTTTAATTTATGACAGTTACTGACAGAGGAATATGTTCTGGTCCCAAAAGAATCGTTAGGCTAGAATTGCTTTATACTCATTTTCCTTCAAATATGGAACAAATATTTGTTGAAGACAGGACAGTACAGTAGAAGAACCAAAAGAGGAGGTGATTTGCTGTTCATGTGTATCAATTTTGTCCATTCACCTTTGCAGTTACTTTTAAGAGGATAATTTTTTGATATTTTTTTCCTAACTCACCTCTACTTTTGAGAGTGTTTTGCTTTAGCAGTTTAGCTTACATATTAATATTTTAGGTGTTTTTAACTAACACACATTCCAGAAATCTTACGCTTGAGAATAATGTATATTTTCTAATTTGGAACTTTAGATATGTGTGTACAAAAATCAAACTATATAAATATATATGTATATATATGTATGTCTATTTGTAAAGTTTGAGTTTTGTCTAGTTCACAGCATCCGTATCAATTGTATTTAGTAATATCAACAATTTGCAATAAAATTTATGGATTTCTCAGTCTTTTTCTACAGTTCTATTAAATTTCACACATTTTGAAGCAATTTCATTTGGTACATGCATGTTTAGAATGAGTTTATCAAACAGATTAATTGAAACATCACTTTTACACTATTTCTGACTGTTTTTATACACAAAGTATATATTTAAATAAATGAAATAATGTCTTCTGTACATTTTCCATGCAAAATGTAAATGTTTCTTAAAGCAGTTTTATGTACAGTTTTGCATTATTACTTTTCACTTAATAATGTATCAGGAAACTTTCTCATGGTTTTAATTACTTTTCAGAAATTCTAGATTCAATGTCCTTATAATGTGTCATTATTTGGATATTTTATAATGTAATTCCATTTTCCTTTTATCTATTCATTGGTTAATTTTTGTTGTTTCTCTACTGGAAATAACATTATGAGGTCAATCCTTGCACACAGACATCTGATTATTATCCTGGTATAAACTCAAGAATTAGAAGTATTAGATAAAGAATATAAACACATATTCCTGGGTGCTGCTCCTTAGTTTGTTTTGCTTCAGGCTAGTGCTTTTCTACTGGAGCCACCGCTCTACTTCCGGCTTCTTTTGGTGGTTATTTGAAGGTAAGAATCTCAGGATCTTTCCTCTCTGGGCTGGCTTCATACTGCAATCATAAAATATCTGCCTCCTGAGTAGTTAATATTACAAGCCACCAGCTCCCAGCTGTTTCATGTTCTGGTTATTAATTTATGCTTATCATTAGCAACAGATTAATAAAAAGTATGAATTGGATCTCTGTAATGATTAATTGGTATGTCCTTTGGCAAACTTGATATGTAACAGTGGATGGTAGCTGATATTGCTGTGAGCCTTTTAGATGACAGAATTCAGGAGGCTTTTGTAGGGAAAACAACCCTATGTTAATTACTACTTGGTTTTCATTCTTACTTAGAAATGAATGTTTTCTGCAGTAATAGTCTGGTAGTTGTAGAGACAGTGGTAAGCACTGAGTATAGAGAAAACTGTTTACATGCACCAACTTTCTATGGTTAGTTCCTCTTATGCTGCTTCTTGTAAAACTTAACCTGAGTTTTTTCCTTAGTCATAGGCTCTCCATGCATGTGTGAATTAAGTTAGTTGTCTGTAACCTCTAACCCCTCCATGAATATTGTTAATTGTGGTTTTCTCAGACTGTCTTTACCAGTTACTTTCCCATTCTCTTCTTAAAATATGTTCCCTTGTTTATCTTTATTGGATTGTACATTTATAGTTTCCTTTATATTAAATATTTTAGACATTGTCATTTCCACTCTCATTCTACTATTTCTTTCCTTAAGATAAAGGTTATACAGCAAGTTAATTTATTAGCACTAATTCGAGTCAAACCAAAAAATAATTTCCTTAAGGAGCAAGAGGAAATTACTGCTAGGAGACAGTCACTCAGGAACTATCATGCATTTAAGAAGGAATAAAATCCACAAATAATTAAAAGGTACTCAAATTTGAAAATAAGTATTTTTTCTTTAAAATAAATGCTCATTAAATGCATGCTGCTGTTTCCTCTTGTATTTGTTTTCCTAGATTGCACCATGTTTCTTCTTTCAAAAAAAGGAATTAAAAAAAAAGGAATTCACATTACATACAAATTGTTATTACTGCATGGTTACTGGGGTTTACATATTAAATTATTGGTTTTGAATTGAAAGGATGATTTAGAAAGGAAACATTAAAAATAAAAATGAAGATGATTTAATAATCTAAGAGATTATTCTGAATAAGTCACACTTAACGATACATCAAGAGTCAACTACTTCAATGACTTGGACTCTTTCTTGGACTTTTATGCAGGATTTATGTGGTATGTCGTTATGTATTATATTCCCCTCCTGTTTCTAAAAAGATGAACAAATAACAGAGGATAACAAATGTTTATATAATAATCTGTATGGATTATGTTTTCTGAGTTAACACAGATAAAATTAAGTTATACATTTATCAAACTTAAATTATAATAAAATCATCATACTTGGGCTTAAATTTTTACTGTTATGCTACATCTATATAACATTGCTGCTGTCTAGCATGTGGGATACCTTTGCCTGGTGCTTGTAATAGGTGTCAAAATAGAAATAATGTTTATTGCTTTCTGTGGAACTTACTGTTCACAGAGAATCAGCTCTGGATAAATGATGCATTTTATCTGATGTTGAAAAATAACAGCAATGATATATTGTTTGGAATAGTCTACCACAAGGCACTTTCAGTTCATCTCTGGAGAATATGCTCATACTTTTTTTGTTGTTGTTATTTTTTATTGTGAAAATACCATACAGAGGGGTTAAAATTACATGGGCAAAATAATGAGTACATTTCTTATCAAGCATTGATGCCTCCTCCTTTGTTTCCCCTTCCCATCCCTTCCCAACTACCTCCCCGCACCCCCCATCCCCCAGCCAAAGTTGTAAAGTTCGTTTTCGATATAATGACTTGTACATCTCATTGTTGCAATGGGTCCACCTGTGTCCCTATTTAAACGATTTGTTTTTGCCCTTCCACAAATTATACCAACATCAAATACAGTGAGAGCAGGGATTATACTGTGGGGGAGGGACATACAAAGCAACAAAGAAATAATCTTATAAATATGTTAGAAACAATTGCATGAAAGAAAAAAATACATTTGAATACTTATCTTGGGGTTCATTCACCTAAAATCAACTTATCTGACCTTTTCTGCTTGTCTCAGACATATACTAGTTATTGCAAATAAGGGAAACCATGGGACCTATGTTTCTTTGGGCCTGGCTTACTTCACTTAATATAATTTTTTTCCAAGTCTTTCCATTTCCTACTTTTTATGTTGCATGTTTCTTTGGAGACTGATATTGCCCATTTTTGAGAAGACTAAAAGCAAAGGAGTTAAAAATGGGTTGCTATGTGAAGCAGAACATGTTATCACTCACAAATAGGACCTGGAAGGCATATATACACATTTTGATTTTAAAGTCAAAGACCGAGAAGAGATTTTAAAATTCACACACCAATGAAGGACACAAATATTGAAGACTTGTGGCTTTCCTTAATGCTTTTGTAGGAATTAACTCTTCCAGTCTAACCACATATCAGGTTGTTAATTAGCATTACATGAAATTCTTTTTTTTTTTTTTCTTCTTCTTCTTCTTTTTTTTTTTTTTTTTGGTTGTGAAGTTTGAACTTAGGGCCTGGGTGTAGTTCCTGAGCTTTTCTTTTGCTCAAGGCTAGTGCTCTACCACTTTGAGTCAAGTGCCATTTCTGGTTTTCTGGTGGCTAATGGAGATGAGTTTCACAGACTTTCTTGCCCAGGCCTGCTTCAAACTGCCATTCTCATATATCAGCCTCCTGAGTAGCTAGGATTACAGGCATAAGCCACCAGCGCTCAGCTTAGTCATATAATTTTTTTAATATAAAATTGTCTTCATTTTCTGAGTACCTTTCATCTTGTCTGTTAGAAAAAAGGTATCTTCTTACCTGTCCTCTCTGGAGGATATTACCTCAGATACTATAGGCTTGCCAATTTTTATAGACTTATTTCCTTACAAGATGGGTAGAGGAATAAGGAATTGGCTACTGTTTTATCTCAGAGAGAGGGGGGGAGGGGGAAAAAGGGAGAAAAGAAGGAAGGGAGGGAGGAGGAGGAGAAGGAAGGGGAAGAGAGGAGGAGGAAGGAGGAGAGAGGAGAGAGAGAGAAGTGGCAGTGAAATAACCAGAACAATAAATGTCATTTCATGGTACATTTTGATCCAATGCATTTTTGCTGTGTAAATCCAATGTATTTATGATACCTAATGTTCATCTTGCCTTAACTTCCAGTTTTAAAAGTGTACAAAATATGTAGTTGAAAATTATTATTGATAGACCAAAACTCAGTTTATTTTGTGCTCAAGTCATAATATTAGACAGGTACAAATATTTAAGATATACTTCAGTACAATGTTAGATTACATTAAGATTAAGCGATGCAGGATAACAATATAGTGAAGATGGAAGTCTCTGGAGAGAAGGAAAATGTTCTATATTTAGACTGATACTAGCTGTATGTATTTAGTTCAATTGTATAGATTTTCTATGACCCAAATGGCTTCATCTGCAGGAAGAACTGAAAATTATGTCTACTGTTGTGGTTTTTGTTATTTTCACCTCATAACAAATCTTAATGCAATGACTAACTCTATAAATAAAGATACTTTATGTGTTATTTCAATTTTAGTCTTTCAACAACACTGAAAAGGGAGGTGTTGCTTTTATTTAGTTGGTAAAAATAGTCAAGCCCAGGAACTTTTATTAATGTGTGTCAGATCATCTAGTTGTTAGAAGGCAAAACTAATCCAAGACTTTTTCCTTTTCTTGTCTGCTTAATATAGTCTTCTTTATTTGCTGATTTTGTATGGTATCAACTATTATTATCATTATTATTATTATTTTAAGGTGCATTTCAGAAGACTACATTTATCACAGTTGAAATATCAGGCTAATTTGCTGGGAAACATTTAATTTTCTTTTACACCTTATAGGCTAAGGAGAAAGGGACATTGGCTCCTTACAGGGGAGAATAGGTTTAGCACCAATGGGTAATTTTGTGTTTGAAGGAAAAGCCTGAGAAAAAAAGGCTTTTGGAGAAGGAAACACAAGTTAGGCAACAATAGAAAAGATAGATTGTCAATACATTTCACCTAATTTTAAGGCAAATTATTATTATCAGGAGAAATAGGACAAGATGAAACAAATTCCAAAATTCAATTGTTCCATTAAACTTTTTCAGTGTTTCCTCTAGTCAAGTAGCTTACAAGTTATTTGAAGATTGGACATACTCACATTATCATATTATATATGTTACTTCAATTTACCCATAAGCTATAATGGTATACATTTAATAAATATTGAAAAGTTGAAATCTATGAATTAATTTTCAATTTATTTTAAAAATATGCAACTATCCAGGTACCAGTGGCTTACACATATAATCCTAGCTGCTCAGAAGGTTGAGATCCAAGGATAATTGTTTAAAACCAACTCCAGGCAGAAAATTTTGCAAGACATAAATTATCTCCTGTTAATCAACAGAAGATCAAGTGAGAATGTAAGATTCTAAGTTCAAGATCCTGTACCAGCACCAAAACAAACAAGTAAAATGTGTGGTTTACGTATAGCAAATCATTATCTGGAATGATTATTTATTTCCAGGAACACGTAATTCCTTCCCAAATATGGTCAAATGGAATTTTATGGAAGCATTTGCATTTTCTCTAGTAACATTTCAGGATTAAAGATTTCTTGGTCCTCAGCCATTTCATTCCCAGGATGGCATGCAATAATATAAAAACATTACTATGAAACCCTCTTAGTCTTTAGCCATTGTAGTGAAAAGTATGACCTTTAGAATCACATTGCTCAGACCCAGTCCCTTACTCGATTTGGGCAGAGTAATTTCTCTGACCTTCAATGCTCTCATATATAAAATGACATTAAAATAACTTATGGGAATTAAATTATAAAATGTCTGTAAAGCAGTGAGGAGCTCAGCATGTGGCAAGTCATTTTATTGTTGTAATAAACTATGTATTTTAAAATTGCTTCTTACTATATATATATCTGTACATATATATGTATATACGTATAGTAAGCTTTGTGTTCCCCTATGAAGCATATTTATTTGACCACATGTCCTGTCATTATAGTGGTGATTTCAGAGTCCCCATAAATGGTCTTCAATACAATTGTCTTAGCACCCTTTGACTTATTCTGCTTCCATCAGTTTCACATTGTAACTCTCTCCTATAGTTTTTTCACGTTATTGTATTTTAAATGACCTGAGAAATGTGGGTGCTTGAGCTGGAAAAAGCAGCTGGTAAGTATGAATAGTTTACCTTGTTACCATCCCATTATTCTTTTTGTTTGTATTATTCCTCTCTGTCACTCTTCATAGATAAGCAAGATGTGTAGCTTGCATGACATAACTTGGTCCCATCTGTAAACATTATTTCAAGCTCAGTTTCATTGCTACTGACAGAAACCCATCTCAAACTAAAAGTGCAAACTTTTCCCAAAGCAGGCCAGTTCTAGCTAAAAGGCAGGGAATTATTGATTCATGTAATTGAGGAGAAGGATAATTGAAGGAAGAACTGTTCAAGAGAAACGAATGAAGCCTGGATAATTTTCACAGTTCTCAGCTTCTTTAGAAGGTAAAAAGCTAAAAGTTGGAAATGACTACCAAAAGTGTGGTACAGCTTTCAGACATGGCATTTTCGACTCTAATTACTAAGTTTGAATTTGCATCCGCAACTCACACATTTCCAGACGTTCATCTTGGACAAGTAGCTCTCATCTTAGATGTCTTGAAAGAGTCTAAACAGAATCTAGTTACAGGTGAATCTAGATGAACCCCCCTACTTGATACTTATTTCAGTGAGCTCATACTCTGTCCTGATAGGCAAGCCAGAAAACTGCCAACTATGTGCTTCTCTGTATCTATTCTCCTACAGCCAAATAATCACAACTTAAAAATTCTATTGTCCTCCTTTATCACACATACTGTTTCTTTCATTAGATATTTGTGCAGTATTCTCAAGTAAGAGTGATCTCAATCAAAATATATCTCTTTCCACATGTCATTTCTTTCAGTGACTTCCCATTATTGTAAAGATGAGGACAAAAAAATTACCAACATGATAAATAGGCACCAGGAACTTCTGGCATTGCTTATTGAATCTTGCCTCAAATTTCTATTTCCTTTAGATCTTTCTTTCAGGTTCTCTGGCCCATCATGCCCCTTTGTGTGGTCAGGCTTTAGCTTATACATCAATATAACTTAACCTGCTTTTGAAAACTGGTAAAGTTTGTACTCTACGTAATCGTGTTTCTATTATTAGTAGTAGATAACAATATGAAAAACACATCATACAAATACTGAAATTAGAAATTTCTTTTGAAGAGATAATTTTAAATTAATGATTTTTTTAATGCTCACAATTTTGTGTATGCCATTCAAACATCATCTGAAATCCCATTTCCTTAGGGAAGTTTTTTCTTAACTACTTATTCTGGGTTAGGCGCTTTGTTATTCTCTATCTTACAGAACCTAGACTCTACCTTGTTGGCTCAGAACAGTGTCTTATCAGACTTGATTAATTTCCCACTTCAAGCTTTGAGAGAGAAAGAACTCGAACTCCTCTTGCCCATTGCTGTATCTCCATCCTCTCTATTGTCTAGCTCATAATGATGAGTGATTTTGGAGTAGATGAATAGAGAGCTATTCAGTCCCTCTTGGACTGCAACTTGAAATCAGAGCTGACTCCAATACCGCTGTTCTGCAGTGACAGTATATATTAGCATATTATAATAATAAATTACCATACTGAGTGTTCAGCACTTGTCTTGAACATATTTGAAAGCAAAACACGAATCCTTAGCTTTTTTAGTTTAATCAGTTTAATTATGATTTCACGACTTACAGTATTAATGAAATGAGGGGATTGTGCTGAGGGAGGTGTAGAGTGTTTAGGAGACTATTGGAAGGATAAGATACTTAGACAAGGACAGAGACATCTGCCTGTGGGGAGCTGTCGAGAGTTGGGGCAGAAGCAGAAAAGTGCCCCAGACACAAAGGGCTCAGCAACCAGGCAATGAGGTTGACTGTGGCATTGAGGGCGTACCTGGCCCTCCTCTGGCATAGCTGCAGAGTAGAGTGGGCAAAGGGAGTGGGTGACATGGAACTGAAGCAGTGGGAAGCTTGTGAGCATATCACAGTAAGCTTCACTTGAATCATGTAGATAGGCACCTTTTATGTTGGTTGAGGGGAGCAAGAAAGATTCAAAATTAAAATGTGATTTGGTTCATTGCTGACAATTTGAAATCATTCTCCATTTTTTAAAAGTATATCCCTCCATTCCTCTATTCCTTGACCTTTCTGCCTTTCCATCTCTTGACTCTAACCCCTCCTACTTGAGTATGAAAGTATTATACATGGTCAAAAATCTTTAATATGTTTTTTTCTAATAGCTTGGGGGAATGCATAATCACAGCCCTCCAGTGAAATTGAGGTCAAGCCCAATATTCCACTGCATTTTCTGTCCTCTTCATGAAGATTTTAATAATTTCATGTAAAAGTACAGAAGAATTTTTGGTATCAATAAATGTTTTGACTTTACTATTAACTAAATACTGATTATATTTTTTTTAAGAGTGCAGTGTATATTCTGCTGCAAAATCATAAAGATGATACACTGAAAATGTTATTTCCTTTGGTTTTTAATGTACATATCTGTATCTCAGTATGAAGAAAGCATGATGATTATATTTCTCTGTATTTGTCTTATTACTTACTACTTTATGCATTTATATATTAAAAAATAAAGCATTCAACTCATATTTCCTTCACAGGGATAGAAAAGGGTTCTCTTGATTTTTCCATTTCTCCCTAATTTAACCTTGTTTTATTCAAATAAATACTGGCTAAAACTTTCACAAAACAAAGAGAGTTAAATTGAAGTTTATTCTCTTTTCAGAGACATACAGGAAAAATGATCACTGAATTAATACTACAGTTTTAATTAACTTTTTCATTTCTATATTAAATCAAAATTTTTTAAAGATGGAAAGCTGCTATCCCAACTGGGAGACATCTATGATACAGCAGCTTGAGGTTGATTATTATCCAGAGTTTCTGGCTGGGCTTCAAGATCTGTGGCTGCCAAAATGTAGGGACATCATCCCATAAGCTTGACAATAGAGATGAGCATTAAAAAATTACTTTGTAATACATATCTAAATCTGTGTATCCCTGGGCTTACATCACATATCTCATTACCATGTTTCTTTATGACTTGATTAGAGTGAAGAAATGTATCCCAAACACAAGAAAGCACCTTCCTCCTGTTCGTTAAGTGCACATATCTTTTAGAGGTTTAAAATGTATTGATGGTATTTTATCGCCTGTGACTTTTGTCTTGATTGTGGTACAAACTTCCATGCTTATTACCATTTGAAATCATCCAAGGTGCAGTTTAGCATAGTGGAGAAAAAAATCATTGTCTTATTTTGAAATCTAGATTTTGCTACTATCTAGTTAGTAAATGCCAGATAACTAAATCTGCTTGTCCATTTTGGCTTTTTAATCTATTTTTTGTATCCCCTTAATTAGAGAGAACCTTGACCTTTCCTCATCATTATGAGATTTCTTTAAAAATGTGAGAACCTTATTGGGTTTGTTGGCACAGGTATATAATCCCACTTATACAGGAAGTAGAGATTCTGAAACAAGGCTAGACAAATGGTGCAAGACCCAGCTTATGAATGGAACTGTCTCTGGTGTGTGTGGCTGGGAAAAGAATTTGGAGGGGGAGAGAGTGAACTTAGTTGAAGCAGGTAGCATTGTATTGCCCAAACCCAACTAATGTAACATTGCTTTCTGACATCATGAGGGGTCAGTACCTCGTCTGTTTTCCTATCTTCTCTCAATTCTCCTTAACACATTGTCATTTGAGGTCTCCGTACATTTATTCGCTGACCAAAGGTAACATTTTTGTTTAAATAGTTATAATTTTACAGAGTTTATGTCTTATTGAAAATTTAAAATGACATGCTTTCATTAAAGATCTGATCAACTATATGGAGTCATATCTTTGCCTAGAGATTTTTGTACCTACAGTGTCCCCAAGTTCCAATTGTTTTACTTAATCTTATTCCTCCCTGGTCTTCTGCTGCCCACATTTCAGAAATTCCTTTTCTCATTGCTTTGTTTGCATTTGTATTTACTATTTTAGGTTTATTTGTTGTTTTTTCATGTATGGAGAGTTTCAGTACCAAGTTTTAGTTTTCCCAGAGTCCAAATTCTTATTTAGATTAATGTATTTTTTGCTATCATCTTTAGATAGTATTTTCTGCCTTGATGACTGATGCCTTTTGGGCTTACAATTCGTTAATGTGTATTTCTAAAACTAGTTCAATGTCATTGCATTTGTTCGATTCGTTTCAGTACCATTTCTCAGCTGTCTCACTTTGCTGAGAGTTATCTGGCTATGCATAAATGTACTTTGTACATATGATCCTGGAATGAAGTGATGTTTTTGGCAATGCTACTAATTTTGACCATAAGACAAATGTTTACATTCACTGAAAGTACGTTTTTGAGTTCTCATTTTTTAATCTCTGATTTTGACTTGAATGTGTAGTAAACTTTGGCTTATAGCCAAAAGATAGAATTTGAATCAGAATCTCTGCAAAGTATTACTAAAATAAATGTATAAAGGCAAAAAGATCTTGTTTATATAGTGTTGAGTTAGCTGCAGTAAATCAGAGAATGTGCTTTTAAAGCTGCTAAATCTTTAACATGTATTATCATTCTGTAGTGGAAAAAAGAATAATGACTCCAGCTATGCTTTTATAGAATGTGTCACTAAGAGACTATTAGACAAGTAAAATTACTATGTAAGTTCATACACAAAATATAAATCATAATGCTATTTTGCTATTTTCCCCTCAGGGAATGCTGACTGTTTTGTGAATTAAATATAAACAACACATTGACTTGTGGGAGGGCCTAAGTATGCCTTTATGGAACACCTATTATGTAGAAGATCCCTATTATATAGAAGATCCCATTCTGAAGAGACAGAAATGCATGCTACCTTTGTTTTCTGATAGTTCATAGTCTGTGTAATGACACGATTCCAGTGCTCTGTCAAAGCAGGGGGTGACAGAGGTAACAGGGCTAGGGTAGGGCATATGTAAGGTAAGCAGTGTAAGGTGATGTTAGAGATGGCCTTGCATCGCCCCCCCACGGATGGTCTTGTGTACAGAATAGACCAGCTGGTGGAAATCAGAAAAACAAAATGTGATTGCATTTTCTTTTTCATGGACATATTTCTTCCTAAGGAGAAATAATATATAATGATATACGCTTTCTCCTGACCAGTTTTTGTTTGTGGACTTCATTAAGCAGCGAGATATACTGAGGGTTGCAGATTTTCCTATTGAAAAGAACAGAAACCCCGAATAGGAAAAGAATAAGTGAATGCAGAGGGAGGAACATGAGCATAATTCGAAGGCGGGCTGGCAGGCGCCATCCGTTTTGATCATGAATGTAAATAATGGTGCTTAATTAACGTGAACATTCAAAAACAAAATAAGGAACGTGGGAGCGCGGATCCCTCCGGGGTGTCTCCTGCTTCAACAGTGTGCTGGACGGACCCAGAGACCTTGTGACCTCCCGCTGCCCGTCTCCTCCTGAGCAGCTACCTGGGCATCTTCTCAGGCTTCTCTGCTTTCCAGACCAGCCAGCATTTTGGTTTTGGTTTTGGTTTGTTTTTTTAAATAATATATTATATACTACATAATTATGATATATAATAAATATGTAATTATAATATAATAATATAGTATGTTTATATATATTTATTTTTCTTGTCGCTTTCCCTTCTTTTTATTTTTTGGTATTTTCTTGCTGACCAACCTCTAGCTTCCAGAGCAGCCACAAATACTTTTACCGAGTTCAAAAGACTTTAATCGCCTGGCCAATTTGCCTCTGTGGGCTTCTGGCACCTACATTTCACTAGCGCTCTGATAGGACCCCAAGGATGTGGCTCTGGGGAGCCTTGGCCAGCTTCTGCCAGTTGGGCAAGGAGGAGCGCGAGGCCCCCTACGGAAGATGCAAAACCAGCGCAACGGCCTGCACCTTTCCAGGGCCGGCAGAAAGCATTCTGATGCCACCGCGGGGAGGCACCAGAGTCCCGGGACCCCGGAAAACAGCCTGAACCCTTCATGCATTATCGGCCTGCACAGACCTCCGCCTCTGTCACCTCCCGGACGCCCACCACTTAGGCAGGAGGTAAAATGGATCAGGCTAGTAGCTGACCCGCCACAGACAGGCCAGCCTTGTGTCTCTCCTGGCAGGGTTTCTGGGCCAGCCTTTTTCTTCAGCCACTAGACATTGTTTTCCATCAGCTTGGAGTCTTTTCCCAAAACATGGGCCATGGAAAAGTGAGCTTTTGATGACTTGTTTAGATTCCTGAGGAAATTTTGGTAGAGTTAGATAAAAGACAACAAAAGTACATTAGGATAAATAAACCATAGGCGTAGATATACATGCTAGAGGAATAGATATGGAATAAGAAAATGGGAGTTATGAACTCTGGAGAAATTCAGTGTTTAAATGACATGTATGTATATGTACATGCATATGTATGTATGTATATATCTAGGTATAGTTTCTGATGACAAAACGCATTTCAGTAGAAGTACCTATAGACGAGAAAATTGTTGGCTAACATTAAATCATCTGTCATCAATGAGATGGTAGGAAAAATGTTCAAAGCCTGAGACTTCAGTTATTACTTAAAAGTAGTGATCATGATTCATTCATGATAAATGAACAAAAGACAGAGTATGTGGTAAATTTTAGGAGACTAACTTTTCAGCTTCAAATATTCTACCATAGGATACTTCTAAATAATCGATGGATTTCTTGGGTTGCAATATAGAATTTCTACAGTTGAAGCACTATTTTACACTAATCAGAACCCACATAATTATGCAAATAATATAGGATTAGTTTCATCTGGACAATTTTTTTCCAGTCATTTATGATTGATAATCTCAGCCACAAAGGAACATCAGCACAATCCTTAGAAATAGATGATACCTCATTCTAAGCCTTAAATGTAATTTAATTAGTATAATTAATATAAATTCCTGATTGTATTAAGATGAAATAATCTGTTATGTTGGTTTGGAACAGGTCTTAGAATAACTGAAGAATAACAAACTACTGCATTTAAATTAAATTGTTTATTTCAAATCACTCTGATCTTAATAAGCAAATCATTTAACCTATTTTGTTGTCTTAAGTCTAAGCTTATGGCAAAATGAAACTAGCTAAGTCAATACAGGAAAATATGCAAAAGACTTTTATAAATTCTGCATGAATGAGTACACATTTTCTAATAAAAAGTTTGTTGTTGGGTCTGCGGACATGGAACTAATGACATTTTGGATTTACAAAAACTATTCTAGCAAGGCACTGATGACTCACACCTGTCATCCTAGCTACTCAGGAAACTGAGATCTGAGGATTGTGGTTTGAAGCCAGCCTGGGCAGAAAAGTCCATGAGACTCTCATCTCCAATTAACCACCAAAAAGCCAGAAGTGAAGCTGTGGCTCAAGTGGTAAAGTGCTAGCCTTGATTATGAAATCTCAGAGACAGCACCTTGATTGAAGCCCACAGGACCTGCACTGTGTGTGTATTCCATCTTTAAAGATGATTCACCAGCAAATTTCTCTTTCAGAAACCTATCAATTCTCTTAGATCATGAAATACCTCTAATATTTGTTATCTTCAGGAATCCAATATACCTGTGCTACTAGCATATAAATACTTTTTTCTGAATACATTAATGGAAACAATTTATATATCTCTGAATTGTTCTCTCTATGAAAGCAAAATTAATCTAATATTAAGTATGATTATTCCCCCCCCCCCCCAGATGAGTATTCAAACTCAGTACCTGACATTTTCACTGATCGGCTAGCTCTCTGTCACCTGAGCTCTACCGCCAATCCCAATTCTCCCATTTCTCTTCTAAATACTCTTAGGAAGTTTCACTTATTCAAGATGAATCGTCTTATATAATCACACTATGGATTTATAGTGACTTGAAGCATCATTGTCTCTTTACCTTTCATTCCACAGCAGTTTTTGCCTCTAACTTTTGGTTATTTACTTTCAATATTTATTGTTTATTTTCTGTCTCTTCAATATATCATAAGCTATTGGATGACCAGAAAGTTTGTTTTCCCATTGTTTACTAGTGTACTTCTGGTAGTTGGAATAGCAATAGGAGTGTCACTAAACATTTCTTGAATGAGTAAATGAAAATCCCAAGTATCTGACTTTTCCCACAATATCAACAAAGAAATCCCAAATCACTGTCTCTTAAAGCTGGGTCTGCATTCCTATACCCTGATCACTTTTGGTTGGAATTCAGTGGCAACTAGAACTCTAGACAAAGAAGCTATGCTTGTCTCATGCTCCAACCTCACTGCTCCAAGTGGTGAGGCTTGTGGCTTTGCTATGACTCTCATATTCCTTCGTGTACTTACAGTTGAATTAAGAAGAAAATATTGATCTTCATATTTTGTTTTTCTTAAGGAAAAGAAAAATATGTTTATACTAATAAATATTTCAAAAAGCATCAAGACAGAGTTGGAAACATATTTAGTGAAAGGGAAGATTTTATTTCTATGTTGGAGAATTTACTTATACATTAAATATATTATGCATACATACATATATATATATATGTTCACACACTTACCAATTAACTCATTTGAATTATCATATTCTCTTTTCTTTTTTGATGGGCACCAGGGTTTGACCAGGGGGTTTGCACTTGTGTAACTTGCTTGTTGGCTAGCTCTACACTTTGGTCCATACCTCCAGATCAGCTTTTTGTTGGTTGTTTTGAGAATAGAATCTCCTGACTCTATTTTCACTTGTCTGTCTTTGAGTTACAGTTTTCTGGATCTTAGCCTCCTGAATAATTCGTATTACAGATGTGAGCCACCAGTGCCTACTGAATTGTCTATTTGATGCCTGTTTTTCTGATGTCTTGAGTTTGGCTCTAGATAGCCAATCACAACATTTAAGATTCAAAGATAAGAATAATTGAATTGTAGACTGATAAAAATAAGGTTAAATGCTGCAGATTATATTAATAGCAGATATTGTTAGAAGTTTAGAGTGAAAGTTTTATTTTATATGGGGCTTTGCAATACTCCAAATCAGCAAGCTACAAGCAGATAATCTTGGGGACATCCACTGAAAAATGAAATCTTCAGTTAACATGTTATCATAGTGCCATAGATATGCATTCAAAGAAAGTCCAGCAAGTGCCCATCAGGCAGGATATTAAGCACCTTCCCCTAACCACTAGTGCAAATGAATCCCTATTATTAAACTTTATTAGCATCAAGTAGTGGTACAAGGGGTTTCATTTTGACACATCGATCTATGCATACAACATACCTTGATCTGGCTCATTCCTTTAGTCACTCTCATTACTCCTTTCTTCTCTTTCTCAAACCAATTTCACAAGCTTATTGTTCTATTACACATGGATATAAAATATGTTGATATATCAACCCTCTATAATCATTTCCATTCCCCCTGCTCTATACTACTAATACGCACACCCAAGAATGGACATAATTTACCTTTCTATACTCACTTTCCTGTGTACTGGTCCTGGGGCTTGAACTCAAGGTTATCCTTAAGCTTTTGTGCTCAAAGCTAGTGCTCTATCACTTTGACCTATAGCTCCATTTCTGGCTTTTTTGATAGTTTATTGGAGGTAAGAGTCTCCCACACTTTCCTGCCTGAGTTGGTTTTGCACCAAAAACCTCAGATCTCAGATTCCTGAGTAGCTAGAATTACAAGTGTGATTCCCCCACTCCCAGCAATATTAATTTTTTTAAGTGTATGTTGTGAGAATGTTGGAAAGGGTGACACTAGTCAAGATGCATCGTATTTATAAACTGTTTTGTTGAATGGCAAGTTTTTTGTACAACTACTCAGAGATAAGAAAAATACAGTTAAAAAGGCACATGCTAACTGCTTTTTAGGGTTTAACATGGTCTCTCACACATACATATACTGTACATATATAATGATGTATTTATGTGTGCATATATAATATGTATATATGTAGGTGTTTCCATGTACTTATCTGTATCTACTTATGTATATGTTTATCTTACAGCACTAACATCCACATATCAGAAAAAACATGTGACCTTGATCCTCTGAACCTCGCTTACTGTACTGTACTATACTGTACTGGCTTACTGTAATTTGATGGTCTCCAAACCTATCCACTTGTTTTAAAAGTTCATTACTTTATTCTTCATTAATTACCAATATCCATTATGCATCTATGTATGTATGTGTGTATAAATACACACATATATATGTCTATGTATATGTGCGCACACACATATTCTTTATCCTGTTCATTAATTGCAGAGTATCTGGACTGCTTCAATAGCTTGGCTGCAGTGGATAATGTTTCAGTGAACTTAAGTCTGCAGTTACCACTATTAAATCATGACTTACATTTCTTTGGATACTAAGGGTGGCAAAGGGTAGTTCTATTTTTAGTTTTTTGAGAAAGCTCCATACTGATTTCTGTAGTGTTTACATTCATTTACAGTCCTGCCAACAGGATATTAGATTGATTTTTTCCCCTACTGCGAACATTTGTTGTTCTTGATGTTGGCCATGGTGACTGGATTGGGGTGGAATCTCATGTCCATTTTGATTTGCATTTGTCACCCATTCAGCTTCCTTCTGTGTATATTTTCGCCATTTGTGCTTCTCTTGGTCATCTGTTAATTCAGTTGTTGATTCTTTCTGAGTTTACTCTTTTGAGCTACCTTGAGAGTCTGATGATTAATCCTTTGTCATATGTGTAATTGGCAAATATTTTCATGCATTCTGTGTTATTTGAGTCTTCTGAAAGCTTCTTTTTGGTTCAGTGAAATTCCATTTTTCAACCATTGCTCCTATTTGCTGAGCTATTGGAATTCTGCTCAGGACGTTACTGTCTAATGTCAACTTCCTATTCTTTTCTATAGTAGTTTCAAGTTTCAAGTCTTACATTAATATCCATTATAAAAATAACTGAAAAAAATATAATTCTGCTGATTTGAGGGCTTAAAAATCAGCCAGAAAGGATCTCAAGAAGCAAAAATTACTAAAAGTTATATATGCTCAAGCAGCAATAAAGAATTTTGTAAAATGAAAAGAAAATTATATGTACTTTCTAGCCACTAAACAAATCAGAAAATATTTGACATTTATTGAAGGAAATACCAGAACTCAAAGAGATCATATACACTATTAATTTGGTAAAACTCTTGAAAACAGCATCACCATTTTCAAGTTAACTTTCTTTTTATAAAACATTGTCCAGTACTGTTTCAGTGCCAAGTACTGACACAAATGGTCAGTTCTGTCATATTTGTAGCACATTCCTTATTGAACTGCCATGTGTTTTTTCTTACCTGTGTTTTAAATTTTGTTTACTATATCTTTCAATATATTTTGTGCAGCCAAACCAGAAGTTTTAATTTATTGTCAAAGATTATTTTACATATAACATATAACTGACACTTTTTAGGTGTTTGCCTTATTGTATAAAAACTATTAGCAAAAAAATAAACTCTAATAGTTGTCATTATTAGTTTAACATAGCCAGTCTGTGCTAAAATTTCAATAATAAAAATTCATTTTTTTTCTCTTACCTTTGGAAGTCTACCAAATAGATAATATATTATGCAGTCAATGCTAGTAGACAAACCATCCAATTGAACAATTTCTTTTGGGTCAGATATATTGTTGGGAAAATTTAACCTTTAAAAGGCCTGTTCTTGGTGTCTGCTTTGTAGAGATAACACAATTTTTTAAATGAAAATTATAGTGAGACAGATAGAATCTAAAAGTCACTGAAGTTTTCACTTCAGTCAGTTTTAGCTTACATACTGCTAGGTATGTTGTATTACAGGTTTGGGATATCTTCATCCAACCTCAAAGTAAACTTGTAATAAGAGAATTGCTTTAAATTTCACCTAAACAGGTTATATTCTTTGCTGATAAATGTCCTTTCCATTGTTTCCTTTTTAATCTTTCAGTTAACTGCTCACACATTCAAGTAGTTTAAAAGTTGCTATAACCACTCTTTAAAGTAGTGAACTAACTTGATTTGGGTGCAAAATAAGTGCTATATATTTTAATTGCTACCCTAACCAATAACTAGATGCTGTGGGAGTGACCTCTGACCTCCCTGAATACTGCTTCAATTTGGCTCAGCATCTGCTTAGGCTCATGAGAGCCACCAGGATGGATTCCAAAGAACTAGATAAGCAACCCAGCTGTGTGCATTTTGTGCCAGGAACAGGAGCTGTGCCAGCTGGCTGCCCTCTAGAAATGTGTATGGTGAACAGAAAGTCATTGGGTGAGTCTTGCATTCCCAGAAAGGAAATTTGAGCCAAGGGAACATAAATGAATCAGATCATTTTCCTCATTTCTTGGGAAATGTCTTTACAAGAGAAGGATATAGATGATCCTCTGCTTTGCAATGTAAGCTTATTATGGCTGTCCGTTAGGTGATTTTTGTAAATGAAATAAGCTCTGGTACTCTACTGGAATACACACTTCGCTTGGGGATTTCAACCAATACTAAGATAACTTGTCTGGCAATGAAAGTAGAATATGAACCCTGGACAACTTTGTTGGATGTATAGCCTTGTCTACATCAGTTAGAAATTCTGACACTTGCATAGAAACCTAACTCAAATATTTAAGTGGTTTAGTACAGCAAAGCAGATCATTCTTATATTATATGGATGTTGTGGATCAGCAAAAAAGAGTTCTGTTGGTTCTAATCTAGAAACACAGTCTGATGGAGGAGGGCATGAAATTAGATCCCTTATTATCAGGAAAAACAAGTAAAGGAGTGGCAAAACGTGTTGCACTTTAAATTTGCTCCTTGCAGCTCCTTTTTCTTGCATTTCTTTGGTCAAGAAAATCACAGGGCCTCGCCATACCTAACTTCAAGAAAGCTACACTCTGACATTCATAACTGTATCTAAAACAACTCAACTTCTGAGTGCTGAATTGGTCTTTATTTAAGAAAACCTCAGAAACTTCAGTCAGTATCATTTGTTAGATTTCGACAGTATTCAGATTATAAGCATATGCTTAGTAGGAGGGAGGTGATTTATAAATCACATGGTATCACGATGCTATTAATTCATATGTTTAATTTTATTAACATGTAAAGTTGGAATTGATGTATAATCATGTTCTTTGATAATTATGGACTATCAGTGGAATATACAACTTGAAATATCTGATTACTGTCCCACACAGACTTTATAATGTATTTTTAAAAATCTGGTCATGATTAGAATATGTAATTGCTTAAGCAAGACCTAGATTAATAATAAAAGTAAAGCCCTTCTATGCTAAAAGGGAAGGAATTTTAAATGGATAAACTATTAACTTGAGAAAGTTACTCATTTCATTAAAATGCTGGTTCTACATCATATACATATTTAATTCTGTGTTTTTCCAAGTGCTAAAAGTAATCTTAATTCCTTATAGAAAACTTTGAAAATGAAGAAATTAAATTCATATAAAATAAAAAGCATGCAGAGTTAGTCATTATTAATATTCTGACATACAAGCATGTGTTACTTAAATATAAGGACACATCCTGCGAGATGCCTCCTCAAGCAATTGCATCCCTGTGAGAACTTGATAGAGTGTACTTACACATATCTAGAGGATGCCTGTCAATCAACCCAGGTCATGTGTTGATGCAGCCAAGGCCTTGAGTGAACATGAAGAATGTGGTCGCACATTTTATAAGGAAAAAGAACACACTCTAAAATAATGATACTATTCAGCAGTGATACTCACTAGACACTCTGTTGGACATGGACTATCCAACTTGGGGTTAAGGGGGAGGGAGGGAAAAACTGGGAGAAAATAAGGGAGGGGTGACACTCTTCAGAAAAAAATGTACTCAATACCTGACTTATGTAACTGAAACCCCTCTGTGCAGCACCCTTACAATAAAAATTTAAAAATAACCATAAAAGTACATCATAGTAAATACATCATCTAGGAAAGTCATTATTATTATCAAATAAAATGTAATATATGTAGTTGTAAGTGCTACTTTACAACACTACAACAGCTCTTACATTACTAGACGGTAGGAATTTTCAGGCTCATAATCTTAAGGGATCACCATTGTCTGTGTAGTCCAAATTGTATCACTGACAAAAAAAATGTTACGTGGTTCAAGACTGTCAATATGTATGTATGTCCTCTGTCTTAGTGAACACTTGTCTCTATTTCTGAAAATGTTTTTCCTGCCAAAAATTACTAATGGCTTGATAGTGTTCTATTATTTGGATTGCTGGTGTTCTGTAATACAGTAAACTAACTTCCTGGCATTTAGGTATTTTTAGCACACACACACACACACACACACACACACACACACACACACACACACACACACACACACACACACACACACACACACACACACACACACACACACACACACACACACACTCCTCCTCCTGGAAACTGGTCTGAAACTTTCTAGAATGCATTTTTAGAAATGGAGTTACTGAGAGAATGGGCTCTGGTGAGCCACTAAAATTGGACAATGGAAGTTAGTTTTAAAATGCTATTTATCATTACTCAACATAGTAAAAGTATACTTCTTTAGAAGTCCTTTATTTCTTTGCATGCCAATTTTTGTATTAGGCTTCAGTGTAGTATTCCAGTATTTCTTAAAGTAATAATTCCTTTCACCAAAAATGTTATTATAGCAATATAAATTTGAGTAAAATATAAATCAAGAAAACTTTTTATTACTATTTTATTAGTAATTTATACTTCAAGAGTGAAATTTAGTCAAGAAATATACTTTAAAATGTGATGAGGTAGTGTAGTTTACAAGTGATAGTTTAGGGCTGTATATTTTATTTTTGTTAGTTTTTTTGTTTTAGCATAATTTGATAGGAGTAATGTCTGAAGTAATATCTCAGGGATAGATTAAAAACACAGTGAAGCTATTTTATTTCGTGTAATCATAGAGAAGGGTCACAATAGTACTTTAAAGTAATAAAGAAGAATGTGTAAATATATTTGGGAAAATAACATTTCCTAAATAAGTATCAGACTTCTCCCTATAAGGTCACTTAATGCCAGCAAACTGAAAGGTCAAGAAAGAACCTGAATGGACAAGTAAGGCTTTCCCTCCCTCACTACGTTTTTCACTCTTAGATTGTGAATGTCAATTATCTCCATCAAGTCTTGCTGATAATGTCAGTTGTCAATCATTCACAAGGAGTGATGTGGTGAGCTTGTCAGACAGCAAAGGACCACTTGAGTGATAATAATAATGAGTGTATAGAAACCAGAAGGAAACTTCTGGTAAATTCTTCCTCACATTGTGAATTAAGATATGGAAAAAATAGGTTCCAGTAGGATGTTCCTTTATGTGAATCCTAACTTAAACATTAATCTTTTAAACTTCTAACTTTAAAATGAATCTTTATGGCCCATGATTAAATCAGATCATTTCCCAACATGATTGATCAATAAAAACAGCTCTTGATGGCCCAACAGAAAAGCCTCTAAGTTCACATTCAAGGTCTGATTTGAATTGAGTTAAATATTTAAGCCAAATTTATTGGGGTATTTATCCACAGACTCCAGGCCACAGAATACCTAAACTACTCAGACTTTGTTTTATACATCCATGAAGAAAGTATAATTTTCATTTTTAGGCTTAACCAATTTCTTATTATTGTTTTATTAGGTATTTATTTCGTTAAATTTAAT
This sequence comes from Dipodomys merriami, assembly GCF_024711535.1. Taxonomy (NCBI): domain Eukaryota; kingdom Metazoa; phylum Chordata; class Mammalia; order Rodentia; family Heteromyidae; genus Dipodomys; species Dipodomys merriami. Next base: position 21,382,389 of record NW_027202270.1, on the reverse strand, counting down.
TGAATATTTTATTTTATATTTATTTTATATTTTCAGTTCATTAGTTTACTGAATTTTATAATTTCTCAGATTTTTTTTTTTTTTTGGTCGGTCATGGGGCTTGAACTCTGGGCCTGGTCACTGTCCCTCAGCTCTTCAGCTCAAGGCGAGTACTCTACCACTTGAGCTACAGTGCCACTTCCGGTTTTCTGGTGGTTTATTGGAGATAGGAGTCTCACGGTCTCTCCTGCCCAGGCTGGCTTTGAACCTCGATCCTCAGATCTTAGCCTCCTGAGTAGCTCACATGCGTGAGCCACCAGCGCCCAGCTCCTGAGTAGCTCAGCTCCTGAGTAGCTCACATGCGTGAGCCACCAGCGCCCAGCTCAGATATTCTTGTCTATAATAAAATGCCTTCTCTGTAGTTACGGTTTCTATCTAATTTTTTTATCTACCTTCTCAACATAGTATTTGCAATTAATTCATCCACTTAGTTCCAACATTATCATATCTTCAATTAATGATGATTGCATACCCTCTGGTCCAATAATTTTGTTAGTTTTTCCCACTTTAGCATCCTTTGCATATTTCGACTCTACTTTTATCAATGATATATTTTAAAATTTATGTTGTTTTGTGACAGACCCTTGAGTCTTTGCTGTAGAACAAACATATTCTAGTTAATATTTTTGACCTGACAAAAAGTAGAGTGTGTGCTTGAGTGAACAATTTCTAATTAAAATTGCTTGAGGTAATTTCTACCAATGTTAGATCAATAGAAAAGAAAGAGAAACAAAAACAGAGCTGGGTCAAGTGCCATAGATTCAGGGCCTGGGGGGAAACTTAGTTACTTGGAACTCTTGTGGAGGGACGCCCAGTAAATTGGATTCTCCATATTGATAGAGAGATGCAGGAGTGTCTGATTGATGAATTGCTCAAGTGAAGAGAAAGAACCATTATTTTTTCTATGGTTGAATATTAGCAGTAAGTAATCATAAATGAGCAATAAGGCAAGCCCTGCCCTATCATTGGTACTTGAACAGATGGCCTATAGTTGCCTGGATATGGGACTGGTACTCTGAACAGTAGGATCATAGGAGAATGAAGGCTGGTTTATCCAGTATTCCAGGAAAAGATTAAAACTATAAGTCGATTAATATATAATTATTTTTAAAATAGCATGTTAAACAGTTTATAATAAATTTACTTATAAATTGGAATTAACATGTGCCCCTAATTACAGAATGAATAAAAATAGGAGCAGAAATTGTTCGTTTCTTAAATAATTTACATGGGTCCCAAATATGTGATGAAAGCTTTACAACGATTATGTCACTTAACCTTCACTGCATCCTGTGAGACAGGTATAGTTTGGGTTATAATTTATAGACACCAAAATATGGCTATAAAATTTATTAAATACCTTGCCTGATTTCACATACTATTATAGGGTGGAGCTGAATTATTCATGAAAGCCATGATTTTCAATCCTTTACTGTATTTTACACAGGGAACATTACAGTAAATGGAAGTATTAGAGACTCAGTCTCAGAAATTATTATTCAATAGGCCTGGTGTGCTGCCCAGAAATTTCAATGTGTAGTCTGAATTGAGAACCACTGAACAATCATGTCTGCCAGTTGTATCTTGCCAATGCAAACAAAAGGTAATGGTTATACAGCTTTAAAGAATAACTTAAAGATTTATATTACTTTTCTATCCTGAGTGCATTGTCTTTACTAGTGTATTCCACATTTACCTCACTGATCCTGTTTACCCATTTATTGGCTATTGTCTCTGGTAAAGTTTCTACACATTGCCTGGGTGATATAGGAGTTTACGCTTTGCCTCTGTAAGAAAACCATGTTTATATAGACTATTACTGAGGTTTTGCTGCTCTTGTAAATCTTTTAAGTTGATCTTTGTTGGGCGCCAGATGTTGGGTCTTCGTCCGTCCCACAAAAGACAGACGGGGTCAGAGGAAAGGTAAGTGCGGCGCTGGCCCGTTCCCTAGCCTCCCTCAGCCCAGGAGACAATCAGACACAGCGGGGAGCCAAATCCAGCAGGCAGAAAAACTCGTTTATTAACAGAGAGCAGCCCCTTTTAAAGACAAAAAGGGTGGGTGGTATGGTAAGGGAGGAAGAGGAACCAATCACTGTCAAGGTCACACCCTATCATTCACCTGAGCCTTCACGGGATGGTTAGGTACTGATCAGAAGATCAATTGGGGTCTGCCCACTCTACTCTCTCCCAGAGCCATCTTGGCTGGCCATGTGCTCTTCAGTAAATTAGGCTCTGCCCACTCAACTCCCTCCCAGCGCCATCTTTGCTGCCCATGTGCTCCACAGATCTTCAATTATTATGCTATTTTTCCTATTTTGATCTGAGCTAGAGAAATAAGTGATATAACTTACATTATATTAAATGCCTTATTTTATTAGTTTTAATAATTGATCACAAAATTTTCATGGAAAATATCCTTGTGGTTTGAGATACTTTTCTATGGTCAAAAATTTTTATAATACTAAAATTTGATCTATCTTGATATATTTTCCAAACATAATCATTTATGCTCCCTCTGTTTTCAAATGAAGCAGAATTATTAAAATGAAATTCCACTGTATTAATAAGAAAGTAGATGAAAAATATAAATATGCAATCTGGAAAAAGAAAGGAAAGAAAAGAGAAATATAGTTAAATGTGCCACCTACTCAACACATGAAAAAAAAGACAAATAATTGAATATATGACTTGGCAGCTACTTTTTCTCATAGGATTTTCACCTTGTAGATACAACTTATGTGTTTATTTCTTTTGCTTTCTTACAGTATAAGAATCAAATTCGGTGCCTTCCACTAAGTAGAAAACAATAAATGTTAGTCAAAATAAACTCTTGGTGAATGAATGTGCTATTTTCAGTGTGTGATGGCATGTAGTCTGTGAACAAGGATATGGTGTGGAATTATACACTGTGCCACAAATTAGTTCAGCATTCCTTGAGAACAAGCTACCATGCTTTTTTTCAAATGATGTTTTGAATTATTTTCATATCTTAGTCTTTTAAGGAAATGATCAGTTATGTCTGGGATGAACATACAACTCTACATAGCATGAGCAACAATAAGAGCTAAGCCACTAAATGTTACATAAAATAGTATATACTAATGTTAAAATAATTATTTTTCAGAACAGACTAAATGATGTGAAAAATGAAGTTACAGTTAAATGAAAATCGGAGCATAAATACCAACTGTTGATCTTGCCAGCTATGTCATTTGCCCTGCAGAAGCTCTGCAATCTTATGCAATCCCATTTGTCCAACCTTTCTTTGATTTGTTGTGCTTCCGGGTCTCTATTCAGAAAATTTCGACCTGAGCCAAGGAGACCTAGGGTTTCTCCTATTCCATCCTGTAATGTTTTCAGAGTGTCTGCTTTGAGTTCAAGGTCTTTGATCCATTTGGAGTTGATTCTGGTGCAGGGTGATATATAAGGATCTAGCTTTAGTTTTCTACAAGTAGTTAACCAATTTTGCCAGCACCATTTACTGAAGAGGCTGTCTTTCTTCCATTCTATTGTTTTAGCTTCCTTATCGAAGATTAGATGGCTATAGGTCTGTAGGTTAATTTCTGGGTTTTCAATTCTATTCCATTGGTCCTGAGGTCTGTTCTTATGCCAATACCAAGCTGTTTTGATTACTATGGCTTTATAGTAGAGTTTGAAATTTGGTATTGATATTCCTCCAGCAGTGTTCTTTCCGTTGAGGAGCGTTTTTGCTATTCGGGGTCTTTTATTGTTCCATATGAATTTTTGGATTGCCTCCTCTATTTCCTTGAAGAATGAGGGTGGAATTTTGATAGGTATCGCGTTGAATTTGTAGATAGCCTTGGGAAGTATTGCCATTTTCACGATGTTAATCTTGCCAATCCAGGAGCATGGGAGGTTTTGCCATTTTTTAAGTTCTGTGTTGATTTCCTTTTTCAAGATTTTAAAGTTTTCATCATAGAGGTCCTTCACTTCTTTGGTTAAGTTAATTCCTAGGTATTTTATTTTTTGTGGGGCTATTACAAATGGAGTTGCTTTCCTAATTTCAGCCACACTTTTCTCATTGTTGGCATATAGAAAATTTTCTGAATAGAGACCCGGAAGCACAACAAATCAAAGAAAGGTTGGACAAATGGGATTGCATAAGATTGCAGAGCTTCTGCAGGGCAAATGACATAGCTGGCAAGATCAATAGAAAGCCCACCGATTGGGAGAAGATCTTTACTAGCCATACAACGGACAAAGGTCTCATATCAAAAATATACTTGGAACTCAAAAAATTAAACCACCCAACAACAAATCCTCAAAGAAACAACTGCCCAATAAATAAGTGGGCGAAAGACTTAAAGAGAAGCTTCTCTGAAGAAGAAAGAAGGATGGCCAATAGACACATGAAGAAATGTTCAACATCCCTAGCCATAAAAGAAATGCAAATCAAAACAACATTGAGATATCACCTCACTCCAGTTAGAACAGCAAAAATCAAGAACTCTAATAACAACAGATGCTGGAGGGGATGTGGACAGAAAGGAACCTTACTTCATTGTTGGTGGGAATGTAAACTTGTTCAACCACTTTGGAAAGCAGTATGGAGGTTCCTCAAAAGACTTCACATAGATCTCCCCTATGATCCAGCAATCCCACTTTTGGGCATTTACCCAAATGTTTACAAACAAGACCACACTAAAGCTACCAGCACAACTATGTTTATTGCAGCATTATTTACCATAGCTAAGATATGGAACCAACCCAGATGCCCCTCAGTAGATGAATGGATCAAGAAAATGTGGTATATATACACAATGGAATTCTATGCCTCCATCAGAAAGAATGACATTTCCCCATTTGTTAGGAAATGGAAAGGTTTGGAAAAAATTATATTAAGTGAAGTAAGCCAGGCCCAAAGAAGCATAGGTCCCATGGTTTCCCTTATTTGCAATATCTAGTATAGGTATGAGTCAAGCAGAAAAGGCCAGCTAATGTGATGTTAGGAAAATGAACCCTTAAATATGTATTTTAATGTTTGCGTTTCTTTCATGCATGTGTTTCTAATGCATTTATAAGATTATTTCTTTGTTGCTTTGTATGTCCCTCCCCCACAGTGTAACCCCTGCTTTCACTATATTTGATGTCAGTATATCATGTGGAGGAGATGGGGACAAACAAGTCGTTTAAGGATTCAGGTGGACCTGTTGCAACAATGAGAAGTACAAAATGTCATGTCAAAACCAGCTTTACAATTTCGGTGTTGGGGGGGGGGGAGGGGGGTATAATTGGGTGGGGGGAGGGGGGTAAAATTGGGTGGGGGGAGGGGGGAGGCAGGGAAGGGAAGTGAAGTGTAAACAAAGGAGGAGGCTGCAATGCTTGGTAAGAAATGTATGCATTATCCTGCCCATGTAATTGTAGCCCCTCTGTACAGTATGTTGTCAAATAAAATAAAATACAATTTAAAAAAAAAAATAAATAAAAATAAAAATTAAAAAAAAAAAAAAAAAAAAAAAAAAAAAAAAAAAAAAAAAAAAAAAATACCAACTGTTGAATCATTGAAAGAGAAAATGAGTTGAACAATTAAAATTAAGAATAATGAGTTAAACAATTAAAAAGTAATAATGATTACATCTTGGTGGTGACACTAAGATTCTTTTATTTCCTTATAGTAGGAAATGCACAAAACAGATGTAATACTTTTTCATCAGAAAAATTATTTAGGAAAATGGATTTTTATCATTTTCCAGCTCTGTAGGTATTTCCTATTCATTTACAAGGGCAAAAAGTGTCTATCTATTTGTTTAGTTTATTGGTGGGTTTCTCATGCCTACAATATCACTTAGGAGAAATTGATACTTATAAATGTGGTTTGAATGAATTACTGAGAACAAAACTGAATATATGCTTCTATTTCTCAAGGCACTTTTAAAGATTCACATGTTAGGCAATGAATCCACCCATTAGAAAGCATTGAACACTTATTCATAGTATGGCTTCTTTCCACTGAGGATAAGGTTCCTTTCTTGTGGAATTTGAATGGCATATGGAGTTTTCTTGGTAATCAACAAGTAGAAGTGGATTTTAATGTATGTGACTTAAAGGACTATGACAGGGCTCTTTTATCTTTAGCAAATACCTTTAAAATAAATATAACTTAGAAAATAGATATAACAAACAATAAACCAATGGAAATGATAGTAAATTTTTTTAAAAATAGAAGAAATGTTATTTAGCTTTTAAGTGTATCAGTCCCAGAAGACAAAAGAGGCGTCAGAATAATAGATAGCATGTTGAAGTTACTGTTGGTGTAGAAAGTACATCGAAAATGTCAATTGACAAACTTGACTAAAAATAGTGCTATACTGGGCTCCACTGGAATTCATGAAAAGAATGTTCTCAAGTAAACTTTCACACATAGCATGCAGCTTAGAATTAAAGTTAGTTATGAAATGGCTTTGTCCCTCGTTTGAATTTTAATCTTTCATGTATATTTTCTCAAATTAGGAAAAGTAAGATAATAAGAATTTAAGGTAACATTTATAGAAGAACATAGTAGTAATAGATATGATATAATTTAATATTAAACAATACAATACCAATGTGTACAGTGTTACAGGTATTTAACACAGCTCTTGCTGTATTTTTTTCTCTAGGATTCAGAATTTCCCATAGATATGCAACCAAATCTAGACGTGAATTTATGTAAAGAAAATCCCTGTCCAGCAAAATTTGACTACAAACTGAGTAACATTCTTAGACTTCATGAACTTCCAGTGAGCTGGTAAGATTTCTGTTGTTTTATTAGTGCTTTTGAGGTTTCATTCTCGTGCCAGTTGTGGTGCTCTTACACCTATTGATAGTTCAAGTTGTTTAGTGTTTCCAGTTCCTGCTTCAGCAGTGCAATAGCTATTGAACAACCTTAAATTAATTGGTTTAGTCACTTGGTGGCAGTACAGACTAAGAGCACTATTGTGTATTATTGTTCTGGCTCAAAATAATTTAGAAAAATCTCTTTGAAAGGCTTCTAGTATTATTTTAAAGATGAGATCTCAGAAATTGTCCATGTCATTTGTTTATTTGTCATTTGTTTACTTTTAGCACTATCTTATTTTCCTGTTAATGTATCCTGTTATTTTTGTAGACCATAGTTTGGTGAACTGTAATCATATTGGCTAAAGACAAAAACTTTTCTGAGATTTAAATTCTTTGTTTTATGCATTTATGTTCATGAATGACTTATTATAAATCTTATAAATTCATCATATAGTATTCAGATTTTTAGAGAAAATATTTCTGAGAAAACTTGCGCATATAAGTTCTTATAAATTTTACAGTGGGTTAACATTTCAGCAACTGGTCAGCTACTATTCATATGCATGGATAGATCATTTTGCATATGTTGTTAGTGTCTTGCAGTAACAACTGGATATGGTAAACACTTATATTCTTGCATTTAGACACAGAAAGCAAAGTTCTTATATTTGTATAAATATAGGAAACAAATATTTGGTGGTCACTCTTCTTGTACATAAGGACAGCTGATGTCACAGACCAATTCTCATATATACATACATTTTGCCTGTGATTAGTTTCTTTCTATTTCTTCTGTGATAATTCCTCTGTTCTTTCTTACTATGTATTTTATTTTTGAACTGGCATAGTTTTAGTAAGGGATTTTTTTTTTTATTCTGGCATATCTGTACAAGCACACAGTGCACCATGAACAAATTCATTTCACCATTCTTTTCCTCTTTTCTTCTCTTGTTTAAATATATTTGGTGGGTTACATTGTGCAGCTTTCATGTGTATACATAGAATGTCCTTTGATGATATCACCTTTCTGTATCCCCTCCTTCCTAACCTCCACTGAGCCCTTCTTTGATAGTCTCATTCATGTCCTATAATCATTACTCTCATCATCATTGTCGTCATCCTCCTCCTCATCATTATAAACATTACTGTTTGATTATTTCTTAGTAGCAAGAAGATTACCCATGATATGTAGTACTTAACATGCATGATCTTAGTTGTCATGATGAAAACCAGTATGTTAATGACTTTAAAAGGTCTGTAAAGGGAACCATAGAAATAATGTATGCACGCCTTAAATTTCTGCTTCGACTGAAAACAGGTATATGTGTGTCATTACACCAGTCTTTTGATGGTCATGACTGTTAAGTTCTGTTGATTGAAATCCCACACATTATTTCTTGCATAAATTATGTTTGCTCTACCATCTTCAATTTCAATTTGTGGTTTCTTTAAAAAATAAAATTCAGATACTCAGATGATGATCTCAGCTCTTTTCTCGAAGTTTAGTTTTCATCAACAAAAATTCTGTTTTTCACCAGGCGCTGGTGGCTCATGCCTGTAATCCTAGGTACTCAGGAGGCTGAGACCTGAGGATCGCAGTTCAAAGCCAGCCCTGGCAGGAAAGTCTGTGAGACTCTTATCTCCAATTAACCACCAGAAAACTGGAAGTGGTGCTGTGGCTCACGTGGTAGAGTGCTTGCCTTGAGCTGAAGAGCTGAGGGACAGAGCCCAGGCCCCGAGTTCAAGCCCCTTGACCGACCAAAAAAAAAAGTTTCTCAAATTCATATTTCCTCTCCATAATTAATACTTAATTACATCACAGTAGCAAACACAATCGCCTTACAAAGTAGTAGCTCACCACTTTGGCTCCCACAGCTGTGGTTTCCTAGGCCAGTTCAGCAATGAAGAAGAGGTTGAAAGAAAATACAGAGAAGAGAAACGTTTAATGCCTCAGCCAAAGACAGAATCTGGATTCAGCTTAATTCATTTTCAGCCTCTGGAAAGACAGCTGTCCTGATAACTACCACTGCGATTCAGGGAGTAATTTCTCTGCCATAATCTTCACTAGTGAGCCCATTAGGAGAAAAGGGTCTAGCATTATTGGTCAGCCATTACAAAAAATGAATCTCTATTAGAAAAAATAGTCTCTAGTCTTGTAGGAATCACATTTTAAAGGACAATGGAATTGTGACTTTGGGACACACTCATTTACATATGTCATTTTTTTTCATTTTGCCTATCTACTTTCTTTCCAGTTTGCATCATTATTTGCTTATACTACCATTTCTTATTTGTCCTGTGTCCCCCCTGCTTATTTTACCATGCCATTTCTTTCTTTTTCGTCTCATTCTATGATATTAATGTCAGCTGACTATAACATTAATTGCAAATTTTAATAATCTCTATTCTTAGTTTTAATACTGGATTATATTCCCCATATATACAGATACTCACACAGCATACTGTGTCTTAGTATATAATAAGCATCTAAGAAAAATAATTATTGATTCAATTCTATGCTGTTTTAGGGAAATTTTTTTCAAATGGCTATGAATTCATTGATTTTTATCAAGCACCATCAGAGGAAAGTATTTCTGTTGTGACATATGTTGCTTACTATTACAACTATAACAATAAGCTGAGTGCCAGTGGCTTATGCCTATAACTGTTGCTACTCAGGAAGCTGAGATCTCAGGACTGCAGTCCAAAACCAGTTTGGACAAGAAAGCTCGTAAGACTCTTATTTCCAATTGACTACCAAAAATGCTGCATGTGGTGCTGTGGCTCAAGTGGTAGAGTACTAGCCTTGAGCATGAAAGCTCAGGGACAGCTCCCAGGCCCTAGGTTAAAGACTTAGGCCTAGTACACACACACACACACACACACACACACACACACACACACACACACACACACACACACACACACACACACACACACACACACAACATACAACACACACAACACACAACACACACACACACTCACTCATCACACACACAAATAATAATAGTAATAGAAATAATAATGAAAAGAATGTCAACAGTAATGTTTTATTGTAGAATTAAAACAAGATTTATTCCTCTGCTATAAGCACACTAATCTCAGTGTATTTTAATTATTGTTATTCCTATTTTTCTCTTCTTGCTTTCTCTTCCTCTTTTTCTCTTTTTTCCTTTTCTCTTTTTTCTCTTTCTCTCTCTGTCACTCATACATAATAACTCATTCACATACACAAATACACACATATCCCTAAACATGAAGCTTAGACACTTTGAAAATCATAAGGAATTTATAGCAGGTATGTTTAAGACAAGAACCAATAAATAGACCATAGATTATTTTAAAGAAAGATGCAAAAGAAATAATTGACTTTTGCACAGTACACCAATAATGTGTACCTGAATGACCTATGTTTTAAGCCAGAATCTTATATTTTTCTCTCAATAAACATGACCTAGGATAATTACTTTAAACTTAAATATTAAAATAACTAATTATATCAAGTTGAATTATGAAAATGTCTAATTATATCTTTTGTGGAAGAAATGGATTTACTAAAATGTATTTCACTAAATTTTTTAGTGAGGTCATAACAAATGCATTTAAATTATGCTAATTTAAAAGTTCTTAATTTCTTTCTTTTATTTATCTATTTATTTGTTTATTTGTTTATTTATTTATTGTTGGACCTGGGCTTGAACTCAGGGCCTGGGTACTGTCCTTGTGCCTCTTTGTGCTCAAGGCTAGTGCTCTACCATTTGAGGCACAGAACCACTTCTCTCATTTTCATTTTTATAGAGTCCAATTTTATAGGTTAAAGAGCCAGAAGGATTTTAAATTAGATAGGCTAAGAAAAATTTTAAACTCTGATTTAGGTAGATATCCTTTTACTATTTTATAGGGTGGCTCCCATTAGCCTAGAAAATGCCCTTCAGCAACTCCCATCACTTTAAAGAGAGAAAAAAAATTCCTTTCTTATCCTAACAACTCCAAACCAAACCCATGTATTTTCCCCATGCTCTGCTTTGAGCTCATGCTTTCTCTTCCCATTCTTCCCAGCAGGGCAGTTTCCTTCCTTCTCTCTCCTCTGAAATGGTCACTTCCCTTGTTGGCCACCTGTGATCACCCTCAGTTACAGTCAAGACACGGCTTGCTGACCATTGTGTGTTTCCTCTCTATTCCTGCTATTAGCACTCCCGGATTTCTTGCTGAATCCCATGCTTATGACCGTCAGCATTTTCAAAGAGCTGCTCCTCTTGGGATGGATTCCTGATTAATAGATTACACCTCCACGCAGCTCACAGCTTCACCTTTTCACAAACTACACTTCCTTAAACGGCCTCTTCCATTCTCCTATGTACTCTCCCTGTGGTGATATCCATCCCTTGACACCTCCTCCCAGCTAGACTGTTAGATAAGCTCTGCTGAATTATCATGTCCAAAAATTAAGCTGGTGTATTTTCAGCAAACTTGTTCTTCTATTCTTCCTCACTCTTACAAAAGCACACCCTGTGTGAACATATGCAACTCAAGTGCAGAGGTCATTTTTATTCCTTATTCTTTCACTCTGAAATTCCTGTCAAATAGGTGTGTAATTACCATAAACTCATATGGTTTTTGTAAAGTTTACATCTCCGCCAAAGAAAAAAATACATTAGAAGGATGCATTAAATTTTGGGATTATCAAATAGAAAGAATTTACAGTTACTTGAGTCTTCAAAAAATTCTCTTTAGAATGATAATGATTACATGCAGATAATATACATGGAATCATTATTTATATGGAGTTCACAGGATAATTCTATTCTTTTGTAGTTTAAATATATATTATATGGGTTTTATAATTTACTACCAAAACACTAACACATCTAGTTAACTTTCAGCAAATAATTCAGAAATGTTTATATCATTAACTTTTAAGAAAGGAGATGCACTTAAATTTACAGTAAAGATAAGGATTCATTTTAGTGAGCTATATACTTTTGAAGATGTGTTCCATGAATAAATACAATAATTAGCAGGCTCAGTTTTCATTTTATTTCAGATTGTGTTTAGTACTCTTGCATCTGTCTTTAATTTTAGACCAAATTTGATTATTCATTTTGGCTTTGAGGCCACTTGGCATCTTCTAGATGGTGTTCTGGTTTTTTTGGTCAACTTTTAGCTTGATCATAGATGATGTGAAAAGCATTTTCAATTCCAGTGTTTCATAGACTCAGCTACAGACCGACAGTTGCCCTTCTGGGGCTATAATCATTTTTCATTCCCTTTTAATTATCTAGATTCATAGTAATATCCACTGTGACCTACAAGAAGGCATTGTTGGGCATATTATAATTATATATAGCAATTACATGTAGTGCCAACAATGCATAAAAATCCTACCTATTAACTAAGGGTGGTAAAAAAATGAAGTTATGCTTGTTGTCCCTTAGGACATAGTTTGAAAAATCAAGACATTTAGTTTTTGCGTAAAACTTTTTCTGGAGTATATTATTATGATAAGGCAGGTCTATTTCCATGTAATGGCAATGCATTAATAATGTCCCATTAAAGACAGAAAACACCTCTCATTCCAACTTCTTTCATTACATATTGGTATTTCCTATTACCAACTGTGTAATAGAAAGGAAAATGGAAGTTCAAAGTAAAAATTCATCTTTATAATGCAGAATGTCAGGGAAGGTGGTTTAGAACAAGTACCCATCAAGCCTGTGTTGTCTATAATAATTTATTTAGTACTTCATGCAACAGTATATTCACATAATTCTGTTTAAATAATCAGGATTGGCTTGACTGGGTGAATAACACTGGTGATTTTATCATTAGACCCTACTATTTCTGCCATTATTTAATGAGGTTCCTCACATAAGCTTTTCATTCATTCCAAAATAAAAGCATATTGGATAGTATCCTATATTTTTTGTTACTATTCACAGTTTTATGATAAATGGGTTATAAACATTACTGCTTATAATGATATATTTAAATCTTAAACCAATTTTGTAAAATTCTTATGGGGCCTTTATTAAGATTATATTCTTATGTTCATTTTATATCATTAATTTTTCCATATTAATACTGCTTTTACACTCTTACCAGAAAGTAATAAAAACTTTTATTAGACTTACACACTCAACCCACATAACAATATTTATGCTCTGAGTAAAACTTTAATTTAAAACTACTGACATTATCCCAAGGCAGTAATAATTAATTCAGAGTACCTCATAAAGTAGGACATCCAATCCCCATGTCTGTGAGGCGTCTCCAGTTTATCAGTTTTGCTTTAACCGACCCATTCCTCTACCTTCACCATTTTGCTTCTATTTTAGTGTTATCTCTTCATAAATCTTTGTCTTCCACTTAGCAACCCAAGATGATATGCTCATGGTTGAAACATCTTTCTTACTACTTATTTATTGAATTTAATTGATCAGTATGATTCAATGTTTGTGTTCAGCTACTCAGTTCTGTCAGAATCCATCAACTGTTCTTTAGGCTTCCAGTAAGTTTCTGCTGATTACCTCGAGACTTTGGTTCAAACTGAAACTATCCCCCCTACTACCATCTTTGTAGTCTTTTTAAACATTAAGATCTGATACCTAACTTTTGCTTTAAAATCTTTGTGATTACTTTCAAAGGCTTGAAGATACAGTTGGTTCTTTACAATCTAGTACCACCCTACCTTTCTTGTTCTCTTATGCCTTTGCTTGTGAACTCACTATACTCAGGATTCAGTGACTCAATCACACATATTAATGTATTGGCCCATGTTCCTTGAGTTGGAAATTCATTTTATCTTGGTTTTCCATTTGGAAGTATTCAAGTGACCCAAGATGATCCCTTTCCTTAAAAAACCCTTTCGTTTTTTGCTGTTAGATACATAATATGGAGGACACACATTGAAGGGGCCCACAGGATAGATTGTTTGAATCCCAGTCTATTCCTAAATCCCCAAGAACTTTGGAGGGGACAAACCATGAAAGCATTCTGTACAGTCTTAGTTCCATAGCCATGTTGCAAAATCAATTACACAGTTATAACCTAAGTATCACTAAATGCCAAACTGTCCTTCAAAATACACTGGGCCCCAATGTCTGAAAGTATCTATCTATGAATGGCTATAGTAATTTTTTTTACTCATAATCATAATTGACATACTCTGTGCTGGTAGAGTAGCTAAAAATACCATTCATATGGTAGCTAGTTTACTCTCACTTTATTTACATCAGGAAGTATAAAGGGAAATTCTGTTCACACAGCCTATCTTATTTGCCTGGTTTTATAGGTAGTTTTTTTTCCCCTCTTGATTTTTGGTGTTGAACATTTTCATATGTGCCTTCTCCTTGTAGTTTCAGACATCTGTTTTTACATATTCCTTAGCCTCTCATTGGATTTCTGACTCCTCTACTTTTTTATTTTATTCTGTGCCCATTTGGTCTCTTTGATTAGATTCTAGATTTTGACAAGTAACTTGATTATTGGGGCTTGAAACACTGGGCTCTGCTCTATCATCTCCCAGTTCTGTTTTATAATCTAACAAGATACTCCTATCAACATTATCCACACTACCCTCCAGTTTGAGAGTGAAGTACCTTTGTTATATGAAGGTTATATATTTGGGGCACGAGGTAGTGATTATACCACCAGGACAGGTATTGACTTATTCAAGGCCAGTAATATAAAATATAATTGACTTGTTTGGCTTACTTTGGAGCTCTGTATGAAAGGTCTTGAATTCAGATACCTTGCATGCACAAACTGCTTTGTTAGATGGCAACTTTTCCATACAACTACTCAAAGATAATAAAATTAAAAATGCACCAAAAAGACATAATTTCTTAACCCTACTTCACTTATTTCATTGAATAGTTGTGTTCTAAACATTGAGATTGAGGCAGGTTTTCTTCCACATTTTATTTTTATCATATTATTAGTATGACCTAGAGGTAACTTGTGTCTGAACAATTCTTGCATAAACTCCTGTCATGTTGTTATGTTAAATTGGGCTATTTTGCCAAAAATTTTTAAGGAAAAAAGCTTACCTATTGGGATAAATTATAGGATCTCTTCATCCTTGCACTAATTTGCAACATATTCTGACCTGGTAATCACAACTGTGTATGAAATTTTGATGTAGAAATACATAGAATCTGCTTGCATTTGTTGGCATTTGTGAATCAGGGAAAATTGAACAACAACACAATACTTAATGAAATGATATATCTATTTCTACAATTTTCTAATATGCTCTTATGAGAAACCAGTGAACTATGTAAAAAAAATTAGTATTGTCCATACTAATAATTCTATCATTAGTTTCAATGCTAATAATTCTATTCAGAACATGATGGATAGACCTGCTCTATGTATTTAAACCAACTGAACAGAAAGAGCAGATTACAATTTCTTTGTGAAAGTTTTAAAATTTTTTCTCTTGTGAAAAGTATACTGAATTGCATGAAATGTAGTTGCTTAGGAGACAAGGTTGAGAACCTTTTCCTTTTGTGTTATGCAAGCATTTGATTTCTTGGTAAGCTTTATCTAAATACTGAAAATAGATATTAGATTATTATCCAGAGAAGTGATTTTCATCTTTGCTGTTAGTTATCTTAATATTTACCAATATTCTTTTAAAAACAAAATTAATAAGCAAGAAATCCTAAAATATGTTGACAGATTTAGGTACTAAATCAAATGAGGTTTAAGGCTTAACCAAAGTGTTTTAAGAATTATTTAAGAATAATGGTATTTAGAAACCTTCCTTGTCTTATAGCCTGCCCTAATCTCAGCTCTGCATACACTGGGCCTTGTTTTTTTGTTTGTCTGTTTGTTTGTTTGTTTGTTTTTTTGCCAGTCATGGGGCCTGAACTCTGGGCCTGGGTGCTGTCCCTGAGCTCTGACTCAAGGCTAGCGCCCTACCACTTGAGCCACAGGGCCACTTCCAGCCTTTTTCTGCTTATGTGGTGCTGAGGAATCAAACCCAGGCCTCAAGTATGCGAGGCAAGCTCTCTACCACTGAACCAACCTCCTTGCCCCACTGGGCCTTCTTAAATGACTTTGCTTAAATGACAACTCACCCCTGAGCCATGATGCAGTCAGTTTACCACCATTGTAAATTGTGTTGAATTAATTATATAAAATATTCTGATAGTAATTATTATAATATTGTATAAATGTTAATAACATTTTATGTAATTTGTAATTATGCAAATTTTTTGCTTATCTTTTAAAAACATTTATTGAAATAATTATATATAGAGATAGTGAAATATATAGTAATGCATAGAAACTTGTTTAAAATTTAATAAGTTAGATATTTGATAATACAATTAAAATGTTTCAATCTCATTCAAGGAAAATCTTCAAGAGATAAATAAAATTTAAGTTGTTTAAATTATTGGTAAAATAATTACTAAATACTATAAAACCAAAATGTCTGAGCTGTGCAATAAAATATCAGTTTTTTAGTAGTCAGAATCATTTCAAGTCCACCTTATTAACAAAAATGACACTTAACATAGGGTAAGATTATTATTATTATTATTACTGTTATTGTATAGGTTTACAGTCAGATAATGAGTACATTTCTTTTTGAACAGTGTCCCCTCTTCCCTCATTTTTTCCCAGTTTTTCCCACCTGATTCTCCCACCCCCACAAGATGTATAGTTTATTTTCAACATTATGTCTAGAGAGTATCCCTGCTGCATTTGTTCACCTTTTGTCCCACCCTTTCTATGTTCCCCCTTATCCTCCCCAAGACATAAACTTACATACACAAGGTTCAAAAGTCAAAAAGAGTGACAAAGGGGCAAAAAAAATACAAAAACAAAAGCCACAAAACCCCCAAACTCTCATGATTCCATTTCTTGGAGTTCATTTTGATGAACATTATTATTATTATTTTTTTTTTGGGTCCGGTAGTGGGGCCTGAACTCTGGGCCTGGGCGCTGCCCCTCAGCTCTTCAGCTCAAGGCTAGCGCTCTACCACTTGAGCCACAACGCCACTTCCGGCTTTTTTCTTTTTTTGCTTATGTGGTGCTGAGGAATCGAACCCAGGGCCTCAGGTATGCAAGGCAAGCGCTCTACCACTGAGCCACCTTCCCAGCCCCTTGATGAACATTATTAATATGAACATATGCACATAGCTATTGAGCCTTTGTGATCAACTCCTAAGAATATCCCCCTTTGCTTTCACTGTGTAAATGTCTAGAGTCTTGTATAATTTATCATGTCCAAGTGTATGTTTGTGTTATTTATCATCCAGTGTATTTACTTGTAGATTTATAGGCACATTCTAATTACAACAAATGAGGGAAACCATGCAACCTGTTTCTTTAGGTCTGGCTTACTATAATTTTTATTGGCTTAATATGATTTTTCCAAGTGTTTCTATTTCCTTATGAATGGTAAATATCATTTTTTTCTGATAGAAACATAGAATTCAATTGTGTATATACAACATTTTCTTGATCCATTCATCTATTGAGGGGCATATGTGTTGATTCCATATCTCTATGGTAAACAATGCTGTTGTTCTATGGCTTTAGTGTGGCCTTGTTTTGGGTCTATTGATAAATGTCCAGGAATGGAATTGCTGGGTCATATAGAAGCTGTATGTTTAGTCTTTTGAGGAAACACCATACTACTTTCCAGAATGATTTTTATAGTAATAAAAGTCAACCTATGAATTTTGTTCTGTATTTTAAGTAAATGATAATATTCTGGTACTGTCAAATATATAAATATATGTCAACCATTTTCTAATTTTTAAATATTTTAATATTCTAGTTTTTCTAATTTTCTAATTCAATTTTGCATCCTAAGTTATGGAAAAATTAAGCAATATATTAAAATAAGTAAGTAATAAACTTGATAGTAAAAGCTAACAATTTAAAAAGTTATGGTATAAGGTAAAAAATATATTTTCCAATATAAAAACAAAGTCAGGGTTGCTTCCTTTAATCAAATTATGTCAGGAAAAGATGAAGAGCACAGATCAGATAGACATAGACTAAATATAAAAAGAGTCAGTGAGCCAATTTAAATTTGAAACAGGAGACTGGAGACAGTGACTCATGCCTGTAATCCTAGCTACTCATCAAGCTGAGAACTGAGGATCAGAGTTCAAAGCCAGCCCAGGCAGAAATTCCCTGTGAGACTCATCTCCAAACCACACAAAAACCAGAAGTAGAGTCATAGCTCAAAGTGGTAGAGCACTAGCTTTGAGCCAAGAGTTCAAGAAACAGCACCCAAGCCCTGATTTCTAGCCCCATGACAAAAAAAAAAAAAAAAAAAAAAGAAAGATTGGAAGAAGGAAAGAAAGATTGGAAGAAGGAAAGCAAAGTTATTAATGAGAAAAACCATAATACTAAAATAATGGCAACCTTTGGATTATAGAATTGTACACTTTAGTACATAGAGAAATGGAAAAATAACTGATGTATAACAACTTCAACCTGTGACCAAGGAGTTTGAACTCCGTCTAATTGACCCTTTGGAGATGCTGAAGGTGCATATGCACCCAGGACCCTGTCTCACCTGCCAGTGTATCCAGACTTATGTGAACAAAATATTCAGACCCTTCAGATTTGTCCAAAGCAATGTGCTCTCTGTGCCTTTTAATGCTCTACTCAGGTTGGCTTTACTGCCCATCTAAACACTGGTTCCTATTGAAGGAATAGCATGTTAGCAGTGGTGTGTACTCAAAATACTATTTGTATTATTGGCATATCAGTATTCATTATCATTTAAAGCAGGAAATATTTTATATAAACATAAGTAGGTCTTTTCTACTTGACAAGTGTGACCTTTAATTTCACCTGCAATGTATATATTATATGTAATGAAAATGTAAACACTATTATTACAGAAGTGGATAAAGAGTATCAATTTCAAATATACAATGTCAAAACTAATAGTTGCGGGCTGGGAAGTTGGCTTAGTGGTAGAGTGCTTGCCTCTCATGCATGAAGTCCTGGGTTCAATTCCTCAGCACCACATAAGCAAAAAACAAAAACAAAAACAAAAAAAACTAATAGTTGTTATTGAAATGAGATTTATATGTGGACATTTTCTTTATTTAGCTATAGACATTTTTAAGATTTATTTATTTTCACTTTTTAAAATCTTTGGCTGCAACTTTTTTCTGTATCTGGACGGTTTTGCATCCAAGATTTCACTAATCACAAGGATACACAAATATCAATGATGGGTTTGTTTGTATTGAGCATATATAGGCTTTTCTTGACATGATTACCTAAACAGTACAGTGCAATAAATCCTTTTCTAACATTACATGGTATTAGATATTATTTAAAAAATCCCTCTGTGTTTTAAGTGAAGAAGAGCATACATGTAGGTTATTTGCTAATACTGTGGTATTTTAAATAAAGGATTTGAACTTGTATGGATTTTGGTATCTGTGAAGGGCCCATGAATCAATCCCCTGGGAATACAGATCCTTATGGTATTCTTTTGCAAAGCTTTCTCTACTATATATGCTGTTAGCTGTCTTACATTTTGAAAGCTTGCACAACTGTAACAGTAATTAGTCACATTAGGTTCATCAACAGTTTTAAAAAATACAAAGAGCTTATAGTTAGTTAGGTGAATAAATTGATGATAAATTGAATGCCAAAAAATGGATATGAATTAAGCATATTATTTCCCAAGTTGAAAATACCATTCATTCTTTTTAAACCTGCTGTTCCTTAATTCATTAATTAACTTTTTTGGTGCAAGTTCTGGGGCTTGAACTTAGAGTCTCATGGTTGAACATCATTGCCCAACTTTTCCTCAGGTGGTAGACATTAACCCATACTTCAATTTCTGGGTGGTTCTTTATTTTATTTTATTTGTTTTTTGCTGGTTAGGTGGAGAATGAAAACTTCTTGGATTTGTCTGCATGTGCTGCCATTGAACTCTCATCCTCAGTTTTCAATCTCCTGCGTATCTTGCATCTGACCACCAGCATCTGACCCATTTTTGGAAGTGCTAGGATTTGAACTCAGGGTCTCATGCTTACTAGGTACATGTTCTTCCACTTGAGCCATACTATCCAACACTCTTTTCTAAGTTATTTTTGTGGGAGGTTTTCACTTTTTTCTGGGGTCTGACTTTTGACTCCAATCCTTTTACTTATGTACACACACACACACACACACACACACACACACACACACACACACACACACACACACACACACACACACACACACACACACACACACACCACGCACTATTTTTTTGCCAAGGCAGCCTTCAAATTGTAGTCCTCCAAATCTCTGCCCCCTAGTAAATGTGAGCCATGACTTTTGCTTTTTCTCAGCATTTCCACACTAAATACCCAAACCAAATAAACAGTACCAACACTTGAAATAACTTTTTTTTCAAAAACCATTAACTGACTTTCCTTGTCCAGCTAAAACCATATTTTTAAAGTCATTTTGAAATTTGATTCAGACGAGTATTATAGTTTATTCATCAGTTTTTATTCTGTTTATGCCATCCTACTTTATCTTTTTATTATTTTTAAGTAGCTGTACAAAGGAGTTTCCTCTCAGCAAAGCAGTTTCTGCATACAGTGTGTCTTGCCCCATTTCAACATGCTCACCCATCGCTTCTCTATTCACTCCTTTCTTGCTTTTCTTAATTTTGTGGTATATACCTGGCATATTTTATTGCATTCTCCCCTCCCCATCTCCTTCATTCCTCTTTCCTTCTCTACTTGGCCCTACCCATTCCTTACAAGTACAGATTTCCTTATTTTGTTGGGCTTTGACTTTACCTGTCTAAGGAATTACACTATTTGAGCTCTCCCTTTAATCTATCATCTTTCAGCTGATACATTTGTATACACTTGCATACCATCCAATGTATTTATTTATTGGTTTATAGGCTAGTTCTAGTTTCCACAAGAGAAAAACCATTCAACTTTTGTGTCTCTGGAACTGAATTATATCATTTAGTGTAATTTCTTCTGAGTCTTTTCATTTCTCTTCAAATGGTACAGTATCATTCTTTCTAATGCTTGAATAAAATTCCTGTGTGTGTGTGTCTGCACACACACATACCTCTCACATTTTCTTGATCCATTCATGCATTGAGGGATTTCTGGGCTGATTTCCTATCTTGGCTATGGTGTTGCAATAAATGTGATTGTGCTGGGGGCTTTACTGTAACCTCATTTGTAATCTGTAGGATAAATGCCCAGGAGGTGAATTGCTGGGTTATATAGGGTCATTTTGTGTTCATTTTTTTAAGGAGCCTCCATACTGCTTTCCAGAGTGGCTGAACAAACTTACATTTACATTACATTAATGTTTCCTTTTTTTGACATATCCTCATCAGTATCTGTTATTGTTTGTGTGTTTTCTTGATAGTGAGCATTTTAACTTGGATGAGGTAAAAATCTCAATGTTGCTTTGATTTGTATTTCCTTTATAGCCAGAGATGTTGAACACTCTTTCATGTGTCTATTGTCCATATTTACTTCTTCTGACAAGTCTCTCTTTAAGTCATTAGCCCATTTATTAATTGGATTGTTGGCTCTGTGAGAGTTTAAGTTTTAATCTCTATGTATATTCTGGATATTAGGCCCTTGTCTGATGAATAATAACTGGCAGAAACTTTTAAGCTTAATATAACTATACTAGTTTTGTTTTGATTGTGTGTGTGTGTGTGTGTGTGTGTGTGTGTGTGTGTGTGTGTATGTGTGTGTTGCCAGTCATGGAGCCTTCACTCTGAGACTGAGTGCTGTCCCTCAGCTCTTCAGCTCAAAACTAGCATTCTACCACTTGAGCCACAGCACCACTTCCAGCTTTTTCTGCTCATGTGGTTTTGAGGAATCGAACCCAGTGCTTGCAAGGCAAGCACTCTACCACTGCAATACCCTCCCAACCCTGATACAACTATACTAATTTTTATGTACCTTTACTATTAATATAGCAACATAACAAATCATAAATCTTATTATCACTTTTGTCACAAAGGTAACTATGTTTTACATAGACACTTATACAGGTATCTCTTTCATTTGAATTTTATTGATGACATTGACATTGCACTTATTTCTATTGTATTACGAATTATGAATGGTGTATTTCTGAATTTGTGAATAGTGTATTTCTGGGGTAAAATGAGCTATAATGACAACCTATTTCTATGAATTTTACTTTATTACCCACACTTAATTTTTTTATTGTGAAAATACCATACAGAGGGGTTACAATTACATGGGAAAAGTAATGAGCACATTTCTTATTAAGCATTGTTGCCTCCTCCTTTGTTTCCCTTCCCATCCCTTCCCATGTCCTCCACACACCCATCCCCCCCAGCCAGCAGTACCTGCTGCTTTTTTCAACATAACGTCTTGTACATCTCATTGTTGCAATGGGTTCACCTGTATCCTTATTTAAACAATTTGTTTTTTCCCTTCCCCTCCACAAAATATACCAACATCAAATACAGTGAAAATAGGGGTTATACAGTGTGGGAGGGACATACAAAGCAACAAAAAATCATCTTGTAACTATGTTAGAAAGAATCACAAGAAAGAAAAAAAACATTTGAATCCTTCAAAGAAACAACTGCCCACTAAATAAGTGGGCTAAAGTCTTAAAGAGAAATGTCTCTGAAGAGGAAAGAAGGAAGGCCAATAGACACATGAAGAAATGCTCATCCTCCCTAGCCATAAAAGAAATGCAAATCAAAACAACATTGAGATACCACCTCACCCCAATTATAATGGCTGTAATCAAAACTTTAATAACAACAGATGCTGGAGGGGATGTGGACAGAAGGGAACCCTACTGCATTGTTGGTGGGAGTGTAAACTTGTTCAACCACTTTGGAAAGCAGTATGGAGGTTCCTCAAAAGACTTCACATATGGGGCTGGGAGGGTGGCTCAGTGGTAGAGCGCTTGCCTTGCATGCTTGAGGCCCAGGGTTCAATTCCTCAGCACCACATAAGCAGTCAAAAAAAGGCAGGAGTGGGGCTGTGGCTCAAGTGGTAGAGTGCTAACCTTGATTTGAAGAGCTGAGGGACAGCACCTAGGCCCAGAGTTCAGGCCCCACAACCGGAACCTTCCCAACCCTCCCCCCCCCTCAAAAAAAAGACTCCACATAGAGCTGCCCTATGACCCAGCAATCCCACTTTTGGGCATTTACCCTAATGATCACAAACAAGACCATTACTGAAGCTACCAGCTCAACTACGTTTATTGCAACATTATTTACCATAGCTAAGATATGGAACCAACCCAGATGTCCCTCAGTAGATGAATGCATCAAGAAAATGTGATATATATACACAATGGAATTCTATGCCTCCATCAGAAAGAATGGCATTGCCCCATTTGTTAGGAAATGGAAAGACGAGAAAAATTATATTAAGTGAATTAAGCCAGGCCCAAAGAAACATAGGTCCCATGGTTTCCCTTATTTGCAATAACTAGTATATGTCTGAGTCAAGCAGAAAAGGTCAGATAAGTTGATGTTAGGTGAAATGAACCCATACTTAATTTTTTTAAAGTAGATTTTATAATAATTATTTTTACTTTTATATATTATATGTAAACACTTTAATTATTTTAGTTATTAACTCATAAGAAATTGACTTCCTCTACTAGACTATGAATTAGAGTAAATGCTAGAAATTTGAATTCATAAATATGGGCATCATATAAATGTAAAAATTCTTTTACCCAAGTAAATTTATCTCAAGTACATGAAGATAGACTGGCATGCTTTTAATTTAGAATTATATGATCGCCCTCCTAATTCCCTATGTGCTTTGTTCACATATCAACTGAATTATGAAAGGTCATTTAATTTTTTGGTGGTTAAAACTTTGTTCATCCTTTTTCCTACCCTCACTTCAACTCTTTTTGTTCTGGGGCTTCTTGACTCCTGTTTTTTCTGGAGACTCTCACCTATAACAGTCCATTTTCTAACAGTGCAAGATCGGATGTTTTATAATGAGAGTGATCATGTACCAAAACTTGATCACATTACTAGATTAATTAGTTGAAAAGATCAGAAATAAGTGAATATAGCATGAGATTAGGCCTATTTGTTGTTTTGAGGACACCACCAAGTGTGCAAAGAACCCATATCCATTTTTCCATATAAGCATTGTAAACTGGTTGAAAGAGTTCTAGACTTCATCTAAGGAAAGAGAGAGGTGTCTTTCTATAGCTTTCAAACAAAGAAATTGGTAGTTCAATTCCTGTAAGCTTAGGAAAATTCCTCACCAAGTTTCATGTTTCCTAGACTGGTCAGATTGAGTGTTAGCCTAGAATTGAAAACTGTGACCAGAAAGAATAAACAGTCTATGGACACAAAGTTATGAAGAACCATCGCAGAGGTGGAGATGGACTCTGTGGCTGATAACATTAGGCAGCAATGGCATGCGAGGATTCTCTATCAAAGAAGAACAAATTTGTGTGCTGTTATCAGGAAGAGTCAATATTTGCAGTTATTTATGGTTATGTTCTTGTCAAAGTTAGCATTGTATAACAAAGAAATGTACCACTGCCATTGGCCATTAACTAATTTATTTTAAAACATTTGCAAATGGACTCAGAACATTGTTTTATGTTCTGGGCAGACTAAGAAAAACAATACACTTGTTGTGATGGCTTAAGGATTAAATGAATTGGCCTACTAAATAGTTCATGATGAGATTCTTGGAGCACAATTTGTGCTCAGCACATACTGGTCTTTTACTTTGGCCTATTTGCAATATACAGTCCTCCTCCTTGACAACAAGAGCCTCTGCCACCTAAAAATCTATCTGTAAGACGTTCTTTACTCATTAACCTGGACCTCAGTGTTACTTCACCTAATGCAACATACTTGATTTGTGATGTTCTTTGGCTGGTCAATTAGTGGATACTGTCTTGCTCTTGTCAATTGACTCTCAGTTGCCATCCATTTTCTATTGCCTCAATTCTAGATGGTGTGATTCTAGAAGGCAGGTCTGTATTCAACTCTCATAATTCTCTATCAGGGTGAGCAAACATTGTGTATCAGTCATGCATTGTAAGAAATGACAGTGTTAGATGGAGAATATAACTCACTTAGCTGGAACAAGAACTTTTATTTTTTGGTGGGTCGTGGGGCCTGAACTCTGGGCCTGGGCCCTGTCAATCAGCTCTTCAGCTCAAAGCTAGAGCCACAGTGCCATTTCCAGCTTTTTCTGCTTATGTGATGTCGGGGAAGCGAACCCAGGACCTCATGAATGCAAGGCAAGCACTCTACCACTGAGCCACCTTCCCAGCCCTTGGAACAAGATCTTGCTGTGGACATTGAGCTTACAAAATAAAATTAGTATTCTTCACACTGTGGGCTTAACCTTGTAATTTTAGTAATAAGATTAATAATTAGAAACATAACAGCCTTTGTCTCATTGAGTTTGATACTTTCTATAGTAATTGCTATATATGGCAGACTGAAATCAAATATTTCATCATAAATATTTCATAACCATCTCTGAGACATTCATTATGATTGTTAAATCATTGCCTGAAATTTTAGTGTATTATTAGAGTTAAAAAATACTCAGAAAGCTGGCTGCTGATGGCTCTTGCCTGTAATCCTAGCTACTCAGGAGGCTGAGATCTGAGGATCCTGGTTCAAAGCCAGCCCAGGCATGAAAGGCCATGAAACACTTATCTCCAATAAACCACCAGAAAACCAGAAGTGATCTTGTGGCTCAAATGGTAGAGCTGTAGCCTTGAGCTGAAGAGCTGAGGGACAGTGCTGCATTCATCATCCAACCTTCCATTATCCACACATTCATCTGTCATCCATTCATCCATCCTTCTATCCATCATTCATCCATTTATCTCTCTACTATTCATCCATCAACCATATATGCATCCTCCATTATCTTTCCATGTATCCATCCATTAATCATCCAACATCAATACATCCATCATTGTTCATCCAGGCATCCATCCCGGCTATCTATCTATCTATCTATCTATCTATCTATCTATCTATCTATCTATCTATCTATCTATCATCTATCCATCTATCTATCTATCTATCTATCTATCTATCTATCTATCTATCTATCTATCTATCTATCTATCTATCTATCATCTATCCATCCATCATCCATCCATCCACCCATCCATCCATCCATCCATCCATCCATTATCTGTCTATGCATTGACCATCCCTATATCCAACATCCATCTATCTGTTCATTCTTCCATCCATCCATCCATCCTCATCTATTCATCTACTGATAGAATATAAACATACATGTCAGGAAATGGTTTCCTGATGATAGAACATATACTTTTCATTTATGTACAATTTTAATTTTTTCAAAGTGAATAAAATGCTAAGTTGTATTTTATTTAATTTCATACAGTTTGAACATAAAACAAAAAGCAGGTGCTTTTTTAAGTGTAAAAACCAGTGCACTGTCGCATTGATAAATGATTTTTATTTTGCCCTAAAAAATTTAGACATCCTTCCTAAAGCACTTTATGAAGCCTGAAATCCTAATTATTTTCACATCACTTTAAACACTCCCTGGAGTTGTTTTTTCTGTCCTATAATAGAACTCAGTTTCTACTGTTGGTTATAGCTTTAAAGCTCAATCACAGCTGAAGGATAGAGATGTAGTCTGACTTGATTTTTTATAGGAGTGCTTATCTAGGTTGGTATGAGCTTTGTAAATGTAATGAGAGAGAAAACTTCAGTGTATCTTTAATTATTTTGTAGTTCTATTTTACTTACAATGGATGGTCATATATGCTACTGTATCATTCTGTCTTTTTGTAGTAAGCACTTTAAGGTGGTTAGAAGATACAGATTTATACTTTAATTTGTATTAAACATCAAAAGATACAGAATGTGTTCAGCTCTGGGTATATATAACTCTAAACAATTTTAATCTAGATATTTGTTAGAACTCAAGTTCCAGAGTGGGTTCTAGGATTACACTGACTTGATTGTATCACTGTGAAACTTCGTAGTGGTAATGAGTTCACTCAAGCATGATTTTCTCATGTGACAAATGCTCTTAACAATGGATGCCTTCTTTACAAAACTGTGTTAAGAAAGGATGATATATGACATATAAAGGCAATTAATGCACCATGTCTGTCTCTAATTACGTCTAATAAACAATCTTACTTATATTTATAACAACAATATATTTCCTTTTTAAGCTCATTTGAGGCTCATTTTGTTGAAACCAAAGGTGGAAATATTTGCCTTGTAATTTAATGGTATGAATTGTCTCTAAAGCAAAATTTTAATTCAAGAATTGAATATTCATTTCAATTAATAATTCCATTATTTTTAATTTTTAATTTAGCCCTATAGAATGCTGGAATGAATTTGCTACATAGAAAAGACTTGAAAGAGTTGTCTGTAATATAAAAATTCTTTCTAGCATTATATGTTTTATGTTTTGCACCAGAATCTAGGGATTCTTCTTACCTTTGAAAATTTTAGTGTTGTATTCCTTTTAGGGTCTCATGATCATTAGGTTCTTATGCCTGAGGTAATAAGGAAGAATTACTAAAGGATAATGTAAAATAGGAAGATTAATCTATAATAAAGTATAAAATCATAACTTTTTTGAACTTTTATTTTGTATTAAGGTATGTAAATATATAATATTTTTGTTCTAAGCTTAATTTTCTCTCTGATACCCAGTACAAAGTTATATATGTATAACTTTTTCTATGGAGAAAAATTTAACAAATCCCATTCTTGTTATAGAAACACACAAATATTTTAACTTGGCTATGATTGCAACAGTCATAGTCACTGATACATAAAATCAAATTGCAATGGTGAAACAACATCACTGTATAGCAATATTGGTAGAAATTAATTCAAACGTGAAAAGAAATAACATTAACAACAAATCAAACAACTTTTTGAACAGAATACTATATAAAATTATTGATTATTAGAGAATGAGAGAGAAGAGAAGGAAAAGGAAAAGGAGAGAGGGAAGAAAGGACAGTAGGATAGAGAGGAAGAAAGAAAAGGGAGGGAAATGAAAGGAGACAAAATAAAGTAAATGCTTGTCAAGTCATATTGTAAATAGAAGTTTTTCCAAGTTGTTCATTATACGTAGGTTGCAGAGTACGAAAGCTATCAGGCTATATATGATTACTGAAAGCAAAGACAGGTATAAGATTGAGAGCTACTGATTAACATGATCTACCTGGCTGACCTAGAACTGAAGTTCTTCAAATCTTAGCCTCCCAGGTGGCTTTTATTGTATGTATGATCTACTACTGCCTAGCCAGGCACTGGCTCAAATATATCTGGAACTTGAAAACCCATTGCCTTTGAAAAGACTGACAGCACTCCAATCTTGTCTTTATGTATCTTTCTTCATTGATCACCAAGACTTTAAATCCAGAAGTCTAGAAATACACCTTCATCCAACACTTTTCAAAGCTATGGTAGGTTTAAGGCATCTATTGTATGACTCTTCTCCACTACAATATATGTGTTGGTTTCTTCTTTTTAGTTTTCTGATTGCTTGTCTTTTGGTCCTTGATTAGCAATTTGTAAACAATTGCTACTTCTGAATTTAGCATATACATTCTCTGTGCTTCTCCATACCCTATATTTGAAAGACATTCCAAAGTTAACAAGGTGTGCCATGATGTCAACTTTTAAATGACATTCCACTTTGAGAAGTGCCTACAACCCTTCCAGAAGCCTCTTTTGTATCTTTGCCTCCAATATTCCATTCTTATGTACATTCTAATGCAATTGGAGGTCTTACACAGTAAAAGTCATCCAATCTGGATGGCTTTTTTTCTTTATAGCATACACAATGAGAATTGATAAATTTTGAAGTCTTTAAGAGGTAAGCCAAAGAATCTGATAACAGGATTTCTCTTTCTGCATATCTATCTATCTATCTATCTATCTATCTATCTATCTATCTATCTATCTATCTATCTATCTATCTGTCTGTCTGTCTGTCTGTCTGTCTGTCTGTCTGTCTGTCTGTCTGTCTGTCTGTCTGTCTGTCTGTGCCTGCCTGTCTGTCTGTCTGTGTGTCTGTCTATCTGTGCCTGCCTGACTGACTGTCTGTCTGTCTATCTTTTAACACTGTCATCTTCAACAATGTCTCTGAATTTTCTGGGAAGAGCAAACACAAAGTTGCTTTTTCTCTTTCTTTCTTTCTTCCTTCCTTCCTTTCTTCCTTCCTTTCTTCCTTCCTTTCTTTCTTTCCTTCTTTCTTTCTCTTTCTTCCTTTCTTTCTTTCCTTCTTTCTTTCTCTTTCTTTCTTTCTTCCTTTCTTTCTTTCTTTCTTTCTTTCTTTCTTTCTTTCTTTCTTTCTTTCTTTCTTTCTTTCTTTCTTTCTTTCTTCCTTCCTTTCTTTCTTTTTCTTCTTTTATCTTTCTTTATCTCTTGTAGTTTTACAATCAACTCTAAGAGTATTATACAATACTAGAACTTGTGATATTAAGTAATATGTGAAAGAAAAACTGTCCCAGCAGGCTTCAGAATCTCTCATAATATCTTTCAGTTTCTTACTTAGTCTAGTTCCCTTCATGTACACATAATGTCTTCAGCAGGAAATGTCATGTTAAGTAGGAGAAAGATAGAAAACCTTTCTTATAATTGTAGAAGGCTTTTCTTGTAGATTTAGTCACAAAACGTATTGCTATATAGAAGAAGAAAGCACATGCACAAAATTAGGGATCCTGTAAGGAAGGAAGAGACAATGAAGGAAGTGGGTGCTGTGGCAGAGAGTCCAGAGAGAACAGTATCACCCAAGGGATAAGAGGGTTTCAGAAAGATAGAATGACTCAGGAAAGATAGATGCTAATTTGGAAAACTAGATGGCACTTGATATTTAAATATACATTATCAAAAAAATTTCACGTTATTTCTCTAATTGTGACTTTTTGTTTTTGTTGGTTGTGGGGCTTGAATTCTGGGCCTGGATGCTGTCCCTCAGTTCTTCAGCTCAAGGCTAGTGCTCTACCAGTTGAGCCACAGTGCCACTTCTGGTTTTCTGAGTGGTTTATTGGTGATAAGAGTCTCATGGAGTTTCCTGCATGGACTAGCTTTGAACCATGATCCTCAGATCTTAGACTCCTGAGTAGCTAGGATTACAGATGTGAGCCACCAAGGCCAAATTGTGACTTTTTAAGAAAGGAAGGGCATTTGTTCACAAGGCTAAACTCTGTGCTCTGTGGAGTAGTTTTTTTTCTCTAAGTAAGTGTTTTATTCTCACTGGAAGTAAAAATATAATTCGCACTGAAAAGTAAAGATACCATAAAAAGATCGTAATTACAGTTTACTTCACGAAATGTAGGCAGCTACACTATTCTTAGAAATTTAGTATGATATCACTATATTATTATAATCTTTACTTTTTAAATTTACATAGATGTAACTAATTTATAGCAATGAAATTATTTATGATGGTGCAGATACAAATCTATGCTAATTGCTCTAATAACTGAGGTAATTAATTACTATGCATCCTAAAATGGAATCCCATTAAGTTATCTTACTATGATAGATGCAATCATTTTGATAATGTAAGTAATCTACACATTTTTCTAAATTAATCACAGATGCTGTTCTAAAGTTGTTCTAATATGATGAATCATAATCGTTCACTTATCAAAATCCTAATTCTGGTGGGGGTCTTAAAACTCTTAATAATCATTCAAATTTTATTACTTGAAAGTAGATTGATTTTTAAATGATATGTGACTTATTTTCTGCAAAGTAGATAACAAACGGTAATTATGAGATGAGCTAAATAAGTATTTAAGCTAATAAAATGTTTTTGACATAAACTTATTTAATTTAGGTTCTCCTGATATCTTACTTGGCCTCAGTAGTGCCTCCTCAGATCTCTTACTCCTGTTTATCTCTTAAAGTTGCTTAGTATTTTGTAGTGCTCCTGGAATTTGAAAGCACAGCCTTGTGCTTTCTTGTCTGGCGATCTACCACTTGAGCAATGCCTCCAGGATGGCTTCTTGCTGAAAACTTGTGTACTTTTTTACTGGCTTTGGGTGCCAGTCCTTCTGATCTAAGCCTCCTGAGTAATTAGGATTACATGTGTGAAGCAAGGGTACTGGGCTTGAATTCTGTTACATCATGCAATCCCATTGGGCAGCATCTTTATTTTCAAGTCTCGTTGATGACTTCTCACTCTGTGAAAAATAAATACTTCCATACTCTGGATTCTACCTCTCTCACTGGCCTCACCCTTTAGCTAAAGTTGTGTTTCATGAGCCATGCCTGGGTATCTGCTATCTTGCCTGATGTAAACATAAGGTATTTCAGTTAAAACACACACACACACACACACACACACACACACACATACACATTGAAATACTAATTTATTTTTGAAGCCTAGTTACTTCTTTTTCCCATTATATTTATCCCACTTGAAGCAGTTTGGCTCTGTACTTATGGAAAAGTACTAAGATATTCATTATTAAATGATGGAAAGGTAGAAAGTGGGAGAAAGGAAAGCTAACTTTCTTATGTTTATATTTGTCAAACCCATAGGGGAAGTAGTAGCATGATTCAAGTGCTTGAGTGCCAACTTTGAGCCAATATATCAAATGAAAGCGTGAGGCTTAAGTTCAAGTCCCAGTTCTGGCAAAATACACACCACACACACACACACATACACACACACACACACACACCCCTTAAGGGACCAGAAATACACCACACACACACACACACACACACACACACACACACACACACACACACACACACCCCTTAAGGGACCAGAAATACACACCACACACACACACACACACACACACACACACACACACACACACACACACACACACACACACACACACACACACACACACACACACACACACACACCTTAAGGGACCAGAAAAGGTTCGTGGAATAGCTAAAACACATTGGGGAAGAGAAAACAATTAAGAACTGGATCCACCCTTTACTGCTACAAGGGGTGAAATATAAGAACACAAAAGACCTGTTCCCCAAATGAGAAGTACAAAATGTCATGTCAAAACCAGCTTTACAATGTCAGTGTGGGGGGGGAGGGGGGTGTGATTGGGTGGGGGTGAGGGGGGAGGCTGGGAAGGGAGGTGAAGGGTAAACAAAGGAGGAGGCTGCAATGCTTGGTAAGAAATGTATGCATTATCCTGCCCATGTAATTGTAACCCCTCTGTACAGTATGTTCTCAAATAAAATAAAATAAAATTAAAAAAAAAAAAGAAATAGAAAGACCCTCAAAGTGAAGTGATTGCATTATGTACTTGGGAAGATACCATTGAGGGTTTTTGCTCCCTACTGTGGAGTAGGCTATGATCAGTGTATTACAGACTGGAGCATAGGTAGCAAAATAGAGCCATTGAATAACAACAAGCCAGAAAGACAGGGACCTGAAGTCTCTGTTGAGAGTACAGGTTATTAATGGATTGTTTCAGTTGCCTTAAAAAAGCAGAAAATATTAGGTTCTGATGGTCCTAATATGTGTCTATATAAAATGGAGAACACAATGAAATCATGCTTACAGGAGAAATGTTGCTAACACAGAGAATGAAAAATAGAATATTTTCTGGCTGGGCTTGCCTCAGGCCACAGTCCTGTTCTGACCCTTCTAGGAAGGTAGGATTATAGATGTGAACTATCAACATTGTGTGTGTGTGTATATGTGTGTGTGTGTGTGTGTGTGTGTGTGTGCTTAGAAAGTTGTATAATTATTAAAGAAAATTCCACTAACCTGTTTTTATTCTCCTATCTTGAATTATCCTATCTTGAAGCTAGATGAGTAAACCTGTTTTTTACATGTAATTTTAAAATTGATTTTTCTATTTTAAACTTAGTATTTGATTTCCCAGTATAGATTTCTAAACAATAGAAAACCTATCTTGCTGAAATCACTATCTACTGCTTTTCCCTGTGTCCCTCCACACACACACACACACACACACACACACACACACACACACACACACACACGCACATTTTATATATACAAACACTTGATTTCCCTATAGCTCTCTAATTTATATCATAATGTATCATTAATTTGATAGACTATATTTTATAATATCACTGAATTTTTTTCCAACCTAGAGTATTTCCTTTAAGGTTCAATCAACTTTCTGGAATTAATGATTGTTTTAATATTTCTCACTGGTTTAATTCTATGTGATAGAAATATGATTTCAGATTCATAGAGCAATGTTTAATAAGCATGTAGAACTTCCTTTTGGTCACACTGGTTTTTTCTCTTTCCTCTTGGAGCTAACTATCTCCTCCCCTACATGCTCTGGGCCTCTGCTCTTGTCTAAACCTGTGCTTTCTAGGTTGGCTTCACAACCATCACCTCAGACACTGTTTTTTTGTTTGTTTGTTTGTTTTTGGCAACATTCTGGAGACTTCCATGGCCTCTCTCTATTGAAGTGAACTTCCTAGACATTGTATTTTATTTTCTCTTGTTTTATCCTCCCATTTTGTAGAGTGCATTGTAGCTACTACCCTCAGAAGTTTTTGTTTGATTTTTGGAAAATACTGATTTCAGCAAATTCCTGTCCTGTAACTATGAACCTATTGGCAAAATTTTTAGCCCCAATTCTGATTTTTTTAAAAAATAAATCTATGAGCATTTACATCTATGAAGGTTTCTTTTAAGATTTGATTTTCTAATGAAAGCATAACATAAATTTGCATTGCTTTAGCATCCTCTGTCAAAAATAATCTTTAGAAATATTTAATGCCATATTTTTATCTTAGATTACTTTATCATCTTTACTTTTACATATTTGTATATTAAAAAGTTGATTTGGGATCAGTTTGGTGATTCAAAATGATTGGGGTTAAGAAAACTTTATTGATGGGTAGTTTCACTTTATTTTTATATTAATGAGTTTACAAAACTTGAACTTTATTTCATAATAAGATATACTTTATATTTGAAGTACTTTGATGATTTTACACTAATGTTCATTCTTTTCTTGTTTTTAGCAATATACAACTTAACCCTTATATTTTACTCATAGTTGAACCACTTAATCATTTAGACTATTAACTATTACTTTAGTCATATTACATAATTTATAGAAATATGTATTAATCTTTTCAAGTAAACATTAGAACTAAATACAACCATATGAAAATTTGCTTTTGCCTGTGTAATGCCTATGTACACATCTTTATATTGAATTAGCAAGTTTTCTTGGAACTTAATTACTCTGTCTCAATAAATATATACTTACATGTGTGTACAAAGCTTTTATGTATATAGAATATGTATTCATGTATTTTATGTGTATAGACTCATAAATGAGAAAATAAATGTATAATTGCATATATTTAAGTCAAATGCTGTTATATCTGTTTCACACACATACATAAAACTGCTTACATATGGGTATGTGTATTATATGCACACTATCTCTGAATATGTGTAGCAGATTAAGCTGAATGCTCAAGGTCTCTGGCTCTTCATATACCTTATCATTCTGTACCGTATAGCACTTTTATTGAGTACTTAGGGTTAGGTTGACACTTTTCAGGCTGAAAGGCAGAAACATTTATCTTCCCTGACAAACAATTTGTAAGTACTTTCCTTGGGTTGCTAGACATTTGCTCTGTGAGAATTTTCATTCTTTCCCACGAAATCACGAAATAGTTGCCATTCTCCATACTGATTTTGTATGGAGGAAAAAAAAAACCTAACTGGCACAGAAGTTGGCTGCATTATACAATTTAAAAGCTCCAATCTTAAGAGGAGAAATATTTCGGAGCAATTTGGAATTCAGATCGCCAAACCTGCACAATCTCACTATAACACTGAATAAAATTTTGCATATGTCTTGACATTAAGCTACTTATATGTAACATTGGGATAATTAAACATCTTGCTCAGGATTGCCTTGAAGATTTGATAAGGTAAGAACACATTTTGCAAAAACTACCCTAATAAGTTATAAGAAGAATCCAGTGTGTATTTACTTGACTTTACTACTCGTGTGTATTTGTATTTTAAGATTTGTATAATGGATTTCATTTAAAATGTTTTCACTTTATCACTTGAGTTTAGACATACTCTTACAATTGTAAACATTCTTTTGTATGAGATTTTTCCCCTCTATTTTCACTCAAAATGACATTAAAATAGCTATTTGGATCAAATCTTATGTTGAATAATGTAAAGCTACCATTTTATTCTGTGTAATATACATGTATCTATATGCATTTTCATTTGGACCAACTTAAAAATTGCTTACAAGTCACCGTGAGTAGAAATGTGTAGACTTTCTAGATGTTATGGTACAATTTTGTTTGCTGTTGGTGCAGTGACATTGTACTGCAGGTCATAGGGATCAGTCAAGACACACATATAAATCTCCACAGTCAGGATTATTTTTTGATGTCTCTACAGCAAAGCCTTCATGAAGTCTGGCTGACTTTACAGTCTAGATAATTGCTGTGCTTGTGCTTGCTCCCCTTCCTGTTTTATAGTCTATTCCATCAAGGAACAGAGCCTGCCACTGTCATAATGCCAGTTCCCCATCTCCCCCATGCTTGCATTGGCTGTGTTTGTTTGATACCTCGGGACAGCTGCCCTTAGTCCAGCAGCAGGCCTTCTTCCATTCATTCTTGTTGAGAACAATTACTTCTTTCATTCAAAAGCTTCTCTTTTTGTGGGAAAGGTGATGTATAGAGGAGTTGCAGTTACAGAAGTAGGGAAAGGAGTACATTTCTTGTGGAACAGTGTTACTCAGTCATTCTTTCACTTACTCGGCTCATTTCATTGTTGAGTGAAGAACTAATGCTGTCAGAAAGCTAATGTCGCTAGTTTGGTCAGATTTTGTTTTTCCAGGTTAAACAACAATCATAGAATAGATAAAAGCAATTATGTAATTTCTGATGAGCAAGCATCTTCTCACGGTGGGTTTTAAAGAAATGGCTGACAGTCACTCTGAAGTGTCTTTCCTCAATATACTCCCACTGCCTTACACAAAATTCCTTGAAATATGGAGAGAGGATACATATTTCTTGGTAGCAGAGAGAGTTGGCATATTTTTTTTGGGGGGGGGGGTCTGATCGTGGGGCCTGAACTCTGGGCGTGGGCACTGTCCCTCAGCTCTTTAGCTCAAGGCTAGTGCTCTACCACTGAGCCACAGTGCCACTTCTGGCTTTTTTCTTTTTGCTTATATGATGTTTAGGAATCGAACCCAGGGCCTCAGGCATGCAAGGCAAGCGCTCTACCACTGAGCCACCTTCCCAGCCCCTTGGCATATTTTTTTTGCTTTAAATTCCTTTGACTATTTCAATCAAGATTAGTAGAATACTGAATATGGAAGAAGCTGGCTTTGTGGCTAACCACCAAATTTTGGTATGAATTTTATCTAAATTTATAGCACATGGTTACAATATTTAAGTGTTGATTACACAGACTGACTGAATACATCTAGGTTCAAAGTAAAACTGAGCTGGCATAAAACTCTGGAAAACATTTGATTAATGTAATTTTCAGCTAGTACAACTATTACTAGATGCTTTGAAAATACACAAACAAGTTTTATTATAGAAGTTTTTTGTTTCTTTCTACTTATTTTGCTGCTACAGCTTATTTTGCTGCCTGGGAAACACAACAGGCGAATGTATATTTTTAAGTAAGAAACCATTTCAACCCATGATTGACTGACTTCCTGCTACAAGAATAATTTAGTGCTTCATGTGCACTCTAATTGCCTTTGTTAATAAATCATACTATTTAGCAAACTAATTTATTAAAAGCTTGATTAAACAAACATGATTAGTGAAAAATATTTTCAATTGCTACTGAAATTCAAAACTATAATTTTTAAAAAGTTTACCTACATATCCAAGCAAACTATTATACTTCCAACAAAATTTTTATATTGTCCGAAGTCTGAAAATATTTGAAAGACTATTCTGGACATTGGAAATATCCATATACTTCATCTTTATGTAAACATTGCTTATTTTCACAAATGTGATCAGTACTCAAAGTGGTGGATGCAGATGATCAATAAACAAGTTTCTTTACACGACATTTTCTGTTCTTTTTATCTATAATTAAAAGACCTTGATCATAAAATTCTTAGTTGTTTTTGTCAGAAAATTACAGCTAACTGTTCAAGTAATATTTCCACATTACAAAAATATCATATATTTTAATGTGCTTTTAATAATTCTTGTTTGGATAGTTGGAGAGTGTACAGAGAACAGGCATATAATTTTACTTTGTAATTCAATTTTACATTGTAATTGGAGTAGTCAATTCTGTCATTTAAAAAAGTGGAATATTACATCTTAAGATTTCGCTTTAGATAAAGACTGAAGTACTTGATAAGAAGAAAAGGAGCATAAGGTTTCTTTGGTTCTCTAGGAGTCCAGAGTATGAAAAATTAGGTTAAGATGAAGTACTTTTTAACTGTGACCCCTCTGTACAATATTTTTACAATACAAAACATATAAAAAAGGTGAAGTACTTTTTGTATATTAAGAGACCAGAAGTGGCACATAATTAACATTGCTATAGGTGTTTCTTTTTGCCACCTGTGCCATACATGTTTTTAATCAGATGATTCTTATGTCAATTGCATAGAAAAGGAAAGGCTGATTATTGGAGCCATCAAAAAAACAAAACAAAAACAAAAACAACAACAAAAAAAACCTAGCCAGAAGTGGATGTGTGGCTCCAGTTTTAGAGTGTCAAATTGGAGCAAAACAGCCAAGTGAGAGCACTTTGCTCTGATGTGAAGTCACAGTGTATACACACACACACACACACACACACACACACACACACACAAAAATAACCATGAAGAATTTCTGACAATGTACAGCACCAACCCAACAAAATCCAATTGTCCCTCCTTTACAAAAACTGATAGACACATAATAATCTTGATTTGTCTAGTGAAAGGCATTTTGGAACATTTAGTGTTGAAAATTTTCAATGTTGAAAAACTGTTCATTTCATAAATTACTACATATGGAGAATTCTTCCTGACATACAGGTGTTAGAGGCACAGTAAAACTTGACAATGGCAAAAGACAACATCCTTCAGACTCACTTTATTTGTCCCAGGTCCTATGGCCTGGGAGTTTTCATAGTAAAACTGCTAATATTGAATTTGTGGTATGCGTGTTCTTTTCAAAGAATTCTATGAGAATTGCCCCTATGGAGTTAAAAATAAATACAATAAGAACAGTTTATATGGGGAACTGTATCAAACATCTATGAATAAAAGAATACCTGGAAAGCTTTATCATATAATTTAAATTGAGTTAATGAATATTAAAGTCTTTTTACTATATTAAAGTAATTGTGCAATGGGGTTTTTGTGATATTTGCAAGCATGCCTTTCATAACCACTTTCCCTTCTCCCCCTCCTTTTTAACATTTTAAAGTGTATTTTTGTTATGCGATTTTTTATTGTGAAAATACCATACAGAGGGCTTACAATTACATGGGCAAGGTAATGAGTACATTTCTTTTTTTATATATTTTTTATTGTGAAAATACCGTACCGAGGGGTTACAATTACATGGGCAAGATAACGAGTACATTTCTTATCAAGCATTGTTGCCTGCTGCTTTGTTTCCCCTTCCCATCCCTTCCGCCCCCTCCCCTCCCCCCCACGCCAAAGTTGTAAAGTTCATTTTTAGACATAAGTCTTGATGCCCCTCAGTAGATGAATGGATCAAGAGAATGTGGTATATATACACAGTGGAATTCTATGCTTCCATCAGAAAGAATGCTATTGCCCTATTTGTTAGGAAATGGAAAGACTTGGAAAAAATTATATTAAGTGAAGTAAGCCAGGCCCAAAGAAATATAGGTCCCATGGTTTCCCTTATTTGCAATAATTAGTGTATGTCTGAGACAAGCAGAAACGGTCAGATAAGTTTATGTTAGGCGAAATGAACTCCAAGATAAGGACTCAAATGTTTTTTCTTTCTTGCTATTGTTTCTAACATATTTGAAAGATGATTTCTTTGTTGCTTTGTATGCTATTTTATATGCATATATATACTCTATATTATATATAAAATATTCCTATATACAATCAAATTCACCTCTACTTCTCTATACCTTTGAAAGATGATAGTTATTTATTCAGCTTCTCTGTGATTTGTTGTTTTATGAAATGAGCTAGATACAGTTACTTTTATAAGTTTCATTTACAAATTCATTATTAAGTGAGAACTTTTATACTATAATTGATAATGGAAAAAGATTCAGTTCAGTCCAAGTTTAAATGAAGTAAAATAAGGAACATTGTTACTGTTTCTGTTGAATGTGTTCTTTTTTGGCCAGTAGACAAATAATAGTGGATGCTACATTAGTATAATTCTCTCAGTTGCTTTTCCCACTCATGTCACTCATTATGATCCATTAATTATGGAAAGGTTAATAAAAGAACTAGACTATGTACTGTAACCCCTCTGTATACCACTTTAATGATAATAATAAAAATTTTAAAATAGGATTAGAAGCATAAAAATAACCCATACTAGATATTAATATTCTGGTATATTCTTTTGAAATTATGCAAATATAAGAGGAAAAAAATGAGGTGAGTCAGCTTGTAAGCCTTTGATACTTAATGACTTTGATTATATTTCTTGAATAAATTTCCTTTATTTACTGTGCTGTATATTTTTTTAGTTTACTTGACTTATGAAGATATTTGTCAGAAATGAAAACAAATTAAGCTCAAAGTAGGCAGAAGAATGTAAGTAATTAAAAACACAAATCTTAAATTGAAAAGTCATCAATGAAGTTAACCCTAACTCTTTGACAAGAAGATCAATAAAAGTTATAGATGTCTTGACATACAAATTAGAAAAGAAAAGAAGAATTGGAATGGAGAAGGGTCCATTGCTACAAATGCTACATTTCACACAGAAAATTACAAATTTTATGACAAAGTTGTTCAAAGACATAGATTGAATGAATAAATTCTGTGCACACACAAGCTACCATTATTCACTCAAACAGAAATAAGACCTGAATATCACTAAAATGTGATATTGAGTCGCTTACATTTTGTCTTAACTGAATATTATTTCCACATATTTTAACAGTTTTTTGGTTGACTCTTTTTTTACTTTATTATTTATATTTTATATTTAGATAATTTACCAGCTTTAACATTTCAGTATCATATTGTGTTTTTTACTGTTTATTTTGATCTGTGATGACCTTTATTGAAGAAAATAATTTTGTGTTAAAATCTACCATAATTTTCCCTTTGTGGACTTTGCTTTTACATGTTTATTTGAACCTTCCTTCCTCCATAGGGAAAAAAGACATGTTTTCTTTTTATGGCTTTCCATCTAGGCTTGCACATTAAATACTACTGTAATCCATATGATTAAGATCTTTTGATATTGATAGTAACATGAGCTTTATAGTCCATTTCATTTGGCCCATTTTTTCTTGATTGAATGTCTATTCATACTTCACTGTCTCCATCTTCTGAAACATCAATCTTTACTTCCTCCCTTGCTTGGCTTTTATTTGAAATGTCATTGTGGTTGAACAAGTTTACACTCCCACCAACAGTGTAATAGGGTACCCTTTTGGGCACATCCCCTCCACTTTCTATTGCTGTTAGATTTCTTGATCATGGCCATGCTAACAGCGGTGAGGTGGAATTTCAATGTGGTTTTGATTTGCATTTCTTTATGGCCAGAGATATTGAACTTTTCTTCACGTGCTTCTTGGCCATTCTTATTTCCTCTTCCGAAAAGTCTTTCTTTAAGCCATTAACCCACTTATTAATGGGACGGTTGTTTCTTTGAGCAATCCCACTTCTGGGCATTTACCCAAATGACCACAAACAAGGCCATACTAAAGCTACCAGCACAACAATGTTTATTGAAGCATTATTTACCATAGGTAAGATATGGAACCAACCCAGATGCCCCTCAGTAGATGAATGGATCAAGAAAATGTGGTATATATATATATATATATATATATATATATATATATATATATGTACACATTATATATAATGTGATCGATATATGTAATGGAAATCTATGCTTCCTAATAAGGAAGATTGACACCACCTCTTTTGTAAGGAAATGGAAGGACTTGGAAAAAATACTAAGAGAAGTAAGTCAAACCCATAGAAACATAGGTCTCATGGTTTCCCTTATTTGTAATAATTAGTATACGTCTAGGATAATCTTAGTAGATGATCAGAATAGCTCTATAGCTATGTACATATAACCATATAGAATGATGCTAAGCAAAATGAACTCCAAGACATGGACAGAAGAAGTTTTTCTTTGTTGTTGTTGCTTTAACGTCCTATATTTCTTTCTTTTTTTTTTAGCGGTGGGGAGGAGGGGGGAGGTCCGGTCGCAGGGCCTGAACTGTGGGCCTGGGCGCTGTCCCTCGGCTCTTCAGCTCAAGGCTAGCGCTCTACCACTTGAGCCACAGCGCCACTTCCGGCTTTTTTCTTTTTTGCTTATGTGCTGCTGAGAAATCGAACCCAGGGCCTCATTCATCCAAGTCAAGCGCTCTACCACTGAGCCACCTTTCCAGCCGTTTCCTATTTCTTTTTTGTGTTCATCCATCTGTGGTTTATCCCCTGTTGTCACTATATTTGATTTTGGTACCCTGGGTATTGTATATATGTTTATCTGAATTAGGGAAGGGAAGGGGAAAAATAGTGAGACAAAAGACAGAAGGGGAACCAATGCAGCAGTGATACTCAAAGACAATATGTTGTAAATGACTCGCACAACTTGGAGTGGGGATGGGAGAAGGAAAGGGGGAGAAAAATGACGGAGGGGGTATCAAATTCGACAAGAAATGTACTCACTACCTTACTTATGTAACTGTAACCCCTCTGTTTGTTACCTTGACAATACTATTAAAATTAAAAAAAAAAAAGAAATGTCATGTATTTGGAAACTATAATATGTAGTTTTTCAGATAGGCTTCTTTAGGAATATTCATATAAATTTTCTTTTTGTCTTTTCTGTTTTCTTAAAATTTGTTAGCATAAATTATTTGTACAAAGGAGAGTTATTGTGATACTTACAGGCATGTGTGTAATGTACTTTGATCAACTTCATTCTTTTTGTAATCTGCTTAACTCCTCCTGTACTGTTTGTCCCTTCTTTAACAGTATTGGGTCGCCTTATGTGCTACTTTCATACTTACATACCTACATAATGCACATCCATCAGATTCATCTCCATTGGTCTCTTTCTTATTCTGTTGCTCCATCCCAATCAGTCTCACATTTTTATAGTTATAATCATCTTTTTATTGATTGGTTATTGTATTACCATGTCAATGAGCTACAACATATGTTACTTGTTTTTTAGTGTTATGCTTAGCCTGTTTGGCACAATAATCTCCAGATTCATTCTATGAACAACATAATTTTATTCTTTTTATTGCTGAATAGGACTCTATTCTGTACAGGCAACACAATTTTAAATCCATTCATTTGTTGTCAGATGTCTAGTTTATTCCCTAGCTAATCTATATGATCAGTGCTGTGACAAATATGGCTTTTCAGGAGTCTCTATTGCATGTCGGGTATTTATCCATGAGTGGTTTAGCAGGATCACATGGTAGTAATATTTTTAGTTTTTTTTAGAAACTTCCAGACTGATTGTCATAGTGCCTGCACTTATTTACCTGCTGACAAAGAGTGTGTCTACTTGTTCTCATTGTTACATATCTCGTGTTTTGGATATCTTTAGGTAGTTGTACAAAGGAGTTGGCATTCACCAACGCAGTTTATGAATGCAACGCATCTTGATCAGTGTCATCTCTTTCAACATTCTGATCCTCCCCTTCAAACCTACTCTTCGCTCAGTTTAAAATATTTTTAGGTTATGGATTGGATTTGTATTGCCATATAATAAAGCAATATATGTAGAGAATGCATCTTGATCTATGTTCCTACTTCAGCATTTCACCCCACCATGATCTACCCCTTCCGTATATTTCTCAATTTTTGGTATATACGATGAATTCTTGCCCACATTCTCTCCCTTTCCTCCTTTCATTCTTCTACCCCTCTCCCCTTAGCCCCACTCTTCCATCTTGCAAGTTTTTAATCTCATTTTTTAATGCTGGAAAAATGTGGCATCGTCTGGATATACCAGTTTATCCATCCATTAATCTCCTGAAGGACAGCTTCTTTGTTTTCTATTCTTTGGGAGTAAATAACAAATAGTAGAATCACTATATTGCATGGTAAGATTACATTTGGTTTTGTGAAAATAGCCACCTTAGTATATTCCAAATGGGAAGCCTACTGTTGGGACCCCACTAGCAATCAAAGATGAATTGTTTCTTCAGACCTTGCTAGCATTTGGTGGCTGTGCTGCTTTGTAGAGTGGCTATGGTATAAGATGCCTGGAACTCTTTTGTTGTTTTAAATCCTATTTCTGTGATGACATCTAATATGGGTGTCATATTTTATATGTTTGCTTACCATCTGTTTTCTTTGTTTTTAAGGCATCTGTTAAAGGTTTTGTCTCATTTTTACACAAAACTGTTTTCTTATCTTAAAATTTAAGAACGCTGTATATTTTGGATAATAACTGTTGATCAGATATGCCTTCTTTTAATATTTTCTCTCAGTCTTGTTTTTAGAAAAGCATTTTTTGTCTCTCTTGTGATGAAAGGATACTGTCTTTTGTAAAATAAAAATGGTTAAATGAAATGTACTTTAGGAATTTTATTCATGGTTTGTGGCCTTTGATACTGTTTGTCAAACATCATTGACAAAACCTAGGCC
The DNA here is from genome assembly GCF_024711535.1 of Dipodomys merriami. NCBI lineage: Eukaryota > Metazoa > Chordata > Mammalia > Rodentia > Heteromyidae > Dipodomys > Dipodomys merriami. The sequence continues at coordinate 21,338,763 of NW_027202270.1, read as the reverse complement.
TTAGCGTGTTTTCTGTGTTACCTTCTAAGAGTTTTATAGTTTTGAATTTTACATTTATATATCAATGAGTTTGTGTGATTTATTCATTTAAGAAGTCATCATTCCAAGATGAGTGATGGCTTGAATCTATAATCCTACCTACTCAGGAGGCTGAGATCAAGGATCATAGTTTTATAGCCAGCCAGTCAGGAAAGTCTGTGAGGCTCTTACTAACTATAAAAAATTTTAAAAAAGCAAAAAAGCCATTCGAACTGTGGCTCCAGTGATTGAGAGCTAGCCTGAGCACAAAAGCTCAAGGATAGCACCCAGACCCTGAGTTCAAGCTCCAGAAACAGCACTAATAGTAAAAAAAAAAAAAAGTTTCAAATTGAATTTATAGTCATTAGAACATATATGAACAAGTAGCAATCATGATTCTATTTCTTAAATAGGATAGATTTATTAGGTTGTTCAACTGACTTTGGGTTATTTATTTACTTTTACTAAATATTAATTACTGTGGTTGGGGAAACAAACTCCATTCTATGTGCAAGAAAAAAAAATCAACAAATATACCCTAAGGCAATTGAAGGTAGAAACCCACAAGAAACTACTGAGTATTTAAAAAAAAATGATTCAAAGAGGTCTCTTAGTTGTGGTTTATTTCTTTTTACAAAATGACTTTTTTAACCATGAGAAGTATACATATTACCGAAAAGTGTACCTATTAATAAAATGAGACTTGCAATGAATGTTTTGTGGAGGTTATGATTACCTTACAAAAGTATAGCTATCTTTATTTCCTGCCTTAAAAAAGCAAACTTGTTTAATGAATGTGTGGTTTAAATATTGTTGGAAATTTAAATTGCTATTGAAAAACGTATATAATGTAGTTATATTCCTTTGTTTATGGAGCTGCAGGAGAGGGAAAGAAACCTGAGGCTAACGGAAATAGATTACATTTCACTCATTAAAATAATGTATTTTACTGTGGCTCTCCTTTCAGAATTCAAAATAAATTTCATTTACTTTTTCTATTTAAGAAATAACCTCAGGGTTCTTTAAAAAAAATCATCATCAGGAGATAACCTAATATATCACTGGTATAGTTTCTTCCTGTGACAGTATCATTGGCCAAATATCATGTCAGTAATATCGCCTTTTTATAGTTTTCAAATGATAAGATACAGAAGGGTTCTCAAAATGCAATTTTCTCACTAAAAATAGGATATATTTTCTATTCTCTTGCTTTTTGTTTTATTGAAAGAGAAGAAATATCAAATTGTCTAGTCCATTGCTTTGAAAAGGAACATTTAGTTGGTCTATTCAGATACATAATTTATTTTCTTTATAATATCTTGTAGTTATTTGTGTTATGATGGTGGCTTCAAAGAAGAACCCATTGTCAGTACTTTTCTATTAGCTGTTCTTAATCTAAACATGCTATTTCCCAGTGGGTTATTAGATTAAAGATTCATAGAGTTGATCTTTTCTAATTATACATATATAAATATGTACTGCTGTTACTTCAAAGACCAAAACTTTTTTGATTTTCAACAAGGCTATAATTAATAGAATTAGTCTTACATTACTTTGTGAATGATCCTTAATATATTAATACAGTATTTTGTTAAGTGCTTATAAATTATGCATGTATTTTTCTTGAATTTTATGCTACTCAGCAACAAATTCTATCATCTATCTATCTAGATAGCTAGATAGATATAGCTAACTAGCTATATCTATCTGTATATCTATCTATCTAACATGAAATGACATTCTAAGTTTTAAAAAGTCAACCTTCACCTTACCAGATATGGAGAGCTCTCAATCACTGGAGCCACAGTTCCACTTCTGGATTTGTTTGCTTTAAAAAAATTTTTGGTAATTAATAAGAGTTTTACCAACTTTCCTGACTGATTGGCTTCAAACTATGGTCCTTAGATCTCAGCCTCCTGAGTAGCTAGGATTATAGATTCAAGCCATCACACTCATCTTGAAATGATGACTTTTTAAATTAGTAAATCACACAAACTCATTAATAAATGTAAAATTCAAAGCTATAAAACTCTTACAATATAACACAGAAGACACTAGAAGGCCCAGGTTTTGTCAATGATGTTTGACAAACAATGTCAAGATAAGAACATGTTGTTCTTATCTTATATGTTATAAATGAGAGACTGTTCACTCAGCAAACACAAAAGTGAAATTACATAATGAATACTCAAATTACTTGTTTCTGAGGTGATTCTAATTGGTTTCCCTTTATAGGTGATTGATCTTTTCTCTTTGACAGCTTTAAGGATCCTTTCCTTGATCCTGTGTGGATTATAATATGATGGTGGATGTCCTGCTCCAGTCTGGTCTATTTGGGGTTCTAAAAGCTTCTTGTGGAGAAATGCTAGACCTCTCTAGCATAAAAGAAATGCAAATCAAAACAACATTGAGATACCACCTCATCCCAGTTAGAATGGCTATAATCAAGAACTCTAATAACAACAGATGCTGGAGGGGATGTGGACAGAAGGGAATCCTACTGCATTGTTGGTGGGAGTGTAAACTTGTTCAAACACTTTGGAAAGCAGTATGGAGGTTTCTCAAAAGACTCCACATAGAGCTCCCCTATGACCCAGCAATCCCACTTTTGGGCATTTACCCAAATGATCACAAACAAGACCACACTAAAGCTACCAGCACAACTATGTTTATTGCAGCATTATTTGCCATAGCTAAGATATGGAACCAACCCAGATGCCCCTCAGTAGATGAATGGATCAAGAAAATGTGGTATATATACACAATGGAATTCTATGCCTCCATCAGAAAGAATGACATTGCCCCATTTGTTAGGAAATGGAAAGACTTGGAAAAAATTATATTAAGTGAAGTAAGCCAGGCCCAAAGAAACATAGGTCCCATGGTTTCCCTTATTTGCAATTACTAGTATATGTCTGAGACAAGCAGAAATGGTCAGATAAGTTGATGTTAGGGAAATGAACCCTAAGATATGTATTCAAATGTTTTTTTTCTTTCATGCGATTGTTTCTAACACATTTATAAGATTATTTCTTTGTTGTTTGCTTTGTATGTCCCTCCCCCACCGTATAACCCATGCTTTCACTGTATTTGATGTTGGTATAATTTGTGGAGGGGAAGGGAAAAAACAAATCTTTTAAATAGGGATACAGGTGGACCCATTGCAACAATGAGATGTACAAGTTGTATGTCAAAAACGAACTTTACAACTTTGGTGGGGGGGAGGGTTAGGTGGGGGGGCGGGGGAAGGATGGGATGGGAAGGGGAAACAAAGGAGGAGGCTACAATTCTTGATAAGAAATGTACTTATTATCTTGCCCATGTAATTGTAACCCCTCTGTACAGTATTTTCACCAAAAAAAAAAAAAAAACCTTCTCGTATCTGAATAGGCCTATCTTTTTGCATGTTTGGGAAGTTCTCTGCTAGGATCCTGTTAAATAAATTTCCTAGGTCATTAACTTTTGTCTCTAGGTGCTCCTCTACACTCATTATCTTCAGATTAGTCCTTCTGATGGTGTCTTCTAAATGTTGAATCAATCTATCATATTTCTTGGATTTGTCTTGGAGTTGTATGTTATTTCTCTATAATATCTAGGCTGTCTTCAATCACCGAGATTCGATCTTCTGCATGGTCTAACCTACTATCCATGAGTTTCTACTTTGTTTTTTATTTCCTTTCCAGCTAAGTGGTGGGCCTTGATATCTTCAAATTCTTTGTTGGAGCTTTGTTGTAGAACTTGTATGAACTTCTTTACTTCCTTAATTTGATGTTCAGTGTTTATTCTCATATCACTTAGTTGATTAGTGATGGTTTCCTTCTGACAGGCTCCATTCCACATTCCCTTTGTGGTCTCCCTGGATTCCTTCAGCTGTCTGTTTATGGATTCCATGAATGCCTCTATTGATCTTTGTCTATTCTCATCCCTTCACACAATTCCTGTATTACTCTTTCATTAGCTTCCTCATGCTCACACAATTCTTGTATTTCTCTTTGACTATTCTCAGCCTGTTCATGCAATTACTGTATTAATCTTTGATTAACTTACTCATGCTCATGAGATTCCTGTAGTAATTTTTGGTTAACCTCATTATGCTCATGAAGTTCCTGTATTAATCTTTGCTTAGCCTTTTCTTGTTCCCTATAATGCTCACACTGAGTCCTTTGCAGGCTTTCCATCTTTTCATTCACCATGTTTACCAGTAGTGTTTGTAGAGCTTTTTGGGAACTCTCTTCTGGATTATTCATTAACTGTTCTGTCACCTGATTGTCATGAATGGGAGTTGAGATACCTGGACTTGCCATCTTTCTTGTGTTTCTCCAGCTTGTTCTGCCCATTTGGTATCAAAGTAACACCAATTTCATGCTAGAACACTATTTTAAGGCAAGAGTCCTGTAGCTGCATAGTCAAAATGGCTGCAGATACAATCTAGTTCAACAGATACAATCTATTCAACATCAAACAATTCTTGATTAATGGGCTAAGGGCATCAAAGAGGGATTCAGCAGACCAGAAATTAATAGGCTTGTGGATATTTGGGGGAAAAATAAGATTAGAGGGATGTGGAGAGGTAAAAGGAAAGAGTGAATTTAACCAAGTCCTAATCTCTGAGAGGAAATGGATAGAACAGAATGAAAGGAGAGCGATAAAGAAACAAGAAAAAGCCAGGCGCTGGTGGCTTATGCCTGTAATCCTAGTTACTCAGGAAGCTGAGATCTGAGGATCAAGGTTCAAAGCCAGCCCGGGGAGGAAACTCTCTGAAGCTCTTTTCTCTAGAAAACCAGAAGTGGTGCTGTGGCTCAAGCGGTAGAGCTCTCACCTTGAGCTGAAGAGCACAGGGAAAGTGCCCAGACTCAGAATTCAAGCCCCACGAAAGACCAGAAAAAAAAAAAAGAAACAAGAAAAAATGAAGAAATTAAAAATTGGAATTGAAAAAATGAAACACTTAAAAATTGTGTAAGTATAAAGAAATAAAACTGATAGAAGAAAAGGATAGGATGAGAGGAGGAGAGAGATAAAAAGGAAAAATGAAAAAATAAAATTAAAAATGCAATACTTCAAAATTATATAGGTGTAAAGAAATAATACTACTATTAAATAAGTTAAGCCTAAGCTGTTGTTAATTGACTAATCAGTTTCTGAATTAAGTATGTACACAATGAAGGATAAGATCGAGGACAGGTATATATCTGGGGATGAGCAGAACAGCAATTAAGTCATGCAAACAACAACAACAACAAACCACACATAAATACATACACACCTAAAATAAAAATTATGAAAAAAAGAAAATAATTTTAAAAAATATGTATAAAAATGAGTTATTTGATTTTGGGGTTGGGGGTGGATCTTGTATTTCCCCTGTGTCTGTAACCAGTCTCTTGGTGGAGTCTCTGGTTTGTTTGTGGTGTTTGGTTTTCCTGTGGCCTGATTGGTTTCTTAAGTCAGTTTGTTTGACAGGCAGAAAAATGTTCTGCCTTACCCAGTACATTGTGATCCTTCCCCAGGCTAGTTCAGTGGGAGGGAGGTCTGCTTTGAGTATCACAAAAGAGGGAGATGGCTGTTTCCTCTAAGTTGGAGTTGCTGGGATGAGGCTACATTCTGGGTAGAGTTGAAGCCTATCAGCAATCAGTAGCTCCTGAGACATTCACAGAGGCCAGCCTGGAGCCATTCTCAGGGTTTATGTTTACTGAATTTCAATTGTTTGTCTTTTACCCCTCCTGGTGCTGGGCACAGTGGGGAGGGGCAGCCTCTGGCTCTGTTTACTCAGTGAAGAAAGCCACTCCTCTAGGTGCAGAGTTTTCTCTGCCTGGGCAGGATGACTTTGCCTTTGGTCAGAGATGAGCAGGTCAGGTCAAGTTCCTATGACCTGGCCAATGGCTCTTATTGTTTACTTCCAAGGCCTGAGTTGGAGCTAGCTGCTTGGCTGAGCCATTGTCAGTATCAAAGTTGGAATTCTTCTCCGGTGGTGGGGAAGGGGATACTTTCCCACCACTGCTCTGTGAGAAGGGGTGAGAATGTCTTGAGGGTGCTCACGGGAGCCTCTTGGTTTCTGGGCTGTCCCTAGTCTGTGATCAGCAGGATATAGATTTTTACTCCTTGTCAGTTGTTGCTAGTGGTGAGTAGAATCCACTCACATACCGTGTCTGGCACCTTTGCCCTGTGCTCAATCTGTTGATATGCTGGCCGTGGCAGCCATCGCTGCCACCACAGACTTAGATCTATCTCTTTGACCAAGCTGCCTGGATTTTTCCACTCTGGCCAAACTCTGTACTGTGGTGGCACACTTGTTGTATTCCCTAGCCTAGGACTGCTCACTGAAACACAAAAACTGCTTTCTATGTGAGAGCTTGTTTAGCCTCTAGCTTCTCCTCTGCCATCTTCCTCCAGACTCTATTATTTTTTGATCTTCAGTTTTCTTTTTATTTTCTCAACTGCACCATAGTTTGGAGTCAAGATCTTGGGTTTTCTAGTCAGATGTGCTAAAACTGAGCCACATTTTCCATCTTTCTTCATGGTGGTTATTTTTGAGGTATGATCTTCCTGACCAGATGCATGGTAGTAGCACTTTGGTCTATATGTTTTGAGTTTCTCACCATAACTGAGATTACAGGTGTAAACCATCATGCCCATCTTCTTCCATGAAGAAGGAATATTATTGGCTTTTCTGCCAAGGTGTCCTGGAATCACCATCTTCCTGATCTGAGCCTTACATGTAGCTAGGATGACAGGTGTGCACTACTGCACCACTGTACCCAATTATATGAGTTGATTAAAGAAGTATTTATTCTGCTACAACTAACCTTGAACCAGAATCCCCCTCAGCCTCCCAAATTAGATTTACAAGCACCAGCCATTTACAGTACCTTTCTGGTACACATTCATTTCATTCCTGATGATTACATCATAAATAGTAAATGCAACCTTCTAAACTCTATTCTACGAGTGTGAGAGGTGTCATTGAGCAGAAAGCAAAATTGTTTTCTTCTGGGAACTTTATATTTTAGGGAAAAAAACACAATCTGTGAGTAAATGCAAATACAATATAGACTTGTTTTTAAATGAGCTTAGCTTGTTTTTAAAGTGTTTCTTCCTGTTATAACTCAAGCAGCAAAAATTTGAAAGGTCAAAATCTGTATAAAAATGAAACAGATGTAAGAAAATCTAGCAGGTTAATAGTCATGTTCCCTTTATTTTTAATTCCAGAGAAGCTGTTGAAAATTTAGGTAAGTAAGAACAGAAGCTTAGAAGCTGAGGAATAGAGCAGGTTTTTCCAGTAGTAAGACAGGAGGAGGAGAGAGAAACAGAAAGAGGAGGGAGAAGGAGGAGGTGATCTTCTGGCTTTGGTTTGAGATCTCACATGGATATAACTTGAAGATTGAATAGAGTGGTAGTTCAGGCCTTGGAGCATTGACTTCTAGTTTAAATCAGGAAAGAATCTTTTTAAATGATAACTTTTGCCTAGTTCAATTGAATAGTAGAAGCAAATGAGAACATTTTGATGCTCTGAAGCAAGGCTAGGGATTGTTGGAGCCATTTAGGAAAGAAATAATACAGCAGGGGAAAAGATGGCTGGTCTTGCCAAGAGTAAGTTGAATTAAATGTCCATGCAACACACTGCATGGAAAAGAGTGAAAAAAGAAGAAGATAATGACAAGAGATTGGTTTCAAAGCCTACCTAACAGTGAGTAACTGCAGGGAGATGGGACTGACATGCTGTTTTTCAGAGAAGCATTTCAGGGATTCAGTGGGAGAGAACTGGAGCATGACAACGTCACAGAAGGAGACACTGAATGTTAAGGGTAGTTGAAAGAAGCATCTCGAAGTGTTGATGAGATTGCAAAGAACACAATTAGAATTAGAATTGAGAAGTCTGTGAGTCAGAACTATTTGCAAAGTTTTATAATTAGTTATTTTCTTTAAGAATGTTTAAACTTTATTAGAAAAGAAAAATAATATTTTTTTTTCACTTCAGACATTTATCTTTTCAAACTTAAGGAAAAAATAATTTAAGGAAAAGGGGGTTATTACTACTTTATAATTCAGGTAATACTGAATAAAAATTCTTAAATTCCATCACTATTATTTTATTATAGCTATAAGTAAAATAATATTCACAGTAGTTCTTGGCAGGGGAATAATGGCCTAAGCTCATTGTAACATCTGGTATGCCCTGTGTCAACTAAAAATCAATTTGAATTTTTAATTATTTTTCTGCAGCATCTGCATAGTAATCTGATTCCTAGTCAAATTAAATGGTCTTTCTTGTGACAATGCAGAATAATACAGGCCAGTTATTTGTCTTGCCATTCCTGAGTTGGTTCATATAATTAGAGTTATAAGCATGCCTCAGATCTCAATCATAAGACACAATATCAAAAATCAGTTTTCTGGAATCTTCCTTTAACTCTGGTGCTCAATTTTCTTACCAAACTGCCTTTTATAATCGGCAAACAGTTTCAAATTATCATCCTGTAATTGCTGAATTAATAGCTGATGATCAAGTTTTTGTCCTTCTTTTTTGTAGTAAACTCCTACCAGTGCTGTTTCAATCTTCTGATCAGGAAAGTCAGAAGCAAACAAGTAGAATATAGTGACCGAAAACTGCAGACAACACTGTATGCTTATATCAATCAACACAGTTTCTAATTAGCTCAGACCGCAGGTGGTAATTCTTCATTATAGTTTTTAATAATGAAAATATTTAATTCTCCATGGTAAAAGTTGACATCTCTGTGTTCTTTATTGGATGCAATTATTTAAAGATAAAATGAAAAACTCACTAAATGTGACAATAACCTTTTAACACTTAATCTGTATTACTGATCTCTGTCATTTTCATTTTAAAATATAATCACATTTTGGTGAAAATTAGCTACTTCTCAGGTTTAGAACTCAGCTATTAGGTTTGTATTCATGTAAGATGAAATATTTACTATGTACAAATTTCTCCACTAGTTGCTGTAGGCAGGTCTTTTTCCACATGTATGTTATATATAATGTGTGTGGTCCGGTTTCTTTGGTTTCAATTCTGAATCGCCTTAATTTATCATTAATTTCTGTGAATATTTTGCTGGTACAAGAGTTTTGATGATTTCCTCAACATTTCCAGGGGCTTGGAATAAGTAGTCAATTTTGGTAATAATATGACTACTTATAGAATGTATTAAAAGTGCAGGGCGATCTTAACCACAATGTATATAACTTCCTACTGTGATATCCTATAAAAATGGAAATTCAGATTATCTGTGGAGAAGGGTGAGGGCTGAAAGTAAGAGAATACATTTCTAATGAAATGTTGGGTGATATCATGCTGTTGAGTTTTAGAGCACAATGTGAGAAACAGAGACATAAATATAAAATTATATGCTTACTTTTCATCAAACAAAACTGAATTTTAGCAAGCTTATTAATTATCTCCATTGGTAGATAGTTTATGCCATCATTTATCATTTCACCATAAAACATTTTAGAAGAACAGCCAAATCTTATTCCTCTCATTTTTCATTAACTGTGCTGTGACCACTAACCATCAAATTTATGGTCACTTTGTTTTCTATGGCTCCTCTCTTGTTGTTTACTCTGAACTAATTACTTTGTAAACTATGTTCTTTGTGCTTTTTACTTATAGAAAATTAGGGCACAGAGGCAAACCCAAGTTTCAAGGAGAGAAGTAACATTAGAGTCTGTGGCTCTAATGGTGTTGGTGTTTGAAAAGCTAATTGTAGTTTTAGGGAAGGGAGGAGAACTTATGCACCAAGGGGGAAAGGACAGCTTGCACACACCTTCTGTGCACACAGTATGTTCTTGCACAGCTAGACAATGTAAAAGCGTAACAGTGGGTTCATGTCTGCCCCTCACCCCTACATACTGTAGCTGTTTCCTCCTGAGGGCCACTGCTTAGATACCTTTCAAGGGGTGCTAAACCATCCCTGCTCAGCTTTGTTTTTCTTTTGATGAGTTTTGAACGAGGGACAAGTTGCAGTATACAGCATGGGACAATCACTTTGTCTCTATCTCTGTCTCTGTTTGTCTCTATTTCTCTATCTCTTTCATGCTGCACTTTTCTTTTCCCAAAACTAAAACCCCATATGCCATCATGAACACAATGCTAAAAGTATCTCCAAAGTGTTTGTCTATGTATGTGAAATTACCAAGGAGAGAAGACAGGCCAGATACCTAGAGAGAGTATTTACTCCACAGGAAACCAGATAATCCCTGTATTCTAAGTGAAATGCACTGATTTGAACATGACAAGATTACTTGTAATTTTATCCTCTCAAAGCAATCTGCCTTGATACTTGATACTTTCATGGAACTTCCTTTTATTGTGGCAGAATTGCGTATATTACCTAAAATATGGAAATTCAGTCTGCTATTATAAAAAATGAAAGGTATTTGCTGAATTTTGTGTTTTTCTTGACATTTTTTGGTGTATGAGGCTTTGGACTCAGAGTCTTTCTCTTGCTAGGGTAGCACTCTGTCTCTTAAGTCACACCCCACCCTTTTAGTTTACTTATTTTTCAGAAAATGTTACATGTTATTTCCTTGTCCTCCCCTTTCCCAAAACGAAGGGCTTAGACCAAAATCCTCCCTAATTATGCCTTCCAAATAGCTGGGATATGAATGTGAGCCATGTCACCTGACTTGTTGGTTGAATTGAGAGCTCCCTTTTTTAAAAAATCAAAACTGGCCTTAACCATAGTCCCAGCAATCTCTGCCTCCCAAGTAGCTGACAGTACAGATAAGCCACAATGATAGGCTTTTCCATTTGTCCAACCTTTCTTTGATTCGTTGTGTTTCTGGATCTCTATTAAGAAAATTTCGGCCTGGGCCAAGGAGACCTAGGGTTTCTCCTATGTTTTCAGACCGTCTGCTTTGACTCCGAGGTCTTTGATCCATTTGAAGTTGATTCTGGTGCAGGGTGATATATAAGGATCTAGCTTTAGTTTTCTACAAGTAGTTAACCAATTTTGCCAGCACCATTTACAAAGGACATAGCTTGCAAGATCAATAGAAAGCCCACGGATTGGGAGAACATTTTCACTAGCCATATAACAGACAAGGGTCTCATATCTAAAATATACATGGAACTTAAAAAATTAAATCCCCCAAAAAGAAATCTTCAAAGAAACAACTGCCCAGTAAATAAGTGGGCTAAAGACTTAAAGAGAAACTTCTCTGAAGAGGAAAGAAGGATGGCCAATAGACACATGAAGAAATGCTCAACTTCTCTAGCTATAAAACAAATGCAAATCAAAACAACATTGAGATACCACCTCATCCCAGTTAGAATGGCTATAATCAAGAACTCTAATAACAACAGATGCTGGAGGGGATGTGGACAGAAGGGAACCTTACTGCATTGTTGGTGGGAGTGTAAACTTGTCAGACACTTTGGAAAGCAGTATGGAGATTCCTCAAAAGACTCCACATAGAGCTTCTCTATGACCCAGCAATCCCACTTTTGGGCATTTACCCAAATGATCACAAACAAGACCACACTAAAGCTACCAGCACAACTCTGTTTATTGCAGCATTATTTACCATAGCTAAGATATGGAACCAACCCAGATGCCCCTCAGTAAATGAATGGATCAAGAAAATGTGGTATATATACACAATAGAATTCTATGCCTCCATCAGAAAGAATGACATTGCCCCATTTGTTAGGAAAAAATTATATTAAGTGAAGTAAGCCAGGCCCAAAGAAACGTAGGTACTATGGTTTCCCTTATAACTATATATAACTAGTATATGTCTGAGTCAAGCAGAAAAGGTCAGATAAGTTGATGTTAGGGGAATGAACCCCAAGATAAGTATTCAAATTTTTTTTTGTTCTTTTTTCCTTTCATGCAGTTGTTTCTAACATATTTATAAGATGATTCCTTTGTTGCTTTGTATGTCCCTTCTCCATGGTATAACCCATGCTTTCACTGTATTTGATGTTGGTATAATTTGTGGAGGGGAAGGGAAAAATCAAATCATTTAACTAGGAATACAGGTGGACCCATTGCAACAATGAGATGTACAAGATGTTATGTTGAAAAACAAACTTTACAACTTTGGTGGGGGGTAGGAAAGGGTTGGGTGGGGAGAGGGAAGGAGTATGGGAAGGGATGGGAAGGGGAAATAAAGAGGAGGCAACAATGCTTGGTAAGAAATGTACTTGTTATCTTGCCCATGTAATTATAACTCCTCTGTACAGTATTCTCACACAATTTAAAAAAATGATAGGCTTGAGTTATGTCTCCATTAATTTAAACTGTTTACTTTGTATATTCTTATATCAAAAATTATCTATTGAATATTCAAAAGAAAACTTAAACATCTTTCTGTTCAATTTCTCTCAGGTAATTTTTATTATAAGGTGGGAATTTTACATAACATGGTAATATATTTTCTATTTTTGAGATTTCAGCATATCAGTATTCTCATTTACTCAATTTTCCATCAAATGTGTTCAACAATTCATAACATGGCAATCTGTTTCGACTAACTAATAGCATGAGAACCATAGCTTGGTCCTCCTAGTGTTTTCCCCTGCATTTTGTGGGGTTCAAAGAAAAAGTGTATTCCAGTGTGCTCTTGTGCTTTATAAGAAATAATAGGTAGTCCCTTGTCAATTTCAATCTTGGTTTCCTCTCTTCTCCCACAGTTCTCACACAGTAAAATGGAATTTCATGTCATAAGCATGCACCTGGGTCTCAGAAATGACACATTGGTTCCTGTATTTTTCACACACATTTTAATTTCCTTTACTTTTTACTTGGAAATCAAGATCCATTTATTTTCTATTTCTCCTTAATGCACTATTAACGCACATTTCATCCTCTAATGGAGTCAACATTGCACGCTCTTTTTGGAAGAAAAAGAGAACTTTCAAATTAAACAAAAAAAAAGTCTGCACATCTAGATATCCAGATATACAACCTTTTTCTAAGTAGCTATACCTTGAGCATCATTATCTCTTTCAGGTATTACGTTGGCCTTGAATTTTATAGTTGTTTGGACCCTCCAGACACATGCTTATCTTTCTCATACCACAACTTGTATTCCCTTTGGGATTTTTATAATTTGTACTTGACAGCTGCTCTTGCTCAGATGGAACTTTGAAATCATGTTTCTTTCCTCAGCCCCTATTTATTTCCCAGTGGTTCCCCTCAAACCTCCCTCCACCCTCCTTCCTCTCCTGGAGAGCCCAGCTCAACTGTTTGCTTCATTAAAATTCTACAGTACCTGTTCACAAGTCTGCTCTTGGACCTTAAACAGTATTGATGGATGTATAAATGATTCAGTTCTGACACTTGCTTACATTCTTGTAATGGCAATGATTGTGTGTTTTCCCTTTTGTTATTCTAGTTGGAGTCATGGAAATATTTACTAAGCATATTTTAATCATCGTCACATTATTCAAGGCTCATTGATTTTAAGAAACAGAAACCCACTCAAAGTGTCTCTGTACTTAATGCTACTACACGTTGTGGGAGGAAGTCCAGCTGGGTATTGAGGAGAGTGGTACTGAAAGAGTGGAAGCCATTTGGCTAATATGACCCCTTCTCTTTCCCTCTCTCTCTGGGGTCTTCAGCTTTCTCCTGTATCTTCTCTTCAGTATATCTGCAGACAGCCCTCAGAAGTTTTTCGGCCCTTCAGTTTTACTTTGATGTAACTAAAACTGTTTAGAAACTTTATTATCCAACCTCTGCTTTTAAAGCCTGTGGCTTTATGGTTGAGTGCAAATTGGTAGAAAGAAGCCAAGAGATGGGCCCCACACATGACCAATACAATCTGCCTAGGTCTTACCAGTATCATAGTTAATCACAAGTCATATAATTTGTTATGAAAAAGCATGCATCATTTTACAGATCTTTAATTTCAGGTGTGATGATTTGAATTTTAGTTAGTGTTATGAAGGCATATAACATGATTTTGTTTTAAAGGAATCATTAACAAACAACAGGAAGGTGCTAAAATATCTGTCCTTACAGCTGAGATTGAGTCACCTGTACAAGTGGATTTTGTATGTAAGTGTATCTGTTTGGGGGAGGGTAAGGGGAAGCACAGACATGGTGGGACAAAGGGTGAACAAATGCAGCACTGATACTCACCAAACACCATGTTGAAAATGAACCATACAACTTGTGGAAGGATCAGGAGGGAATATTGGGAGAAAATAAGGGAAGAGGTGACACCATTCAAAAAAAAATGTACTCATTACCTGAGTTATGTCACCTTTACAATAAGAAGAAATAAATAAAAACATAGGTTTTGTATTAGTACTATTAGTATACTTCTCCTATATTTTCCATGTTATTTTAATATTTATTTTAAAATTCTATAGGATCTGAGAGAAGTTGGCTTATGTCTCTAATCCTAGTTACTCAGGAGACTGAGATCTAAGAATTGCGATTTGAAGCCAGCTTGGGTAGTATATATTTTTTTAATTCTGAAAATACCATGCAGAGGGGTTACAATTACATGGGCAAGGTAATGAGTACATTTCTTATCAAACATTGTTGCCTCCTCCTTTGTTTCCCCTTCACATCCCTTCCCATTTGCCCCCAAACCCCTTCACCCTGCCCACTTCCCTACCCCCTTTACACTCCCACCCCATGCCAAAGTTGTAAAGTTCATTTTTTGACATAACATCTTGTACATCTCATTGTTGCAATGGGTCCACCTGTATCCCTATTTAAACAATTTGTTTTGTCCCTTCCCCTCCACAATTTATACCAACATCAAATACAGTGAAAACAGGGGTTATACCATGGGAGAGGGACATACAAAGCAACAAAGAAATAATCTTATAAATATGTTAGAAACAAAGGCAAAAAAGAAAAAAAATATTTGAATTCTTATCTTGGGGTTCATTTAGCTTAACATCAACTTATCTGACCATTTCTGCTTGTCTCAGACATATACTAGTTACTGTAAATAAAAGAAACCATGGGACCTATGTTTCTTTGGGCCTAGCTTATGTCACTTAATATAATTTCTTCCAAGTCTTTCCATTTTCTTTCTTTTTTAATTGTGAAAATACTGTACAGAGGGATTACAATTACATGGGCAAGATAATGAGAGCATTTCTTACCAAGCATTGTAGCCTCCTCCTTTGTTTCCCCTTCCCATCCCTTCGTATCTTCCCTTAGTCCCCCCCACCAAAGTTGTAAAGTTCGTTTTTTGACATAATGACATCTCATTGTTGCAATGGGTCCACCTGTATCCCTGTTTTAATGATTTGTTTTTTCCTTTCCCTCCACATATACCAACATCATATATAGTGAAAGCAGGGGTTATATCATGGGGGAGGGAAATACAAAGCAACAAAGAAATCATCTTATAAATATGTTAGAAATGATCGCATGAAAGATCTCTCTCTCTCTCTTTTTTTGTCAATAGTAGGGCTTGAGCCCTAGGCCTGGGAGCTGTCCCTGAGCAATTCAGCTCAAGGCTCATGCTCTACCACTTGAGCCATAGCACCACTTCTAGTTTTCTGGTCTTTTTTTTAAATTGTGATTAAGTGATTACATAATTTCCCAGTATTGTGGGATAATGATGCTCATTTAAAGTCACAAACTCATTCTAACTTTCCTGGAGCAAATTGTTTATCACAGTCTATAACACATAACGGTATACACATATACACCATACATGTGATGAGCAGCATGGGGTTATTTAGTAGTGGTTCGACCAGATGAGTGGGAGTTCTTTGTTTTTTAAGTCCTGTTAATTTTGTTGTATCGCCTAACATTTTGGATTTAACAACCACTTATTAGGGAGACCATGTACCGTTTGTCTCTTTGCTCTTGGCTTACCTCGCTCAACATGATTTCTTCTAGCTCCATCCATTTCCCTGCAAATACCATTATTTTGTCATTTCTAATGGCTGCATAATATTCCATTGTGTATAGATACCACAATTTTTGTATCCATTCATCTGTGGTGGGACATCTGGGTTGTTTCCATATCCTAGCTGTTGTGAACAGTGCTGCAACAAACATGGAGGTGCACGTGTCCTTGTATATTGGTTCCTGTTGTTCAGGGTAGATGCCTAGAAGTGGTATAACTGGGTCTTAAGGGAAGTCAATATTTAGCTTTCTGAGGACTGAGGACCCTCCAGACTGCTTTCTAAAGTGGTTGTATAAGTCTACATTCCCACCAGCAGTGTAATAGGGTTCCTCTTTCTCCACATCCCCTCCAGCATTTGTTGTTAGCTGACTTGTGGATGTGGGACATTCTGACTGAGGTAAGGTGGTATCTCAGGGTTGTCTTTATTTGCATTTCCTTAACAATCAGGGATGGTGAACATTTCCTCATGTGTTTCTTTGCCATTTTAATTTCTTCATCTGAAAAGTCTCTTGCCCATTTAGTAATTGGTTTGTTAGGTTTGGTAGGGATTAGTTTCTTGAGTTCCCTGTATATACTGGATGTTAACCCCTTGTCTGATATATTGCTGATAAATGTTTTTCCCAATTAGTTGGTTGTCTTTCTAGCTTGGTTGCCATAGCTTT
This sequence comes from Dipodomys merriami, assembly GCF_024711535.1. NCBI lineage: Eukaryota > Metazoa > Chordata > Mammalia > Rodentia > Heteromyidae > Dipodomys > Dipodomys merriami. Next base: position 21,322,234 of record NW_027202270.1, on the reverse strand, counting down.
AGCTATGCAGAAGCTTTTTATTTTAAGGTAGTCCCATTTGTCAAGTCTCTCTCCAATTTGTTGTGACCCTGGGACTCTGTTCAGGAAGTTCCTTCCTGTGCCTATAAGTTCAAGTGTCTTTCCTATTCTGTCCTGCAGTAGTTTTAGAGATTCAGGTTTAATGTTAAGGTCTTTAATCCATTTTGAGTTGATCTTGGCACATGGTGATAGGCTGGGGTCCACTTTTAGTTTTCTGCATGTGGCCGCCCAGTTTTCCCAGCACCAGTGGTTGAAGAGGCTGTGTTTCTTCCATTGTATGTCTTTGGCTCCTTTGTCAAATATCAGCTGACTGTAGGCCTGTGGATTTATTTCTAGATCTCCTATTCTATTACATTGGTCTTTGGGTCTGTTTTTGTGCCAGTACCATGCTGTCTTTGTTATTATAGCTCTATAGTAGAGTTTGAACTTTGGCATGTGTATCCCTCCCATGTTGTCTATATTCCCTAGAATTGTTTTGGCTATTCTAGGTCTTTTGTTGTTCCATATGAATTTTTGGACTGTTTTCTATATTTCAGAAATGTACGTCATTGGGATTTTAATAGTAATTGCATTGAATTTGTATATTAATTTTGGCAGTATTGCCATTTTCACTATATTAAGTCTGCCTACCCAAGAGCATGGCAGGTCTTTCCATTTCCTAATGTCTTCTGCAATTTCTTTCTTTAACTTTTTATAGTTTTCATTAAATAGTTCTTATACATCTTTGGTTAGGTTAATTCCTAAATATTTTATTTTTTGGGAGGTTATTGTGAATGGGGTTGCTCCCTTTATTTCCCTCTCTGCTTGTACATTGTCAGTGTACAGGAAGACAACTGATTTTTGTAGGTTGATTTTGTATCCTGCTACTTTGCCGAAGTGATTTATGATTTCTAAGAGTTTGGGAATGGAGTTTTTGGGATCATGAAGGTATAGTATCATGTCATCTGCAAAAAGGGATAGTTTAACTTCTTCTTTCCCTATGTGATTGCCCTGGCTAAGGGTTCCAGGACTATATTGAAGAGGAGTGGAGACAGTGGGTATCCTTGCCTTGTTCCTTATTTTAGGAGAATTGGTTGTAGCTTTTTCCCATTAAGTATAATATTGGCAGTCTGTCATAAATGGCTTTTATAGTTTTAAGAAATGTTCCTTCTATTCCTATTTTCTCCAGAGCTTTTAGCATGAATGAATGTTGAATTTTATCAAAGGCCTTTTCTGCATCTGTGGAGATAATCATGTGATTCTTGACCTTGGCTCTGTTGATGTGTTGGATTACATTTATTGACTTACATATGTTAAACCATCCCTGCATCTCTGGGATGAAGCCTACCTGGTCATAGTGTATGATTTTTTTTATGTGTTTCTGGATTCTGTTAGCTAGAATCTTGTTAAGGATCTTTGCATCAGTGTTCATCCAGGAAATTGGCCTGTAATTCTCTTTTTTGGTTGGGTCTTTGCATGGTTAAGTGATGAGTGTGATATGGGCTTCGTAGAATGAGTTTGAGATAGCTCCCTCCTTCTCTGTTTCTCTGAAGAGCTTGAGGAGTATGGGTATTAGTTCTTCTTTAAAGGTCTTATAGAATTCTGCTGTGAATCCATCTGGTCCTGGGCTTTTTTTTGTTGGAAGATTTTGATTGCTTCCTGTATCTCGTAGGATATTGGCTTATTTAATTGTTTTACTTCTTCTTTGCTCAGTTTGGGCAACTTGTATTTCTTTAAAAATGCATCCATTTCTGCCAAGTTTTCTTCCTTTAGAGAGTATAACTTTTGAAAGTAGTCTGTTAAGATTGTTTGGATATGTTGGGCACGTGTTGTGATTTTTCCCGTGGCATCCCTAATCCTGTTAATATGGGTTTCCTCTCTTCTTTTTAAAATTAATCTTGCCCATGGTCCATCAATTTTATTTATTTTTTCAAAGAACCAGCTTTTTGTTTGGTTAATTTTGCCTATGGTTATCTGATTGTCTAATTGATTAATCTCTGCTCTTAATTTGGTTATCTGGCTCCGTCTAGTAACTTTAGGCTCCATTTTTTCATGTTTTTCTAGCTGTTTTAATTGGAACATGAGATTATTTACTTGGTCTGTCTCTATTTTTTTGATATGGGCACTGAGGGCAATAAATTTGCCCCTCAGGACTGCTTTTGCTGTGTCCCACAAGTTTCTTTGCGAGGTGTTTTCATTTTCATTGAGTTGTAGGAAATTTTTTGTTTCTTCTCTGATCTCTTCCATTACCCACGCATTGCTAAGAAGTGTGCTGTTCAATTTCCATGTATTAGAGAAATTTCTGCGGTATGCTTTGTTATTGAGAGCTAGCTTGATTCCACTGTGGTCAGATAGGATACAGGGGATTATGTCGATCCCTTTGTATTTGCTTAAGTTCCTTGCATGAACTATGATATGGTCTCTTTTGGAGAAAGTTCCATGAGCTGCTGAGAAGAATGTGTACTGTGTTATTTTAGCATGAAATACTCGGTAGATGTCAGTTAATTCCACTTGAAGTATGGCCTCACTTAATTTGGTAGCTTCTTTGCCAATCTTCTGGTTGGTAGACCTGTCCTTTGGTGAGAGTGGGGTGTTAAAGTCTCCTAGTATTATCATATTGGGATTTATTTTATTCTGTAAGTTTGAGAGTATTTGCTTAACATATCTGGGTGCACCAATGTTTGGGGAATATAAGTTGATGGTAATATCCTCCTCTTGGATTGTTCTCTGTATTAATATGTAGTGTCCCTCCTTGTCTTTCTGTATTGATTTTAATAAAAAGTTTATCTTGTCAGATATCAGGATAGCTACACTTGCTTTCTTACTAGGGGCATTTGATTGGTAGATCCTTTTCCAATCCTTTACTCTGAGTTTTTTTGTATGTTTGGCTGAGAGGTGGGTCTCCTGAAGGCAACAGATGGATGGGTCATGTTTTCTGATCCAATCTGCAGTTCTTTTTCTTTTGATTGGTGAATTAAGCCCATTAATATTAAGAGATAGTATAGAGAGATGCATTTTGGTCCCTGTCATTCCCTGTTTTCCTCAGTTTTTCTTCTTTCCTTTCCTCCTGTGCTTGCTCAGTTAAACTTCGATTAATGCCTGTCTGGGTGCCGGTCCCAGTTCCTGGTTGCTTTCTTTAGGTTGTGTTCCCCCTCTTAGTATTCTTTGTAATGCTGGCTTAATGTTTATGTATTCATTTAGTTTTTCTTTGCTTTTAAAAATTTTCTGCTCTCCATCAAATGTGAATGCTAGTTTTGCCGGGTATATCAGTCTGGGTTGGCAGTTATTGGCTCTCAGGGCTCGTATGGTACTTTCCCAGGCCGTTCTTGCATTCAGTGTTTGTGTGATTCTAATTTTTTCCCCATTTTTCTTCATTTTTGCTGCATGCAAGATTGTTTCCTTATCATTCAGATCTATCATTTTTACTATATTGTGTTTAGACGTGTTTCTACTGGAATCTTGCTTGTTAGGTGTTCTATATGCTTCTGTTATATAGGTAAGATGTTCTTTTTTGAGATGGGGAAAATTTTCACCGATTATCTTGTTGAATAGTTGTTGAATTCCCTTGCTTTGATATTCCTCACCTTCATCCACTCTAATTATATGAAGGTTAAATTTCTTGGCACTGTCTGCTTGCTCTTGAATTTCCCTTTGGCATAATTTGAGTGATTTTTCCATATCTGTCATTTTTTGGTCCAGTTGGTGTATTTTGTCTTCTGTATCTGACACTCTACATTCCATTTCGTTCACTCTGTTAACTGTGGCTTCCATTTTGGTTTGCGTGGAAGAAATGGACTCCTTTATGGATTCGATGTTGGTTCTCAAAGTACTGATCTCACCTCTTAATGAGGTATGTACTGCCTCTATTTTGGCATTTATCTCACTACTTAGTGAGGTATGTACTGCCTCTATTTTTGTGTGTACCTCGTGTTTGAGATCCTGCATCTCTTTCGATAGTTTGTCCCTGTGTTCTTTCCATTTCTGGTCTATTTCTCATTTTATGTCTTGAGTCATTGCCTCCAGCATCCCTTGGATGTAACTTTTGTCTTCATTCCTGCTTTGCTCCCACTGGGGCTCTCCCCTGGGTGGCTGCTGGCTATTGGGGATAGCTTGCTATGCTGGGGTTTGATAAACCTTGTAATTTTTCTCTGTGATTTTCTCATGGGGGTTCAGGGATTATTGGAGACTAATCTGAAATTTTGTTTTGGTGTGTCTGTCTTTGCTTGGTTGCTGTTTCTATATTGGTAGAAAGAGTCTGTACCTGATCTCGGTTCTGTTGGGGGCCAACCTCCAGCTGCTGGTCTGACCTACATAAGATTCTCGGCTCTCTGCTGTAGATCACTGGCAGTTCCCACCTTTGGAAGGGTTGAGCAGCTTAGACTGTTCCTGTTTGCTCCTACGGGTGCTCTTGGTAAGATTGGATGCTCTGGATGCACTCCCCCAGATGCTGAGTCTGCTATGGGCTCTTGATTGTTTTGGATTTTGTTTTTGGCCGGTTGTGGGCTTGAACTCTGGGCTTAGGCGCTGTCCCTCAGCTTTTCAGCTCAAGGCTGACACCCTACCATTTGAGCCACAGCACCACTTCTGGCCCTTTCTGCTTATGTGGTGCTAAGGAATCAGATCCAGGGTCTCATGCACCCAAGACAAGCGCTCTACTGCTGAGCCACCTTACCAGCCTGCCTACTATCAGATGCTGGCAGCTTGTTTTGTCCAATTCCCAGCCTAGAATATATGGGTCAGGTTCTGGTGGGGTTTGGGCTTCTCTTGTCCTGAGCCCGGGGTCTTTTGTTGTCACAGGCGTGCTTCCCAGGGGGTGCAGTTCCCTGTTTTTCTCCCCTCTGCTGAGGGGTATGCTCAGCTTCTGACTTCAGTTGGGAGGAGTTAGTTGTGTTGCCCAGGCACCGGATCCCCAGGCCTGGTCCCGGCCCCCTGCCTGGGGCACGTTGGTTGAGCCTGTGCTGCTGTGTATACTGCCTAGGTTATGCAGCCTGGGGCACGCAGTTCAAATTTCTTCTACTGTCTTGACCCAGGGGTGATGTTCCTGGGTTGGGCATTTAAGCTCCCTTCCAGGGGCGCTTTTGCTCTAGCCTGGCCAGCTGAGTGTGCTCCGTGGGCTGGTGGAGCTCTCGAACAGTTCCCAGTTTTAGTGGGTCCTGTGGTCCACGTGTTGGGGTAGGAAGTCTGGGTCAGGGTCTGGGGATTCCCACCAGCTCTGGTCTCCCTTGAGGGATACACTGTCCCCTGTGGGGTACTCACCCTGGAGCTAGTTGTTACTGTGTGATGTAGGTCGTCAGTTGCCATTGCAATCAGAGTTCAGTTGGGGTGGTTGCAGGCTAGGCTGGGCGGTGGTGGCTCTGTGTGATTCTCTTCTGTCTCTGCCTCGGTTGACACTGTCAGGTCCACACCACTGGATGGGCCTCCGGCCTCTGCCCAAGGGGTGAGGACGGGGCCTCCATACAGGTTCTGAGCGCTGGGGTTTGTCTCTGTTTGTGCTCTACGGATCAGCACCAGTTTCCTTGAAGGTCTTCTGCTCTGGTGTTCTTTGGGCATCCTGTGTAGCTCTGGGGCTCCCATCTTGGGGCCAGTTTCTGGGCTCGGAGGTTTCTCCGTTCCTCATGATCAGGGGGTCTGACACGGGTACCTCAGGCGGTTTCTGCGCGGGTGATCTGCAGACAGCCCCCTGTGTCTCTGGGACTCCGGCAGCCTCCGTGCAGGTTCTGAGCACTGGGGTTTGTCTCTGTTTGCACTCTCCGGATTTGTGCCAGTTCCTTGCAGGTCTTCTGCTCTGGTGTTCTGTGGGTGTCCTGTGTAGCTCTGGGGTTCCCGCCATGGGGTCGAGTGGCTTTGGCAGGATGGAGCCTCTCTGCTCAGATGGAGACTGAGGGGTGGGGGTGGGATCTTAGTGCAGACTCTCGGCTGGTAGGTTTCTCTGTTCCTGGCGATCAGCGGGTCTGCAGACAGGTATCTCAGGCAGCTTCTGCGCGGGTGATCTGCAGGCAGCCCCCTGTGTCTCTGGAACTCTAGCAGCCCCCACCAGGCCGGCTGGCCAAGGATGGGCCTGCTGCGGTGTGGCCAGTAAAGGTTGGGGGAGGGGGTCTTCGTGCTTCTCTGTTCTGAAATTCTTCTTTTTCTCTTTTTCATTTTGGATTGCCTCTTCTATTTCTTTGAAAAATGAGGTTGGAATATTGATAGCAATGACATTGAATTTGTAGGTAGCCTTGGGAAGTATTGCCATTTTCATGATATTAATCTTTCCAATCCAGGAGCATGGGAGTTTTTTTTTTTTTTTTCTTTTTTTTCAGAATCTTTTTTTTTTTTAAATTGTGAAAATACTGTACAGAGGGGTTACAATTACATGGGCAAGATAGTGAGTACATTTCTTATCAAGCATTGTAGCCTCCTCCTTTGTTTACCCTTCCAATCCCTTCCCATCCTCCCTCACCCCCACCCAATCCTCCCCCGCCCAAGTTGTAAAGTTCGTTTTTGACATGACAACTTGTACTTCTCATTGTTGCAACAGGTCCACCTGTATCCTTATTTAAATGACTTGTTTTTCCCCTTCCCCTCCACAAGTTGTACTGATATCAAATACAGTGAAAGCAGGGGTTATACTGTGGGGGAGGGACATACAAATCAACAAAGAAATAATCTTATAATTGCGTTAGAAACAAATGCATGAAAGAAAAAAAACATTTAAAATACATATCTTAGGGTTCATTTTCCTAACATCACCTGAGCATGGGAGTTTTTTTCCACTTTCTTTTCTTTTTTCTTTTCTTTTCTTTTTTACTTTGGTTGGTCATAGGGCTTGAACTCTGGGCTTGGGCACTGTTCCTGCACTGTTCAGCTCAAGGCAAGTGCTCTACCGCTTGAGCCACAGTGCCACTTCTGGTTTTCTAGTAGTTTATTGGAGATAAGAGTCTCACAGACTTTCCTGCCCCAGCTGGCTTTGAACCTCGATCCTCAGAGCTCAGCCTCCTAAGTAGCCAGGATTATAGGTGTGACCCACCGGTGCCAGGCTTTCACTTTCTAAATTCTGTTTTGATTTCCTTTTTCAGGTTTTTAAAGTTTTCATCATAGAGGTCCTTCACTCCTTTGGTTAAGTTAATATCTAGGTATTTTTTTTGTGTGGGGAGCTAATTCGAATGGAGTTGCTTTCCTGATTTCAGCCACGCTTTTCTCATTGTTGGCATACAGAAAAGGCACTGATTTTTCAGGGTTAATTTTATACCCTGCTACTTTGCCAAAGTTTTGAATCAGCTTGAATAATTTGGGACTGGAGTCCACTGGATTCTTTAAATACAAGATCATGTCATCTGCAAATAGGGAGAGTTTTACTTCATCTTTCTCTATTTTGAATCCCTTTTATGTTTGCATCTTGTCATATTGCTATAGCTAGGCATTCTAATACTAAATTGAAGAGAAGTAGAGAGAGTGGATATCCTTGTCTTGTTCCTGAGTTAAGAGGAAAGGGCTTTAGTTTTTCAGTATAATGCTGGCTGTAGGTTTGTCATATACAGCCTTTATTGTAATGTTCCCTGGATTCCTAGTTTTTCCAGAACCTTCATCATAAAGGGGTGTTGGATCTTGTCAAATGCTTTTTTTTGCATCTATTGAGATAGCCATGTGGTTCTTATCCTTGCTCTTTTTGATATGATGAATTATATTAATTGATTTATGTATATTGAACCAGCTTTGCATCCCTGAAATGAATCCTGTGTGATCATGGTGTATGATTTTTTGGATAAATTGTTGAAGTTGATTGGCCAAAATTTTGTTGAGAAGTTTTCCATCAATATTCATCGAAGAAATGGGTCTATAGTTCTCTTTCTTTCATTAGTCCCTGCCTGGTTTTGGGATGGGGGTTAGGATGGCTTCATAGAATGAGTTCGGTAGTGAACCTTCTTGAATTTCATTGAAGAGTTGGAGGAGTATTGGTGTGAGCTCTGCTTTGAAGACCTTGTAGAATTCCACTGTAAGCCCATCTGGTCCTGGGCTTTTCTTAGATGCGAGTTCTCTTATTTCTGTTTCTATTTCTATTGCTTGACATGGGCCTTTTAAGATGGTTTAACTCATCTTGGTTTAGTTTTGGCATGTCGATATTTGCTAAGAAAAGGTCCATTTCTGCTGCCAGGTTCTCAAACTTATTAGTATAAAGATTTGAGAAATATTCCCTTATAATGTTCTGAATCTTGGTTGTTTCTGTGGTGATGTTTCCATTCTCAACTCTGTGTTTATTTATTTGGGTATGTTCTCTTTCTGATAAGATTTGCTAAGTTCTGTCAATTTTGTTAATTTTTTCAAAGAACCAACTCTTTGTTTTGTTGATTCTTTCTAATTGTTTTGGATTCTAATTCCTTTAATTCTGATTTAATATTAATTAGCTCTTTCTGTCTACTGGATTGGGGTTTATCTTGCTGCTCTTTTTCAAAGAGGTTCAGATGTCTCATTAAATTGTTGGTTTCAGATCTCTCCAATTTGTTGATGTAGAAACTCAGAGCTATAAACTTGCCTCTGAGTCCTGCCTTTGCTGTGTCCCAGAGGAGCTGGTAGTTTGTGTGTTCATTTTTGTTGGCTATCATGAACATTTGAGTTTCCTTTCTAATCTTTTCCATAACCCACTGGTGATTCAACAATGTGTTGTTCAGCTTCCATGTGTTACAGAACTTTGTTTGGTGGCTTTTGGTGTTGAGTTCTAATTTTATTCCCTTGTGGTCTGAGAGAATGCAAGATATAACTTCAATGTTTCTGAATTTGTACAAGTTTGCTTTGTGACCTAAAATTTGGTCTATTTTGGAAAATGTTCCGTATGCTGCTGAGAAAAATGTGTATTCTGATGCTGCTGGGTGAAATATTCGGTAGATGTCTGTTAAATCTAGTTGCTCTATGCAGTTGTTTAGATCTGCAGTTTCTCTGTTGAGTTTTTGCCGAGTTGATCTATCTAATGGGGATAGTGGTGTGTTAAAGTCCACAACAATTAATGTCTTTGGATCTATGTTCGATTTGAGGGAGGATAATCTTTTATCTGGAGGCCTGGCTCAAGTGGTAGAGTGTCGGGTCTTCATCCATCCCACAAAAGATGGACAGGGTCTAAGGAAAGGTAAGTGCGGCCGCTCTCCCATTCCCCAGCCTCCCTTAGCCTGGGAGACAATCAGACTCAGTGGGGAGTCAAGTCAAGCAGGAAAACTCATTTATTAACACAGAGCAAGCCTCTTTTAAAGCAAAAAAGAGCCGGTGGCATGGCAGGGAGGAAAAGGAACCAATCACTGTAAAGGTCACATCCTATCATGAACTTAAGCTTCCACAGGCTGGTTACACACTGAATGTAAAGCAAATTGGGCTCTGCCCACTCAACTCCCTCTCAGCGCCATCTTTGCTGCCCATGTGCTTCACAGTAGAGCACCTGCTAACAGTGGAAAAATCTGAGTGGGAGTGAGAGGCACTGAGTTCAAGCCTCAGGGCAAGCATAAAAATTTTTTAGGGAAAAAATATCTCACAAATAGTATGTAGTAAATCCCTGTTTAAGTTGAAAATGCTACTTTAAAGAAATAAAAATGGTAAGAGATCAAGAGAATCAAACTTCTTTGAGTTTTAACTCACTAACATAGACAGAATAAAGGACAAATATTTTGCTCTTATCATAATGATTTTAGTTTATTTGAACTATGAAGATAAATGTTATTTACTTCTTATTTATTGAAAACTTAATGTTTTATGTAATGCCCAGATTTCCATCCATGCCTTTAATATATTCTATTAATATAACTCAAGGAAAAATTACAAAACTTGCTTAAGTGTTGTATGACAAAATCCAATTTAAATATTTCTCAATGGAGCACAATTTTAAGAACCTGCCTTGTTTTAAGATAATAAGATAATTGTATCAATGTGATGTACAGATTTTAGAATACTATCTTCAAAGTATTGTTTGTCTTGAGTTTCCTACTTGATGTGATGTACTTTTTTATAATACCTACTTTGGCTTTTTAAAAGTTTTTTTTTATAGCACAAATCCATTATTTTACTAGTTTTGTACTATCAAAGAAATCCTTTGTAGAAGAAATGCATACAGATCTAAGTAGACCTGATACAGAATTGGGTCTTTCTCTTGAAGAGAGCTTTCTCCACAGGAAGCTGGGCTTTGTCTAGAGGTAAAGTTCAACTTTGCTAGGTTTTGGCAGTTTGGGAGAAGAATATTTTCTGTTCAGTTTGTTTTTAAACTTTGGACATTTCTTGTGAATATCGCTGTTGCATTGGTTCCCCCCTTGTCCTTTGTCTCACCATTCTTTTTTCTCCTTCCCTTCCCTAGTTCAGATAAACATGTATACAATAACAACAGTTATTTCTAATCCATACCTTGTACTTACCTAATTAAAAAAGAAAAAGAAACCTTATCTAATAAATGATCATTCCACTTAATTTTATATAATCAGAAATAATTTTCTAATTCTTAGTCTTCTCAACAATTTCATATCTATGGTTTGGAATTAGTGAAGACCTTGTAGTCATGTATGAGATCAAAAACCTGCAATTAATGGTAATAGATTATCTCCCAACAATGAATATAATATTAAAAAAATTCTTGGCAGAGTTTATATTATTATTCTTTATAACATTTTTCCATTCATAGTAAAAAAAAATCACTCAAAAGTTGTTTTAACTCCCCCCCCCTTTACTAATAGGGAGATATATTATCTTTAGACAAGTATATTGATGATATTCTTATTCTGTGAATATTTTTTCATATTCTTGCTTACAAATTTTTTATTAGTTTGTTATTTTCATATGTTTGTAGACATTATTATCATTTATTTAGATGCCTGTGGCTTTGCAAATATATTTCACAGTCTATCAATGTTCTATTGTTTTACCACTTAGAAAAGATACTTTTTGTGATTATATAAGACTATTTTTCTTATATGAATTTATTCCTGTCTTGCTTCATAAGCTCCTCTCTGATTCATATTTACTTTTTGTTCTTACATTCAATTGTAAGGCTATCCCTTAGACACTTACAAATAAAGACACAGAAATTCAAACAAGTTTTGTTGAGTAACCCTAACCATTGTAATAACGTTTGGTACATACTCCACTGGACATCTGGTATTAGACAACTGGCAATCTCTCCAACTCTGAATACCAAAAAAGCCTTAAATATTCTTTAGCAAACTATTCCTTGTAACTCTATACTGTAGGACTCACTCTCCCAGCTACAATGTGTTTTTGAGTAGATTAAGCTAAGAAGTACAGGGTTTAAATAAAAATGAGTCTAACTTACATGTGGGTTTTGTGTTACAGCTAAAAGATGTTTTTCTTTTTAATGTTTTGTCTGATTAATGAAGGCCTTTTAACATTCTTAGCAAAATGTTTCCTGACTTTTATATGGTAGAAATGTAAGATTTTTCAGAACAGAATGATTCTTTTGTACAACAACCAGATGTGACTGCATGTCTCCTGCTAAGTGAATTTATTTCATCCATGCAACATATAGAAAGTTCAGTTTTGTTTTTAGGGGATTTCATTCATTAAAATATAGCAAAATCTGTTGTTGGAGATATAAAATACAATCTCTGTCAAATCAGTGCATTATAATTTGCAAACATTTATATTTGCATAAGTTAACCTTAACAAATCATTTTTGGAAGTGACAGAATTGTCAGCACTGGTTTGAGTTATGACTTTGGCTTGTGACAAGGAAATAGTACCAAAAAGATTACTGGGGATTTCTTTTGAAATATTTATTAATCTCTTACCTCTTTTGCAAGAAAAGCATTTAATTTAATCATCTTGTAACAAATTATGATATGTATAATGATGAATGACCTGAAGTATATATCATGCATTCAGATTCCTCTTTTTAGGAGAAAAATACCATATTCAATGTGTAGTATATAAAAATATGGCATAGTCACTTCAAATACTGCATAGCCACAACAATAATTAAGTAGTTTATTATTCTGGGCTTCTTTTTCAGTAGAAAATTGGTAATTTAGGAAAAATATTTTTAAAACATGTTTCAGTGATGAGCTAGTGTCTTAGTCTTTTCATCCTTACAGCTCATAAATAGAATTTGATTCCTTACAATAGTAGAACCTAGAAAATTTATGACTAAAATGTTAGCAAATTCTTTATCTAGGAAGAGTCTATTTTTCTGTTTCCACAACAATTTTTGCTCAGTGCAGACCTCAAAGGTTTGAAAGTTTTGACTAATTCTAGCATTGGCTCTAAAGTCTAAATTCAAAATCTCTCTTAACTGTCCCCCAAATCAGACTTGAGTAGAATTCAAGGTATCATTCACTCTCTAATGTACACTTGTGCAATTAAGCATGTCAGGAGCACTGGACTGGCATGACCATTCCAAACAGGAGACATGGGAAAGGAAGAAGAATAAATTGGCTCAAGCAAGTTTTCCACATTGAAAACTCGAGAATGATCTTCTCTAACTTGAGATTGCCCCCTATAGGCTTATTAGGTTTACTACAGCCCTGCCACACTTTAGGCAGATCAATCCCTGTGGTAGCCTAGTCTCTACAAAAACTATGTGTCTTTGTCTTTGGCTAGTGCTAACTTAGGTTGCAATCTTGCATTGAGAGTTATTCAAGCATGGTGTCTCCAGAGGGCTAAAGACTGGCTCTGCTTCTCTGCTTACACTTGCTAATATGCTACTCATGGATTCCTTTCGTTTTCTTTTATCACACAAAGTTTTTATCCCTCAATCAATTCTGAAAGGTAGCTTTCCTGGGTACAGTAGTCTATGTCAGCTTGAATTAGCTTTCCATGCCTTGCTTACATTTAGTATTTGCATCGAGAATCTACTATTTTCCTAATAGACTTGCCATTGAAGTCACTTGGTCTTTGGCCTTTGCACCTTTCAATATCCTTTATTTATTATCTTTAGCAATTTTACTCTTTTGTGTCTGGGTATATTTCTCCTCTGACCTTGTATGTTTCATGTTCTATACCCTCCATCACATGGGGAAGTTTCCTGCCATTATTTTGTTGAGTGGGATCACAATGCCTTTAATTTTTATTTCTTCTTCCTCATTTATCCCATCCCATGTAGATTTGATCTTTTGATGGAATTCAAGAGGTCTTGCAATTACCTATGGTATCTTCTATGTGTTTTTGCAATGCTTTTAATTGTTTGATATTATTCCTCTGCTGTACCTACAATATCTAACACCTGATTTTCAACTTATTCTGTTCTAGGTTTTTGACTGTTTTATTTGAGAGATTGAACTATTTGTCTCCCAGAGGTGTTTTTACCCACTGTTTATTTTACTTACTTTAGATTTTTAAAGTTTTATTATAAAGGTGATGTACAGAGGGGTTAGACTTATGTAAGTCAGGCAATCAGTACATTTCCTTTTGAATAGTGTCTCCTAGGTTTTCCTGTCCCAGCTTCCCTCCCAGTCAAGCTGTATTACTGTTCATTGCCAGCATAGTGTCTAGTGGGTTTCACTGCTGAATTGGTTCATGCTTTGTCCCACCATTTTGGTGATTCCCCCTTCCCTCCCTTAATCAGATAAACTTATATACAATACAAGTGATACAGACATAACAAAACAGTGACAGAAAGGAATAAACCAAAGAAAAAAGGAAGAAGAAGAAAAAAGAACCACAAATAATATAAGAAAACAAAACAAACAAACAAACCAAAACCTCTTGCTCCCATTTCTTGGAGTTCATTTCCACAGTTTATATTTTTTATTCTCTTGTTTATTTGATTTCTCTTGTTTTTTTTTTTTTTCAATCATTGCCTGGACTTCCTCAGCTCTCATTTGAGTCTTTTGTTGTCATGCTTTTTGTATGTTTGATAGTGACACAATATCTTGTTCATTTAAAAGTTTTGCGATCTTTCATTGAGATTTATGCAACTCTGTTCAGGATTTGTGGAGGTTTCAGTCTCCTGAATAGTCTTAGTTGGTGGTTTGTTGCAACTTCTGTAAGATGGCTACATGGTGGTTTATGGATTGGAAGGCTGGTTTCAGCTGACAAATATATTTAATTTCTGCACTCAAGTCACTGTGTGGGATTCTTTATCTCTGAGGATAAAGAAGCTCATTTCAAAGGCTTTTTTATGTTGTAATCTGTATTATTATGTGCTTTAAGTTCTAAAGAAGACAATTCACTGCCTCTATTTTGATTGTTTTAATGACTATAGGATCCAGGTTGTACCTTTCTGTCTAGGAAGGTCTTCCTTAACCAGGGTGGAAGTAAGACTGTGATTAAGGAGATAGTCCTGTTGGAATAATTCTAGGTACTTTATTATGTAGGTTGAGAGAGATCGAAGTGAATCTTCATGGGAGAGATAAATGGGATGAGAAAGTGAAGTTAGCAGAAAACCTTTAGTTAAAGCTGTGTTGGGTTAGGGCTCACTAGAGGTGAAGACAAGAGAAGTAAATAGGTATGACAATCATACAAGAAAGAAAGAAGGAGGAACATGACCGAGGAGGAGAAAAGGTAAGAAAAGGTAAAAAGAGATAGAAAAGAAGAAACAATCAGGCAAGCAAACTAATAAAATAAGGGTAAAGGTGCAGAGTTGGAAAGAATACGAAGACATGAGTCATTTACCAACTGGATGGAGCTTTAGGAAGGCAATAAAACTATATTTTTGAGAAGACTAAAAGACATGTGGTTGCTTTCTGATATGATGATTTTAGTTAGAAGGCAGCGGGACATAACAAACTCTAAGATTAAATGGGAGGTGATAACAGGGCCAGATAAAAGAATAAAGATATGAAAAGATGGTCTTTTTATTATTTGCTGAAGAAAGAAAACAAATATAATCAAAACAATTGAACTAGCACAAGAACAAGGGCATACCTACTTATATATAGCAATTGCATTTTTTTGAGTTTTTTCATAAATGTATGTGTCTATTTATATATAGATTTCTCAGAAAATTGCAGTAATTTTAGGATAAATGTGGCTTCTTCGCTTCTCTCAGCAGATGTCATGTGTGTATAGGGGGTAATGACTTCAGAGGTCAAGCTGATTCTTTTGTTGTTCTTGTTGTTTTTTTGTCAGTAGTGGAGTTTGAACTCAGGCCCTGGGTACGGTCCCTGAGCCTCTTGGTGCTCAAGGCAATGCTGTACACCTTGAGGCACAGTGCCACTTCCAGTTTTTGAGTGGTTCATTGGAGATAAGAGTTTCACTAGTACTTTATTGCCCAGGCTGGCTTTGAACCACAATCTTCAGATCTCAACCTCCTGAGTAGCTAGGATTATATGGGTGACCCACTGGTGCCCAACTCAAGCAGATTATGCTCATGCTATTATTGTTTGTTTCACCTAAAAATTCCCAGGATACTTAAATATGAGGCTGTGTCATTGATGCCTCTATGAGTGCTCCTATCCATGCACTGGGCTTGAAGCATTCCATACTTGCCACAAGTAGAAACACAGCTGTCACCCCAGTTTTCTGTTCTCTGGCTCAGCAGGTATTCCCAAGTTACTTTCTTCTGTTTTAGCATGTCATGGGCTTTTGTGCCTTTGCTGTCTCTGGCTTCCTGACTGGGGCCAGCTTAAAACTTGTGTGGCTCCCTGCCAGCATTTCACTCTTCTTTCCCAAGGCTCTTAGGATTGATTTAAACCCCAAATGTCCTATGCACAGTCAAGAAGCCCTATCAAGATGGTAATTCAGCCAGGCATTGCTGGCTCTTGCCTGTAATCCTAGCTACTCAGATGACTGATATCTGAGGATAACTGTTTGAAGTCAGCCTGGACAAGAGTCTGTGAGACTTTTATCTTGAATTAATCACAGAAAGCCCAGAGGTAGCTCTGTGGCTCAAGTGGTACAGTGCTAGCTTTGAGATAAAAGAGCTCATGGATAGTGCCCAGACCCTAAATTGAAGCCCCAAGATACTATCTCTCCTCTCTCTCTTTCTCTTTCTCTCTCTCTCCCTCTCTCTCTCATATATACATATATATAGATGTATAAATGTTTATGTATACACATATATACACATATATATATATACATACAAATATATGTATATATTTACAGGGAGAGAGATTTAATATACTTTTGTATATATGTGTATACATACACTATAAACACTCAAAGATGCACATACATACATGTTAAGTACCTCTAGAACAAGTTGTGCCCTTCCCTGTTCTACTCTCTTCTGAGTAAAATTGCTAAGATAGAATGGATTCTGTACCTTTTTTATGTAAGTAAACATCACCATCTGCCCAGAACAACCATGAGGCACAGAACGATAAATGATTTATTCACACTAATAAAACATACCACCTGCAAACATCATATTATATCAAGGACACATGAACACCTGGACTTTTTGGATTATAGCAAAGACAACAGGCATATGAGCTTATCAAACACAGAGGCCAATAAATGAGGTAGTAATCTCACCTAAAATAAATAAAAGAATGGAAACTTAAAATTGCAGCATGGAACACTGGCTCATCACTCAGTCATGGACTGCTATGATGTACATATCATGTCATATGCCAAGGAAATTACCAGGTTACAAACTTCCATCTGTCCTTAGACTTCAACCTTGCACCGTCATTCCTGTTGCTGATGCAACCTACTTTGCAATATATAGTCAGAGCCCTTCACTTAATGAACTTGGTAATGGCCTCCTTAACTCAAAGCTTTACCACATTGAGTGGCTTATTTTTGGACTTACATTGACTCTCTGAATTGATTTTTGCCTCTTTCAATTCTATGACCCTTTTACATCCTTCAAACTTTTTGCAACAGATACACCTGTGTGACATATGGGGTGTTGTTTGAGTTAAATGAGTTTAGGGATATTCATGACTAAGTTTGGGTTGGCATAAAGAATTGAGGATTGCCATTTACATGACTCCTAAGTGAAATTAAGAGTTTTCACTGAAATAAAGCCCGTGAAATGGAGTTACCTTGTGACTCTATTTAAGTTCAATAAATTCTGACATTGTGAAAGAACACAGACTTGTCAGTCTGTGTTAGTAGCTTGCTCATGAAAGTGGGTCTTGGAATGAGCATGTTAAAATGTCTGACCAAGAAGAGCCTAATTTACAGTAACATGATTTCACACTATTTCACTGTGTTGCAACATGCATTTATTATTCTTTTTGTTGCTCTTGTTGGAAAATAGTCAACATATAAAATGAAATGTAATATTAAAACTAAAATCTTTATTAAATTAAGATTATTCATTACCTTAGTTTAACTAAGACTAAAAACTCTCTTACACTTACATATTGTGTGAATGTGTGTGTGTGTGCATATATGTATGTGTGTTTTGATTGCTGAGGATGGAACCCAAGGCCTCACACATACTAACCTCATGCTATATCACTGAGAAATACCCTCAACCTTTTTGCTTTTCATTTTTCAAGAACATGTATCTTAAACATACATAGAATATATTTTTTAGTATATTTTGGAAAACATATTTGAATTACTGTTTTGCACAGGTGAAATGTGTTTTTCAAAAGTACCACAGCAAACATAAGTATTTTTTTCAATTATATTTATAACAGTCTTAGCATAATAGTATTCTTTCAAAATGACTTCATAGGGAGGGAAATTACAATTCTAGAAACATCCAGAACTTTCATGTATCTCCATAAATCTGAAACAAAGCATCAGGGATATGGCTGCCATGAGAGTCAGGTAGAATCAAAAGGTAGAAGAGGGAACTAGTGAACAGTAGACAGACCAGGTGGGAACCAGATGTATTGAAATCTATCAAAGTAACACAGCCTAACACAAGACACTAAGCCAAGTGAAGAGAAAAAGAATCTACCACAGTGGGGCTGCAAGCAGAAGAGAAAAGTCAGGAAAATCTACAGGCACACCAAATGGTGCTTAGTAAAAATGAAAGTTTAAAATGTGACATCTGCATGCCATGCAGCAAACAGATGCTGGAAAGGAGGCCCCCGTGCCTTCTTACTGAGGTAGGATGTTTGTGCTGATGTTTTAGAAAGGAATTACCTTATAAGAGGCCTCATAGCCAAATCTTGTGGCTAAAGAGAAGAGAAGACCATGGGTTTTCACATCTTTAAACCCTAGGCCCTCACCAGCCCACTAGTTAAGTGAGCCAGTGTAGAAAAAGGAAGCTGTTTATGATGTTTATGAGGTGATAAGAATTGAGTATGATAGAAGAGTATAATGCATGTAGGTGAAAATGTCACAATGAAACTTTTTTTTTATTTTGTATAATCATATGTTGAAGATGAGCAAAGAAACATATACACACAAATCTTTTCATGTACTGTATCTTGAGCTTAAATAAATAAATACATATATATATATATACACATACATACACATGTATGTATATAGGCTAAATATCTTTAGCCTATATATATATATATATATATATATATAGGCTAAAGATATTACTTGTGACTGTAAGGAAATAAATTTCTTAGTTGTTTATGTAATTCTATAAACATGTACTAAAGTGTACCATATTTTCAATCCTAAACTCACTTCTAGGTATTCAAACAGCAAAGCTTTGTTACTTGACCTTAAGCAATGCATAACAAATGCAATACTAACCATTAAATATAAGTAAGGAAATGGAAACAGGAGGTTGTTTTGTCTTTGTTGCCTGTCAGACTGAGAATAGACTTAATCAGAGAAAGCGTTCCAGTGGAGATCATTGGTGAACTATTTTATACTTTTGCTGAGAATCTGTGCCAGTGTTGCATGGCAGAAAGGAGAGTGGATGGTAATTTAAAAAGGGAGCCATCCTAGCAACATCGGCTGTGGGAGACTGTATATGCTGTCAACTCCATTCTATATGAAAATAGCTCTGCAGGAAATTGCATATTTTAGGGAGAAATTGTAAATGTAAGGAGGTGGAGATGTGACAGAAGGCCAAACCACAGTTGATAACTGAGTATCAAAAGGAGTTTGATTCTCATCCTGTTGGTAATTTTGTGATTGGTGTATTTTAAGCAAGAGAATGACATATTACACATTTTAGAGAAGAGATGAATAAGAAGTTATCAATATTGGAGGCTGAGTGATGAGATATAAGTAGAGCTATCATGAAAAAAAAAAACAGGATCTACATTAAGGCAACAGCTCTTTGTGAATAGAAAAATCCAGACAAATAAGTATTGTTTTGGAATTCTTAGAGGGTAGAAGTCTATTAAGACTTCTGTTGTCAATGATCTAGTTAGGGCTATTGAATATTTGGTATTATGATTCCCCAAACACAAGTGAAAGATTCAATAGCATGTAAAGTAGGGAGAAAGATACTGGGTTGAAATTTCCCATAAAAAGTGAAGATTTCCAGCAGAAAATCAGATCTATGTCTGGAGCTCAGGGAAAATGAGCTTTGAAAATACAAAGTTGGGAGTCACATACTATTCTTATGTTTATTACTGTACATTTCTATTATTAGAGTGGAAAAATTGTTCTCCAGTGAGATTTAAAATTATAACCTGAAAAGCAAGTAAAAAGAATATTTCCTTATTTAAGCAATATATTAAACATCAAAGGCACATGAATTATTTAAAATAGTTTCAGTTCATTTCCTCCTTTTTATCTTTTTTGATAGAATATTTATATGTTGTCTATTACTTATCATTGAAGAAGAATGCATCTTCACATCCTTATATTAACAGGAAATTGAATACAGGCCATTACAATGAAGGGCTACAGTAATTTAATATGACAATGACTTTTTAAAAAAACTTTATTTTTAAGCAAAATGTTAGCCATCTCATATATTTGTGATAAGTTTTTACAAGAAAACTCCAAAGGACACTATAGTAACATGGTAATAATATTCCCTATCCTTTCAAATAACCTGCAATTGAACAACTAAGTATCAGAAAGTATGATCAATGTTTCAACTAAGGATCTTACCTAGCAGAAAATGTCTGGTTTAAAATCTTGGTTGAGAATAAAATAATAGGCTGATCAATTGTACTTTTTGGAAAGGAGATCCTTATTTTTGTAATGGTTAGCTTTTAAAATTATTACCCTTAAGTAGCAATTATTAGGTGTTATGAAAAATACAAATTGTAATTAGATTCTGCAATATTCTTTTGTGTATAATAAAGAATAATGTGCCTGGTGCCAGTGTCTCATGCCTGTAATCCTAGCTACTCAGGAGGCTGAGATCTGAGGATCGGAGGTTCAAAGCCAGCCCAGGCAGGAAAGTGCAAGAGCCTCTTATCTCCAATCAACCACTAGAAAACCAGAAAACATCACTGTGGCTCAAGTGGTAGAGTGCTCGCCTTGAGCTGCAGAGTTCAGGGACAGCGCCCAGGCTCAGAGTTCAAGCCCCACAACCAACCAACCAAAAAAAAGAAGAATGCAGAATTGTCTTAGACTCATGTGCAATGCTTCCTTAGCTCTACTAAACTAATGTAAATTTCCCCAAATTTGAAATTGTAGAACTTGAAATCACAAGTTAATAAGCAAACAGGAACATTTTATTTTGCTGGAAAAATCTTGGCTGAAAATGATTTTGCTAAATATATCAGTTGACAAATGGAATAAAAAAGATGGAAGGTGAATAATTTAGAACACATTGCAACTACACATGAAAAATCTATGAAAAATGTTTTCCAATATGGGATTGCTGAGCAGGGAAATTCCTTGGTGAACTCCCTTTTCAGTTAAGACACACTAAAAATAATGAATGACAGGAAAGCAATACAGGCTCTGCTTGGGGATAGGAGGCAGGTTTGGAGAGCAAAAAACGTGAGTGAATGGGTGAATATGGTCAAAGTACTTTGATGTATGAAAACAGAACAATGAAAGTTGTTGAAATGGTTTGAGAGGAGGGTGAGAGGACTATACAGGTATGGTGACTTTGGTCAGGCCATATTTATATGCATGTATGGAAATGTTACAATGAACCTCCTACCCCACCTTGTGCAACTAATCTATGGAAATAAAGATCATAAAAAGAGAAGTACTAATTTTCTATGTAAAGATTGAAATAATTAAAAGATTTAAAAACTTTAATGATCACAGTTGAGATTAAGTTCCTTCCATTATTGCACCTATAAATTCTGTATCACAAATGAACAGTGGCTTTTTGGTGGTTAATTTAGGATACGAATCTCAAGGAATTTCCCACCTTGTCTGACTTCAGAGCTCAATCCACAGAAGTTAGCTTCTTGAGTAGTTAGGATTATAGGCTTGAGCACTGAGTTCGTTCCATTTTTTTTTAAGGTAGAGGAATGCTTAATCATTTGTTAGCTTAGCGGTATTTGATTCTGGAGTACCTGTTTTAAAAGAGAAAATTATCTGCATAGATCAAGGGAAGGCCTGCTTTAAAACTTTTTAGTAGCCATGTAGACTTACTTAGAAAATTTTGCATGAATCATAGTGTCTATGTTTCTTACCTGCATCAATGAGTAATATGTTCTAAATGAATGCAATGGAGCTAAGGGAGGTCATATGGTCCAAATTTCATATATCTATATCTATATATCTATGATAGCATAAACTAATAAATTGTAATACTTTTATATTTATTATGCCATTTAAAATATACTACTGTTACTGAAATATATTTTTAAGGATTTATTTTTTGAGATACTTTTTTATTATTAAGGTTTTTTTTTGTGAAAATACGGTACAGAGGGGTTACAATTACATGCGCAAGGTAATGAGTACATTTCTTAGCATTGTTACCTCCTCCTTTGTTTTCCCCTTACCATCCCTGCCCTCCCATCTCCAAGACTACACTCCCCACCCCTGCCCCCTGTCAAGGTTGTAAAGTTTGTTGTTTTTTTTTTTAAGGATTTATTAAAGAGCAATAAAGCAGACTATTCAGATTATTCATGGTTGGTGTTTGGACAACTACAATAGAGTATTTTTGGTCAGGAAAAAATATTTGGCTTAACTGTGTACATAACAAAGAAATGTGTAAATGAGAGAAAATTACTAAGAGGAAATGAGGTATAATGGGGGATCTGATTAAATTTACTATTATGATGCCTACTGAAGGAAAGCTAGGCTGATGAGATGTTGAAAGGGGTGGTGACAGTGGATGAAAAGACTAATTACATAATGAGGAGATCCAACCAATTAGGCAGGGGATTTAGACTCATCTGACTTAGTAGCCTTCCTAGAACTGGACGGTATAAAGATGAAAATGAAAAGTGAAAATCAGAGCTTAGTTGAGAAGAGAGTTGAGCAGAGCTTGGTTAAGGAGATCATCTTGCCATGACAGTTAAAGCTCCTTCCAGTATATGTCTCAAAAATGCTCAAAATTTTATTGTTGTTTCTAAAAGTAATGCAAAGAAAAATTTTAGTCTTAAAAACATGCTAAAAAAACCCTGTATTTTCAGCACACTTGTGAAAAGAAAGGTGTGCTTTACTCTGAATATTGAAAATAAAATGAAATATGTAGTAGCAATCATATACAGGCACACTCATATGTAATCATAAATATGGGCCTACCTGCTTTACTTGTGCAAAATGCATACCTTTGCAAGATCTCTCTTATTGTTTCAGCTTAATGTTTATTAGATTAATATTGTATTTATATTTCCATTAGGAAATGCTAAATGAAGGGTTTTCAATTTTATATACTAACCATTTGTTCTAAAGTATTTCCATACAAATTAAAAACTATTCAAGCCATCAAATCAGTAAGTCCAACAATTGATTGAACAATGAAAATAAACAGTTATATATCTTGTCTGCTATCCTGCCCTATCTCCTGATGTTCAGTATGTAAAAAATATCTGCAATCTTAGCAGTATGAATAATAGATTAGAGGAGACTCCTTGGTCCACTTTAGCCTGGAATGCCTTGCAACCCATGGGAAATCCCTCTTTGCAAGAAGGATGTTCAGTGGGGGACAAGGCCTATCTATTCCCCATGAAGGGAGGACATTAGGTGAATAAATAGAATTAATGAAGCTCCTAACTGTGCAACACAGAGCATGAAATTTGAGGGCATTGGTGTGAATGAATCCACTTTGTCAGGCCAAATGTGTTGCTCTTACAGAGAGTACTGTTTTCTTCCTGCCTACAGGCAGAACTTGTAGCAGACTAGCATAACATATTATAATGTTTCCAATATTTAATAATTACATCCATCTCCAATTTAGTAGTTTATACACCACCATGTTTTTCAGATGTTTCTGTGTTCTTGCTTTTACCTGATTAGGGATAATAGTCTCAGTACATTTTTCTACTTGTAAAAAAGACAAGCAACCTCGTTCACCTATGTGTCCTTCAAAATAAAGTCAATGCCTTTTTCTAGAATCCACCTGAGAATGGAAAACTGTGATTTGGAGCATTGTAGTGCTATACCTGTTAATATATTTTGTGTGCCTGACACATTTGTCAAACCTAACAGTATATTTTGCTATGAATAATTTCCTGACATTTGACCCGATCTTGCACAGTAATATTTTGAATCAACTTTATTTAACTTCATAGAGTGATAATCACAATAAGCATTGGAAAATACCTTTCTTCTCCCTTTACTTCCCACCTGCCATCTATTTCTCATTTCTGCTCATGAGCTCTTAGGCATAATTGGCTTTTAATTAATGATATACTTATGAAAGTGTTTTTACTCTAAAATGTAGATATTTCTGTTTTGAAAGTCAAATAAGGTGATCTATGGATTGGTTATTCTTGGATACCATACAAGGTCTTGTTTGCCAGTTTAACTGCTTGTATTTCTCCTCGGGACGATTTCCTTTTCTGGTTCTAGATTATATTCTTCATATTTACTCCTTACTATTTCAGTAATCTACCCTATTTGGAGAATTAAAGTAATCCTTTTATGTCCCATCACTCTGATGCATCATAAAACCAAATACAAGTTTTGTAACTCTGATTTATGTACATAGTTTATTATCTCTTTCTTTCCACTTCTGGCACTGTTGCAGCTTAGATACTTACCACTTGTTGCAGAAATTATCTCAGAGAAAGCAAAGTCTAACTCTTGTTTCCATCTCTCAAAGGGATTTCTCTTAAATACAATGTTTCCTCTTGTTTGTAAATTTACATCACTGAATGATCTTATAGTAAGCTAATATGATGTCTGCATGTATAATTTGTGTTTCATTATAGGACTCACTCTTCCTTATAAAATTTACATGAAGTTTGTTCCTATAGCTTTGCTACCTTATGCATTTGTGCACTTTTACTGTATTCATCATTTCTGTCTTTTAAAATACAACTTTATGTGATACTGAGGATTGAACTCAGTGCCTTATAAGCAATAGGAAACCTCTCTACCATTGACCTACATCACCGATCTCTCTTTACCATATTGGCATATCAAGATAACACCTATTCATCTTTTTAACTGTGAAGTTCCTAATAAATTTTAAAATTTCATATATAATTAACTCATTACATTTTCCCATTTACCTATAGGCAGGCCAAGTTATCCTAGTAAATATTGATAAAATTAATCATTTGCATTTTTATAACCTCCATTGTTCTAGCAGAGACTTTTCAGATATATACATAGGTCCTGGTATGAACTAGACCTAAGAGACAATCAGCCAATGTTGATTCAACTAAAATTCCATTCCATTTAAAACCTTCATCTTGAATCTATGACAGTTGTATTCCCCACAATTTTAGTATGTGATCTCATAAGCATCATAATAATTTTAGTATTGGTTTAATAGTATAATATCTAGATACATACCCTTGTTTACTTCTCTATGTACCTACTTACCGAAAGCCTCAAGATTTTTGCAGCCTTCCTTGATCTTCTGTGGTCAATGTGACAACCCTGTTAAATAAGTGTAATAAATGAGTTTTTGAGGGAGAAAAAATTCACACTTAAATTTTAGATGATAATCTAGAAGGATGGTGTAATTTAACTTTTGAAGTATGCAAATGATAAGCTGCCATCACATCAAAGATAAGAATATCAAACTCAAAACAACTCAAGTTTTAAATCTATAAACTCTCTTTTTAAAATCTCAAACATAGATGTCATGTAGTTAATTAAAACTCACTGGAACATTGTGGTGAAAATTTAACATCAAGTGCCTTCTTTAATGATATCATTGTAGTTTTTTGCTACGTTTGGGAAAAATTGAGTTTATCCAGCTTGGAAAATCTAGCCCAAAACACCCACACACATCCTTCTCTTGTTAATTAGTTTGAGAAGAAATGCAACTTTTCTGTTAAAGTTGTATCGAATGTAATGTATTTTGTATTCTTGAGGATTATTTTAAATGTCTATGTGATAATTAATTTATACATTTTAAATATTTTGTGATAATTAATTTATACATTTTAAATATTTAGGAAGGTAAATAGATAATAGTTGCCTACTTTTCTTATTAAAGCACATGAAGTATAAAGTGGTGAAATATTAGAGTAGAAATATATATATAGGCATATATTTCTAGACGTTAAATAAATTAAATTGCTAGCTTAAGTAATATACTGGCCTTTAAGTTATAACTAGATGAACAAATATTGGACTCAAACATTTTGCTGGTTGTTTATGATCCAGAAGTATTAAACAAGAAATCTTTGTATATAAATGGCAAAAAGTCACTATTATGAACATTAGCTGTCAATTTTTAATAAAATTGAATGCATTCTGCAAGTTGTTGCAATCATGATCTGACAGTATATGAAAATACCATTTAATTACTGTTGTGCACTTTATCTTTGTGTCTTCATGCTTCATTAATTAGGGACTGACTCTAAGTTCATATTCATCCTATGTGTCATTCTCTTCTAGATAGATGATTTTACCCTCCAGTGCCAAATTATGAAATGATTATGTTACCAAAGACATTTCTTTATTTTGTAACAAATTCAAAGACCAATTTGTGTATTATAAAAATAGAATATTTTAGGGCTGGGAAGGTGGCTCAGTGGTAGAGGGCTTGCTTTGCATGCATGAGGCCCTGGGTTCGATTCCTTGGCACCAAATAAGCAGAAAAAAAAGCCAGAAAAATCGAATATTTTAAAAATTTAATCAGCAATATGCTAGGGACATTTCTTTTAGGAACTAATAATGAATGCTTAAAATCAAAAGGTTGTGGACAATGGTATAGAGTTTTATATGTGAAACTGAACCTGGAATAAATATGTATTATCTTTCTATCTCTCATGAAATCTTATTTTTTATTTTATTTTTATATATTTTATTGTAAAGATACTGTACAGAGGGGTTACAGTTGCACAAGTAATAAGTACATTTCCTATCAAGCATTGTTACCCCCTCTGTTGTTTTTCCCCTTCCCAACTCACCAGTTCTTCCCTCCCCCAGCCAAAGATGTAAAGTTTGTTTTCAACATAGTATCTTGTACATCTTGTTGTTATAATGGGTCATCCTCTATCCTTATTTCAGCATTTTATCTTATTTATTTTTACAATTTTTGTTCCTTCAGAGCATTTAAAAGTCAATTTTTACTAAATTAGCATTTAGATTCAACTTGTCTTGATCTTCACTACTTGTAAGTCATCATTAAGATCATATTAGTATTGGCTTCAAATTGTGGCTTTGGTTTATGAAACCTGAGAGTATGATAGTAAAAGCCCCTTCAGATCTTAATCCTTATCTCTCATCAGAATGTCAGAGGATATTTTTAGGACTGACTTTTAAGAATTTTAGAGCTGGACTAAAAATTAGCATCTTAATTAGATAGTTTAGTTTGATAGTTTGATAGTTTGATATCTTAATTGATAGTTTAGTAACTTTATTTTCTAGAGGTACTTTATTTCGATCATGTTTGGCCAATTCAATTTATCAAATAAAGTTTAGAAGCTTTGAAATCTTAAGTACATAGCTATGTTTTATTTAACAAAAAAGGAAGATTATTATTATAGATGAGAAGGAATAATATTTTATCTATACAATATGCTGAGTGTCTAAAGATGTTATACAGTTAATCAATCTTTATTAATGATGTGGTAAGTATATGTTATTGGTCTAAAGTTAAGACTACCTAATGTGAGATTCATTGGAGGTAAAATTTAGAATATAAGGCATTGATGATAATCACAAGAAAAAATTCCAGATGATTGAAAGTTGTGAATCCAATTCATTTAGAAGATTAAGTAAATACTTTAAGAATAATGTGACTTATTCTTGTGACGTTGCTCATTTGCTCTATATTGTAATATTTGTTCAATGTAAATTAAATAGTATCTCACATAAAGTGAGAAATTAGATCTTTTCTCAATTAGGAGGGAAAAGGGTAGGGGCATGTTTTGCTAATAGATTGTAGTGATAAAACATGATTTTTATCATCATGCTATATAAGTTCAAAGGGAAAACAAACTCTAAAGACAACTTAGTTTTTATTGCCTTTAAATATGAAATATTTGCTTCTGACATTCGACCTTTAGAAAGTATTAGGTTTGTGTCATCTAAATTGGGCAAATGTATATTAAGAAAGGTTATGTCTCTTCAGTATCTTTCTGTTATTTTATAAATTCTTATGAATCAGTTGTTCTTTAAGAAGAACATTCATAAGTAAAATGTTCTTTCCAAATTTTGAAGACTTGGTAAACAAATATCACCCCCAAACTCAGTTTATTTGTAATAATCATGATATGTAAATAGTCCTATGATTACAGAATGAAGAGGAGGAACAATTCTTAGGAAAATATATCTGGGAAGCTTCATGTATATTATATGCTACTTTGGGAGTCAGTCTTTTAAATATCAGCCTTAGATGACTTTAATTCAAATTATTCACAAACCTATTTAAATAAATTGAATGGTTTTTCAGTAACAGTTTTGAGGGAGAAAATTATGAATTCAATTCTGAAGCTAATTTAAAAACAACAGTGGATACTTAAAGCTCTACTAGGTACATACTTCACATGAAAAGTAGGCAGAAAATAATTTGTGATAATTACCTTCACATTATCTATTGTTGGTTTCAAATATTGCATATTTCTCTCCAAAAATTACCTATTGCTTATGTTATTCTTTTCTTTTCTTATTTTACTTTTTCTATCTTTCTATCTTTCTCTTTCTTTCTTTCGTCTCTTTCTTTCTTTTTCTTGTAAAGGTGATGTGCAGAAGGATTATACTTACATAAGTAAGGTAATGAGTACATGTCTTTTGAAGCAGTGTTACCTCTCCCTCTTTTTTTCCCACACCCCCATCCACCCCATTCCCCTTCCCAACTAGTTGTATAGTTCATTTCCAACATAGTGTCTAGTGAGGATCATTGTTGCATTGGTTCACCCTTTGTCCAGGCATTTCTGATTCCTCTTCCCTTCTGCAAATCACATAAACTCCTCATATACAAGACAAAGGGTATTGAAATAAAAAACAGACAACAGGGCGTAAACCAAAGGAAAAAGGAAAAAAGAAAAAAAAAATACTGCTCCTCAAAGGAGGAGGCAGCAATGCTTGATAAGAAATGTACTCATTATCTTGCTCATGCAATTGTAACCCCTCTGTACAGTATTTTCACAATTAAAAAAATTTTTAAAAAGTCTTTGTAAAGCCTAAGAAAAAGAAAAATGACTGAAAACAGTAGATGATAAAAATTTCTTGTTTCCATTTCTTGGAATTCATTTTGATAAGCTTCATTTTATATGGTCATATGCACGTAGCTATTGAGCTCTTATGATCCTCTGCTAAGAATATCTTAAGACATTTTCATTATTCCAAACGAGGACAACACTACTATATTGCAAATTCATAGAGATAGAAAAATAGAATGGTGATTGGCAAGCACTGAGCTGAAGGAAAGATGGTGACTTTGTAATTAGTGGATACAGAGTTTCAATTTAAGAAGAAAGTTTCAGCAATAGATGGTGGTGATGGTTGCACAGCAGCTTAATGTTCCAACACTATTTGACCTCACAGTTAAAATAGTTAGAATAGTAATGTTATGTTATGTATATTCTGTTGTAATTTTTTAAAAGTCTCTTATTAGAGGTAGAGAGAATATGCCTAGAGATCTGTAAGGAAACACACTGGGCAGTATGCAAGCAGTTCCAAATGAATTAAGAGAATTATAAGAGATGCTATAGAGATCTCACATAGTACAATTTTTTTTATCGGTATCCAAGATGGAGATCACCGGTGCTGGGGGGGGGGAGGGGTGGCCTTCCCTCCTCTGCTCCCTGAGAAGGAGTGAGGACATCGGGCTTGTACTCACGCCGAGTCTTGGATCCTGGGTCGTCTCTGGTCTGCAAACTGCAGGATGAAGATGTCCGCTCCTTGTCCGTTCTTGTTGGTGTTGAGTAGAATCCGCTCGTCCGTCCCGGACTCTCTGTGTCTCAGGTATGACCTGCTGGCCGGCGCTCAGATGTGTCTCCTTGGCTTCCCCTCTCTTGACTAACTCTCTGTCCTGTGATGGCACACTTGGTGTGATTCTCTGGCTTAGGACTCTTCACTGGAACTCTAAAACTGCTTTCTATGCGAGAGCTTGTTCAGATTCCAGCTTCTCCTCCGCCATCTTCCCGGAACTCCAGTACAATTTTTTTAAAAGAAAGACTTAAGTAAAAATCTAACAAAATAAAAGTAAGAAATGGGTAAGTGTAGGGAGGGGAGCAAGGGGGAAGGTGGTGAAAGCAGTCAATAATTCATTGTATATACCATAGAATTAAGAAATACAAGGGAAAGGTGGAGATGAGATTGTTGAAGAGGGTGATACAGATCAAGATGTATTGTATTCATATACTGCTTTATTAAATGACACCTCCCTTATACAACTACTTAAAGATAATAAAAATAAACAGGAAGAAATTAAAATAAAATAAGAAGAAAATACAAATGAGGGAAACAGTGCAACCTGTGTGTCTTTGAGTCTGGCTTGCTTCACTTAACATAATTTTACCAAGTCTTTCCATTTCCTTATGAATGGAAATTGCTTAGTTTTATATAAGCATATTTCATTGAATGAATTCTTCAACTTTATTTTTATTCCCACCACCCACTATGGGTGTGATCTAAAAGTGCTACTCCCCTGTTTAATTATTGCAATATTTTTCTGTACTTCTTTTTTCATGGCTTTATTTTATGCAGTAGTTCTTCAAATCAATTAGAGACATATGTGCATATTGTGTAAAGTGGGTCAACTTTTTTTCAAAACCAAATAAATTGAAAATCTCATGGGGTTCAAAAAGAGCAAAGTGTATTTCCTGTTGACTCACATGAGGCACTCAGTCCTGATAGGGTCTGCCGGAGTCTCTTCATGTAGGACCCCATTTGCAAAGAGCAGACAATTGCCCCTTCAAATCTATGTCTATGAAGTCAGTGACAAGCCCACAGGTTTTTCCTTTTAGAAATCTCTTCTAAAATGTTGTTATTGGGCTGTTTACACATATGAAAGAAAAAAATTAAATATGGTTTTATGCTAATTTTATCACATGCATTATTCATCTTATTTCCATCAGTAACTTGTTTTTGTCACTTTACCCTATGTTTTGATGAATACACATTTAGTTTTTTAAAGCAGTTCAATTTATTGGTAGTTTCTTTTTCTTTCTACAATTCCCTATAGCTGTACAACAAATCTTCCTAAAATTTTGCACATGGCTTCCCTGATGTTAGATCTTTGACACTTCTCCATTAATGTTAAAGAAGAAGAAACTGAGTTTAGAGCACACAATATTCATTTGATCCCACATTTTCTTTTACTTACCGTCTTATTCTTTTACTCAGCTACAACAGATTATTTTTGTAGAATTTGAGTTTTAGTCTTCATTTCTCATCACAAAAAATCCTTTTCTCCACTATATGTGTTCAGGTACTCCTACATGCACACAATTTTTTATATAGAATAATTCGTGATTGGTGAAAGATAAAATGTTTCAAGCATACATCCAAATAAGAATATAATGAACTTCATGTAGCAATGAAGATTAACAAGTCCAACCTCACTTCATACAAGCCCACCCAATTAACCAGCATGCTAATTTCAAAGCAAGTATCAGACACAGTAGTTTATATCTGAATATTTGGAATTAATTTCTTTTTTAGTGAAATTATAATTTACATATCCATACTTGTATCAAACCAACATACAAGAAGGTAAATAACAAGTAAAATTTTTCTCTATGTGTTTTACATAATGGTTTAAGAAAAACTATTGTTTTCAATGTACACGAACTAGCTAGTTTTGCCTTTGTTCACGTTAAATAAATGTAAGTTCTGTCCTGTGTTGCCTGATATTTTCCACTTTTTATCTTTGAAATTTGTCCATCTCATTATGGATATATTTTTGCTAAAGTTACATGGGATGTAATTCAGTGTTCCATTGTATAAATATACTAAAATATTGTGGCAAATATTTATATTCCATCCAGCTTGAGGTTAACTATGCATAAGGCTGCTGTGAACATTCCTGTATGTATCTTTATGAATTTAAACTGGCCAAAGAGAGATAAAGATTATTTCCTACCTATTTTCTATTAAATAAAAATGAAACTGTTTGATCAATCTTCAGGCATTTTACCAACTTGAGAAAGTACTGATAGCAAATATCAGTAGTCTGTGGCATAGTCTCACAAAAGAAAATGGCAAAGGCATATGAGAAAAGAATAGAAATCAGATTTATATAGAATTTTCTGATTTATCAGGAAGAGAGTTCTAAAATTAAGTTTTTCTTATTAACTTATTTTATATAATAGTTTTAAAAGTCAAAATCAACTAGTATATATCTGTATTTATAAATATGTATAAATATTATATATAATAATAAAAGTTGTTTACTTACATAAAGTAAATTACTAGCATTTCTGCAAGTAAAAATTTAATTTTAAACATGAACCATATTTTCTCAATATCTAAGCAATGAACAGATTTCCAGACTTGCATTGCAGGCACCTGCTCCTATCAAATTTAGTGAGATTCATTCATATACAACATATGTCATAGAAGGAAAATTTCAAATCTTCTCATGTGCTATTTTATTGTTCTCTTTTTATTAAGATGGGTACTGGTAGATGTGAATACTGTTATTTTATATCTGATAAAGACATTGCTTAGGTTGAGAAATTTTTTAGGGGCTGAGCTTAGGGAAAGTATAGTGATTTGAAGCCCACTCCTGTGGTGTTGTGACTGATCCACCCTCATGCAGTTTTGTTTATTTGTTTGTTTTGGTTGGTCATGGGGTTTTAACTCTGGGGTTGGGCACTATCCTTCAGCTCAAGTCCAGGGCTCTACCACTTGAGCCATAGCATCACTTCCAGTTTTCTAGTGGTTTATTGGAGATAAGAGTCTCATGGACTTTCCTGCCCGGGCTGGCTTTGAACCGTGATCCTCAGATCTCAGTTTCCTGAGTAGCTAGGATTATAGGAGTGAACCATAGGTGCCCGGCTCCTCGTGCAGTTTAAAACATATGTAAGAAACCACTGGAGTCCTCACCAAGCAACATTCGTGTTTTCTTTCCCACAGACTGAATGGAATTTCTTTCATTTTTCTCTGTAGAAAGTTGGCAATTTGTCAGGTGTGACTGCTGGTGATTTCAGGAAGTCATTTAAGTAATTTCCCTTCCATTAGGGCTAATAAGAACCTTTCACAGTTGCTTAATTTTGTACTTTCTGGACCTCAGTTCATTTTTTAATATTTTCAAAATTACTAAGTTTTAACTATTGTTCTTCCTAAGTGTGACTACTTTTTTTCCCAAAGAAAAATTATTTTTTAAGTATCCCTAAGAATAACTGTTCACACTGCACTCATTAATTATTTGCTGATTTTTTTTCCTCTAAGGTATGGGGGAGCTGTAAAAGAGAGAGAAAGAAAGAGGAATAAGCAAATATAGCCATAAATGTACTAGATATTTACTTTCAAACAGAAAACAAATTCTGTAAAAAACATAAAATAGTACAACTTAAAACAGCCTTTTAAACAGTTATGTACGTCATTCTGTAGAGGTGATAACAGAAGTGGTTATTGAATTCCCAGGCTTGCCTCTCACATTAAACTTCAAGAAAGAGCCTGAATATATCCAAGTACTTATGTATTGTGAAGATTAAAGGCAGAAAAATTACCTGGTCCTTAGAAACCAAGAAACCCCTGTCAAACATCAAATTGAATCTATATTAGTTTTAAATTATTAAAAGTGTTATAATCTTACATTATTCTAATTACAGAAACAAGTTTATAGTGACCATTTCTAACCCATTTACTTTTGGATAATTCATGTTAGATGGTGACATCTTTGACTCTGTACTGCTTGCTGTGAAGATGGCAATTACTCTGTGTCTTCTAAGTTTTCGGAGCTATTCCTTGGTGTTATCCATTGAAATTCAAAGAGCACTAAATTTCCTCAGAGTGAAGTTAGTTTTTGTACCGTGCTATTTAGCTAATTCCCCTCTTCGATTCACAAATGACAACTTATTCACTGCAATATCTCACTAAATATCTTGCTCCAATTACATCCTAAAATACTTCTCCCTCCACTATTTAGGGTGTGGGATGCTCAGGCCATTTCTATACCCTTTCTTCAATTGTTTCTCTTTCATTTTAATCTGTTATTTAATAAGGTTCTCATTATAAAGAATTTACTCCTTATCTCATCTCAGATTTCCTACTTTGCAAACTGAATATTGATTTTTAAAAATCATTTTTATCATCTTTCAATAGCTGTCCAAAAGTGTTTCAATCCAACATGTCAATTTATATGTACATGGCATTTTAATTTTAATTTCATTTAACATCTTAGGATTTCAACTCAGGAGCTCACCTGGAAACACAGATCTCTCACTCTCAGCCTCCTGTGTAGTTTAGGATGAAGGGCATGTCCCTGCTCACTCAGCTATAAATTAAATAAGGGTCTGTTGAACTTTTCTGCCAGTGCTGTCCCTAACCATAATCCTCCTATTCCTACCTTCCCAAACAGATTGATTACAAGGTGAGAACCACCAGCTTGTAATTTCACTTTTAATGATGGTAGTGTTGATGATGATCTAGTGATGAATATATTAGGATGAATTTTATTCATGGCATTTTCAAGTTTCTCCTTATTCATAACCCAGTGTGACCACCAAAAAGCAGTCCCAAATTGGGCTCGTGGCTAGAACTCTGAGTAGGTCCTTTGTCATTGTCTCAGGGGTGTAATTAGAGACTTCTCACTTAAATATCTTCATAATGTTTGAAGTGTGTTTTGATTTAATTTTGAGTCCTTTTTTCATATGTTAAGAATTATACTATATTAATCTATGTCATATGATTATGATGAAAGCCTGAGATGAGTAATGTTGTAAAGAAAAGATGTTTGCTTGGCCAAAAAGAAAATTTGTACAAAATGAGAAATATTAAAATTATTCCCTGCATTCTGTCAAACCACTACAGACTAAAATTAGAATGCAACACTAAAAGCCACCATAGAACATTCTCTAACTCATGGAGATTGAACAACACATTGCTGAATGACCAGTGGGTCATTGAAGAGATCAGAACAGAAATTCAAATGTTTATAAAAGTTGACAAAAATGAACATACAAAATATAACTTTCCTGGGACAAACAAAGGCAGTACTCAAAGGAAAATGTATAGCTCTGAGTGGCTACATCAACAAATTGGAAAATTATCAAATTAAAAATTGAATAATGTACCTTAAGCTCCTTGAAAAAGAGGAACAAATGAAACCCCAAACCAGTACATGGAAACAAATAATCAAAATTAAATCAGAAATAAATGAATTAGAGACAAAAAATGAAATCAACAAAAAAAGAGTTGGTTCTTTGAAAAAATTAATAAAATTGACAGACCCTTAGGAAATCTGACCAAAAAAAGAACACACCCCCAAAAAATGTAATTAGAGATGAGAACAGGAACTTCAAGACAGAGGCAAGATTCAGAATATTATAAAGGAATACTTTGCAAACCTTTATGCTATTACATTGGAGAATCTGGAAGAAATGGAAGGCTTCCTAGCAAATATGCCCAAACTAAACCAAAAAGATTTAAACCAACTAAATAGACCCATAGCAAATAATAGAATAGAAATGGCAATAAAAGACCTCCCATCCAAGAAAAGCCCAGGACCAGATGGATTCACAGCTGTATTCTTCAAATGAGAACTCACTCCAAAACTCTTCATTGAAATTGAAAGTGAAAGATCACTACCAAATTCATTCTATGAAACCAGCATAACCCTCATCTAAACACCAGATAGGGATTAATCGAAGACAGAGAACTATAGACCCATCTGTTTGCTGACATCAATACGAAACTTCTCAATAAAAAAAAATTCTGGCCAACAGACTTCAGCAACTAACCAAAAAAATTATACACTAAGCTCAACTGGGAAGTATTCCAGGGATGCAAAGCTGGTTCAAGTGAATTAATGTATTTCAATGCATCAACAGGACCAAGGACAAGAACCACATGATCATCTCAAAAGATGCAGAAAAAACATTAGAGAAGATCCACCACCATTTTATGATAAAATCTCTGGAGAACATAGTAATCTATGGAACATTCCTCATATAGTATATGACAAACATATAGCCAGCATTATACTTCATGGTGAAAAGTTAAAGCCATTTCCTTTAAAATCAGAACAAGACAAGAATGTCTGCTCTCTCCACACCTCTTCAATATAGTGTTGGGATTCCTAGCTATAATAATATGACAAGAGAGAAGGGGATCCAAATAGGGAAAGATGAAGTAAAACTCTCCCTCTTTGCAGATGATATGATCCTGTATTTAAAGAAACCCATAGAATCCTCTCCCAAGTTACTTGAGCTTATCCAAAACTTAGGCAAAGTAGCATTGTATAAAATTAACCCACTAAAATCAGTAGATTTTCTCTATGCCAACAATGAGAAGAGTGAAGTTGAAATCAGGAAAGCAATTCCTTTTATATTAACCTCAAAAAACTATCTAGGAATTAACCAAAAAAGTGAAGGACCTCTATAATGAAAACTTTAAAAACCTGAGAAAGGAAATTCAAACAGATCTAAGGAAGTGGGAAAACCTTCCATGCTTCTAGATTGGGAGGATTAACATTATGAAAATGGCAATACCGCCAAAGGATATCTAAAAATTCAATGCTATACCCTTCAATATCCTTATATCATTCTCTAATGAAATAGAAACATTCTAAAAATTCATATGGATTTATAAAAGCCCTGAATAGCAATAATAATCCTTAGCAGGAAGAAAAGTGCTGGAGCAATATCAATACCAGACTATAGTAATAAAAACTGTAGTAAAAAAAGCAGTAGTAATAAAAGCTGTAGTAATAAAAACAGCTTGGTACTGGCCCAAGAACTGGTCCAAGGACCAATGGCACCAGATATACCACAGACCTATAAGGCACCTGATCTTTGATGAAGGATCCAAAATTACAGGATTGAAGAAAGACGGCCTCCTCAACAAGTGATGCTGGCAGAATTGACAGAAAACTGAAGTTACATCCTATATATCACCCTATACCAGAATCAACTCAAATGGATCAGAGACCTAGGCACTGGTCAATACTTTCTAAGATCAAAGATGACAACAAAACAAAGAAAGACTGGGTAAATGGGATTGCATCAGATTGAAGAGTTTCTGCATGGCAAAGGACATGGCTAATAAATAGAAATAGAAATAGAAATAGAAAATAAATAGAAATCCCACAGAATGGGAAGATTTTTACCAGCTATGTATCAGACAATATCTGAAAATATCTGAAATATACTTAGAGCTCAAAAAATTAAACCCTCAAAAAATAAACCATCAAAAACTCAACAACCTAATCAACAAGTGGTCTGAAGACTTCACAGAACATGTAACAATGGTCAGTAGACACATAAAGAAATGTTCAGTATCTCTGGCCATAAAAGAAATGTAAATCAAAACAACACTGAGATTCCACCTCAGTTAGAATTGTCATTATCAAGAAAGTGAATACTAACAGATGCTAACAGGGATGTGGCCCAAAGTGAGCACTATTGCACTGTTGGTGAGGATATAAACTTGTTCAGCCACTCTGGAAAGAAGTATGGAGGTTTCTCAAAAGACTATAAACAGAGAGAACTTAATTCTCTATGACCCAATTTATCCAATTGATCACCAAAGAGCCCCCACTAAAGCCACCATCACAACCATTTTCATTGCAGCAGCATTTACTATAGCTAAGAAATGGAATCAACCCAGATGTCCCTCAGTACATGAATGGATCAAGAAAATATGGTATATATGCACAATGGAATTCTTTGCTTCCATCAAAAAATGGCATTGCCCCATTCATAAGGAAATGAAAGAGTTGAAAAACTTATATTAAGCAAAGTAAGCCAGACCTGAAGAAATATAGGCTGCATAGTTTCCCTCAGTTGTAATAACTAGAATGTATATAAATCTACAAGTTAATCCAATAGATATCAAAAAACAAATAATCACATTTGAACATGATGAATTATAAAGTACTCTTTAAGCATTGTCACAGTAAGAACCAAGGAAGATATTCTTAGGAGAGGATCACAAAGGTTCAATAGCTATGTGAGCATGACCATATAAAATGATATTAATCAAAATGAACTCATAAGAAATGAAGAGGTTGTATTTATTGTACTGTTTGCAGCTATTTTATTTCCCCTTTGGTTTATTCCCTTTTGTCACTGTTTTTGATTTCTATACTCTTTGTCTTGTATATGTTTATCTGATATGGGGAGGGGAACAGGAATCACAGAAACAGTGTGACAAAGGGTGAATCAATTAAGCAGTGATACTCACTAGAAACTATGTTAGAAATGAACTTTACAACTTGAGGTGGGGAGTAAGGTCAGGAGGGGAAAAAGTCAGAGAAAATGAGGGAGGGAGTAACATTGTTACAAAAGAAAGATTCATTACTTTACTTATGTAACTGTAACCTGTCTGTATATCACCTTAATGAAATTTAAATTAAAAACAAATTTATTACTAATTAATAATGTTAATTTTGTTGACATTGCCATGGGAATGATAAAGATACTTGTTCAGAAAATTTTAAAAACTACTCTCTTGAAAGCCTTTTAAGTAAACATTCTATGCAAAAGTATGCATTATTTTCTTTTCTGATTTTAATGGAGTATTTTTATGTTTTACATTTTACTGTTCTTTAGTGAATTGCTGCATGTTAAGACTGGAAAGAAATTACACAATTTTGAGCTTAAGATAAATATTTTTATACTATTTAAAATTGGAGAATTTTCAGAGCTCCATAAAAAATAATAAAAGATGTTTGTTTGGCTCAGAGAGATCTAGAGGGTCAATGGCCTACATCTGGCTACATACAGCCTTCTTACCTGCTCTTGGAAGAGTGTAGTTCCTCACACCACCTGAGAAATGGGGCCCGCATACATCTGTATTCTGATCACTCTCTCTGCTCTTAGGAAGCTGCCATTATTTCATCATGGAGGCATCTCCTTACGAGCTTACCCAGTCCCCATCACCAGCCAAACACCCCACCTCTAAGCAACAGATTTATGAGTTAAATGTCAACATACCATGCTTGGGGAACAAAGCTCAAACTATGTCCAAACCACAGAAACAAAGTACACTTGAATATCCTACCATTTAGAGCATTATTTGGTGCAGTAAAAGAGTCAAGATCTTCAGCTAAAGATCAAAGAGCAATCATACCATCAGGTTTTTATATGACATTATATTCAAGACTCTAGAAAAATATTATAGTATGTGAAAAATAAAGCTAATGGTTACCATACAGGAAGATGAAGAGGTTTCTGTATATTAGGTACAGTGTAGAGGGTTTCAATACACTTTTAGGACTTTGTTTGGCTTAAATGGAATGTTTAGTTAATAATACATCGAATAGCATCTTATATCTTAGTTCGTAGACAGCTACACCATTAGCTGCACTATTTTCAGTAGATTTTCTGTGTAAATTAGGAGTAGAATTCCCAGAAGTAAAGGAATTCTTCACTAGGAAGCACATTTTTGTCATTTATATACCGCCTATGATTATACTAGGTAATGATATGTGATAGCATACACAAGGATATAAATGAGAACATAGTAGGCTTAACTTTATAAATGCAAACAGTCTTTTGTTATATGCTAACATTTTATAATTGAAGAATTTTTTTCTTTTTAAATTTGTAATTAAAACAAAACTTTTCTCTTTTGTTTCTGGCAGCATTGGGGTCCTTGGATTTGCGATGGGTGCTCCATTACTGAGCAACACCCTCCGTCCAAGCTTTCCTACTTGGGCTCACAAAAAGCTACCCATTTATTATAGTATTTTTAAAATGTTCTCCACAATCAATATTTTCTATGGTTGGAACTATAGGGTTCAAGAAGCATCAGCTAAAGATATACTAATGGCATTTGTCATAAAGTAACAAGGCCTTATTGAAATACAGTAAAGTGGCTTAGTGATCTCAAAACCCTGTGTTTATGTGTAGGTTATAATGTTGGCTAATGTCAGATAACTTACCTCAAAAAAAGTAAGGATCTGATGTAACCTGTATTTCTGTTTGAAATGGTGTGTCTGCTATCTTCAGTTTGAATATAATAATCTACCTTTCAGCTCTTCTTCATTAACATGCATCTTCTAAGTAATGGAGCAACATGTTCAAACAAGGTTCTGAAGGAAAATAGCACTATCCATGTATTTTACACATAAGATATATGCAACTGAAAGTGTACATGTACCAACATCAGTCACTGTAACTACTGCTCTTTTTTTTTAGAATTATAACTTCCTCAAATATTGTTTTCTAAATGTTTATGTTTATGACATCTCTGTACACCTGCTTTGTACCATCATTTCAATATCTAGAATCACTCAGACTTAACGTATACAGATAGAGCCCTCTAACCTACTTCTTTTCTAACAAATGACAATTCTACTCTCCCAGCTATTTCTTTAAAAATTATAGAATATTTCTTGAACTTTCTTTTTCTTCCATATAAAATATGCTGATCTTTAGGAAAAACTACTGTTGGGTTTCTTCAGCATCTATAAAGTATCTGATCACTTCTTAACTCTCTTAACATTTTAGCCATTTCCTGTCCAAGCCACCATCATGCATCTCCTCAGTTAGTACAGTAACTTTGAGACGCTTTCTGATGATCCCTTTTTCCTCTCCACCCTAACCAAGTCTATTCTCATCCCCAAAACAAAACTGACCTCGTTGTCATTGGAGATCATGCAGGTCTTTCACTCACAAAACTGATCAGCCCCTAAATATCAAAGCTCTTCTAATATCAGTACAACCTTACACAATTTGAAGCCCAGCTACTGTGTGAACTCATCTCCTAATGCTCTTCCTACTAACTTACTCAATTCCTGTTACTCTGCTTACTGTGACCTGCTTTTAGTTGGTCAGTTTCTTCAGTGCCTTCTCATTTGATACCTTTCTCATTCCTACTACCTGAAATTCTGTTCCCTCAATTACCCATTTGTACTTCCATCTGCTTTCTCATAAAGTTAGATATGTTTGCCAATACAAAATGAAAGTTTTCAATGTTTATCAGGATTTTAATGCACTACAAGGAGTTAAATTCTTGTGACACCTGGATTTTGATAACAAGTTCCATTTTGAATGATGCAAAGTCATAATAAGATACATGATCTATAGTTTCCTTTTCTATATTACCCTATCATTGTTAATAGCAAGTACAATCATTAATAGTAATCAATAGGTTTCTGTAACTGAACCAGAAAGCACACATACAACTTATTTAAACTTCTTACTAGTTCAATCTTTGAAGCCTGGTCATTTACAGATATCTCAGTCTTTGGCTATTTACCCTCTGAAACTCTTTGCTGCTTATTTTTTCTTTCTTTAGAAATTCAGGCATTCCATCTGCTGGCTAAGTTGATCAAAGTTTAGGAACTGTTCCTAGTTAAGTGTTCACATAAATCTGAAATTTATATCTTGAAAGTGATAGTTCTTTCAGTTCATTTATGAATCCCCATGTGCTTTTATAAGACATTAATAAGGACTTACTATGGTAAAGTTGGTTACTAAGGGCAATATTGGTACCTAATTTATGCTTGTGGTAAAGATGAACTGTGATTTAAATTATATTTAAAAAACACTAATTCAGGAATTTTGTAGAAATTTCCTAACATTTTCCCATAAATTATCATGCTATATACTGTATGTAAATGTACATAAGGTTCCTATGGTAGGAACTTGTTTTAATTCTTAAAACTGTCCTTTAACGATGATGTCATTAGAACCATTTTACTAATAAGTAGACCAAGTATAACTGATTTACCCATTAACTGATTGACCTTTAATGGGCAAATATTGTTTGTTCACCCAGTTTCACAGTTATTCTCATGAAGTAATGTAGAAAGTAAACACAACTGCAATCTTCATCATTTCCTGGGTGTTATAGCCTACTGACAGATACACAAAATTCTACTTAGGGAAGAATAATGTATTTGGATTCTTGAGATTTTTTTTTTCATTGCGGCTGCCTTTTTTTTCTCTGCTTAAATTCAAGGCCTCAGATCTGTCCTTGAGCTGTCTTGCTCAAGGCTGGTACAGTGGAGCCTCAGCTCCACTTCAGGATTTTTAGTATTTAATTTGTGATAAAAGTCTCACAAATCTTCCTGCTCAGATAGCTTTGAACCACAATCCCCAGATCTCAGCCTTCTGAGAAGCTGTAATGACAGGCATGAGGCACAGGTGTCTGGATAGAGGCTACCTTTAAAAATAAAACCATTATTTTATATGCATACATATGATAATCTAATAAATAACTTAATAATTGTAACCAAATAGTTTAATGTATTGTGTCATATAATATTAGAAAACATAATTGGGTAAATTGCTGTAATTAAAAGAGAGTAGCTGTCCATAGCTGTAAATAGGAATATATATTATATTATATTATACAGCACACACATTGATTGCTACATTGTGTGGTTATTACAGACCTCCTATGTAATTAATTCATTTACAAGGAAAGTAGAAATCAACTCTGTTAGTAGATACTCAGAGTTATTTGGCTAGTAGGATACCAAAGATTCAAAGCATACCCTCTGCTGACATTTTCATAACTCTTTGTAAGCTAAGAGAGTAGGTAAATTCACTATTTGGTCTCTCTCTGAGTGAAAAGAAATATCCTCTAGCAAAGTTGTTCTGTCTAATTTTACTGCATAATTAAGCAGATAACACTATAAATTAATGTGTTGACACAGTTAACTGTTTCTTATTTACTT
The DNA here is from genome assembly GCF_024711535.1 of Dipodomys merriami. NCBI lineage: Eukaryota > Metazoa > Chordata > Mammalia > Rodentia > Heteromyidae > Dipodomys > Dipodomys merriami. The sequence goes on along the minus strand of NW_027202270.1, from coordinate 21,280,209 downwards.
TTCTACCCTTGAGGAGTCTGCTACTCTACAGGAGGCCTTTTAAACAGAAACATCCCATTAACTTTTTCTAACACAGGGTTGAGAAACTAACAACAAGTGTAACCAACAGAGTTGCCTTAGGCTTCCCAGAAATGTCACCATGGACCTAAAAGAGCAGTAAATCATGGAAAGGGTGGAAGTAGGGGTAAGTTACAGAACAGTCCGCTTTACTCCTCCAAAGATGACCTTTAGAGAGCTGAGAGAGTTCATTAAATGTGAAGATTCCTGGCTCCAACCAGAACTACAGAATCTGCATCTCAAAACACACTCCCTAAGCAGATCACAGGTTTTCTGTTTATTCATTCTAGTACCTTTTCGCTCTGAGTCAATATGCTTCAAGTTATGGTATTTTGTACTAGAGTAATGTAGCAAATTTTAAATACACAGGCATTTGCTGAGAGCTGACAAAAATTATTGAAGCAGAGACATGTGAGCAAGGGAAAGAATGAAGTTAGTCCTTGAGGTCCAGGAAGCATGAGGAGGAACTGAAAGGAGCAACCCAGTCAGGGGTAGAACTCACACTGGATTGGTGCCATCCATTTCTTGCTGTCTTTGCTTCTCTGGAGTAGCATGAGTCATGGGTAAGTCCAATGTTCTGTTGAGACCCTGCAGACTAGGCTGGAATTAGTGGGGAAATGTAACTGTAATAGGGAACCCAGGCATTGTAAATAAGAAAATTCCATATTAATCAGTCCAAATGTAAATAGTATATTATCTAAGATTTTAGTTCCCTGTTTATTGAAGCCTCATATCACTCTCCTTAAGAGATCCCTGAACAAGAATTAACCTAGAAAGGGTCTTCACTTCTAATCTTGAAATAGGACATTTAACTCCTGGTCCTGAGCCCTCCTTCCATCAGGTGGGAATCAGTGCTAGAGCTTGGAAAGCTCCAGTCCCACATCGCCAGCTTCTTGATGGTGCTGCTGTGTGTCTGAGGAGTTTTACTTGCACACATCTCTTTTGTGAGCTGTGTGTCTGTGCACAACTCTTTCCTGACCCTCTTTCATGAGAGCCTGTTAAGGTTTAGGCTGTAGTTCCCTTGATTAATTCAATAATGTTTTACTGTGAAAACACCAGCAGAAGTTAACTTTTTCTTTGTGGTAGTATCCATTTCAGTAAATCAACTGGTTGAAGTCAAGCTATTCTTAATATTCCCGTTGATCAGGCCATACAGTTTTCTTGGTTGCCTTTACTTTCCTCCTGCACGGGATGTTCTTCTTAACCACTTTTCTCGTTGCTGAGGAGTGAATGAATGTACTCATAATGTCTTTCTTCCTAGCCGGAACACAAAAGGCCCTTCCTTTCCATCCTGTCTTTGCCCACATTTCACCATCCACTCCATTTCTTAACACGCTGGTTTTTGCAGTTTACTGAATGTGTTTTTCTGTTTCATTTCCACAAGGAATTCGGTTTCCTTTGAAGGGTAGGAAGGCAGAGGGAGGAAAGAAGGTGAGAATAAGTGTTGCTAGATTTTGTGACAGTCCGTGATTTATTTCTCTTTCACTTGTCTTTTTATTGCCAGTGTATCTCTTTAGATTTCTCTGCCTTCTTTTATTCAAATCAGTATTTAAAATACAGGGTTTTTTTTCCCATAGTAACTAGTTCTAATACGAGATTAGTTGTTTCATATTAACAAAATTTAATGTGTTATTCTAAAATAAGCATTGTTTTATTCATGTAAAACTGTTTAGAAATAACTTAAATGAATGGCTAATCCATAAGCTTAAAAAAGACTTTACAGCTGTGAGATAAAATGTTAGTCTTATCAGAAATCAAGAGTTTCAATTTTCAGTAAAGATTAGTGACCACAAAAAAAGGTTAGACCTGAATAATTATAAATTAAATTTACTTATAATTGAGGTAGCATTTATAATTTTATTATCAAATGCAATTAATATATTTTATATTTTTATTTTTGCTTCTAAGAAATATAGGTGCACAAAGGTTTACACATTGAAATGCAAGTATTTCTCTAGAAACTTCTGTAAATTCATTCTTAACTACTAGGGTGACTGAAAAATTACTTTATTGACTTCCTATAAATTTCATTTTTCTTTTAAAAGTTAAAATACATTTGTCACTTACCTTTAATTTTCAAAGAGAAGATAGTGAATTTATTTGAGTGACTTTATTGGAGATGTTTGTTATAAAGTTGGCATTTGTGATAGAAAAAGTCTTTAGATTTCATTACTTATTTTAAATAAATTGATGATAATTCTTAGGTTGATATTTTTGCAAGTCAATGAATTCTGTGCTGGATTGATCCTGATTTGCATACTGTGTCAATTTGTCATTTTAAAACATGCTATTATTTGTAATATATTATAAGCACAATAATGAAATTCTATACATTTATACACTGAAGAGACCAATGAACCATAACTTAAATAAGCTAATTTTAAGTGTTTGCTAAATCAATATATTTAAAGTTAAATAATGAAAAAGAAAAGAAAATCTCATGAAATTTTAATTATTTTATAGTTCTCAGTATAATTACTATGTTTCTCAGAGAATAATGCAATGTGTATCATTGATGCTCATTGGTATTAATATTATTGTGAATGAAACAATTGATATCATTATAGATTTTTGTTCATAAGACTGGAATCCAGTATTAGTTTTTCTGCTACAAATATACATACATATTAAAACAAAAATTATTATCTAATCAGGAAAACAAGATGAACACATTATCTAATTGAGTCAGAAAATAATAATTTATTAACTTAATCTTATTAAATTACAAGTTTTCAAGTATATAATGCATTTGTGTTTGTATCTGGATATTTGATTTATGAAATACAAGTTTTAATTCCTAACCAGTATTTAAAAATGAGATTTGTTCCTCCATTTAAGATAGTCAAGTTACGGAAAGGCATAATAGTTCTATAGTCCTTAAAGTTTACTAATTGGAAAATTAGGATATAGTCATAAAAAGATAATTATATATTTAATAAAAATAATGAATAAGGTAGAATATATTTTTAGAAGAAGATAGTATTGGTTAACTAACATAAAAAGAGTTCATGATAGAAGGAGAATTTTCAATGTCATAGGAAATCGTTTACTTTCAGGAGGCAGAATATTGATGGATGAGACATTCAAGAAAAGGTTGATAAAGAAAGCGAGGAAAGGAAATAGGCATGGTCTCGAGATAGAGGATTAATTATATAGGAAACAGTGAGATAGATGTTCTTGAAAGTGTAGTTTAGGACATATTGTAGAGAATTCTGAAGAGTTTAGTACTAGAATGATATACTTTTTGAGGTGGGGGGCCTCTCAAAAGTTTTTAAATCTTTAGGATACTTATTTGAGAGAAACTTAATATATTGATTTTTCAAAGCATGCACTAAAGTTGGATAAAATCCTCCTAATATACTTACCTATGTAGTTGCTCAAAATGCATATTAATGTTCTCTAAATGGTAACTTTCTGATGCAGGAATTCTGTATGGGATTACAACTGCATTTTTAGTCAGGATTTTCTTTTATGTATTCCATTTTGAAGGAAGTTTCATTTTTACTGCATTGTAGTTGTAGAAGTGCTGATGGGGAGAACAGCCCGTAGAGTTAGGTGTTGGAGATGGAGAACCTAGAGCGCACAGCTTCCTATTCCTCTCCTGTGCTTGTCTTAGGTAAAGAATCACAGGCCACAGCATAGTTAGACAGTTTGTGATGGCCACGTTTTTGGTCTTATACCTGAAACGAGGAAGAATCTCACCCAATCTGTGTTTAGAGCTAAGATCCTCTGGAGAATATTGTGGATTATCACCATTATCTGATTATCACAATATTAATCACAATTTTATTAGTCACATGGATAAATCCCCCAAAATATGTGGACTTAGTAGGATCTCAATGTCTTAATGTTGTAGAAGAATACTTTTTTGAGAACAAATTAGGAATTTTACATCCTCTACTGAACCAAAGGCTTCATGCATGCAATCTACAATTCTAGTCCTTTATTTATATTTTATGTACTTTTTGTTTTGTTTTGTGTTTGGTGCTGGTCCTGGGGCTTGAACCCAGTGCCTAGGTTTTGTCCCTGAGCATGTTTGTTCAAGACTTGCCACTTCTGGCTTTCTTTCTTTTCCTTTCTTCTGCCTTCCCCCCTCTTTTTTATGCAGTTAATTGGAAATAAGAGTCTCAGGGTTATTTCTTCCCAGGTATATTTTAATTTCTGAGGTAGGGTGTCAGCTCCCTTGGGATTTCAGGCTAGCCCACTACCAGCATACCTAGTGTTTTATTTGCATTATTAATTATAAGTTTAAAGTCACATTTAGAAGAAGAAATGCAATTTCATATCTTTGATTGTTGGTGCATCAATCCAAGACATTTGCATAATACGGTCTTACATTAGCCACATCTGGAATGCGTATGAACAGTAATGAAGTTTTCAGTTGAGGCTGAAGAATCTGTAAATATTTTTCTATCCTTTTTATTTGAAAAAGAGTGACTCCCTGGTTTTGTATTTGCTCTGTATTGACATTCAACTTTGCAAATCTCTGTATGTTATTATTGATGGGTATAAAGCTGTCATGGAACTTTCCATGTAAAGCTAATTAGAGAATTTGTTTTCCTCTTGAATTAACTGTTCATATGAAATCAGCTTTTAGTGCTGCTGGGATTTAATACATTCTAAGAATCAGACAATTACTGGTTTGACACATGAATGGCACTTTTTCTTTTTTTCTTTTTCTTTTTTACTATTTGCACTAAATGCAAGGTAAAATTTTATGTTTTGTCCTGAACTGTGAATTTTGTGCTTCTTTTGCAACTGATAAAATAGACAAGGCATAAAAGGAGTCTGGAAAATATTCATGAAGCATCCATCATTAGGTTTACCTGAAGTAATGACGTGTCTGTTATGGATCATGTTCATTTATTTCATTGTGAAAATCTAAAAAAATAGTAACATTCTACAAGGCAATTTAACTGATCTCCAATTTTATGGATTATGTGCACTTATTTGTTTTACTTTGATGAGTAACAATTTAAATGGATGAATGAAGAGGCAGGTGGTTCCAACATTAAATATTTAAATAATAGGTTAGACACTTTAAAAATTATTGCGCAGTAATGTATGTAAGTCAACTTTTTCCTTAAAAAGTTGGCTTATAAAAATCATGAAAGAGGTATTAATCATTATCAATAAATTATCAATAAATCTAACTCCATTTGTACATTCATTTGTCACTCAGTATCCAAACACTGTAATAAGAAATACACTTTTAAAAGTGAGCTTTACATACATTTCAGTTAGTTTACTAGGAAGATTTATGGAGCTGGAATATTGCATTATATTTACATATTTAGCAATGTAGTAATAAACCTAAAATCACTGTATTAGACTAAGTATGTGATGCTTAATTGATTACTAAACTATCTTATAGCAAATTCACACCAGTTTAAGGAAAATAGTTTTCTGTGTCATGTAGAACTTAAAAGTAGAGAAAAAATATTGCATTCTAGGTTCTGATTATCAGTTTCCTAAATTACAATTGTTTGTAGTTGAACAAATTAAATTATGGTAATTTTTCCTTTAAAAGGAGAATGTAAATAGTTGGGGAATAATTTAGTCTATTTATCATCATCCCAGAGAAAGTAAAATAACAATATAGTCCATCTCAAAGACACATTAATCTCCTGTGTGACTCTAGCAGCAAGCAGAATTTTAAAAATCATCTTCAAAAATTATGGGAAACATACTTTGGTTCCCAGATAATATTTCTCTCTAGCTCTTCAAAAGCTTTGCCACAAAGGCAATCATAGACTTAAATGTTGAAATTTAAATGTTAAAATCGATAAGGTTTATAGTTCTGGGGTCTTGGAAAGAAAATTAAAACACTGTGAAGGTTAATGTTATGATGATAAAGGTAAATGTCTTCCTCTTATATACTACGTTATGTCAAAAACATTTACTGGCCAGGGACAGAGCTAGGGATTTGAACTCAGGTTTTCTAAGTAAAGTCTTCATATTTTTGGCCACTTTAACCTTCATATAGAATTAAGATAACTCTGCTAGTCCAGACTATTCACTATATTTACTGTCTAAAATAAGCTAATATTAACCCTGTGTCTCAGATGTTTTGTTTTGTATTGCCTTTAAAGCATTCAGAATGAGTAAAAAATTGTTCAAGTAATTTAGCAATTTTTTAGGTAGGGGTGTGCTTGCCCCAATTCTGAGTATTTTCTGTATTTACATGGTTCAAGTTAGAGTTCTCATTTTTTTTGTCATCTTTAAATGAGTTTCTTGTTATTTCAACATAAGTTTCAATTTGATTCTATTGTACTTTTGACCTTTTTGTCATTTGAATTCTTTTTTAAATTGTGAAAATACTGTACAGAGGGGTTATGATTACATGGGCACATTTGAGTTCTTAACAGGTACACAATTGTTTAATGGTACATGGTTCAGATACATGCTTATGTGTTTCAAAAACATGTCAGTCAGTTCCATTCTGGGTCTTCACACTGGCTATTTCTCTGCTAGTTGTATTCTCCCTGAATCTTCATAAAGTGCTCCCTCTCAGCCTTCGGAGCTCTGCCCCATGCCACCTTGCGTCACTCTTAAGAATATTCTCCCACCTTCACAGCAGCAGCCTGTCTTTCCACTTACTCTGCATCCCATTCGCATGTATTAAGCTCTTCTGATATCATTCATCCTTACTTGCTTATTGTCTTATTTCAGTGCTAGAATGTAGGCTGTGGGGATCAGAGATTATTTCAGTAAATTCAGCTCCCATTGGGAAGTAACAGGGCATGAGGGTCTTGTAGTTGGTAGAAATAAGTATGTTATGCTTCTTACTACTCACCTAAAACTTTGTTGTGAGGGGGATTTATTTGGAGCTCTCAGAACTATCTAGACTACCAGACTTTTTTTTAAAATTCAGCCCCCTACTTCCGCTCTGAGTAAAATTAGGGAGGCATGCAGAGACATTCAGGAACGATCTGAAACCCACATCATCACAAGAGGCATCCAATTTCATGTGCAAACAGAAGTACAAATTATATTCTATTCCCAAGATAACGAAATAGATGTGATCCTTCACAGTTGATTTGTTTATACGTAACAGGTTCTAAATTAAGCTACCCACAATTCTTCTTTACAATGGTTTCTAAGGAGTTGGTTGGCCTTGTTTTGGCATCACACCAGACTTCCAGAATATATTTTGAATTCTAGTCTTATGAATAGGTCGATCCCCTAAATTCTGTTAGTCTTTAACAGAGGGCTCCAGCAGCTCTACCTGTGTGTTATGCCACTTTTAGTCTATATTCGTGGCTGAAGAAAGTGGCTAATATAAATTGTGGGGTTTTACCATGACCAGTTGGCCCATAGTCCTTATGGAGGAGACAGTGGAAGAAACAGAGGCAGCCATAAGCTAACTGTGCTTATGTGTGTGCATTTCTGATGCAATACTTTTCTACCTTTCCTCCTATCCTTAGCTTCTGTTGTAATTATCTCTCTGTCGAAGCCTTTAGAACACTATTATAATGGGTTATCAATTCTGCCATTTCTCTTTCTCAAAATAGAAAGGAGGTGTATAATAAGTGAAATGCAAGTTGTGTAGAACTACATCAAAATGTTATGAAAAAGCAATGTCTCCATTGTGCAGTGAACCATGACCAGGTGTCTTTCTTGTCCAGTTTTTCAATCTGGTACCTAACTCATATGTATTGAAATTTGACAGTGCTTTGAATAATGACCATCAGGTGGAGAATAATACTCTTTATAACTTCTAGATATGAAAATAATAAAGGGAATTACCTCCCACAGTACATAAAAGTTGCAAGGGACCAGCTGCATTGTTAAGTGCACAGAAAGATCATAAATAGATAGTTTACCTTGTGGTTTATTAAACTCCTGGGAAAGAATCAAGAGCCCTATTTATACCTTAGTGCTATTTGAGAAACTGGAAACATGTGTACTGAAAACCACTCAGAATTTCCCTGACTGTGTAGCAAAAGGCCAGAACTCAGGGGCTAGGAAACTTGATCGCAGAACTGAACCATAAAATTCTCACAGTACTATGGTAACACTGAGAGATATAATGTCAAACTAATCAGTACCACATACCTTTAATCCTGAGATCTGAGGATCACAGTTAAAAACTAGCCTAGGCAGGAAAGTCTGTGATACTCTTATCTCTAATTAAAGCCCAGAAAGCCAGAAGTGGTGCTGTTGCTCAAAGTGATAGAGCACTAGCCTTGAGCAAAAAAGCTGAGGGACAGTGCTCAGGCTCTGAGTTCAAGCCCTGTGACTGACTAAAAAGAAAATAATTTCAAACTATCATTAAAACATCATAGCTTAGGTCATTGTCTGCTTAAACAATGAAAAGCATGCACTTCTAGAAAAGTACTGCTAGAGTGCCTATCTTTTTCTTTGAATAGAATAAAAATTGTGACAGTTTTGGATTGTAGGAACGAACAGTACTACTTTGGATATTGGTGACTGAATAACTAGAGCAATAGTGATTCTGAAGAGCTCTGATACTGCTTTGTGCTATGATAGTAATACTCTTTATACATTTTAAATACAGAGATAATAAAGAGAATCACTTCCCACAGTACATAAAAATTACAAGGGACCAGCTGTATTTTTAAGTGCACAGAAGGGTCATAAATAGTTTGCTTTGTGTTTTACTAAACTCCTGGGAAAGAATCAGGAGCCCTATTTAGACTTTGATTTCAAGATAGTGAATGAGTTTGAGTGCCATTTTTCATGTTATTTGAACATATTTAATACATTATTTTCAAATTTGTTTTTTTAATTTTAATGTTGTGATATCTTTAAGTAGTTGTACAAAGGAGGTGCCATTTAGCAAAGCAATTTATGAATACAATGCACCTTGTCACTGTCACCCCTTTAACACTCTTATCCCTCCCCTACTAACCCCTTCTCTCACTCTTCTTAATTATGTAGAATATACATTGAATTCTTGACTGCATTTCCCCCTTCTCCTCTTCATTGGTCATGTTATTTTTAATAAATTTTCTATATAGAGTACTCATTGCTATATTATTTGTCGTTATACCTGGGATCTCAAAGTGATTTGATTATTCAGCTCATGTATTTGTCAGTTTATTCATTCCTGTTCATCCTTTCAATAATCACTTGCTGAGTTCCTTTTTATAATTGTTAGACACTATGCATAAAGTGACACAGTGATTTAAGAGTTCACAATTTAGTAAGGAAGGGAGGGAGACAACTAAAGTAGCACACACTGAAATTTCTAAAACTGGCTAAAATTGCTTTCAGAAGTGAAAAGATTAATTCTATAAAAGGGGTTTAAGAAGCCAAAGAGAGAGTCTTTATTAGAAATAGATGTATTTGAGCAGTAGTTTAAATAGTGAAAATCCCTCCAATTATTGAAAGAAAAAAGGCATAAAGGAAGTATTTATTACTCTCTAGTTTAAAACAATAAGCAGTGGTTAAAGTTCAGATCCTTTACAGTTAGTACCAAGTCATATAGGTTGGTGTTACTATAACACGTTCCTTGCTTCATTGCAAATTTCTGCCATACAGGCTCAGTATTTTATCAGAGACAGGCCCCACAATAGAGTGTCTTTCTCTTGTGTCATAATGCTGTATGTGTATACTAGACAACAAGTCTCTGTGCTACCTACCTCCACTGCCACAGCCATGGAAGATGTTAATTTGCTGAGTAAAACAGTCTAGTTATACCTTCATAGGAAATACAGAAGCTGGGAATTGAGATCATAGCTCCATGTGAATGTTATGTACATTAATATTTTTCTAACACAAAAAAATGTTGAGTAGTAATAATACTTAATATGATTTGCAGTTTTATATTAGTAAAACACAACTATTGACCGAGCAGTGATTCTAGAGCTGGTTTAAAATTTAAAAATTTTAATCTATTGGTAGTTTCATTGTTAGCTAAATTGAAATTGTCAAAATACACTTAGAAATATCTATATTATTGTCTAAAAGTCTGTCTACAAAAACAATGGTAAAAACTTTGGGAATGGTAGATTTTTTTTAAAGACAATAATATTAACTATAAAATTTGAAGATTGGAGCGGGGCCCGGTGGTTCACGCTACTCAGGAGGCTGAGATCTGAGGATAGCAGTTCAAAACCAGCCTGGGCAGGAAAGTCCATGAGACTCTTATCTCCAATAAACCACTAGAAAACCAGAAGTGGCGCTGTGGTTCAAGCAGTAGAGCGCTCACCTTAAGCTGAAGAGCTCAGGGACAGCACTGAAGCCCAGAGTTCAAGATCCACGACCAAACCCTCCCCCCCCCCCGAAAAAAAATAGAAAATTGGTTAATTTATGTAAGAACTAGTAACTTTGGGCTTTAAAAACTTAAAATAAAAGTTATAGGCCAGATGCCAGTGGCTCATATCTTTAATCCTAGCTAGTCAGCAGTCTGAGATTTGCGGATCTCAGCCAGGGCAGTCTATGAAGCTCTTATCTCCAATTAACCACCAAAATAAGACAGAAGTGGAACTGTGGTTCAAGTGGTAGAGTGCTAGCTTTGAGAAAAAACACTCTGGGATAACACCTATGCCCTGAGTTCAAGCCTCAAGACCAGAATACACACACACACACACACACACACACACACACACACACACACACGCACACACACGCACACATACACACAGAAACACACATGCACACGAAAGAAACAATGAAGAAAAGAAAAGAAGGGAAAGAAAAGAGGTAGGAAGAAAGGAAAATGAAAGGGGAAAATGAAAGTAAGGAAAGAAGTAAAAGAAAGAGAGTGAAGGAAGAAAGCAAGCAGGCAAGAAAGAAAGACAAAAGAGAAAAGATAGAATTTACAGATTGGGAGAAATCATTTTTATTCTGTACAATCAACAATGTTTAAAATATGAAGTGTGGACAATTCATGGATATGTGGGTTTAAATCATAAATATCACTTTACAGAAGAGGAAATATGCCAGTAAATATTTGAAGAGATTTTTTTGGACTCAGTAATAATCAGAGAATTACATACCATGCTGGAATGGGCTATATTTTACATCCATTTGATTGAAAACATACAATAAAAAGCTCATTTTGCCAAGTGATTAAGAGGATGTGAGTCCTCATGGTTTTCTTGTACATTGTTTCTTTGGAAACAAATCTGTGCAAATGTTTTGGAAAGCAATTTGATATTGCTGGGTCTAATTTGTCTTACTGTATTTTGAAATCATTCTGGCTATGGATACAGGAGAAAATTTTTTTTTATGTATACCAGGATGCTTTATATTTGCTCTCTTCCCAATAGTAAATATGTGGAAGCTAATCAAAATCTTCCATGTATAAGTGCTTTAAAGTCATGAAGTAAATAAAATAATAATGACATGGGAGAAGCTTTGTGAAATCTTGAAATGTATCTTCAGCAATTCACTTGTAAGATAATTCATACAGTCAAGGAAACACACATACACATATATACATATACACATATACACATTCACATACAAACACACATACAGGAAAAGGAAAGGTAATGGCAAATACAGTCTTCAGAGGAATACACTTTTGGTTGTGGAAGAGGAAATGGAAGAAGGGAAGAACACACAGAGATGGGGTCATATTGCTTTCTGTATTGTGTGGTGGGCTGTCAGCTGTTTGTCATACTATTAATGAAAGATAAACAAATAAATATAGATTGAGAGCCCCATATGGACCAATTATGACAGAAACACGTTAGATCTATGACTGAACAAATTCTCCAAATCATGGTTTGGAATAAAAAGTACCCATTTGTCTACTCCAGAAAATTTCCACAAGTCTGCTTCTTTCTTTCCACTCCTCATTAGGAGTATGCTATTGCTTCCTTTGCCCATTGCTGCTGACCTTCCTTATGCAGTAGCAATGACTATTGTGGCAGGTTTATTTTTTTTCAATGGGTCTTTGGTTTAGCAAGAGGAAGAATGAAGGTTTCTTGATGTAGTGGGAGGTGGAAAGCATCTCCACCACTCTCCTCATGGTCTCCTGTTCTCCATACTGCAGAGAATCATGTAGCTTTTCTTTAACTTCTCAACTCTAAAGAGCTCCACAACCCAGGCTCCATCTAGAATCTGACTCAGTCTGATCTAAACCATGGGCTTTTCTATCACTATCTCTTCCCTGAGAGGTACAAGCCATTCTCCAAATATATTCATGGAAATAAAAGAAGGTCTGAGGGCTTGTCTCTTTCAGCTTAATGCCTCCCTCGAATTGGCTCAAAGGAAATAGAGGTGTTAATTAAAAGAGGAAACAGGTTTTTAAAAGTCGAATGAAGAGAAGTGAGTGAATGCACTCATAATATTCAATGTACATCCTATGAGAGTAGGAAAATTGAAGGCATGGGTGGAGTTGGAAGGAATGAAGGAGAACAATGAAAAGGGTGATATTGATCAGGATGCACTGCACTCATACAGTAACTTAATGAATTTTAACTCCTCTGTACAACTACATAAAGTTAATAAGAATATTTTTATAGTTAGAGAGAGAGAGAGAGAGAGAGACTATCACTATTTTATTGTATTGCCACTTGTTAACTATTGCAAATTATTTCACCAAGTTTAGATAATACAGAACTTTGCTTTTAGTATGCCAATCATTTAAATATCTTAAGTTTTCCCTGTTCTTTAACTATGAGGAGAAAAATTTTTAAATAATAGACAAAGCAGCTACATTTAACCTTAAAATAAGACTTAAATATATTAAATTTCAAGGTGCAATAAAAATTATTTTCAACTGGGTACTGGTTTATTCCTGTTATCCAAGGTACTGAAAGAGGCTGAGATCTAGAATCAGGGTTCAAAGCTAGTCTGGGTAGAAAAATCTGTGAGACTTTACATCCAGTCACCTAACAAAAAATTTAAAAATCCAAACTAGAGGTATGGCTTAAAAAGCAGAATGTCCTCTGTGAGCAAAGAAAGTAAATAAAGGTCCCCGAGTTCAAGTCCAGCACTGGTATGCATACAAGAAATTACAATTTTCTTGAACATGTCTACTATAAAAAGCCCCTATTAACTACAACTTCCATTTTCGTATGATTATCAAATGGAACTACAGGTATATTCTATCTTATTTCCTCATTTAGTCATTTATTAATCATTCTTTCATTCCTCCATTTTCAAGAACCAAATATTCTCAACACTTTTCAGAATACAGAAAAGACAGCAAGCAAAATTTTAACATTTACAGCTGGCAAAGCAGGTTTGAGAATAATCTAACTTTGTGAATGACTACAAAGGGTGTTAATTAAGTAGCAGGTGTTTTATCACCCATGTCTATTTGAAAAAAAATATAGCACAGATGTAGAAAGCGTAAGTACATCTATAGTTTGTATAACCAAGCTCTATATTCATTGAGTTCCATCTGTTACACTAACCTCAAACCACACTTAGTGCCAGCCAATTAACACCTTGATTAAGCTATAGACCACCTGCAGCTTCAGAATGGAATGAATTCACTAACTTTTCTATAAACTCTACGTAAAACCCAGATGAAAAGAGCCTAGCAAAATGGAGAAAAGATCCACACATCAGCCTTGTGGTGCTCACAGTCCACCATAATTATGAAGGGATACACATGACTGGCCTTACCCATGCCTCTTCCAGCATTGTTTTATTCTCTCAGATGAGCAGGACTTGGATGAAGGCTTTCTCATCTTTTACATGCGCAAATTACAAGCAGAAAAAACATACTATATCCTATGTCCTCATCTCATAATTGTAGAAAAGAGCAGTTTGCTTATAGGCTCAGGTCATGTGCTGATGCTACACAGTATCAGGTGCCCCTGTGGACAGGTCAAGTGAGTGTCTAACTCGGTGGCTGCGGTGCCAGGGTGCGGTTGGCAGACCCACAAGAATGTGCAGGAAATGCTGACCAAAACACTGTGTGACAAAAACAAACAGCTAAGTGATCAACATAAGTAGTAGTAACACAATATAAATTTTTACAGAAATCGTTATGAATTTTGGTCCAGTTGTTTCCCCCTCCTGGATGAAAAAAAAAGATTTCTCATTAGAGAAAACTTAGATATAAATTAAAATATTTTATGCAAAAATTAACAGCTTAAATAATGACTCTATTATGCATTAGTTACCAGCAATTTGCAAAACTTAATGGAGGGGAGAGCACTGAGGAAAGTAGATTTCCCAGGTCATCAGTGATGACTGGAGGGATGGGAGACAGCCAGTCAGAGAGGTCAGTTTCTGGAAGAAGGGTGCACAGTGAGGAGGCGGAGGCCCATGACTTTCACACTCATTGTGCTCAATGGCTGCAGATGAATTATTTCTCAACTTACCTTTGCAAAATATCCTCTGTAATTAAAAATAAAATTCAAATTATAAAGATGGGAAATTTAAAAGAATAAGTTAAGATTGGCTTGATTTTTTTTTGTCCAGCTTGTTTTATTAAGAAGCTCATTGCAGAGTTAGGTATTCACAGCTGTGAGAAGAGACCTGTCAGGTTATTCAGAACCTGACATGACTGTCTGGTCAATATAAGTTCAAGAGATTGTCAGCATGTTAGATATGATCTCTCCAAAGTATTCCTTTTATCAGCATGAAGAAAATGATGTTTCTGAATGTTATTATCTTCTCTCAAAGGGGGGCAAAATAGTTATAAATTTAAATGGTTACTTATACTAAAGGTTAATTTATAAATTACTTACTTACTTTGAAATGCTGCTTAGAAAATGTTAAACAATTGATAAATTATCCCTGATAGGTAATGGGATAAACACTTGTTTGTTTGGGGAGATGATAATGTATTCTTTACAAATTCTGTTGTCTGCTTAGAATGAGAGAATTTAAGATTTCAAGGTAGGCTGTCAGAAAGGAAGATGGATATAAAGCCAGGGAAAGCAAAGGAAGGATGGAATCCACAGGCAGAAGCTGGAACCATAAAACTGGGACAGGAGTTCAGTCCTCATTGCCCAGCGTTGGTGTTGGGGAAGGTGTGCAAGAGAAGCTAGCACTCTTCTCAAAGAGCTAAACACATTCTGTGTCATCTCTACACCAGTGTAAAATCTTTGAATCCTTTTTAACATTGCAAATCATCTATAGTTTTAATTTCTCATTATAGGTAGTGATATCATGGTTATAACTCACATTTTCCTAATAGCTAAAAATGATGAAAATATTTTCATTTGTTTATTGTTTTTGTTGTCTAAGTGTTTCTTTAAAAATTTGAGTCTCTGGAGTTTCTTATGTATTCTAGATACTCATATATAAAAACACAAATACACAGTCCTAGTCTTCAGATTGCTTTTTATCTACTGAGCATCATTTTTGCAGAGCAAAAAAAAAATCTTTAATATTAATTAAAATACAATTTGTTTTATCCTTTTATTGATCATGATTTTGACTTAGAATCTAAGAATTCATTGCTTACCTCTTGATACAAAATGTTATTTGATTTTTCTTCTAAAATTTGCAGTTTTGCATTTTATTTTCACACATTATTTATGGGCCATCTTTTGTCAATTCCCTGCAACGTCTCTGTAGTTATCCATAGTTCTTGTCTTTCCTAAGGAATTGTAATGCCATTCCTTGGTCTTGGTTTTTTACTACAGTGTTGCAAGAAGGACAAGTATTATACCACTGCTCTTCACCTTTGTATAGTTTCATTTGTAAATATTCTAAACAAATCTTGGACAACTTCAGCTTCTGTGTGAAAGTCTTTTGGGATATTGACATGACAATCTCTCCTGATCCTAACAGGAAAATGGTAGGTATACTTTGTTCTTCCACAGGCTCAGTATAAAGTTTGAGTGCAGCAGGCGTGGTACAAATGCTTGTTTTAGATCCTTTGAAATACTCAACATTATTACTCTAAGCTCTTGAGAACACCTCTCTGTATCTCTCCTTCCTCAGTATACTGATAGAAACTAATTTAATATGCAATTCAATTGAGATAGTTTCTTTTTAAATTATACAGGCCAATGCTTCTATGATTTCACCCCTTACACACAGTTTTTGGGTTTCTATATGAAGAACTTAGTGTGCATAGTGGCAAATCAAAAGATTTATCCATCTCAAAATAGTATGAAAAAGTACTTTTGTGTTCCAAAATAACCCAAATCCCTCAAATCAGCTATCACTAAATTAATGATTTCCTTTAGAGTTATAAATAATCACCAGTTTTGCTTAATTTATTTTATATACATATCACATTTTATATTTTAAAGCAATTTCTCATACATATGCTATGGATAGAACATACAGATAAACTGTAATGACTGTTTTCTTATACAGCAATTGAAATATTTGCCTATTAAAATTGCTAATTTTTACTTAAATGAATATACAGTTTATGATATTAATTCTTAAATGAACCCCTGGATCATATAAATCAGAAATTAAAAAATAATATTTGACATTTTATAAGAATAAAAATGAACTAGAAATCTTCAAAGTAGATGCTTGCATATTTGTAGTTTACATTAAAAAGGCATTACATTTTCAACTCTTTCTGACATAATCAATGCTAAGTCAATAATTTGAGTAATATCAAATCTGAAATTGCTTTCATTTACATATTTACTTATTCAGATATCACTAGCCTGAATCCTAAAATATTCAGAAAATAACTGAACCTCAGTATCATTAATATAAAAGATACATCTACATGATGCCTAAATCACTTGTCTTAAAGTCCATTAAATACTTATTCTCAAAACACTATTCTGAGAACCTGCAATTCTGTGACCACTTGAGCATATGATTTTCTAAAGTTTGCAAATTAGGGGTTGTAACATGAAGACAGAGAAGGCCTTAAAATAAATCCTCTTACAATGATGAATGGCTCGACTGTGTGTATACTACACGTCAATGAGGGGTAAAGAGAACAACACATTTCTTAATGTACTACATGACTTCTTTTCTCTTTTATGTTTTTCTCTACTATGGTTTTATCCCCTGTTGTCACTGTATTCAATTTTGGTACCCTGGGTATTGTATATACATTTATCTGGACTAGGGAAGGGAACAACAAAATAGTGAAACAAAGGACAAAGGGGAAACTATGCAATAGCAATACTCATAAGAAAATATGTTGGAAATGAACTGTACAACTTGGGGAGAGATTTGGGGAAAGGGAAAGAGGGAGAAAAATAAAGGAAGGAGCAACACGTTAGACAAGAAATGTAATCACTACCTTACTTATCTAACTGTAACCTCTCTGTATATCACCTTAACAATAACATTTTTTAAAAAAGAGAACAACATGACAATTATTGAGACTTTTTATATTCATATAAATTCAAGTTTACAGGAAAACAGGGTTATGTCAAAACTGAGGAGTAAACAGAGTGAAAACTGTACTGATCACAGTGATTAGTTGTGAGTCATTCTTATTGAACAACAGCCCCGGAATGCCTGGAAATGGTACTAGCAGTGAATACGTGACCCTAAATTGGTCTAGATGTATAGTGTACATAACACCAGTGTGAACTCTGTGAACTCTAATGTAAATGTGTGAGCTTGTGATAAGGGTATGTCCATGTGGGTTCCTCCAGTTGTAACAAATACATTGTTTTGGTAAGGTCTGCTGATAACAAGGGAAGCTATGGCTGTGTGTGGGCAGGGAATACCTTACGAATCTCTGTGCCTTCTCCAAAGTTTTGCTGTGACACTAAAACTGCTCTACAAAAATACAGTTTCAAGAAAAAAACGTATTAGGTATCAGAAGAAAGAAGAAAACTAAGATAATTTATTCTAAAACTTTAGACACCAAACCCTAGGTTATACATGTTTTTCAAACTGAATCCACAATTCAGAGTAATGAGCTAGCTGATGATTTAGGTATCTTGGATGGGAACTTGATTTACATGTGAATATCTGAATACATCTTGAGATGCTTGGACTGATGTCATTTTGGAATAGGATCTGGATACTATCCTAGTTTCAGGGATAGTAATGGAAAAGCAGTTTCTAGAATGGTGGAAATACTGTTTATTAAATGGTTTTCTTTCTTTATTGATTATTAAAATTTCTTTCTGATTTCATAAGAAGGTAAATTTTTAAAATTAATTTCCTTAATTGTTACTATAGAGGTGATGTACAGAAGGATTACAAGTGCATGAATCAGGTAGTGAGTACATTTCCGTCCATCACTGTCTTTTTATATTTTAGCACTGAGTTTGGTTCTATACGAGTGTTCAGCTTCAGCTTGATCATTAACTTCAAGATCTGTCATTAAGTCAGTTTCTCATTGGATAACCTTGAGAGTCTAAACTCTGTGAGATGTTTCATTATGTAGCTTAGCAGTTAAAATGTCAGTACCCCTAATCCCTAGTCCTACATAAGAAAAGTGAACAGGACTCAAGGCCATCTGAGCCAAGATTCACTTAGATAAATGTAAAGGAATTGCTTCAGTTGATTTTAACTTCATATTGAAATGTCCCATTATTTGGAGTTCTTGTAAGAATTCCTTGATCATTTCTGTGAACTGCCTTTGATAATTTGTTTGAAGTTAAATGTGGCTGTAAGACAGAGTTAGTTTTTGTTAAATGATCCTTCATTCCTAAAAGCTAGTAGTCTTGGGGCTGGGAAGGTAACTCAGTGTTAGAATGCTTGCCTTGCATGCACGAGGCCCTGGGTTTGATTCCTCCACACCACATAAGCAGAAAAAGCCGAAAGTGGTGCTGTGGCTCAAGTGGTAGAGCATAAGCCTTGAGCTGAAGAGCTGAGGGACAGCACCCAGGCCCAGACTTCAAGCCCCACAACTGCCAAAAAAAAAAAGGTATCTTTGAGGTTACAAATTTTTCTCTTAGCATTAATATGCTGCTGTATACTGAAGTGAACAGCATAAAGGAAAATGTACTTCATTTTGAAAGCAGATCCTGCTGCTATAAGCAAGTAAGAATTGGTTTGGTGTTAGCTGTTTTTTACCATCACTGGGATAATTTATTACATCTTCACATTATTTGCAGGGTGATTGTGAAACAAGCTAGGCTCCGTGGTATTAATGTTCACCTGTGTTCATAGACCCTTACTTATTTTGTTTGCCCAGCAGGCAAGATAGAGACCTAGCCATTCACATCTGTGCTTTTCCTAAACTAACAAAAGCTTACCTGAATTTTACAAGAGCTGATGTGAATAGAGGTCATCTCAACTTAGTAAGCAAGTTCCATTTCTAATAATAACAATGCTCTCTAATTTGAAGAACCTCAATATTTCATATGCTTCAAAACTGTTAAGGCTTTTGTCAGTACTTGTCCCTAGCTTCTCTATAATTAAGTTAAAAATAAAAAAGCAGAAGAAAGGTTAGAACAGGTTCTATTACTATATTTATTACTAAAAAAATTCTTCCACCTGTAATTTCCCTTATGATTTTATTATTAATAGGAAAATAGGTACTGTGTGAATTAGCTATTCAAAATGCACTCATCACCCATTCTTCACTTCATCTTTTTGTTTCAAAGTGAAGACTTACTGATTTCTCAGTATTCCTTGCTTTTAGGGTCACTCCTTGTAGCCTATTTCTTTTTTTTTTTCTTTTTTTTTTGGGGGGGGGGTCTGGTCGTGAGGCCTGAACTCTGGGCTTGGGCGCTGTCCCTCAGCTCTTCAGCTCAAGGCTAGCACTCTACCACTTGAGCCACAGCGCCACTTCTGGCTTTTTTCTTTTTGCTTATGTGGTGCTGAGGAATTGAACCCAGGGCCTCATGCATGCAAGGCAAGTGCTCTACCACTGAGCCACCTTCCCAGCCCCAACCTTGTAGCCTATTTCTGTTCATGGGTTATAGTTGTTCTCCTGAAGAGAAAGGTTCCAAACTGTGAGAAGAAAATCATGTTTGTTTTTCTCCTTCCTCTAAATTAAAACCTTCTAGGACCGCCTCTTCCTTCCCATCTTGAGCACTCTTCATTTTCTCTTTGCCCCCACTTTTTTTCTTTCACTTGCTAATAATCAGATCTTTGCTCAGAGCACTCTCTTCTGCAATGTTTCTTTTGTTATAGTCTTCTAGTTCCTTCTTCCTGACACTCTTCTCCACAGCTCCTCCAAACCAGACCAAGTCCTTCTCTCATGTATTATTCTGATGTAGTCCTAATCACATTTCTGTGTATGTGATGGAAGGTCTGGGCACAAGCAGAGAAGACATGTATCTTGATTTACTACATAGCATAAAGAACCAACATTAAGTGAATGAGGTATTATGGGAGTACTCATAGATCTGAGCAACTTGCATGTATTACCTTATGCTATATTCTTTGTAGGACATTATTTTACAGGTGAGATGAATAAAGCAGTGAAAGTTGAAGTGATAGGTATGTTATAAATGCACGTAGCTTGTTACAGAGTCTTTGTGATTACTGTAGCCATTATAAACCTATGTCTCTAGAAGGGTGATGAAGACTATAGAGTTTAAGGTATTTTATATAAAAAACAGGCTTAGGACCTGAGGCATAGCGCCCAGGCCCAGAGTTCAAGCCCCTGACTGACAAAAAAAAAGGAGCTACTCCATTGTGCAATGAATGCACATGAATGTTTTAGTATCTAATACTTCTTGACTTTGGGTAAATATATATTGCTATCAAATTCTTTTACTACATATTTTTGTTGTGTGTTAAATTTGGATCCTGTGTATTCTCAGGCCATTCTCATAGATATTTTTTACCCAACCTAGTACTAAGGAGGGACCTAGAAAAGAGAAGAACCAGGAAAAATCAAAGGTATATTGCATTGAAAGAAATTCTGCAGTAACAAAATTAGAAGATGCACAATCATTTTTACCATAGAAAATGCTTGTAAACCATCCCAAAGACTAGAGTTTTAATACAACTGGAAAGTGATACTCTTAGCACTATGGGTCAAGACTGAATAAACGAGACTCCCAGGACAGTCTCAGTGCTTCGTCCCTTTCATTGGGTGATCATTTGGTTGTCTCTTTATTGGCAGTTCACACAGTTTGCATTCTATTTTGATTGGCATTTCTTACCTGGAAGCAAAATTCTTTTTTTTTTTTTTTTTTTTTTTTTTGGTCGGCTGTGGGGCTTGAACTCTAGCAAAATTCTTTTTTTTTTTTTTTTAATATTATTTTATTTTATTTGAGAACATACTGTACAGAGGGGCTACAATTACATGGGCAGGAAAATGCATACATTTCTTACCAAGCATTGCAGCCTCCTCCTTTGTTTACCCTTCACCTCCCTTCCCAGCCTCCCCCCTCCCCCCACCCAATTATACCCCCCTCCCCCCCCCCACCGACATTGTAAAGCTGGTTTTGACATGACATTTTGTACTTCTCATTGTTGCAACAGGTCCACCTGAATCCTTAAACGACTTGTTTGCCCCCATCTCCTCCACATGTTATACTGACATCAAATATAGTGAAAGCGGGGGTTACACTGTGGGGGAGGGACATACAAAGCAACAAAGAAATAATCTTATAAATGCGTTAGAAACATATGCATGAAAGAAACGAAAACATTAAAATACATATTTAAGGGTTCATTTTCCTAACATCACATTATCTGACCTTTTCTGCTTGACTCATACCTATAAGATATTGCAAATAAGGGAAACCATGGGACCTATTCTAGCAAAATTCTTATACTGAAAAAAACCCCCAAAACTTCAATAATAGAAATTACCCAATCTATTTACTCATTTTTATAAAATAAAACAGTGTTATTCATGTTTATAAAAAAATACTTCAGCCGGGCGCTGGTGGCTCACACCTGTAATCCTAGCTACTCAGGAGGCTGAGATCTGAGGATCGCGGTTCAAAGCCAGCCCGGGCAGGAGAGACCGTGAGACTCCTATCTCAAATAAACCACCAGAAAACCGGAAGTGGCGCTGTAGCTCAAGTGGTAGAGCGCTCGCCTTGAGCTGAAGAGCTAAGGGACAGCGCCCAGGCCCAGAGTTCAAGCCCCACGACCGACAAAACAAAAAAACAAAAAACTTCAAACTTTGCCTAAGACCAACATAGCAACATGGAATCTATTTTCTTCTTTCACTTACTTTGTCTTGTCCAGCTGACAGAATTTTAAAGCTTTGCCTTCACTGACTTTGACCTATTCACTTTAGAGGTGAGAAAACGCCACCTACTTGTATTCCTTTTACAGAAATGCAGGGGTTTTGTGTTTATGAAAAGAGGGTTAGAAATAATGAATTGAAGAGGAGTTAGAGACTTTAAGAGTTACAGTGGGGGCTGGGAAGGTGGCTCAGTGGTAGAGTGCTTGCCTTGTATACATGAGGCCCTGGGTTCGATTCCTCAGCAACACATAAGAAAAAAGAAAAAAGCCAGAAATGGTGCTGTGGCTCAAGTGGTAGAGCTCTAGCCTTGAGCTGAATTGCTGAGGGACAGCACCCAGGCCCAGAGTTTAGGCCCCATGACCGCACCCCCCCCTCCCCCCCAAAAAAAGAGTTAAAGGGAAGCTTGGCCACTTGACTCTGTAGTTAGGAAAGGTTAACATTAAAGGAAAGAACAGCAGTCCAGATGAGAATAAGCAGTGTGGTATAGAAGAAGAGAGAATGGGAGGCTCTGCAGTTTGAAGTACCATGATCAGGTTGTCAAGTACATTTCTGTATAAACACAGGTTATGTTAACATAACTCCACAATCTCCTCCTATTGGGATGATGATGGTAACTGAAAAATTAATAAGAAAGATAGGTTACTTGCTCTCCCTTGGCCATCCTTTTCTCATTGTTGTTATTAAACATCTAAAAAAGGGTTTAAATATATAAAATACAGACCTGAATATGGATAGAGAATATTTTTGTGACAGGCAGAGAGTTGAACAATGGGAACATATCATATGACATGGGTGTTGGGGGAAAATAAAATAATATAATATATTCTAAAATATGTCATTACAGAATTCATGAGGGAAGTTTCAAAACAAATCTATAAAAAGACAGCTGTTATTAGAATCAAGGAATTCAGAGAGGTACAAATTCCAACCTAGACTCTCAAATGCTCTGGGAGGGATACTGAGAAAGCAAACTTCTTGGAACTTTAGATTCCTTGGTTTCAAATGACACTGGCAAACAAACTGGCATCTAACATAGTGCTCATAGTCAATACTCAATGTCACAATCATTTTCACAGTGGTAGGTTTGGCTGCCCATACTCTGATGTGAAGAAGGGGCAGTACTACTGAAAAGCCGAAAAGATTGACCTTGGAAAAGGGCTGTTCAGAACATGGACATCGTTTCTCACCCCTTAGATGTCACCTTATTCAATTAAGTCATGGAGCACTGAAATCAAATGGTTAAGCAAACTAAAAGTTTTATTTGCTAAAAATAACAATGGCAACAAATGCTAGAAAGTCATGTCTCCCATGTATAGATGGGAAAAGAAATGTGGCGGTGGATGTTGTTTCCTTTTTCTTTTTTTACTTTTACAAAAGGCTTTATCTTTTCTAAAGGTAGTGAGATACATAGGTAAATTGGGTTAATAATTCATTTTATATAATTATGATTGAGTATATATATTTAAATGTATAGATAAGTTTTCTAATATTTTAGTACTTACATGGGTGATTTTATAAAAAAAAAAAAATAGAACCATAGACTAACTAAAGGCCTTAGAGACACCAAGACACATACTAAATTCTATTAAAACGATTTAGGCACCCACCCATGCATGAAATAATTATGATTCTGAGCACCTAGGGAAAATTAGTATGTAATGTCTTAATTAAAGCTCTGAATCACCATTTTATTTGCAGATTGAATGCTATTAAATCTTTAGAGTGGTATAGTTTCGTTTTGTTTCAGCCTCACATAATTAATATGTGGCATAGCTCTTTTGGTAGCACACTTCATTACTAATTTGAGAAATGTAATTGTATATGAAAAAAAGACTCTGGAAGATAGTCCATAAATTTTGCCATTATATTAAAATGCAAATTTTCTTTTTGCTTACCAGTGGTGTATCTTCATATTTACACTTTCACTTTGTCTTCACATTTTTAAACTAAACATGAGAATCTTTCCCAGTGGCATTCATAGATAGGATATTTGCCTTAATCCTGATCTCGTTTTTGTTAGAAAAACTGTGATTCATATAAGGAACATATTACCAAAGTTACATGGCAATTAAAGCTTGAGCCTAGGGATAGAAAAGTAACAACTTTATATTCTCATTACTGCTATTTTCACAAGGCATCGTTGTTTGACTGTGGTGCTCTCTTTAAGGTACACTTGAAAAAAAACATCATTTATTTAAGTTTCACTGTGGGAAGTCCCCAGAAACCCTTCATTTTTAAAAAGGAGTTTTCAGAGATATCCACCAATAGAAATGAATAGTTGAGCACAAAACTGTAATGTTCAGCAACACCAAGTAATTGCTGTCTTTTGAGAATAAGTGAGGAAGAAGAGAAAGAAGGGGAGAAGAAAAAGAGAGGGAGGTGGAGGGAGCAGAGGAAAACCCCAAGTTATAATGTTAAAATAAGACAGTAAGACTCTTTAGTCAGTACCAGCGGCTAAGCCCCTGAATTTAATGAGAAGTGTGTGGTGGGAAGGAACAAAAACTAATGTTCTCTCTTTTTTTTATTGAACATGTCATTATTAGTGCATGTATGTTGATCTGTGTCTAAACTCATGCAGGAGCTTATCAGCCTATCAGCTCATCACCGCAGGTCCACCCTCAGCACTTCCCCTCCCGCAGCATCATTTCCTGCCTCACTCTTGTTTCCCTGGACTCAGAATTCTTACTTCATCATTGCTGATTAGATTAGAAATTGTTCTAAGAGACTTTTACTTCCACTTTTTGTTTGGCAAACGTGTTCTTCTAATTTTAAAAATTAATCCAAAAACAAATTCCGTGGAGTCATTATTTATATGATTTATTAACGTTATTTATGCATAGAAATTATTTATGCTTATTATTTATATTTAAAAATTAATGCTTATCTGGGCACCAGAGGCTCATATCTAAGATCCTGGAAATTTCAGTTGGATCCCAGACTGGAAAACAACAACAGACTTCTGAGAGCCCTCTCGGTGAAGGGCTCGTAGGTCAGTTACTTGACCAGAGTGAAGACCAGCATGGGGGAGAGCAGTCTGGCCAGCCTGGGCAGTAAGAAGAACACCATCCCCCAAATAAGACGGGGCCCTGATTTCAAACCCAAACTTTATGGTTAATTTGGTCTAGAAAGGGATAATTTGTTATTTAAAAACTATTAATTTCAGATATTTTTTCCAAATGACATATTCTAAAATGATCTTTAGGTCTTTCAAATAACTGGCCATTTTCTCCTCATGAATCTATTTAAATACTTAGTAGGTTTTAGGTGTACTAAAAAAGAAAAACAAAGAGGTTTTCTCCACTCTGACAGAATATACATTAACATTCCAAAGCTAGCTTGCTAACAACTAAACTCTAGTCACTAGAGCACTAATTTGTTTGCCCAATGCATGCAAATGTAAAACTTCACTTTTGCTTGTGTTATTTCTGATTTTAAAATGTGTGTTGGTAATATTTTAGAATTTTGAGGGTTTAAAATTTTTTTCGACATAACGACTTGTACATCTCATTGTTGCAATGGGCACTTGTGTCCCTAATTAAATGATTTGTTTTTTCCCTTCCCCTCCACAAATTATACCAACATCAAATACAGTGAAAGCAGGGGTTATACCGTGGGCGGAGGGACATACAAAACAACAAAGAAATCATTTTATAAATATGTTAGAAACAATCACATGAAAGAAAACATTTTTGAATACTTATCTTGGGGTTCATTTCATCTAACATCAACTTATCTGGCTTTACAACTTTGGCCAGGGAGTGGGGTGGATGGGTTGAGAGATGGGAAGGGATGAGAGGGGGAAACAAAGGAGGAGGCAACAATGCTTGATACGAAATGTACTCATTATCTTGCCCATGTAATTTTAACCCCTCTATATGGTATTTTCACAATTTAAAAAATAACATTCACAAATAAAATTTTTTTCAAATACTATGGATAGCAAAATAAAAGCCATTATAAAATTATAACAGAATTGGAGTGTCAAGATAGAGTTATACGTAATTTTCTTATAATAAATTAAAGAAATCAGGAGTACCTCTCTAATTACTTTCAGAAGCCTATCCCACAAATCAGAAGCCATTAAAGTATCTTTAATTGTGAGAACTACTATAAAAATGATTTCTATTATCAGACACAACCAATTCCCAGATGATTTTCAAATTGAAAGAGACCCAAAATTATAGAAGACTAATCTTTAGGCTGCAGCACAGAATAGCCTTTCTGATGAGTGTGCATTTAATATTTTAGAGAAATAGGTCAGATTAAAACAAGGCTTTGGCTGATGCTGCTAATGTGAAGGACAAGGCATGAGTAAAACAGTGACTTTTAAAGACTATGACACTGGTTTAGCTACTTTAAAAACTGGGACACTGAGGCTGGGAAGGTGGCTCAGTGGTAGAGTGCTTGCCTTGCATGCATGAGGCCCTGGGTTCAATTCCTAAGCACCACATAAGCAGAAAATGCTGGAGGTGGTGCTGTGGCTCAAGAACACTAGCCTTCAGGACCTGAGTTCAAGCCCCATGACAAACAAACAAACAAAACAAACAAAAAACACATTAGGACATTGGTTTAGCTAGTGGGCTTTACGGTAGCCTTTCCAAAGTTGTCCTTGGTGTGATATGTTTGAAAGGAGCCAAGGTTTCTCAATGGTCTCTTAGAGGAAGGAACCATGTGTTTTTTGGAGAAGCTGCACACAGGCTGACACTGCAACAAGAAAGGGCCACAGAAGGGCTGCTCAGCCCCGGTCCTTCACAGCAGTTCTCTCTTTGCTGCTTTGTTTGCTCCCAGTTCTCCATCTGCTAGTAAGTCTGCTTGCTCTGTCCATTCTTCCTACTTGAATTTCCCCTACAAATGTCAGACTACTATTCCCCAGGTTTCAACATATTTTTCCAGACCCCACTCTCAACATGTGCACTGTGCTAAGCACTCCAGGCAGGATGGCACTGAGGATACCTGAGGATGACAGGTTCTCACAGAGCTGGCACAGGGCAAGCTGTAAGCTCAAAGTGACAGCTCGCTGTCATTGCTAGTACACACCTCTTACAGATGAGGAAACTGAGGCAAGGCCTATAAATGGTCACAAAGTGAAAAACTATAATCTACTTTTGATGAGGTATACTGCTACTCCAATTTTATCACTATGTATATGAATGATTATAAACCAGAAGTTCATAAGTTATTATCAAGAGACTGAAATTAATTTAGAGAGAGAAATTCTTCCCTTTAGAAAGATACTATGTGAAGCTGGGAGCCGGTGGCTCACGCCTGTAATCCTAGCTACTCAGGATGCTGAGATCAGAGGATCACGGTTCAAAGCCAGCCTGGGCAAAAAAGTCTGTGAGAGTCTGATCTCCAATAAACCACTCAAAAACCGAAAGTGGCACTGTGGCTCAAGTGGTAGAACGCTCACCTTGATCTGAAGAGCTGAGGGACAGCGCCCAAGCCCAGAGTTTAAGCCCCATGACCGACAAAAACAAAAACAAAAAACAAAACAAAAAAAAAAGAAAGCTACTATGTGAAATAGCCCCTACTAATCTGGATGGGCAATTTAAAGATTATTGGGAAAAGAGATTTAGACTAGAAGAAAACATTGAGGTGCTCTAGAGTCAATGTCTGAATCCACTCAGTTATTTTTTTCTGAGTGTAATTAATTGTCCAGCTCCTCTTCCTTCCCAAGGAACCCAGCTCTGTTGTGCTAAGCACTGAATTAGAAATCCTTTCTACTGATTACTCAGTCTCTCTCTATGTGTTTGTCTTTCAATAGAAAAATGTTTTTTGTGATCCTCTTCCTCTCCTTTCCTTGGATTTCTATGCTACTTATGCCTTATTTTTATCTCTTATCCTCGTGCGATCAACTCCTGGTTGCATTGCCAATTCATTTGAAAAGATTTATATCTCTGTTTCACTTTGTCCCACCTCAAAGCATGTGAAAGTTAAAGCACCCTCTGTCCCCTCAGCGATTAGGCTTCTAATATGTGCCCTAGTCTTCCTCCATTTTACGATTTTACAACTTTGTGCCTTTTGATAGTGTTCATATAGATGTGTGTTAATAGTTAAATTAGTATTAAAATAGTACTTATGAGTATTAAATTAGCATTTGTATAATTAGTATTAACATAAATTAGTATTAGTATTAAATTAAATATTTAGTATTAATATATATTAATATTAGTATTAACTTAGTATTCTTTTTTGGGGGGAGGGTCTGGTTGTGGGGCCTGAACTCTGGGCCTGGGCGCTGTCCCTCAGCTCTTCAGCTCAAGGCTGGCACTCTACCACTTGAGCGATAGTGCCACTTCCGGCTTTTTTCTTTTTGCTTATATGGTGCTGAGGAATTGAACCCAGGGCCTCAGGCTTGCAAGGCAAGTGCTCTACCACTAAGCCACCTTCCCAGCCCCTAATTTAGTATTCTTTAATGTTCAAATCCTCCCCATTCTGCAAGAACTCAAATGTCAGAGAACTCATGAGAGGGATTACTGCCTGTTGTAGTCTTCCACCATATTTTCATAATCTTTACAACTGTATTACCATATGAGTTGGCAATGTTATGTTATGTGGTAAGGAGATATTTAAAAAAATAGATATTTTAAATACTTAAAAATAGAAAGTTATTTTTAGAATAAAGGTTTTACTAAGCATCACTTTTTAAAGACTATATCTACCATTATCATAGCAATGTTACTATAGAGAGAGAGAGACTTGGATGATTAAATATAACAATTTCAGGTTTGTTTCAGCCTGTATTTACCTGGGTATAATTGGAAATAGAAAAATTCAAGTAATTGTAAACACAAATTATGGTACTTTCCTATGGTAGAGTTTGAAGAAGTATGTGCCCAAATGGACCTATACTCTGAATAATCTTGAGCATGTATGCGGGGAAGTACAGTATGGAAAGGGGTACACAATCATGACATGTGTACAGACTGTATGGAGCCACACACTTATGGCTCACTCTTAACTAAAAGTGACACTAGCGTTATTCAGGAGGCTTAGCTTGGAGTACAGTGATTTGAAGCCAGCATGGGCAGAAACGTTTACTAGACTTCATCTCCAAATAAATAGCAAAAAGCTGGGCTGGGGCACTGTTCCAAATGTTTCAGGGCTAGCCCAAACAAGCACAAGGTTCTGAGTTCAAACCCCTGTACCCGAGAAAAAGAAAAACTGTATAATATAAAATACATGTGCATGCATGTTCTATATATACAAAGCAGGGTTTAAAAATGTGCAACAAATTTTCCAAGTGTGGTTCCTACAAAAGGAGTTCAATAGTTAATTTATAAATTATCTTATTTTGAAGTTTTCAGCAAATCTGAATTAGTAGTGTAACAAAAGTAATTCATCACAACAACAAAATAAGTAATGACAGTTGAAAAATGGTTATAACCTTAAGGATATACTCATTCCATGTCTACTTGTTGAATTATTGTGAAAATGAAACATGTCTCATGTAATAGTACATGCTATATAAAATGTTAACAGCTCTAATACTTGGTAGTAGCAAGTAGAATTTATAAACAGGCATACATTTTTTAAAGCATTTCATTACATTTTTCCATTTTTCTAATGTTGAAAAGAATTAATCGTATTACTTGAGAAGTCTGTATTGCTTATCTTTACCTAAGGGGTTTTGTAAATTCTTAAAAATATCATTTATATGTTTCAGTTAAATATGGAGACTTAAAATAACAATAGCCACTCTAACTAGATCTGTCAAAAGTTACATATCCAGTTGCATTAGGAACTTTTTTCTGTGTTGTGTGTGTGTGTGTGTGTGTGTGTGTATGTGTGTGTGCAGGTGTGTATGCTGATACTGAGGCTTGAACTTAGAACCTGGGCCTGTTTCTTTTTCTTTTTTCTTTTCTTTTCTTTCTTTTTCTTTCTTTTTTTTCTTTTTTTAAGGCTCATGCTCTATCACTTGAGCCACACCCCCACTTGACTTTTTGGTGGATAATTGGAGATAAGGGTCTCATGGACTTTCTTGACTAGGTTGGCTTTTAATACAGATCCTCAGATCTCAGCCTGAATTGATAGGTGTGAGCCACCAGCACCTAGTTATATGTAATATTTTGTATAGATTGTAACTTTGTTCCATTTTTTTTAAAGAGAACATACTGGATTCTTGGGAACAGAGAAAATGTAGTAACTGTTCTAAGTCACTGCAATATAAACTGGGCAGGCCCCAAGATCCCGCTGCTCACTGCCTCTAGATCCCCTCTGTCGGGCACCTGCAGTCAGAGCCTCTTCCTATTCTATCCTGGAAACCCTCCTGATTTTCACTGGAGGTCCCATGGTTGTCATCTACTTCTCTCATCATCCATTCTTCCACATTGTTGCCTCTTTGTGAACTAATGCAAAACAGCTCATTTAAGTGCAGTCAGAGCTGCCCTGGGGGAAGCTGTTGTCTACTTAAGGTGTTGCGTTCTGGGCTCCAGTGCTGAGGAAGAAACTGATTTGAAAGGGCCAAGGTCTTGCTGTATGTACGGGTTTAGAGAAAGTCAAGAACCCTCTACTCTTCAACTCCACATCATTTGACTCCAGACCCTGTCCTGGCACTGGACCTGTGTCGCCTCCTGTCTGCTTGGTGATGGGGTTTGATAGAGGTGACTTGCTGTCTCCTTTTGCTTCCTGTCCTCACACATACACTCATCATATTCCCTAGACTTTTTGCTGATCCAAAGAAGCTCTGAAAATTGCACACCTGGAGAGGACAGTTTCCAACATAGATCTAAATAGACATTAAAGCTTAGTCTGAAGTTCTATGACAAGCAACAGATTTATAAGTTTGAGTCACATTATCTATACACTGTAATTCTCTAAAATTGCTTTTACTAGAAACTTGAGAAGGAGCATTTTCACTTACAATTTTGCTTGGTTTTTAGCCTTTCTATGAGAATTTGAATCACTATTTCTAAGAACCAAATAGTAATTGAAAATGTCTATTCTTTTGTAGTCTCCATACTTCCTGTAAATCTGGTACTCCAGAAAGTAGAATCAGCCAAACAAAAGTACAATTTGATTTAAAATTGCACTGCTGGTCCTGATCATAAGAACAATCATAATTTTTCCTTAACTTCCTTTCTTCACACTTACTAGATTTCACTGAAACTATAAAAACACTTAAAAAAAAGTAATCTGTGAAGAAAAAAAAATGTGCTTCCTCTTTCCTTTCTTCTAAATATATTTCACAATTTACAGTTGTTCCAATGACTTATATTTTCCCTTTTATCTGTGATGAAAATATTTGTAGAGCTAGCTCAAATTGATTTTACTCTGCAAGATAAGGATATTAGTTTAGAGAAATATGATTGATTTTTTATTCTTCTTCTTCAAATAGGTGAGTTTCTAAGAATAAGACCCCTGGAATTCAACACTTGATGACTGGGTTATTACAGGTAGAAAACTACGGTATTCCAGTACTTAATTGTCTCCTGCCATCACTTTGTTAAAATAATGTGGAATATATTATGAATATAAAAGGTCTTGACAATAATTCACTTTCATTTTAAATGAATTAACAGTTAGCTTACAGAAATATAATAATACCCTAACTTCAGATCTTGGGAAGCATTCTATATTACTCTAGCTACACACACACACACACACACACACACACACACACACATATCTATCTATCTATATATTTCCAGTTCTATGGATTTATAGTGAATAAAAAGAATTCTAATTGGAGACTTACAGCATTGGATTGGCAGCTGAAAATCATTGTAAGAATTGCCTGTCAAATTGAACCTTAGTAGCAATAAGCAGGCATGTAAAAGCCTGAAGCTTTCCTGTCAGTACTGGCTTATTGTTAAGGATTAACAATAAAAGAATTAAACTAAATTTGCTTTCTAATTAAGCTCCCCCTACAATCAATCAGTTCTATTCTTCTATCACAAAATATATGAGTTACTTATTAGCTATGTGTTGTATATATATTAATGTTAGGAAATTCCTGTGTTCCTATGTTTCTTAAAAAATTTCTTTTTCTTTTTTAGTTTATACCTGAGGCAAAGCATGCAGGGAAATATGAAAGGTTTTAATTAAATTTAGTTTAGAGTATGCACATAGCCAGAGGTGATTTTGTTTTTCCTGCAACTAGCAAAATTAGGGAAAAAATCTTTTTCTTTGAAAATCGTTCAAGAATTGATTTTACACTCAAATTTCCATATTGATTTACATATTAGGACAAAATTAGTTTCTCCTAAAATATGAAAACATGGCTATCTTCCTCTAATATAGTAAATTAAAAACTTGTTAAAGTTCTACTTAAATTATATATAATAAATACAAAATAAATAAAATTATCAGATCCTCATGGTTCTTTTGCTCTTTAGTAGCTATTTGAAAACTAACTTTCAAATATTCTGTGTTATTGTAAGTCATTGGTGAACAAATTTTTGAGTGAAAAATAAATATATTAAATAGCAAATATTTATTGATTGCAAACTGTGTTTTCTAGACTCTCTTAATCAAGAGATTAAAATGAGGAAGAGGACACATTGCTGTTTTTATGATACTAATAATTTTGGGGAAAATATACATATTTAATTAATCCTATGGTACAAATTGTACTAAGTGCTATGAAGGAGAAGTTTTCAAATCTATGAAAGTTTGTGATGGGAGATTTGACGTGAAGCCAGTCAATGAAGTAGGCTTGATGACATGATGTTCAAAATTAGACCAAAGGGTTTTCAAATCTAGGTTATGAATTTCTCAGTGCACAGGGTAAGGAAAAGATCTGCCCAGGAAAGAACTACATTGGCACATAGGGTTCAACACCAAGGGTTCATTAGGGTTTGGATTGTATTGCCTTAAAACAAATGAGCAACAAACAAACAAGCAAACGAAAGAAGATAGTCTGAAGTTTTTATCCCCAGTATCTCTAGATACAAACTTAATTAGAAGTAAGTTCTCTTTAGATTTAAGTTCAAATGACATTATTAGTGTAGCCTCTAGTTCAGTGTGCTTGAATCCTTCTAAGAGAAAGATGAACACAAACATGACAGCAGACAGTGGGAATGGACCCAGGGTGAAGACAGCCATCTTCACCGGAAGTTAGGAGATTGGCCTGGAACTTTTCCTTCCTCAGCTGGCTCCGAGAAAGAATACTCCTGCTGGGAACTTGATTTGGGAGTATTGGTTTTCAGACATTCTAAATTCCTGTTGTTGTAAGAATGTCAGCATGTGGTATTTTGTTACAGCTGTGCTAAAAAAGGAATTCAGGGAGCCAACAATATTCCTCTGTAAATTGAAAAGGGAGAATAAGGCAACTTGGCCTCAACAGAAGATACAGCATATGAAAGGGCCAGATCATGGGCAAACATAATAGCATTTCTGTAAACAGATTGACTGAAGCATAGTTGGTTATGGATCATTTCATAAGTGATATGTTTGGAAAAAAAGTACCACTACAGTTTTGTTGGGTGAACATCCTGTAGCATACTCACACAAAGTTGGATAGGACAGGCCAATTAGCGAACAGATGCAGTAAATGTAAAATCTATGAGGCTGTGGATGGTGGGTTGGACGGTGAGATTCCAAAAAGAAAGTTGAATGATATACTCTAAAATAATAATATAAAGTATACTATAAGCCAGGCACCTGTGGCTCACAGCTATAATCCTAGCTACTCAGGAGGCTGAGATCTGAGGATTGCGGTTCTAATCCAGCCTGGGCAGGAAAGTCCTTGAGATTCTTATTTCCAATTTGCTACCAAGAAACTGGAAGTAGAGCTGTGGCTCAAGTGGTAGAGCACTAAACCTGCAACATTATGATAGCTACCATGTCACTAGGTGATCAAGATTTTTGCCCCATTAAAATCTTGTGGAACTATGACAGTGCATGTGGTCTACTGTGACTCCGATGTTTTCCCATTATATGGTACATGACTATAATGTAATATACATACTAAAGAGGTGAAATTTAACAAAAATTTTATTGATTTCTATTCCCACAAAGTTTTTAACCACAGGTTACTAACACATCTGAAAGTTTCCCAATACCTCTGTGTGTCACATTCCCAAACCAAAAGCTAAATTAATACATCTAGGGAAATCTATGGAGCGCCATCTAAAATTAGGGACTTATATTCTTATTCAAAAATAATAATTAAAATCTAAGTTCACTTAATTATAAATTTTAATATAATCATTTGAAGCAGTACCTTTTTCTGGGTGAAAAATTTACATAATTTCAATTCTGTTTGTTGGTTTATGAACATCAGCTTCATATTATTCAATGAAATGCTTGCCAGAGATTGTGCTTTAAATTTTTTTTTAAAAGGAGTATTTTTTCTCTCAGTGGAGAAAAGAACTGGTTTCTTATGCTTGGTGTCAAAGACACAGGTCAAAATGTTCTTTCTTTTTTTTCTTTACTGATGCCTTGTTGTCTCTTCAAGATGTTTTATCTTAAAAATGCTACTTCCATTTTTAGTTAAGTAGGTAATATGAAGAATGGCTATACTTTTTATGAACAAAATGCATTTCAATAATGTTTGCTGAAAGTCCTTTTTAATATTAAAGGGTAAAAATTTTAAGGTATTTACACAGACTTACTTGTCTTTTAATGTGTAGCCAGAATCTTTATATCATTATAAAAGAGTCATCAATGTTTGGCATCTAATTCACATGCTAACATGCATTTTTATGCAGATGATGGCAAAGCAGAATGACAAACGTGCTTCTACAACGGTAGAATGTATGTGGATTCTATCCTAATGCTCTGTGGTGACTTATAAACTTGGCTATTTTACAGGATTGATTGGGCAATCCATCAGTTCTCATGGTCCATGAATTCAGTCATGAGCCTCATGAACTTAAAGCAATGAAGCACAACTGTTGAGTTGCCTAGAAACATTTGTATGGCTAGACAACACAGAATCAACAGGAAAAAAAATTAGCCCAAGTTTGAAGCATAACCCAAAATTAAATACCAAGACTTATAGTAGCATACTAAAACTCAAGTTTTATTTGTTAGCTCATAGACAGGACATTTACTTAAATTTCCACTATATAGTGTGCATATAAAAATCAGACCAAAACAAATTAATTTTACAAAATCATATTGAAAATGATTTGTGAAACAATGTAGAAATTTTCCAAGTTCTGATAGTAGGTTCAAATCTAATATTTCTCTTTATATTCCGTCCCTTATCCCTAAGCCATCAGTAAAGTACCATGTTGCCCTGTAGAAAGGAAGTTTTATATAAGGAGTGATACAAGTGAATTTAATCCTTAACAATAAATCGTTAGCATGCAGCTGGGTGGTTGCTTTTGTAACTTTGGTTAAAGGAGCCCATATAAAATACTGCAGGCACAGGACAAGTAAGGATAACTGAAGGATAGTTGGGACTGAAGCTTATAAGCCCTACCAAACTGAGTAACAGAAGGAGCAGGAGAAATTAGCTCGGGAACTGCCTTTGGGTTCCATGAGTGGGGATGTAGTGGAAGAACAGTGGATGATAACATCTAAGACTCAATCAAGAATTGAATGCAGGTTAGGAATGTAGGAAGCCTGTAGTGACTGACAAGCATGCAAGTGACATGATCAGAAACTCAGACCACAGTGACTGCCAGAGAATGGAAATAAATGTGGAAAAAGAGATGTCATTGATGACTACTTCAAGTAATACATGTGAGATAATGGTGGCTTGACTTCAATGTGATAGTACAGAAGTAAGGTGCTAAGAATATATTTTAAGACATAGAGCCAGAATGACTGGTTGACCCATTTGATGTAAGTACTAAGTAAAAGAAAGGAACCAGAATAACTCTTAGTTCCTTGTTGTTTATTGGGGTAATTTTTATCATAGTCACTAAATTGAAGAGATTGAAAGGCAAATACTTTATGATGAAGATAAAGTGGTAATCCCAAATTAAGTATTAGCTATTGGCTGTGTGAGCTCAGGGTTTATTAGAGTTCAATCAATCCTTTCCATTAATATTCTGGACCCACATGAGTGGCAAAGCTGAGAACCAAGTCTGATAATCTGGGGAGGAATTGTACAAAGAACAAGAAAAACAGCTCACTTGGTATCTTCCAATATTTATAAAATAATTAGGGAAAGAGACTGTTGGTTCTTTGAGACTGGGAAATAGCTAATAATGTTGAGGAAATGGCAAGGGGGAATTTAACCACAAAAACGAAGAAAGGAAGGTATTACAAGAAAAAGTAAGTTGCCAAAGGAGCTTCCAGAAGTCTATCAAAATTCACTGATGTAGTTCATAGAGATAGCATGGGAGGTGAAATTT
Organism: Dipodomys merriami; assembly: GCF_024711535.1. NCBI lineage: Eukaryota > Metazoa > Chordata > Mammalia > Rodentia > Heteromyidae > Dipodomys > Dipodomys merriami. The sequence continues at coordinate 21,243,966 of NW_027202270.1, read as the reverse complement.
GTGATGGCAGATATCTCTTATAAAGACCTATTTTAATTAAATGGTAGGTCCATTTAAGCAAGAATGGGCAATGAAGACCAGGAGATAGGTTTGACAGACAACTTTTGGAATAAGAGGAACTGAGTACAAAAATAGAAGCAAGAACATGTGAGCTAAAATGGTTTTATAAGGAGGGAATATTTTAGAATATGCTACATATATTGATTCAATATAAATAAACTGATCATTGCAAGAGCCAAGTTTATTAGAAGGTGAGTAGTCATGAAAGCCAAGGGAACAAAAAGGTTATATTCTCTGATAAAAACAAGGACAGTTCCTGTATTATAAAAGAAAGGGGTGGAAAGAAACAGTGTACAGAAGTTTGGTTTCCAATAGGTGGATAGATTCTAATGAAATTAAGAAAGTCCTGACCTCAATCTGTTAATCAAGGTCATCATTCATGAAGAGAGAATGAAAAATAGGGCTGGGGTGAAAGAAATAGTGGATTAAAGCAGAAGGAATGAAGTCTCAGTTTGAGTAATGTCAAGGTAAATAGTCAGTGTAGGGGAGTTTCAGAGCTTTAGTGAGTATCATTTGTCATTTATGATTTCACCTTTAAATGGGTCCAGTCAGCCTGATTGTATATCACAAAGCTTGTACTATGTGGTCACTTGAATAATCGCCCAGAACGTTGTGCAGGTTCCAATCTTTGGAACCTTTGATTGTTACTTTATATGACAGGAGAGACTTTAATGATGTGATTAAATCAATGACTGTGAGACTGTGAGATGATCCAGCATTAGGTAGATCTGCCCTAAATTAGGCACCAGATACCTTTACAAGAGAGAGGCTGGTAGTTTGACTGGAGAAGCAGGTAAAAGATACTGTAACAGACCAGAAGGGTGCATATTTTCCTAGGATATGATGGTGGGTTCAGTATTGTCCAGCATGGTTAAACTTTACTAAGCACTGCCTAATGCTATTATAATTGTTCTGTTCTGAGCTTTCCTCAAATCCTTGTTATAAACATCCTTTTAATACTGTTGATGAAGGATTAAAACTGTTGAAAGAGGGAGGAGTAGATAGGCCCTTTTCTTATGCCTTTCAACCTTGAGTGGGGTGTGCAATAAGCCAAGCATCCCATTTTCTGGCAAATGACCAGACTGCCCAACAGTTTTAGACTTGGTAATCACAACAAGGACCCTCCAGCTGCTCCATGTGATTGCATTGTCCTTGAAAAGCAGCTCTCTAAGCAAAACAAGCCTTTAGATGACCCTGCTTGCCCTGCCACTCTTCTCAGATAGAAGGGAAGCCCTTCCTCCTGTGGCCCAGGAAAAGGCTGCGGTCGGTTGGTGCAAACAGCGCTCATTATGCACATGGAGGGTGGTACCAGCACTGGTACAAGCATCCTTGCCACAGCCCACTCTTGATTGACCCATTGCAACAGTGAGATGTACAAGTTGTTATGTGGAAAAACGAACTTTACCACTTTGGCTGGGGTCAGGAAAAGGATGGGAAGGGATGGGAAGGAGAAATAAAGGAGGAGGCAACAATGCTTGATAAGAAATGTACTCATACTGCTTTCCAAAGTGGTTGAACAAGTTTACACTCCCACCAACAATGAATTAAGGTTCCCTTCTATCCACATCCCCTCCAGCATCTGTTGTTGTTAGAGTTCTTGATTTTTGCCATTCTAACTGGGGTGAGGTGGTATCTCAATGTTGTTTTGATTTGCATTTCTTTTATGGCTAGGGAGGTTGAGCATTTCTTCATGTGTCTATTGGCCATCCTTCTTTCTTCTTCAGAGAAGTTTGGAAAGCAGTATGGAGGTTCCTCAAAAGACTTCACATAGAGCTCCCCTATGACCCAGCAATCCCACTTTTGGGCATTTACCCAAATGTTTACAAACAAGACCACACTAAAGCTACCAGCACAACTATGTTTATTGCAGCATTATTTACCATAGCTAAGATATGGAACCAACCCAGATGCCCCTCAGTAGATGAATGGATCAAGAAAATGTGGTATATATACACAATGGAATTCTATGCCTCCATCAGAAAGAATGACATTGCCCCATTTGTTAGGAAATGGAAAGGCTTGGAAAAAATTATATTAAGTGAAGTAAGCCAAGCCCAAAAAAACATAGGTCCCATGGTTTCCCTTATTTGCAATATCTAGTATATGCCTGAGTCAAGCAGAAAAGGTCATATAAGGTGATGTTAGGAAAATGAACCCTTAGATATGTATTTAAATGTTTTTTCTTTCATGCGATTGTTTCTAATGCATTTATAATATTATTTCTTTGTTGCTTTGTATGTCCCTCCCCCACAGTATAACCCCTGCTTTCACTATATTTGATGTCGGAATAATTTGTGGAGAGATGGGGAAAAACAAGTCTTTTAAAGATGCAGGTGGACCTGTTGCAACAATGAGAAGTACAACTTGTCATGTCGAAAATGAACTTTACAACTTTGGTGAGGGGGGGGGAAGATTGGGTGGGGGGAGGCTGGGAAGGGATGTGAAGGGTAAACAAAGGAGGAGGCTGCAATGCTTGATAAGAAATATACTCATTATCTTGCCCATGTAATCATAACCCCTCTGTACAATATGTTCACAAAAAATAAAAATTAAAAAAAAAGAAATGTACTCATTACCTTGCCCATGTAATTTTAACCCCTCTGTATGGTATTTTCACCAAAACAAAACAAAACAAAACAAAAACCAGGCTAGTGAGTCACTATTGGAATCATCTGGCAGCTACTTCAAGCGCTACCCTGGAGTTACAACATTGGCCAAGGCTTCTCTCTAGTGGTCTTTTCTTGTCCAGTTTTGATCTTTTTCATTAAGAGAGTGCTGGGCTGAGCTGATAACACGAAGAGGAAATAGCAAAATGAAAAGCAGGAGGCAGTAATGGTGGCAGTTGCTGTAGTAGCAAGAAGGAGGGGGAAGAGTTCCAGAGCATGATGGTAGATGGGAGGTGGTAGCATTAGTGATGACAAAGGCTTGAAATGCTGAGGACAAGACCCTGCAGTTCCTGGTCACTAGAAGAGTTCTAACGAGTTGCTAAGCTGTAAGGGGAAAGGGTCCTAAGATCCTCAGTCAGGGAGCTGCCATTAAGGTCCAAGAGTTCCAGCAACCAAGATGTAGAAGACTAGCTGCTGTAGAATTGAGGGTCCAAACCACTGAGGTCTACTCAGAGCTATGGGCACTGCCTTGCTGCTAGGATTTAAGGAATACAATAGCTACTAAGTCTTGGGATAATTAAAGCCCAGAGCAATATGTCTCCAGCCTGAGTACTCAGAGCCATAAGTGTCTGCCTTCTAAGGAATAGAACAGAGCTTGAACTATAAGCCTCTAGTTCTTCTAACTCTAGCCTTAGAAACTCAAGAGCTGGAGCCTACCAAACATCAAAGAGCTTCTCCTTGCCTGCTCACAATTTCACAATTTTTATCTAGGTAGAAAAATACATTGACAAAAGCAGAATTAGGAATGCTGCAACTGCAATCTAAGAATATTGACAACAGCATTAAATCCAAAGAGACAACAAATAGATTTTTCCCCCTGGAGATCCCAGAAGGAATCAGCTCTATCAATGTCACGCTATTCTGGTCGGACATTTCAACATTTTTGACAATAAGTAAATTAGGTAAAGTAGATATTGAAACTAATGCAATCTACAAATTTATTTATCTTCCTCTGTAGCATCTCACTACTTTCAAAGTATTAATGTGCAGACATATAGGAGACTTAAAAATCATAAGCAGAAAAAAATTATTTCCTTAATTTCACTTCTAGGTCTAGCTACCACATACTTTTGTTTAGTTCATTTTACTACAGATTTTCATCTTTTAAAATCATTTCCTCATGTTTTTACTTTTTAATCTAGTGACAACTGTCTTCATGTGCCTTCACTTGAGTAAATGATGTTCAGAGTTTGGCAGTGTACCCTTGTTCTTTATTCTCCTGTATTCTTTTCACTTCTATGGCTTGCCTCTTTTTTTTTTTTTTAATTTTATTGTGAGAATACCATACGGAGGGGTTACAATTACCTGAGTAAGGTAATGAGTACATTTCTTATCAAGCATTGTTGCCTCGTCCTTTGTTTCCCCTCACCATCCTTTCCTATCTCCCCACCCCCCAACGCCAAAGTTGTAAAGTTCATTTTTCGACATAACATCTTGTACATCTCATTGTTGCAATGGGTTCACCTGTATCTCTAGTTACACAATTTGTTTTTTTCCTTCCCCTCCACAAATTATACCAACATCAAATACAGTAAAGGCAGGGGTTATACTGTGGGGGAGGGACATACAAAGCAACAAAGAAATCATCTTATAAATATGTTAGAAACAATAGCCAGAAAGGAAAAAAAAAACATTTGAGTTCATTTCACCTAACACCAACTTATCTGACCATTTCTGCTTGTCTCAGACATATACTAGTTATTGCAAATAAGGGAGACCATAGGACCTATGTTTCTTTGGGCCTGGCTTACTTCACTTAATATAATGTTTTCCAAGTCTTTCAATTTCCTAACAAATGGGGCAATGTCATTCTTTCTGATGGAGGCATAGAATTCCATTGTATATATATACCACATTTTCTTGATCCATTCATCTACTGAGGGGCATCTGGGTTGGTTCTATATCTTAGCTATGGTAAATAATGCTGCAATAAACATAGCTGTGCTGGTAGCTTTAGTATGGACTTCCTCAATATTCACTCCAGTGACACTTTCCCTCTTGGCTTCTAGGATATCAGTCTCCTTTTCAGTGTTTATTTGGTGTTCTTCATAGTTATTCTCCTCTCATTTTATGAAATCTCCTCCCATGATCATATTTACTTTTAGAATGTCAATTTCTGTCTATGTACCAGTCACTCCAAATTTTCAGTTTGACACTCTGAATACTCACCTAGCCAAATAAGCCATCCTTAATACCATTTCCCACAGAGATGGACTGAGTGAGGATAATTGTCTCCGTGGCGGTCCTGGAGTGGTGATGTGTATTGGATCTAAAACCGCTGAACTGAATTTGAATTCTGCTTTGCTTCTTTAATGCCTGAAGTAGAAAGCGATGTACTATCTTAATCTGAAAAAATGCTAATAACGCTCTAAATGATGATTATTAAATGAAATAATGCACATCAATTACAAAACACAATAGCTGGCATGTATTAATGGTTAATTAATATTAGAAATTACTATTACTGCTAGTTTTCCTCTCCTGTAAATACTGTATCTGCTGATAATTCCTGCCATGAGATTTCTATTTCTTAGTTCTGTAAGAGCGTATCTCTTCTACAACTTTATTTTTTTTCAGGGTATGTGTTTGTGTGCTGGCACTGATGCCTGCACTCTGTGCCTAGCTTCATGCCCTTGCTTAGCTAGGATTATATGTATGTGTCCAGTTTTATGACTTAATATTCACAGCCTTCTATTTCCCAAAACACATCTCTTTTTACTCATGTAGCATTGAAGTGCTTAAGAAATCATTCACAGAAAGGGGTGGAGTACAAAGGGTGAACAATGATACTCACTAGACACTATGTTGAAAATAAACTATATTCCTTTGGGGGGGTGGCACCAGGAGGGAAAATCTGGGAGAAAATGAGAAGAGGTGATGCTATTCAAAGAGAAATTTACTCATTACCTGACTTATGTAACTGTAACCCCTCTGTATATCACCTTTACCATAATAAGAAATCATTTGCAGAGAAACATTCAGATTTATTCTCTGAGTTCCTATGAACCAAGTTTACAAATAAAGATAGCTTGCTATCAAAATATTTTTATTTAAATTGTCTAGTCTAAACTACTCAGTTACTGTTTATGGGAGGTAGAAATACACACAGCACATTTTTATCCTGTTTCAGCTGTTAAGAGGAGTTTATATGTTTTATGAAGGTGTTGCTTTTCAGAAGAGCATATACTCCATCTTATTGTAATTAGGGCCACATTTCCTAGGTTGTTATATACATCTTAATGAAAGGATAATCATGCTGTGAAACTTTATATTTTGAATGTTACAGTTATTTCTCAATAATTTGTTTGCTTTGTAGAAACAATTTTTGCTTGTTTGTATTTTTGAATTATTATGTAACAAATGGGAAAAAATATCCTAAATGAAAGTGATGTCCATTGATAAGAATAGAATTAATCCATATGTTGTCTCTTTCCTTTTCTCTTTTCAAAACTATTTTAAATTCTGTATTTCATTTTCTTGAGAGATTCATCTTTTTAAATATATTTTTTATTATCTTTAAGTAGTTATACAAAGGAGTTGCATTCAACAGAGAGGTTTATGAATACAATGTCACACTTGATCAATGTCACCCTTTCCAACATTCTCAACCATTCTTCCCAAGAGAATTTCATCTATAACATTACTTTTATTAATTGATTTTTACTTCATCTTTTAAAAGATAATCTATATGAAAAGAAAAAGGTAAGTTTGCAGAGTTAGGAATGTACAAAAGTCATTTGGATTTGAAACAAAGTATAATTAATACCAATTAAATTTTATACTAGTAATACTATTGATCTTTTTTTTCTCAAATTTGTTTTATAAGATTGAGATAGCCATAATCTAAGGAACATGAAAGAGAAATCTGCTGATTAGGACTAGTAAAGATTTACTATCTTGTTCACCAGTACTACTTCTTTCTTTTAAATATTGTGGCTGAAATGGGATTACAAGACATCTTGGTTGATTTTCCTGTTCTGAAAGAAAAGTAACAATTCAAAGAATTTACTGAAGTTAGTTGTTAGAAAACTGACACAAACACAGTCTAGTATAGTTCCCTATGTCTTTATTGTTCCTCAATTTCATATGGAACTCCACAATCAAAGCATCTTGATGGAAGATTTGTGTTTCTTTTTTATTGTGAAGATACTGTACAGAGGGGTTACAGTTACATGAGTGAGGTAATGAGTCCATTTCCTGTTGAGCACTGTTACCCCTCCTTTGTTTTTCCCCTACTATCCCTTCCCCCCCCACTTCTCCAACTCCTACCTCCGCACGCCCCCCATGGAAGCTGTAAAGTTCATTTTCAACATAGTGTCTTGTACGTCTCATTGTTACAATGGGTCAACCTGTATCCTTTTTTTCAATATATATTTTTTTATTGTAAAGATACTGTACAGAGGGGTTACAGTTACATGAGTCCATTTCCTAAGGGGCATTGTTATACCCTCCTTTATTTTTCCCCTACCACCCTTTTCCTCCCCACCTATCCACCTCCCGCCCATACAAAGTCGTAAAGTTCTTTTTCAGCATAGTGTCTTGTACATCTCATTGTTACATGGGTCATCAATCAAATACAGTGCCAACAGGGTTGTACCATGGGGGAAGAATGCACAAAGAAACAAAAAAAATCACATAGTACATTATAAGTTCATAAAAGGAACAACAACAAAGGTAAAACCTCTTGTGTCCTTATCTTGAGACTTGTGTTTCTTTCCTACACCTGATTGTCAAATAAGTAGTTCTGCATCTGAGGCAGACACTATCGCGATGCACAGAGGAGCTCTCCTTTAAATACAAAAGCCAGGGACCTTGGAGAGGTATTTTCCTGAGCAGAGGTCATATTGTTCTCAGAATAGCCTCACTCAGGGACAAAGCAAGCATGTCATTCAATCACGTTGTCTTTTCTTCTCCATGGGTGATCATCTTTGCTCTGAGGCCTCTGTCAGATCTGTATTACAGTATGAGAGTACCTGCTATTCAATCCTATGTCCTCTTGTTTCTTCATATATATTACTTTCTAAAATATACCACTAACTACAGCTTGGTATTTACATCGAAGAAAAGCACAATTTGCCCAATGTCCTCCTGGAGCTACCTCCTGGATACAAAGTCAATGTCCAAGCTTTTTGTTCAGCCCCAGGGCTGTTGTCAAAACTGGTTGCCCATTTGTGCTTTACCATCATAGGACAATCACACATCATGAACATACAATCATATACCAGTATATATGTATACCAATATAATCAAGCCTATGTCCTTATTTCTGTTAAGATTTTGAGATGAAATGTTCTCTTTATAATTTCTCAAGTGTAATGTGGTAAGAATCCAGATAGTGTCTTGAGAAGAATCAGTAGCCAAGGACTTTTAAGTGCTCAATTTATGCCAGACTTTGCAGACACCAATATATTTTGCCAGGAGAGGCTAACAGTACAGAGAGAATGTATATAGCACCCATGATAAGCAGAGTGGAGATTGGACTCTAGACACTGACATCACAGCCCAATTATGTAACTCATTCTCATTGTGACCTTGACAAAATATCTGCTATGGACTTAACTAGAATTTTGGAGTCAACACACAATAATAATTCATTATCCATTTTCAAATTGTGGAAGAAGAAATACTGAATAATTTAGATAAATTAATAAAGACTTATAAAAGTCAAGTTAATAAATTTGGACTTTAATTTGAAGCCATTTTAGAGTTATTTGAGCGTATGGAGAAGGGACTTAAATTCAGACTTAAATGTTTAGAAGGTGTCTTTTGTAGCAGTCAGTGGACTGAATTGTCCTAGAAAAAGAGGTAAGGAAATAATAGAACTTATCCAGATGAGAGTGGATGGTTTTCTAACCTATGGTGTAGTAGTAACAGAAATTAGCGGGGAAAAGATTTGAGAAGAAACTCTAAATATAAACTCAGCCTTGCCACAAAGTTGTGTCACATTGGTTTGGGCATGTAACCCTGTGTCTATATGTACTCACTTGAATAAGGCAATTGCTAAAGTTTCTTTTTTTCCATTGTATCGTATTATTAAGGAGAAAATAGAGAAAAGGGGGTAGTGGAAGAGATTTGGAATAAATGTTTTGGAAATTTTGTGCATTTATGACTTCATTAAGAAAATCTATTTTATAGGCCAATACATCTAAATAAAGAGTTATTTAACATGCAGCTTCATGTTTCACTCCTTTAGAAATCGCTCAACTCTCTTAGCACAATAATCACATCCTTATCTTTTGAAAGAGAATTCAAAATGTCTTGGAATTCGCACTTAAATTATGAAAAGAGTGTCAATCATAGTGGAGGTTTTCCATAAGTTTGTAAAAAGCATTAAGCAAGCTTTGCATGTGCGCGCGCACGCACACACACACACACACACACACACACACACACACACACACACACCTTCCTTTAAAAACATCCTGCAGTGTATGCAAATCCCATATGAGAGTTTATGCAAATGCCATACCCTTTAGTAGTCAAACAAAATAGATATTTTTCACAAAGAGTAGTGAGTCTCTCTCTCAAGCAATACCGGTAATTATAGAGAAAGTAAGGAAACATGGTGCACTTTACTCTCTTGTGCTTTTGCAAATTGTGGTGCATCTGCTTCAGACCTGGCAAAGTAAAGTGCATCATTTTGGAAATTGCTGCCGAGAGTGGTCATTGCATACTACCACAGCAACTATTGTGAAGTTGCTGCGGATCAGAGGTGACAGGGGCACGAGTGCTAGCCCTAACGGAGGCTGTTCATTAGAGTCCGCAGAATAGGTGACATCAATTTCAGGAGACAGTGTTGTACTCCAGGCTCACTGGGCAAAACTTCTGCTGATAATGGTTGGGTAAATAGACTCCTAAGTTGCTTGCTTTTCTAGAATGCCAGGTTTTGCAGGGATGTGTTGGATTCAATGTGCAAGCTAAGCAATGATTCATCTTATACTTTCATGGATTATCAACTTATCATTTACTAGATATAACTCATTTTTATTTTTAATATTTCAATAGTTAACAATGCTTAGCCAAGTATGGGCCCTACTGAGATCTCGCTTGAAATACTGACATTCTCCTTACCTTTCATATTGTTTCTGCAGTGTAAGACTTTTTCTAAAATAATCACTTGATCATGGTACTCTAAGTTTAAACAGCTTTTAGTCCCTTTAAAAAGCTTTACAAGGTTACCAATACTTAGCTGTTCAAAATAACCAAACTCATTTTTGTCCCATTTTCTTTGGGTCTGTGATTGTGGATTGTCTCAGTTGAGTGGTTCTGGTTTGATCTCGAATGAGGTTATGCTGACTGACTGTCCAGAGCTATAACTCTATTATGGCTCATCTGAAGAAGGAAGATCCATTTCTAAGGAGGCTTAATCACAAGTCTCACAGGTGATAGCAGGAAACTCACCACAGGGTTACCTCTGAGGGACTGAGGAAAACAAGGGGAATTTTTCACTATGTTTTGTGACTTAATACCAGAACTTTCTTCATCACTTTATTATACTGTTTAGCACAGATTCATTATGAGAAAGCAATACTAGCAATGTGGATAGTGGGGAACAAAGGCCACTGGGTACCACACGACAGTTCAGTTATCTAAATGGATTTTTATTTAACTTGAAACCAAGTCTAAACTCTTGGATATTGCTTATAAACATCTTTCATAACCAGTTCATTGAACCACTTGCTGCATAGATCATACTCAAAACATAACAGCAACAATAATGAAACCTTCCTTCAGTTCTTCTTTAAAAGCATCCTGAAGTTTATGTAAATCCCATATGAGAGTTTATGCAAATGCCATCCATATTATTTTCACTCATCATACAACTTGTATTCTCATTCTTTGGCTCACTCTTCTTTATTCTTTGTATCAAGTCATTAGATATTCCCTTTCTCTGAAAGTTTTCCCTTGACTCTCTAATCATTGATGAATATATACTTGCTCACATAGAAACTTTTTAAAAAATAATAGTATTATACTTTGATATAATTGCTTTTCCTATTGTATAGGCTATAATAGACAAGCATCTATGAAGGCCAGGACCTTAAACTATTTGTTTATCATTCTGCTTTATTTTATAAATTACATGCATAATTTAGCAACATTTTTGAATGTTTTACAAATAAAGAATAACTTGCCTGTCATTAATTGACATTTACTGTAATTTTCTAAGGAAAGGGAAACAACGTAAGAGCTAAACTTATCTACTATTATTTTATCTTTATAAATCTTAAAAAAACAAAAAAGAAACTCTGTGGAATATATTAATAATGGAGTTTTGTTCTCTGTGGAATAATATTTGTAATTTGTTGAGTCCAGAAACCAGATAGACTAGTGAATATTATTACATCTTAGAATTGGTGAAATTTAATTAAGACAACTCTAGCAAATCAATTTTTCTTTCATAGCTGTGAAATTACAATGTTGTGGTTCCAAGACACTGACAATTTTTCATATCTTTAATTAGATCACTTACATCTTATTTTTCATATTTCACTTTTAAATATGGACAAACTATCATTTAAGAAAATGTAGTATTGGGCTGGGAAGGTGACTTAGTGGTAGATTCCTCACCTAGCATGCATGAGGCCCTGGGTTCAATTCTTCAACACCACATAAGCAGAAAAAGCCAAAGTGGCTCTGTAGCTCAAGTGGTAGAGTGCTAGCCTTGAGCTGAAGAGCTGAAGGACAGGGTCCAGGCCCAGAATTCAATCCCATGACTGCCAAAAACAAAACAAAACAAAACAAAAACAAAAAAAACCCAAAACCAAACCAAACCAAACCAAAAACCAAAAAATGAACAAAAAAGAAAATGTAGTATTGATAATTAAGTATACAAAACTTTTTCACTTGAACACAGTTATGTGTATTTCAAATGTCCCCATTAAATATATCACTTTTCCCACACATTGAACATGCCATCAAATGTAATCAAACAATCCACAATGAAGCTGTGTTCTACATGGCATTTGTAGAAATAGGACCATGTAAGAGAAGTGTGTCTATAATGTCATTTCAGGCAGGGTTTTCATTGTAGTGTTTTCAGGGGTTTTTGTGGATCTTGGAATGACAAATCAAGAGAAGCAAGGAAGGATTAATTACTGTTATGTGGTATAGACATATTAGTGAAAGAATCAGAACTACAATGACTACCTTGAAGTTAGTAAATGATACGGTTTCATAGAGTAAGTTTTAATACAGTAGTTGGTAAGTAGTTTCTGATAACTCATGGCCATCTTGTATATTGGCATCTTTTTTTTTTTTTTTTTGGTCCGTTGTAGGCTTTGAACTCTGGGCCTGAGCACTGTCCCTCAGCTCTTCAGCTCAAGGCTAGCACTCTATCATTTGAGGCATAGCACCACTTCTGGTTTTCTGGTGGTTAATTGGAAATAAGGGTCTCATGGACTTTTTCTGCCTGGGCCGGCTTTGAACTGAGATCTTCAGATTTCAGCCTCCTGAGTACCTAGGATTACAGGTGTGAGCCACAGGTGCCCGGCATAATTCCATTCTTTTTTTTTCTTTTTGGTCGGTCATGGGGCTTGAACTCTGGGCCTGAGCGCTGTCCCTCAGCTCTTCAACTCAAGGTGAACGTTCTACCACTTGAGCCATGAGCCACTTCTATTTTATGTTTTAATGCAACCACTTTTTAACCACATTTGTCCTTTGATACTTACTTATTTGAAGTATGGGTAGAACAATGGAAAAGGGAGGTGTGAAGCTTTTTCCTATGATGATGTTTATTTAAGATCTGGCTGTAAGAGGTGCTGATCATTTGCTTAGATTTCATGATATTTGGATATTTTCTTATAAATATTTCATGATTTAATAATAGGAAACACATAATATTTTGAGCTATGATCAAGCTTATTCAAATTTAAGACTACATTTATGCCATCATGATTGAATGAATTTCATTTGATTTACAAGAGTTTTCTTTAATTCTTGTGAACTTGATTCATGTTACAGAAATAAAAATGTTGGGAAGGAAAAAGTGAAAGCAATCAAGAGCTGGTATTATAGACCTAAGTTCAAATATATTATTTTTATTAACCAACAAAGAATTTTTCTGTACCTATTTTCTCACCTTCCAGTACCTGATAAACAAAAAGTGGTGGTATATACTGTCTTCAAAATCCAACAAAATTTGTTTGATTTTCTGATTTTAAATTTCATGTTTTGACATACTATAAATATAATATAAATTTAAATATAAGTATATATTATACATATATATGTTAGTTTGCATACAATATAAATTTATATGTCATATAAATATAAATATCATTTTGTAGACATCAGTTTAACAATTATTTAATAAAAATAGTTAATTTAAATGAGAAATTTTAAGATAGAGCTTATTAGAATTTATATATTTTGATGATATTGAAATGACAAAAAAGTTTGAGTCATTGGACAAAATTATAAAAGTTATAGAAAGTAACAATACCTATAGAAAATTACATAGTTATATATAGTTTATAATTTTGTTATCATTTAGAATTTGTGCATTTTATGTATGTAGCAAAGTTTAAAACTAATTAGGAATGCAAAATACACAAATGACTAGGTAAAACAAAATATTATTCAATTTATTTGAAGTGTATTTTAATTATTTTTGAATATACAGACATGTGCATATATCTGTATACAAATATATCATGCTCTTATCATCAGTTTATTTTTATAATTTAGTATTTTAGCTAATTTATTTCGGAATATATAACACAATTTGTATAATCTAACATGCTTAGTACAAAAATATTTTTAATATTTTACATTAATTAAACCTACTAAAGTCATATTTGTACTTACATGATATTTATGCCCTGTAACTTGTACTACTCTAGGTGGTACCATTCTCACTTTCACTTACATAAATGACATTCTCAGCTTTGTATAAACAAACTAGAATGTTATTAGTCTAGGAGAATGATTTGGCCTACATGTGCAGTGATATGGTCATGTATATTTTTTATGCATATGTCATACATATGTACATGAATGTACATATATTTCATAATCATAGGTAGTTGAGTCCATCTATGAAACGATAGCTATTAGGCTCATAATTGAATATCTTTCCACTCACTTATTATTTATTCAAAGAGTATTTATGATTTTTGCCATTCTAACTGGGTGAGGTGGTATCTTAATGTTGTTTTGATTTGCATTTCTTTTATGGCTAGGGAGGTTGAGCATTTCTTCATGTGTCTATTGGCCATTCTTCTTTCCTCTTCAGAGAAGTTTCTCTTTAAGACTTTAGCCCACTTATTTATTGGACAGTTCTTTCTTTGAGGATTTGTTGTTGGGGGCTTTAATTTTTTGAGTTCCAGGTATATTTTAGATATGAGACCCTTGTCCGTTGTATGCCTAGTGAAGATCTCCTAATCTGTGGGCTTTCTATTGATCTTTCTAGCTATGTCCTTTGCCATGCAGAAGCTCTGCAATTTCATGCAATAGGGAACCTTACGGCATTGTTGGTGGGAGTGTAAACTTGTTCAACCACTTTGGAAAGTAGTATGAAAGTTCCTCAAAAGACTCCACATAGAGCTCCCCTATGACCCAGCAATCCCACTTTTGGGCATTTACCCAAATGTTTACAAACAAGACCACACTAAAGCTACCAGTACAACTATGTTTATTGCAGCACTATTTACTATAGCTAAGATATGGAACCAACCCAGATGCCCCTCAGTAGATGAATGGATCAAGAAAATGTGGTATATATACACAATGGAATTCTATGCCTCCATTAGAAAGAATAACATTGCCCCATTTGTTAGGAAATGGAAAGGTTTGGAGAAAATTATATTAAGTGAAGTAAGCCAGGCCCAAAGAAACATAGGTCCCATGGTTTCCCTTATTTGCAATATCTAGTATATGTCTGATTCAAGCAGAAAAGGTCAGATAAGGTGATGTTAGGAAATGAACCCTAAGGTATGTATTCAAATGTTTTTTTTCTTTCATGCCATTGTTTCTAACACATTTATAAGATTATTTCTTTGTTGCTTTGTATGTCCCTCCCCCACAGTATAACCCGTGCTTTCACTGTATTTGATGTTGGTATAATTTGTGGAGGGGAAGGGAAAAAATAAGTCGTTTAAATAGGGATACAGATGGACCCATTGCAACAATAAGAAGTACAAGTTATGTCGAAAACAGACTTTACAACTCTGGTGGGGGGGGGCGGGGAGGATGGGAAAGGATGGAAAGGGGAAACAAAGGAGGAGGCTACAATGCTTGATAAGAAATGTAATCGTTATCTTGCCCATGTAAGTGTAACCCCTCTGTACGGTATTTTCACAATAAAATAAATAAATTACTGAATTGAGTTTAGGATATGTTAGCCAAAAGAGTATGATCATCTTGACTTCAAAATATAGGCAATAGCATAAAAGGGAATAAAGACACTTTTACTGATGTCACATTTGTAAGATGTTTAAAAGCACTAAAACTATAGAGAAGAGTGAGAAATAACCCTGCATTCCCTACCTACTTAATAAGATGAAGCGAGAGTTCATTTCATTTGAGTTCACTTGAGGTTTGGAAGAGAGAATTTCTTTGAGAGAAGTCAATTTGGTAGCTTTGCCTTCCTTTTCTTCTAAGGAAGGTAAATGATTCTTTTCTCCTGTACTAAGTAAGGATGTCTCCAAGAACAGTACTCTAAATTTTTGTCCTCTATAATTGGATACTTGGTTCAAAAAAGCAAACAAAAAGCAAACAACAACAACAACAACAACATGAGAACCAAAAGCTTCAGTGAATACTTCATAGAAAATAGGTCCTATTCTAACCAAGAAGAGCTTTTCTTTTAAAGATGGATGATATTTCTTGTGAATATGGATGTGGAGGAGGTAAAATATGAGAGAAAATTATGAGAAGTATTTGTTCAAGATAATCTGGAGGAATATAGTAAACATTAATGTACAGAAAGAAGAGGGCTATGGAGAGGCATTGCAAGTCCTGCATTGGGGGACATCACAACTTTTAGGAATAACAAATGGAAATTGGAAGTGAAGTGTTCTCTGAAAAAGCTGCAAATATCTACTGAAGAATAACAAAGCAAAATGTAATCTGGACATCAATCATTTCAGAGGTTATCATTTAACCTGTGTCAGCAATTTAAGCTCTTTTCTGTCTTCCTGCCTTCATCCTGCCTGGAAAGTCAGAGTAGTGTGGAGGAAATCTCAAGTCAGGGAAGAGACAAGAAGCACTAACTACCTGTCTTGTCTAGGCAAACTGGAAGAGAAAAGATAAAAGTGGACAAGATAATATGCCATTTATATCAGACTTAACTGGGACTCTTCATCTATTTCAAAGAAGAAGTTGTCAAAGGAGAAATTGGGCAAGTAAAAAATCAATTTCCTCTTGCATTTTCCTCCACTTAGTTCACAGCTGTTCACAAAAGACAATGACAAAAAAGTCGCATGAATTTTATAAAATGGAAAGGGTATTGAGAAACAGCAGGAAGAGCCTCAGGTTACTAAGAACACCTTCATTAGCAACTAGTTCCTACAGAAGGTAGATGTGAAGAGAGAACAATTTTGGATCTATGGTAAATCCTGCCAAAGATACTGACTATGGAGGTGAATGCCTCCATGAAATGGGATAGAAAGCCCCAAACCAAGGGTTGACAAGGGTTAAAAAGATAAGAGAAATGCATCCCCCTCATTATGTATTATGGGTTATAGTGGAATATTTGCCATGTGCCCACCTCTTGAATGCACACAAAAAAGGGGGAAAAGTTCCCTTAAGAAAAACAGTCTGGACTGGTCAAGACCAGAAATAGCTTAAGGCATCTTAAAATACTTTTAGTCAAGTAAGAGCTCTGGGATTTTTTTCTTCCATTCCTTTCTTTAGTCCTATAGAGTGAAGGTAGAAATGTCCACTAATAGGTAATAAGGAACAAAAATTGTTAACATGTTATACTGGAACAAAAAAAGTAGGGGAATAATATGGACATTGGCTATTCATAATTATTTAATTGGAAACTACTCTATTGACCTTAAGGTCAACTTAATTTTCCCATTACCAGGTATAAGAACAAATAACCTATCAATTCTCATATGTGCCAAGAATGAGTCTAAGAGCTTTTAAATCTAGTGATACTTTAATTCTCATAGTAACCCCAATGTGTAGGAATTACTATAATTGTGAATTTTGCAGAGAAGAAATTTGAAGCAGAGGGTAAATGGTTTGTCAAATTTTGTACTGTTTTAAGTGAACTCATTTGAGATTTATACTCAAGCAATCTGGTTCCAGAGAATGTGATCCTAACCACTTCTTCATATGCCGAAAGTAAAGGCAAAGTAATGGGCTTCCTGTGTTTTTCATCCATTACCAGACATAAAGAACATACTCTTACTAAGCAGGTTTGGATAGACAGAGGGAGACAAAAAGAAAATTACTCCTACCAACTATAATTCTTTCTTCAATGTACTACTTGTTTACTTTGCTTTTAGAAGCTATTGAGTTTTTGAAAGTGTTTTTTTCCTCTTATAGATGTTGTTTTGGGGTTCCACTGATTTCTGTGTTCAGAGTAGTTTGGAGGGTACAAGAGTGGAAGGAAATAGGTAGGTTAGAAAGACTGTTGTGGATTGAGGGCTATCTAAGAGAGATAATGGTTATAGGAAGAATAGTAGACAGGGGACAATTATCTCTCTATCATCTATCTATGTATCTAAGTATGTATTTAAGTATGTATGTATGTATGTATGTATGTATGTATGTATGTATGTATGTATGTATGTATGTATCTATCTATCTATCTATCTATCTATCTATCTATCTGTTTTATCTATACCAGACAAGAAAAAATAGATACAATTTAAAAACTGATAAGAAATTGGAGTGATAAAAAATTTAATTTATGGGGCTGGGAAGGTGGCTCAGTGGTAGAGCGCTTGCTTTGCATGCATGAGGCCCTGGGTTTGATTACTCAGCACCACATAAGTAGAAATAAAAAAGCCAGAAATGGCGCTGTGGCTCAAGTGGTAGAGTGCTAGCCTTGAGCTGAAGAGCTGAAGGACAGCGCCCAGGCCAAGAGTTCAGGCCCACGACCAGACCCCCCCCCCCAAAAAAAATTAATTTATGTGTGCCTGAAAGTACAAGAATACATCATATAAGAAAGTTTAGATAAGTCATGATAAACATATAGCATTGCCTTCTATAAATGGCTGAGTGTTTGCTGAAGTTAAGATTGTTTGAAATTTTTGCACCCTGGGTGTTATGGTACAAACCTTTGTTAGTCCTCTGTCTTATCTCTGAAGCATCCATACCTTCCTCACAACATATAGATATATCACATGAAATGATTCTTGTAAAGGAATTAGCATAATCAATGGTACACAAAAGAGTACAACTGATGTGGTCTATCATTTCCTAGAACATTTTCTTTTACCTATTTCTTGAGGTTAATTTGACACATCATCATAGCCACATGGTTCCTCTCAGAGAAATTTAATAATTCGTGAATCCTGTTTATTACTTTATGTGAATGATCTGTGAGATTTTCTTGTCATTGACAGTGCCACTCTCTTTAGAAACACAAGTAAGGTGAGTTCAGGGACCCTGTCCCACCCACTGGGATAAGATAATAGGATACTTGGGGAAAAACTGAAAATGAACTATAGGGTGAAATACTGTGTCAAGTAGGATGTAATAAAACAATCTCAAGGGGGAAGAATTGGCCTTATTTCTCTCTTCTAGATTTTGAACAAAGCTGTCACAGACATTCTTGGAAATTTTCAATGTTATATTTTCTGCATTTCACATAGCAGCTCTAATTTTGTTCTGCTTCCTTGGTGTTTAAACATGGTAAATCCAAAGAAGTCAAATCAGTTATCTGTCAGTTCTATTTCTTTTTTTTTTTAAATTTCAAATGTTTATAATTTTAAAACATGAGCATGGTTAACAAAACAGTTTTTTTCAAATCATAAACTGTTAAGCTACAATAAACCATTCAACTTTCTGCATAAACACTCCTCCAACATATCAAAATGGTGACAGAGATAAAACATAAGTGGGTATACATCTCTTATCATATTATAACTTGGTGTATTAAAAAAGATGATATACATTCAGATGTGTTAAACAGGAGTGCAAACTGATCAAGGCAAACATTTTGAAGGTAAGAGCTACATCAATCTAAAGATAAACCCAAAATTTGAATTTAAGAAAAGAATCACAAGAGAGAAAGAGAATGACAGAGATGTTTTCTTTAAACAAGATAAAGCAGAGAATCTTCCTCATCCAGGAAGAAGATGCCTTAAACTCCTCTTGTCTTGGCTTCATTTATAATCACTTTCCAACTGGCTTTGAGGGTAAATCAGCTAATCTATTGTTTGTAATCTTTGCGAGGGCAATTTCACTTTTTTTTAATCTATCATTCCTCATTACATTCAAAGTTAATACTACAGACGTTAAATCACATTTGGCTGCAAGTTTTAAGTCCTGGAATTTTCTGGTGACTACTTTGTCACTGGTATAATTCTAAACATTCTATAGGACCTGAAGTAGTAAACACAGCAAGAATCAATGTCTGTTCCAAAACCCCTGAATTCTACTTCTGCTTTTATATTGTCAGCTCTTAACATTTTTCTTTCCTTTACTGTAAATACTTTAGTTCATAGTACTTTTATTTTTATTTTCCTGATAATTCTGTTTGAAATGCTCAGGATATAAGGGTAGTTAGGATAGGATTGCTCCTGCAAAGGTAGATTATCTGTCCTTAAGCTTGAATAGAAATCACAAAATTTTGTTTCCCATAAAGCATTGTTTTTTTCTGTCCTCATTGTACATGGGCTCCCTTGGGCCAGACACTGGCATCACCTGACAATCTTAATAAAACACAGATTAGAACTTGGTAGGTATTGGAAATCATGAGTTCTGTTTTGCATATAATAGCTGCTGTGGGACTACATCTTTTTTAATACATATGAGTAGGGATTTTTATTTTTAAATAAACATCAAAGATGGAAAAGAATTATAAGTGGCAAGAAAAATAATATATAACTGCACACAGAGAGGATAACAAGCAATTTGACACAAAGGACAAAATGAGCTAGAGGATATTCAGTGTTTAACTTTGCTTCTAGCTTTCTTACTATAAATGATAGCAGGACATATTGTCTAATGTATACAATGACACATTTCCAGAACTTTCCCTCTTTTCTGATATTATTAGTATTTAACTGTCTACTGTTTTTCGTAATTGTCATCCAAACATGCTGCTATTTGCTCCACACTTAAAAGTAACAGTCATTCCATGTCCCCTATGAGTTACAACCTAATTTACATACTCTGTTTTAAATTCCTCCCTTCCTAACCTCTATCTTAATCACATTTTCTGTATGCTATCCTATCGGGATTATGGCCCACATCTCCATGTTAGTAAATCTAGTATTCAATTTTCAGTCTATATCATAAGTTTTCAGCAATACAATATGAACAGTCACACTCTTTATATCCTTTCTGAATTTTTTTTTCAGGACACTACAGGACCTTGATGGATTCTGTCAGTGGCGGTTCTCTGTCAAATCATTTGCTTCTTATTTGACTTTTTATAGGACCGCATCTTGAGCAGTTAAAGATAAACAAGGGCAGGGATATTCTAAGTCTATCACATAAATATTTCCACTGTGTTAGACAGCTTACATCTATTATCTGCTTTAACTCATAGAAGAGCTCTAGAAAGTAGGTGTCTTATCTTTAAAATGTGGGAAAATAAACAGGTTTTTGCTGTAGAATAACAAACTCACTTCATTTATCAATTAGCAAAATGTGAATTGTGAAATCACCTAACCTCTGAATATTTTAGTTTCCATTTTGTAAAATGGTGCTAAAAATTCTCTGCCTTGCAGGGTTATTAGAAGGGCTTAAGCTGTATATAAATCATGGACCCCAGTGCCTAGCTCAAGTAAGCTCTTAAAATATTATCTATTATTGTTATTATAACTCCAATTTTAGCAGTACATCTTGCTAATCAACCAAGAGGAAAACTTAAGTGCTTATATTTCATATTTAGTGTTGGTCATTAAGAGATTATATAATTTGAATTATAGATGTAACTGACAAATTTGTATTTCCATTGTCCTGACTGGTTAAACTACTTAATCATAACTCTTATCCTCTTTTAGTAATGAATATTGGTAATAACTATTCATTGCAAATTATGAATGTACTGACTTACTCATAGTTTTCATTAGTCAGACCTGAGGCATACTGAGTGTATATTATTTTTCTCAGCATGGAAAAGTACAAGTCAAGTAGTGAACCCTAGTTTGCCAATCGTTTGATAATTTTGATTGCTAATGAGCATCATGTTCAAGTAGGTTAGATTACCAGTATAACACAGTTGTTTATGTTTGTAATTCTTTATTTGATTGTGTATAAAAATCACACATATATTCTCCTCATATCCAAAAGAATGAAAGACTCAAGTGGAGGCTTTCAATATTATTTATTTATTTAAATGTGTGCTTAACTTAAAATACTACTAGGAACACTTCATTTTAAGGGAAATGAAACAAAAAATTACTGTTGCAAAGTAAGCTCTTTGTAGGCATTAGTAACTGAAATAGGAGATACCAAAGTTAATGTAGAATATATACTTCTTCCCCTCAAGGCAGTAAAAAATATTGTGCACTAATAATCAGATACAAATTATAGTAAAATTCATTAAAATAACTGTAAAAGGTTTTAAAAGGATAAATAATGTTGCATAAAATAAGTGTACAATTTATGAATGAGGTAAGCTCATGTTTGAATTATGGACAAATAGAAATGTGAAAGAAAACCATCTAGATGAGAGGATATTTTACATTACAGGCGTTACCATTACATCACATTATCTTTACAAGCATGGTGGCAAATTCCTCTAATCCTAGCATCAAGAGTCTGAAAGAAGAGGATCACAAATTCTAGGACTCTTTTTTCTCTTCCAATACCTCTTTAACCCCTTCCTTTTTTGCCTTCTCTTCTTTCTTCCTCTCCTCCTCCTCTCTGTTTTGGAAAAAAAAATGAGGTACTAAGGATCAAAAAAACCTTAATGTACAGATGGTGTGGATTTGAGCAACTTACTGTACTTCACTTGAGCTACATTTTGTTATTCATTAAATGATTATAAAATGTATTTTCTGAGGTTAGGAAGATGGCTCAATGGTAGAGTACTTGCCTTGCATGCATGAAGCCCTGGGTTCGATTCCTTAGCACCACCTTAAGCAGAGAAAAGCCAGAAGTGGCCTTGTATCTCAAGTGTTAGAGTGCTAGCCTTGAGCTGCAGAGCTGAGGGACAGCGCCCAGGCCCAGAGTTCATCCCCCACGACCGACAAAAAAAAAAAAAAATTTTCCTAACTACTATGCCTTTCCTCAACCACAAAACTCTCGGCCTCTCTATATGGCACAGGAAAAAAAAAGAGCATGTGCAAAGTACCTGTCAGGTGCTTGTAGTAAATACATTTCCACACAGAGCACGAGTCAAACTATAGCAGAGTTCAAAACCTAATGTATGGAATGGAATCACAGTCAGCTGCTAAAGATGGTAATAGGAGAAGGCATCAAGACAAGGTGAATATTTTTCAGGATGAGGGATCCAATGGACATCCAAAACAAAAACAAGAGACCAGTGCTGGAATATTCAGCCAGATTATCCTCTTATTTATGTGACAATTTTAAGGGAGCTGTGTTTTTTAAATGTACAGAGAGAGCTCAAACCAGAGGCATCCTGCTAAGAGCATTGTGCAGATAGGAATTTTCTCCATGGTAAATGCCATTAGTTTATTATCAGAAAGCACTTTATCAGCACCCTTGAAATGATTACCCTGGTTGATTGCTTTTTTCCCTCTTGGTAAACAGAGGAAGAGAAAAAGGCAAACTGCTTGAATGTCTTCCCCCCAGGACACAGAAACTCTTTATAAATAAGGATAAAGAAGTTAAGAGAGAGAATAGACATAGTGCAACATCTGGCATTAGGCCAAATAAATACTGTTACTTGGACATATATAATAAGAATAGAAGAGGAAATATACATTGTTTTTGGAAAGAGCCTACTTGGATATTGTCCAAGAGTTTTGGAGTGAGTAAATGGATATACTTCACAGGTTAGAAGGCAGGAGATGGCGAGTTAGGACTTTCTGATAGTGGTCATCATGTGGAGAGAATAAACTAAGGTGTTTTAAGGAAACAAAAGGCAGGACCTGGTACTATTAACATAATAACAATTGCATTGAAATCAAAGCAGAACATTCCCATTTCTAGTTTACGAGATAAACTAAAATCATAACATTAAAATCAGTGACATTTTTTATAGACTAGGTCAAAGTCCTTATAACAATGTAATTGAGGAACATGAGAATGTAACATTTATCTAAAATTAAATAAACCAGATAAGCAAGGGAAAATTGTCAAGTATGAGGATTTGTGGAAGAAATCTTTTTTTTTTTTGGGTGGGGGGGTCTGGTTGTAGGGCCTGAACTCTGGGCCTGGGCGCTGTCCCTCAGCTCTTCAGCTCAAGGCTAGTACTCTACCACTTAAGCCACAGCGCCACTTCTGGCTTTTTTCTTTTTGCTTATGTGGTGCTGAGGAATCGAACCCAGGGCCTCAGGCATGCAAGGCAAGCACTCTATCACTGAACCACCTTCCCAGCCCCATGTGGAAGAAATCTTATAGTGTAGTTCTGTTAACAAGTTTTCCAATTTGCAAATCATATCAATTTTAGACACAGAGATTGACTAATAGGCCAGTAAAACAGTGTCTACAACACTGAAGCTGAGGTTACCCCCAGTAAATATGGACCTCTAAGGTCAAGCTGCAACCCTTTCAACAAAGAACAGGCTGGGATTTAAAAAAAAATCTATATGTTTAATAAGAGGACTTACATAGAGAGGAAATTACAGCATATCTTAGCTGACAATAAGGAAAAGATGTTGTATATAGGTTTATATAAATGAGAGAGTTCAATTATACAGTTTATATGAGGGCTTAAAGAGTTTGTCTCAAAGTAGCACAGAGCTACTTTCTATTTGGTTAGAAACATGTTTGATATTTCAGTGTTTGTGATCACAACTTCAACTTTATCAGTGCATAGCAATGTTCAATGTAGAAAACACACAGCTAGCTGGCTGAGTTTTCAACACACTATATGTTTCTCAGTGCAAAGAAAAAGAAATGGGAAATAGGACTCACCCAATTATCACTGCAAGATAGCTTTCCTTGACTATCAGTTTCCATCATTTTGTATTTTGTATTTCATCCCATTATTAGCAGTATGGTGAGTGTTCTGCCCTTAACTACTCACCCTTATCCCAATAACACATGCCAACCTGATTTGCAGCAAGCAACAAGATGGATAAAGAAATGGCCGAGGACTTCATCTCACTGGTGAAGCCCAATTTTCCCACTCACCTGTCACTGTAGAAGTGATGGGACATCAAAGCTTGCTTGCTGGGAGCAATGCTTCTCATCAGCATTGAATGTGGAATCATCAGTATTGAATAATCAGTGAATGTGGAAATACCCCACTTCTCTCACTCCTAAGGCTCTGCAGAGAAAAGACAGAGCACCCACAGTGACAGCCATATTGATGACACTTCGTCAGCCATCTTTCATTCTTGTCTTAGAATTGTTATTGGTATTGATAAGCTGACCCTCATTCTTTTTCTGTGCAAAATTTTCTTTGATATATATATATATTTCATATCTTTCTGTAGATATATATTCAGCTATGAGACTATTTGTTGCCAATTTTTGTTTTGAATAAACCAATAACCTTAGTTACCGAAAGCCACTACAGTGAAATGTCAGGCAATATGAAAATAAATTGGTAGCTTGCCTGTTTCTATCAGAAATGTGCCCCATAGGCATCACACTACACTGGTCACTAATTGGTACTTGGCATTCCCTTTAAAAGTTTCAGGAGCTAGAATAGTGGCCAAGTCAAGGATGAGCGTCAGCTTGGTGTCATTAGAGTGATCATACTCATATGGGATGTTTTAAAATGTCCAGTATTGCTGGAGGAGCTCATAAATCTGACAGAGCTAGAGCTCTTCGTGGGGAAATTAGGATTCTTAATGTCAGAGGCAAATGTCAGATTATTTTGTTCTGATTCAGAACTTTCAGTTTGAGGATTCTCAAAAGAGAAATGCATTAAGTATTCTGCTTTTAAAACTTTAATTTTGAGTATATAAATAAAGATAGAATTTTAATTTGGAGACATTTTATGGATCTTCTCATATATCCAATATAGATATTACACATAATATTTATGGTTGTGATGCTAGAAGTCTTCATATTGTAGAATCATCTTCCCAAACCTCTCAGGACATAATAAACATATGCTAAAACTTAAAATAAAAGTGTTTACCAGATACGCCTAGAGGAAATGTTATTCTATTTCATATTATGTAGAAATGTTTTCTCTGTCCAATTGCATTTAATGGTTAGTGCAAATAATTATTTGTGCCATGGTAGAAATTAAAGAATGATTGAAAAATACAGTGTGAAATACATGCCTTTGAGGAGATTAATTTTAAAGGAAAGACTGAGTAGTAATTAAAAAAAGAAAAGAAAACACAAAAATAATTTAGATAGTGATAAGTGATATGGAGAATATATGTAAGTGAAGAGGATGATTGGCCATGTGGACTTAGGTTTAGAGGCTTGAGGAACAATTTTAAATAAAATGTCCATCGAAAAAGTCACCAACAGTGCTGAACAAAAAACTAAGAAGGGGAGAGTGGAACATGCAGGACTGAAGGAAGAACATACTACATAGCAAGTACAACTGTTATGAAGTCTCTAAATGGAAATGTTTCACTTAGTGTAGCATGGGAAAGAATGAAGTAGTAAAAAGCATGAGAGAGGTAGCAAGAGGCATGCTCCTGCAAGGCTCTCAGAGCTGTCTTAAGAAGCCTGGGATTTTGCAGTTTGTTTTTAAATATCTAATCATTTATTTGTTATTCTTTCTTTTAATATTTTTACTTAGTTGCACAATGGAGTTGCATTCACAAAGCAGCTTATGAATACAGTGCATATTGATCAATGTTGCCCTTTTCAATATTCTCACCCACTTCTCCCAAACTAGCCATGTAAGGGATCTAGTTTTAGTTTTCTGCATGTGGATAGCCAATTTTGCCCGCATCATTTGTTGAAGAGGCTTTCTCTTACAGTCTATGTTTTCCTTTTCTTTTCAAATATTAGATGACTACAGGGTTGTAGGTTCATTTCTGGGTCTTCTATTATGTTCTACTGGTCTTCAGGCCCATTATTGTACTGCTATCAAGCTGTTTTTAAACTCTGGGTTTGTAATAGAGTTTGAAGTTTGGTATTGTTATTTCTCCAACACTGTTCTGCTATGGATTGCTTTTGTTATTTGTGATAGTTATTCCATATGAATTTTTGGATTGCTTTCTCTACCTCATTGAAGAATGTGTTGAGATTTTGATGGATATTGCATTGAGTTTGTAAATTGCTTTGGGAAGTATTGCTATTTTCATGGTGTTAATTCTTCCAATCCAGGAACATGGAAGCACTTTCCATTTCCTTAAATCTTCTTCAATTTCCATGTTAAAATTTTCACTATAGAGTTTTTTCTCATCTTTGGTTAAGTTAATCCCTAGGTATTTTATTTTTTTAAAGCTAGTACAAATAACATTGTTTTCTTGATTTCAGTCTTGGTCTTCTTGTTATTGGCATACACAAAAGCTACTGATTTTCTGCAGGTTGACTTTTTAACCTTCTATGGTGCTAAAGTTTAGGGTCAGCTATAGTAGGTTGGGAGAGGAATAGTGTCATGTATTATAGGATCATGTCATCTGCAAAAAGGGGTCATTTTATTTCTTCCTTCTGGAATTGGATCTCCTTTATGTTTGTCTCTTGCCTTACTGCTCTTGACAGGAATTACAATACTGTATTGAAGACAAATGGAGAGAGTGGTTGTCCTTGATTCCTGATTTTAGAGTAAATGATTTTAGTTTTTCACTATTAAGTATACTGCTAGCTGTAGGTTTGTTAGAAGGAGAAATGTTTCATACTTTCCTAACTCTTCCAGAGCATTTATCTTAAAGGGTTTTGGACATTGTCAAAAGCTTTTTCTACATCTATTGAGATGATCATCTGGTTCTTGTCCTGACTTCTGTGGATGTATGAAATTTATTGATTTATGTATATTGAACCAGCTTTGCATCCCTAGGATGAATCCTTTTCCATCACAGTGAATGATTTTTTTTGGTTAGTTGCTGAATTTGGTTGGCCAGAGTTTTATTGAGAAGTTTTCCACCAATATTCAGAGATGTATCTATAGTTCTCTATCTTTGGTGGCTCCCTATCTGTTTGAGAGGTGAGTGTAATGCTGGCTTCACAGAATGAGTTTTGTAGTGATCATTCTCTTTCAATTTCATTGAAGAATTTGAGGAGTATTGAAGTGAATTCTCCTTTGAAATCCTTATGGAATTTGGCTGTATAGCCATCAAGTCCTGGGCTTTACTTGGACAGCAGTTCTTTTATTGGTGTTTCAATTTCATTGCTTATTATGTATCTATTTAATTGGCTTAAGTCTTGGTTCAGTTTAGGCATATCAATATTCTCTAGAAATGCATTCATTTCTTTTGGCATAGTGGTTTGCAAAGTATGCCCTTATAATATTCTGAATTTTGCTTATATCTGTTGTGATGCTCTCTTTTTCATCTATAATTTTACTTATTTGGCTTATTTCTCTTCTTTATTTAGATTTACATGGGGCCTATCAATTTTGTTAACATTGTCAGCTCTTTGTTTTTTGATTCTCTCTCTCTCTCTCTCTCTCTCTCTCTCTCTCTCTCTCTCTCTCTCTCTCTCTCTCTCTCTATATATATATATATATATATATATATATATATATATATATATATATATACATATTCTTTCAAAGCTGATTTATTTTTGGTCAGTCATGGGGGCTGGACTCTGCCTGGACACTACCCCTCAGCTCTTCAGCTCAAGGCTAGTGCTCTAACACTTGAGCCACAGCACCACTTCTGGCTTTTTTCTGCTTAAGTGGTGCTAAGGAATTGAATCCAGGGCTTCATGCATGCAAGGCAAGCACTCTACCACTGAGCCACTTTCCCAGCCCGCTAATGTTTTTTGAGGTATGTACAACTATGACTTTATTTTTTATTGTGAAAATACTGTACAGAGGGGTTACAATTACATGGGCAAGATAATGAGTACATTTCTTATCAAGCATTGTTGCCTCCTCCTTTGTTTCCCCTTCCCATCCCTTCCCATACTTGTACATCTCATTGTTGCAATGGGTCCACCTGTATCCCTATTTAAACGATTTGTTTTTTCCCTTCCCCTCCACAAATTATACCAACATCAAATACAGTGAAAGCAGGCGTTATACTGTGGGGGAGGGACATACAAAGCAACAAAAAAAAATCTTATGAAAAAAATTTGAAAACTTATCTTGGGGTTCATTTCCCTAACATCAACTTATCTGACCTTTTCTGCTTGACTCAGACATATACTAGTTATTGCAAATAAGACATTTACCTAAATGATCACAAACAAGACTACACTAAAGCTACTAGCACAACTATATTTATTGCAGCATTATTTACCATAGCTAAGATATGGAACCAACCCAGATGCCCCTCAGTAGATGAATGGATCAAGAAAATGTGGTATATATACACAATGAATTCTATGCCTCCATCAGAAAGAATGACATTGCCCCATTTGTCAGGAAATGGAAAGGCTTGGAAAAAATTATATTAAGTGAAGTAAGCCAGGATCAAAGAAACAGGTCCCATGGTTTCCTTGCCAATTTTTTTATTATTTTTTTCTGTCTGCTAGTTTTGGGTTTGTCTTGTTCTTGTTTTTAAGGAGCATAAGTTGCATCACTTAAGTGTTGATTTGGTATTTCTCTAATTTGTTGATGTAGGCACTAAAGACTCATTCTTTACTTGCACCCAAACTTAGAAATACAGAGCTATCAGAGATGAAAAATTTAGTCTCTTGGCAATCAGTTTATGGCATTATTTTTTCCTAAATTTTGTCTCTTGACAATCAGTTTCTGGCATTATTTTTTCCTTTATCTTTTTCTTCCTTCATTCTTTTGGCCAAAAGTTTAGTATATTCTACAACTTCCTCCTTATATTTATTAGGATATTGTTTCTTCAAAGCAGTATAATCAGTGTCTGTGTTTCAAGATATGTGTTTATTATTACAATACAATCTAGGTTGCTTTATTCCTTGTTTTTGTATCTTTGTTCAAGGGCTTTCTGACAACATATTAGCAGACATCATCTTGGTTTTTTTTTTTATCAGTCTGAATGACTGGACACTTAGGTGGGAGGTGAGAAGCCATCTTAGAGTTGAAATGAATTGAACATTTTATATCATCACCCTCAGAGTGTCTGCTGTCTTTTACCTCTCTGCACATAAGATGAAGGGAGCCAGTGATGGGCCTTGTTTATTATTGCCTTCCAGAACATAATACTTGGACATTTTCCATGCTAGTGTTGAACAGTCTGTATTATTTCCTTCCATAGCATAATCCTATGACTGTATCTTTCAACTCAAAAACTACCCCCAAAACAGAACTTTCAGATGATTAAAATTTCCTCAGACTACTTTTCCCATGTCCCCCATTCATGACAACTGCTTTGAAACATAAGGGTATGTGGAATCACCAGGTACAGAATCATTGTGAACACAATGGATCATAGAATGAGAGAAGTGATCTGGATAGCCACTCATGGGAACAGAGTGATGTTCCTCAGCTGTAAGAACACCTAGATGAACCCTCATATTGTTCCGAGAGGATGCCACTTTTCTACACTGCACAGAATGGCCAAGTCTTTCAGTTCACACAGTCCTGGTCCTCATTAGTAAAGGTATAGTTTGGTTTTCATTTATGAGATCCTGGTCTCATTTGACATGCAGTTCTCTGATTTTATCAGGTTGTCTAGGGAGTGTCTCATGGCTTAAATTGCTGCTCAGCAGTTGACTCATCCCATTCATTGGGTCATGTTTTAGTAGTTGAACTGCTAGAGGAGCCTTGCTTCTGACATGAAATATTCCGGCTCTAATTTGTGCATAGTACCACCCATCTACAGGAAGAAAAGTAGTGGCTGAGGCCCTAGTTTATGATTTATAAGTACAGTAGATAGGGAAACTAGGGATCAAAGTGTGATTATGATCTATCAGCTGCCTTCCCTGTATGGGATGGAATGCTGGACACTGAGAATGGCAAGATTGTTTTCTTGGATCATTCCCAGTGTGTTTTTTCCTGCACTACTAAAGGATAATTTGGCTTAATATAAAACTATAGATTGATAGGGTTTCTATTTTATGTTTCAATACATCATTAATTTTGTTTTTACTTGTATGGTTTCTCACAAAAAAACTTGCCATGACTCTAATTTTCTCCTCTTTTTCCTCTATTACTTCACCCTCATCCTCTTTTAAAAGGATTTTCTTTTTGACTTTGATATTTTTGGCACTTCAAATATGATGCATTTACCCTGCTTTTTCTCTGATTTTTCTGTGTGTGTGATTTGCTGTCTAGCATCAATTTTAGGAACTTTCTAAGCCATTAGTTGATTTTTTGTCTGTTCTGTTTTTGTTCAGCATTTCAATTATGAATGTGTTACAAATTTGTATTGTTCCATAGTTTTTTCTTCGCATTTCAGGTTGGGAGTTTTCTGTTGTCCAGATTTCTGGTTCTTTTCTGTGTTGTGCTGAGTCTACTAAGGAGCCCATTTAAGACACCATTCTTTTGTGTTACCATGATTTTTTTCATATCTATTGATTTCTAGCATTTACATTCCTCTGTGTTATTGTTTCTTGCATGTTGTCTACTTTTGGTCACTAAACCTCTTAATATACCAAAAATAGTTAATTTCTCTGCCCTATCTGAGGTTATCCCTTTTGTTGTTTTTATTTGTTTGCCTTCTAGCGTGTCTTGTAAGTTTTTTTTTTCTTTTTTTGAAAGTTTGATATTAAAAAGTATTACTGGCTCTTTTGTGACAATTTTGTTAATAAAGAATAAAGTTGATTTATGTTTGGTACTTGAGGTTACTGTAGATTTAAGAGACTTCAAATTCAGGTGAGTGGAACATTTTTGTCTTTTCTTTAGGCTTTTTAAGTGTTTCCCTTCAGAATGGGTAAGTCGTTATTTTCTCATTCATAACCTGTGTTATTGTATTGGAATTCTTGGTGTGATAGTAAGGCATGGATAAGGGAGAACATTCTTTAATCTTTAAAACCTGTATTTTTCTCACTTCATTGTACTTCACTCAGTGATTTAAATACTTTTTTATTTTCAAAAAGCACTCTCATTGTTATATTTTCAATGGTAAATCAAAGATTGTTTAATACAATGACATGAAATACATTTAGATAATTAATGAAGATAATCATACTGACATTAATTCAGAAATTTCTACTAACTGTAGGTGTAGTTTTTAGTAAAAGAATTACAGCAAAATATTTTAGAGAAACAGCAAATAAAAAATTTGACAGTTTTAAAAATGGAGATCATAATACCAAGTTGAAAAATAAATTTTCAAAGACAGAAATTTATATAACTGAAGAGTTATAGAACTTTGTAATAATCATCATTTCAGGAGCCATATTAAGATACTAAAACTAGTTCCATTTCAAATAATTCAACATGTCACCAAGATGATTTTAAAAATTATTTATTTTACATTTACTATTGTTAAATATTTGTATAAAGGAGTTGCCATTTAACAAAATAGTTTATAAATAAAATATATTGTGATCAATGTCAACCTTTGAATGTTCTATAGAGATCTGGAGAATTTTAACATTGATTTTATAATATTAAGTTTTAACAGAATTAAGATAGAACAAAACAAAGAGTATGGAGAAAATTAATTCTATCCCATAACATTATTTATTCATGTTTTGTCCTACTTTTACTAGTTTCTTTTTCTTTGATTTATTTTAAAGGTTATGTACAGAAGGGTTACAGTTACATAAGTCAGATAATGGGTACATTTCTTTTTGAACAGTGTCACCCCTTCCCTTGTTTTCTCTCAGCTTTTCTTTCCTAACCTCCCTTCCCAACAAGTTGTATAGTTCACTTTCAACACACTGTCTGGTGGTATTACTGCTGAATTAGTTCACCCTTTATCCCACCATTTCTGTGCTCCCTTTTACCCCTCCCTAACCAGATAAACTTATATAAAAGAAAAAAAGGTACAGAAATAAAATAAAACAGCGACAGAGGAGAGAAGAAAAAAAAAGCAAAAAAAAAACTTGTTTCAATTTCTTGGAGTTCATTTCAACAAACATGATATGATCACATGCACTTAGCTTTGAGTCTTTGTGATCCTCTCTTCTACAAGTGTCTTCATGTACACAGTGCATGCTTGTTTATTACAGGCTGTGGTTCCATGGAGACTACAGTAGAGGAAAAACTGCAAATACTCAGATTCTTGTGGATGCTTGATTCCTTGACCACCTGGTGCCGTACCAGCTTCCCCCAAAGATCTACCACTGTTCAACAAGTCTAAATGTTTTACTTTATCACTTAAAACAAGCATATTACATGCCATTTGTGTTTGGGAGAATTACCATAATTGATCTTGCTTTGGGGAGCACAAGTTTCTTTTGTGGAAGCATTTTCATGAAGTGGGTGTAGGGAAACACTGAGCAGATCACATCATGTTTGTTGTACAGAGCACGATGTACCACAAACCTGCCTGAGAGCCAGGTACATGTGCAGGAATAGAAAATGTTCCTTTCTGAATCTTCTTGTTATCTTATTTCTATTTGTTTCTTTGACCATGCTAGGTCAAAACCATAATATAAGAAATCTGCAAGGAAGGTGAGGTCACTGTACATGTTTTTACATGTTTACAAATCCATCATGCTTTATATTTCTACAAAGTCATTAAAGTGATAATTTTAATAACTTCAGAACATGAAATCCTATCTTGCTAGCATTTAACTAATACCACATTTATACTCATTACATTTTCTCATGCATTTACGTCTTGGCACTTGTAAATAGGCTGAGAAGTTATTTTCAGTTTATAACTGAATGATGTTTTACCTTAATTTTATCTCCGTTTCTCTGGATAATTTCTACCTATCCATTATAAAAAATATTTTTCTTCCTTATTTCAGTCCTATTCATTAAGTTTATTGCATGTTTTTCCTATCATCGATTTAATGAACTTTGTTCTCATTCTAAACACTTCATCAAATTCAGTATGCAGATACAATCCTGGATTTGCCTTACAGTGCAAAGTCATCAGGAGTGCACTGGTTTTGATTTCATTGCTCATGAATGGCTTATATTCTGAAGTCTTGTTACCAAACAGTTTAGCCATTATCATCACTATTGTTAGTTATAACAAAAGGGACTGCTGCTAAATATTGTCCAGATAATAAATAGAATATGTAAAGATGATCACTAATAATCCTGTAAATCACTTCTCAAATTCCTTAAAAAGTAAATGATTTAAAGATGGAGAATTAACTAAGGGCAGCTTTCTACATGGGTTAAACTCATATTGTTTATGTGTAAAAAATCCAACTTTGGAAATTACCACAATAAAGATTTAGAAATTAGAAGGCACAGGATATATATATATATATATACAGGTTTCATAAATTCTAGCAATACTTATCATCAATAAAATGTTGACTTTAAAATTAAATTTGTTGGCATTGATGTCTAGTATTTCTTATGAGTTGGCAAACTCTTACTGCTATCATAGATTTGAAGCATGTAGACATATATACTAGAAAGTGGGGTAGTTATCATATTATGCACCATTTCCAGTGTTCATGTTTAGTTATGTGGTAGATTTGCACTGGTGAGGTAGGACTTCAAATTGGGATCCGAGCAGTTAACGTTGAGAACTTAATTGTGTAGTATAAAATATATATTCACATATGACCATTTAAATAATTATAGGTATATATGTCTCTTAGTGAAAATATCCTAGCCAACTAACTCTTAAGTAGGCATCCTTTTGAGAAATCTGTTATTTTTTTTCTGAGACTGAGTCCATCCATATAGCCTAGGCTAGCCTTGAACACACAATCGTGGGGACTCATTTTTGTAGTAGTGGAGTTTCAACTCAGTGCCTCTCAATAGTTAGTATGATGTTCTACTATTTGAAGCATACCTCTAGCCGTGTTGTGGCTGATTATTATTTCCTAGATTATTTTGGTTGTTTATTTATTTATTTAATTTATTTATTTGTTTTTGTTGGTTGTGGGGCTGAACTCTGGGCCTGGGTGCTGTCCAACTTCCCAGCCCCAGAATTATTTCTGAGGTTTGTTTTCGGCAAGGTTGGCCTTGAACCTCAATTATTCCCCTTTCAGGCTCTCAAATAAGTACATAGGAGGCCAGGCATAAGCCCTCAGTGCTTGGCTACTTACCTGGTTTTCAAGTGTGTGGTTTTTCTCTAGGACAATTCTCTTCCTGATTAATTTTACTTATTTTTGTACCCTTTGAGATATAGGTTCCTATGTAAATACTCAAGGTATGTGTTTCATTCTTTACCAGAATCCATGTCTTAATCTGGGTAAAACCTTTTTCTTTGTTCTTTTCTTTCCTTTTCTTTCTTTCTTTCTTTCTTTCTTTCTTTCTTTTTGTTTGTCATGAGACTTGAACTCTGGGCCTGGGTGCTGTCCCTCAGCTCTTCAGCTCAAGGCTAGCGCTCTACCACTTGAGCCACAGCACCACTTCCTAAAAACTTCTTTGAAAAACTTGAAATCTTATTTTCTGCTCCTTAAACTAGTGCTATGCTCCTTACATTGCACTCAGAGGCACTCAGACATTATTTTTGTTTGTACTGAGCCAAAAATACGCTATTGTGTATTAGAAACATTAACTGCATTTACCGAAAGTAACTAAAGTAATAATTAAATTTTGTTCTGTAATGTACTGGCGGAACAAGTATCCTAAAAAACTTGAATTATAAAGCTGGAAGACACTGAAAGTACTATGGAAAGTTTTGTAAAGGTTAACATTGCTACAGTTATGCAAGCACACATTTTTCCTAATGAGATTAGTAATGCCAGCTGCCTGCATTCAAAGAAATAATTTAACTTCAATGTCAGAATTATATGAAACACCAAGTAAAATCACAATCATAGTTAAATTAAATTGAAATATGCATAACAATTGCAAATGAGGAATTAAGGCACACCTTCTTTCTACCTGCTGTGGCTGCAATGAACAATATGGAATGACTTTTTATTACAGAGATCTATTTGCAAAAAAATTAAGTTAATATTTAGTTATAAAGTTTTTTGCAGGTGCTTTACACTTATTATCTCTTCTTTTATAGTTAGGTTCTATATTTGGTAAATCTCAAGAAATGAAAAATTCTTACTACTTTATATACATGGTATTTGTAATTGATTCTTTTTCCTCTCCTCTCTTCTCCTATATTCTTCTCTCCTCTACTCTCCTCCCCTTCCTTCTCCTCCCATCCCCTCTCTCTCCCCTTCTCTTTCTCCTTTCTTTTCTCTCTCTCTCCCTCCATCTCATTCTCCCTCTCTCCTTCCCTCTATTTCTGAAAAGGCTGAGAAATTACAAAATTATATTTCCAAGAGCTACTTGAAGTTTTAATTCTATTTACACTTTGAGGTCTTGAACTAGACTCTCTCATAAACCATATCCTAAGCATGGCTAGCCTCTAGATTACAAGTAGTAAGTTAATTCCTTGGGTGAGTGAGTCTTGTGACATATATGCTAGTTTCATTAAGGCAGTTTAGATTTGGAGCTTATGAACTTCATGCTTCTGAAAGCCATTTAAGATTTTATATTGCATCCTTTTAAAATGCTTGAAAAACAGTGTATAACCCCTGTTTTCAAACCAAATCATGCAATTAACATTAATATTTTAATTTGTGTTTATATATGTGCATTTACTAATTTAATCAGAGAAATCTATTCAACTGGTAAATGCCAAAAATGTTTAAAATAAATCTTTTAAATGTAACTTATCTGAGATGTGGTTGTAATCGATTGTATGATTAAAGCTTGCTCTCCACACATGGTTATTTGCAGTAAAGCCTATGTGCTCCTCCTATCCCCTGGTTCAAAACTGAACAGACTCCATAGCTGCTGACCATAGTAAGCCCGAGGGTCAACATCAGAGCCCCTTAACGAAGCATTTCCACTACACTAGGGTTTGCAAACATAAGAGATAGATCCAAGAGCCAACATCTACAGAGTTTAATAAATGCCTAGTCCTACTGTCCCCAGTCCTGACCCCCCTCCACTGACCATGTTTCCTGCCACATCTGGACTCCATGTATACCTTGTGTCCGAAACTAACCTCTATGGGACCCCTGAGTAATAAAATGCTTCTGTTTCATGCTTCCTAGCAGTGTCTGACTTCATACCATACCTCTATTTAGTCATCATTCCAGTCAAGGGTCTCTTAGAGAGAGTGCCCATTCTTATTCAGTATATGAATTGCAGATCAGATAAAACAAGGGCATCCTCTAGTATAAAATATTTCCTATGAGAGGAATACCTAGTTATAAATTGGACAGCTGGCTATTAAGCTTCCTCCTAGGGTAAAGAAATATCTGGCAAAAAGACACTATGAATATCCATGACCCAAGTTCCTAGAATTCTAGGGCAGGGCAGAACTGGGGCTTATAGAGAACCTAAAGACCAAATTCAAAACAAACCCAACAAACTAAATCAAAATAGAAAAATAAAATCTTCCCAGTCACTGGAGTAAATCACATGTGGATATCTGTGAAGTGTGTTATTGTAGTGATTACTCAAATTGCAGCTTACAAGATTCATATCTTGGAATAAGAATGTTCTAATATTCCAATATTAGCTTGCTTATATCCTCTTGATTTCTCCTAGACCAAACAAGTGCTTGGCTCTTTGGTCCTCTTCCATCTATTATTCCCCAAAGTATGCAATACAGTTATATCCCCACATTATTCCTTTTTATGATTTTAAATTTATATAGTATATTTGTACATTTGCCCCTTTCCTGTCAAATCTAAGATTAATATTTTGACTTTCCTCTTTGTAAGCTTATGGAATTATCCCCTCCACCTTCCTTAACCTCCCTTTTTCTCTTGAACATTTCTACTTAACTGGAGTCTTAAGCTTTCTTTAAATATGCTGAGATTTGATAAAGAAAAACCATATTCTTCAAATTGTTCATTATTATTTCTTCTCATGATCATGTGATGCTGTCTTCCAAATCAAAAGAACTATATAAGTATACTCTTGATTTTTAAATTTCTATTCCCTTAATCTTTTTATCTACTTCATATTTTATGGTGCACTAGGAGTTATGCAATACACTAAACTATAACTAACTGTACTTTGTAACAATGAATAGGCTAACACTTCATTTTGGATTTCCAAAACCCAGGTAGGGAATCAATTCAGTAACCTTATTTAGTAAACAATAAAATAACTTCTAGGGAGCAATCCACAAAGACTGTTGCTCCCTTACTAGTTGAATAATTAAAGATTACAAACCATTATTTTATATGCATAGACTATTTTGCCTAAATATTTTACTATGAACATGTGTAATTTGGAACTCGGTGGCTAATTCACTGAATGGCTGTCACTCACGTGTGTGTGTGTGTGTGTGTGTGTGTGTGTATTTCCACCTTAGTTTTTTCTTTCTTATAAGTACTTAGGGAAATTTGACCCTGTATATTCACTTGTGCACACCTCCTCCAGGTTATTTATAGTGGTGCAAGAATTTCTCAGGCCCTTTTGTGAGTGACCCACTAGAGGTAGACACTTCAAGTGCAAACTTCCATTCTGCAAGTACAAATGGACCTTGCACAATGCCTTTTGGAAGAGAAAGAAAGAAAACACTGTTGAATCAAATCATTTGCAAGTGTCTGTACACAGAAATTAGTGGAAAACATGAAGGGTTTGTGCTGTACAGCATAGATTCTGGTTGGAGCATGTCATAGTAACTGTGTTGCTCTTTATGAGATCATCTTTTTAAATTTTCACAGATTTAAATAAACTCACTCTTTTAGAAAAAATGAGATCTGAGATAATCTTAAAATAGTAAACATTAAATCTTTTTTTTTTTTTTTTTTTTTTTTGGTTGTGGAGCTTGAACTCTGGGCCTGGGCGCTGTCCCTCAGCTCTTCAGCTCAAGGCGAGCACTCCACCACTTGAGCTACAGTGCCACTTCCAATTTTTTAGTGATTTATTGGAGATAAGAGTCTCATGGACTTTCCTGCCTGGGCTGGCTTTGAACCACGATCCTCAGATCTCAGCCTCCTAAGTAGCTAGGATTACAGGCGTGAGCCACCGGTGCCCGGCTTAAATCTTAAATATAATGTTAAAACAAAATAAAAATGCAATTTCACAGCCCAGTGACTAGTGTTTTCTCTCACTTGATGAAGTCAAAAATGCCTGATGGTTGGAATAAAATCATTTGGAGTGTGCTCAGCTGTAATCTTTAGGAGATGTTAAGAAATGCGATTTTAATTTCACCTGCTGACTTTTTGAAGGCAACTTATTATAAGAAACAGTTGAGTAGTGATATCATGCTGCTGGCACTTGAGCTTTCTGCTGGAGTTGCAATCCAGCCTGTGCAAACCTGTAATTACTATTTCCTAAGTAATTCTAGGTTTTCCTTATTGAATCTGAGTATGTCTAAAAGGTACTGAGAAGCAATATACAAACAAGCCTAGTGATAAAATAACAACTTCTTTGTGTTACTGCTGCTCAGTGTTTATCTTTCTGATGATATAATAACATATTGCTAGAAAGAATGCTCTGACAGTACAATTGGCAGGTTAAACATTATTTTTTTATATTATCATTGTTCGTAGTACTCCTTCAAAAGGAAAAAAAAAGTTTTATTCCAGTGTCATTGATGTGGACATGGCATCTTTGAAAAAGAAGTGAAAAAATAGTGAAAATTCACACTGACATTTAAATATTTGCCCTAAGTCACTAAAGTTAAATGTTAAAAAAAATAGCCATCTATTGATATCATGTTGTACCAAAAATGTGTAATGGAATTTTAAAAGAAAATGTATATAATCCTTGGCCAGGTTTGGTGGCTCATTCCTGCAGTGCTAGCTAATTAGGAGAGAGGCATCAGTAAGTTCATAGTTCCAGGCCAGCTGGGGAAAATGATAGTGAAACTGCACTGCAGCCAAGAAATTGGTAATGCACACCTGTCATCCATTTCTGAGGGAGGGGTAGATAAGAGAATTGTGGTCCAGAGCTGTCTGGGAAAAAATTAGAGAGCATAAACAAAATAAAACTAAACCAAAAGAGGTGGAAGTGTAAGGCCTGAGACCAAATCCAAGAACCACCAAGATATAAGTAATTATGAAATAAAATTAATCTTCCCTGAAAATATACAGGTAATTCAAATAATTTACTAACTCTACCATATCCAATGTTTTTGTGATATATTTTTTGTAGAGTGAGAAAGCTCCATCTTCCTCCTCCTCCTCTTTCCCAACTCTTCTTCCTCTCCTCCTCCTCCTCCTCCTCCTCCTCCTCCTCCTCCTCCTCCTCCTCCTCCTCCTCCTCCTCCTCCTCCTCCTCCTCCTCCTCCTCCTCCTCCTCCTCCTCCTCCTCCTCCTCCTCCTCCTCCTCTCCTCTTCCTGCTCCTCCTCCTCCTCTTCCTGCTCCTCCTCTCCCTCCTCCTTTTTTCTCCTTTTGTTCTCCTCCTCCTTTTTTTACCTGTCCAATATTGTGAATTCTGGGCCTAAGTACCTACCATTCAGGCCACTTGAGCTCATAGTTTCACTTCTGGCTTTTTATGGTTAATTGGAGATAAGAGTTTCAAAGACTTCCCTGCTCAGGCTGGCTTCCAACCACAAGCCTCAGATCTCAGCCCCCTGAGTAGCTAGGATCACAGGTGTGCACAATTGGGACCCTACTAACATTACTTCATCTGAATGTCCTTCATTCACACATGGGCAAGGCACGGAGCTCAGTGCTGTGAAGGACGAGGAGGAATTATGCTTGCACAACATACATTCTGATGAGCAGACAGGAGGTGAGCAGGTGAAGAGCAGTTTCAGGTTTCTGCTAACAGCTGAGGTGATACCTGTCATAGCAGAGATGGCAGGCAGGAGTGCTGCATGTAGTGTAAAATGAACAGAGAGCAGCCTGGAATAACTTCAGTCCAGCTATAACTGCTGCAATTGCATAACCAAATTATTCACATATATAAGACAAAATAAAAGTAGAGAATGGAAAGGATCTTTCATAGTCCTTGTACCTCTTTATCTATATTTAGGTCTATCTCCATAAAGTATTAACTATTGCTCAAGCTCATAAGACTCACCAGACAGAGTTAGAACTAGAGTTGTCTGACTGCAATCCTAATTATCAGTAAGAATGCACATGACAACCCAAAAGCCAGGAAGGAGTTAAAATGTTCAAATGTAAGTTATTTTAACAATGAAATGAATTTTGAAATTCTAATAT
The DNA here is from genome assembly GCF_024711535.1 of Dipodomys merriami. Taxonomy (NCBI): domain Eukaryota; kingdom Metazoa; phylum Chordata; class Mammalia; order Rodentia; family Heteromyidae; genus Dipodomys; species Dipodomys merriami. The sequence continues at coordinate 21,203,799 of NW_027202270.1, read as the reverse complement.
ACACCTAGATGAATATCTAGACTAATTGAGCCCAGTCTTGAAGGCAATGAAGATTTGGATTTGCAGTTGTAGATGATAACTTTGTTAATCTTTAGCCACATTACAAAAAGGGTGAACACCAGACTTTTCCAAACATGGAAAATAGGTATAGAATCTTCAGCAATGGAACCCATGAATAATTAACGTACATTAAACTGATTAAAATGTAGTGGCCTTCATTATGCATTCATTAAAAAGGTATGAAAATACTAAATTCTGACCCTAAAATTGAATGGTGAAATGAATGTTATTTTCATTAGCTTATTCTAAGATTTTTTAATGCTTGGATGCATTGATCACTTCATAAATTATCATTATGGGGTAAAGAAGGGGTAAAGAAATGAACTGGCATGTAGAAAACACTTATTTACAAATACATATACAATTATAGTTAATGAACATTCTGAAAGTACAAAATCAAAATGCAAAGCTCAGTTGTGCTTCCATGTAATAAGAACAGTCAAAAATTAATGTTAAATGTATACAATCAGCACAACTCTTATTTGCTGTAAACTTTTAAGCTGAAATTGAAATGACAGAAAAATAGTAATGTCAAGTAATATTTAATGAGAAGTAATTAAGTCATATTTAAAATATTCTTAAAATTAAAGTGCAGAACCTTAGACATATTATTATCTTAATAAATAAGTCAAACATATAAGAAATTTTGAAACCACAAAATATCCTATAAAATACTGGCATTAATTGTGATTAAAAGACCCAGTATTATTTTATTGTACTAAACCATTTCAGTGGGCCTGGTGATGGGCTTACAATCTAGCAAGATGCCTAGATTATCAATGTATTTCATGTACCATACATAGGACACTCATTTTTAGGTTAACATTCTATTTTGTCAGGACTGTAGTATGAATTTTGGTCTTTCTACTATTAATAATTATTATTGTTTATCTTTCATTATAACATTTGGTTTGTTTGTTTTTAACTTTTTTTTTGGTCTTTTCCTTTTTGTCACTGGGTATTGAACCCAGGACATTGTACTTGCTAGGCAAGAACATAGCCACTGAGCTACATCCCAGCCCTGGTCAAACTTTTAATAATTTATTTCAATTTGTAACCTTCTAAACTGGTGACTTTCCTGGTCTTGCTTTTATTTCCAGAGAATTTTTACTTGATAATTGAGATAGGGTTTCATTTACTGCCTTGGTGCACGCCTGAACCTTGATCCTCTTGATCTTTTGCTTACCATTGTAGCTGTGATGCGAGGAGGGTGCTATCTATTATGATAGAATCTCACAAATTTGTCTGCCTAGGCTGGCCTGAAGGAAGACAGGTGCATAGCCACTGTGCCCAGATATGGGTGGATAAGAGGTTTCATAAATGTTACTTCAAGGATGATAGTTCAAGTCGGCAGATCTTCCTCTTATGTAGGTGGGATTTTAGGTATGTACCAAGATATCCAGACTTCGTCTTGAATCTTCCTCAAGAATAGAAAAATAAAAATAAATTCTGACTCTATTTCTAGTTTTTGAAAATGATCTTATTTTCCTCCAGTCTACTTTTTAAAAAATATTTGCTGTCTTTGTGAAAAGGAGTCTTCCAATGTTTTCCATGCTAATCCCAAATCAGATTGAACTCACAATCTTCCTGCCTCAGACTCTAATTATAGCTCTAATTACAGGCATGCATCAGTGTTTCTGGCACATCCAATCTATGTTGAATCAAATCTTTTACTTTATTTTTATTTTTCATTTTTTTAGACCTTCCCTAACTATTCATATTAAAACCTGTCTTTCAAATACAACCCTTAGTTTTAAGCCTCTTATCGATTCTCTTCTTCAGATCTACTTGTTATGCCCCTTAACATCATTTACCTTCATTATTATTTCTACATCAGTTACCTTCTAATCCCATGAGAGCAAAACCCTGGCCTTCTCTGGTACAAGACCCTTTTTCAAGGCCAAATATCTATCAAACCCCACTGTTGACTCAATACTGCCTATGAAATGATATGCAATTTTATTGTGTATATCCAAAACTCCCCTCATTATTCCCCAAACTATCTTTTCTGTTTTATAATTTACTTCTTACATACATTTAGCTCCTCAAGCCTACCTCTCAACACTTTATTTTCGTGTGTTCAATCCAAAGGACCAGTTACCATTCCAAAACATTTCTTTTCTAAAGGACTCTTCTTACCGGCATACATGTTCTTTGTAACTTCTGCTGTTATGACCAGTCGTATTTTCCAGTTTAAACTTCAGTACTCCTCTGTGAAGGGTTGATGAATTCTATCTGAGAAGTCTCAACTTCTACTTATTCAATATTTATGCTTTTATTAATTTATTCAAAATGTTAATATTAGTCTTTAATATGAAATATGTATTGTAGGGTTTGTATAATTTTGTTATAAGCAAAGAACCACCTGATTTTATACAGTGTTTACATGTATTCATGCATGCTCAGGCATGTATGGTGGTGTGTGTGTGTGTGTGTGTGTGTGTGTGTGTGTGTGTGTGTGTGTGTGTGTGTGTGTATGTGCTTGTGTTGGTACACATGCATTAAAAAATGTAGAAGACAGAAGGTAGCCTGACTTACACTTGAGTGTTTGAAGATTTTTGTCATGCTCTGCCTTGGACGACCTCATCCCAGTTGACCTGGCTCATCAGTTTATCTTAGACAAGGTTCCTTTGCTTGATCTGACCTTACTTTTCATCCAGCAGCTGCACAACTACTTTGCTTTAATCTGATCACTACTCAGCTAAATTAGAAATACAATTTTAGATGAAAATAACATATAAGTGTCCATGGAGAAGTCCCTGATGGTTTAATTATTGCTGATTTTTTTTAAGAAGCAATTTGAAATGGTCTCCAATTGTGGTCATTTAGCAGTAAGTTTTCAGTGGTGTGGACATGGTAATAAGTGTTAAAATATTAAACAAACTTGATTGCACAATTTTTTAACAGCAGAGTGAATGCAGGGGTCCTTATAGTGATGGCTCTTTGACCAATCCAAGCCTTTATTAAGGGCTTGTTTATTTGTTTTAAAGCTTACAGCAGAAAAATGAATTCCTTTTTGGAGAAAAATGAAAGTTTATAAACAGACATAAATGCTTCTATAAGCACCTCTATTTTGAATCATACGACATTTTCTGTCAAAGTGAAGAGCAAATGCTGTCTATAATCTCTGGTACATCTCCCATTGTCTATACCAAGAAAGTAGGTTTAAGGAATAATGTGGCACATTGGCTCCACTTCCTACTACATAATGATAATTTTTAGTGAAGACGATTGGACAACAGCTTAAAGGATACATAAAATAAATTCATTAAACCATCTGAAAGGGATTAAAGTTGTGTTCTCCGGTGAGTTGTATAAATCCCAGAACTTAAATGGAGAATAAATGTGCTCATTCTAATCTTAAGCATGAAAAGAATGTTTATTCTGAAATATACAGTAAATATTTTAAATAGAAAAAGATTTTCTTATAATATCCATACGGACTCTAAAATCTGTTATTTCAGAATGTAAGTCAGGCATGGTATGAGAGGTCCTTATCATTTAATGGAAAGGATTAGGAGTCTCTGTAAGAATGTTCTAAGTCACCTTTCCTGAAGTTTGTTCTGTTCTAGAAAATAAGTCAAACAAGATGTTTAATAGAATCAAAAGTATTCATGAATAAATGTTTGGAAAGTATTGTGCATATTGTCACCCTGTATTAAAGTCCTGTCACACATTAACATATTAAAGCAGTGCTTTGTGACACACTGAAACAAACTTCAGAATTATTGCAGAATAAGATGTCTTCCCACCAAAACACCCCTCCCTCCCAAATAGCAAACTGCTGTTCATCCCCCAAAATTGGTAGGAATGTTATTTCAAAATGTCACCAATTAAATCCTAGCAGATGATCACAATAGCTAAATAGCTATGTTCATATGACCATATAAAACGATGCTAATCGATATGAAACAAGAGAGTTTGTTTGTTTCTAATGTACTGGGTGAAGTTATTGATTTCCCCCCTTTGGTTTTCTCCCCTGTTGTCACTGTTTTTGTTTTTGTTTTGTTGTTTGCTTTGGTTCCCTGTGTCCTGTCTCTATATATGTTTATCTGATTTGGGGAAGGGAAGGGAAGGGAAATTAACAAAATGGTGAGGCAAAGGACAAAAGGGAAACCTAGACAATAGACTTTACAACTTTGGGGGGGGTGGATGGGAGAAAAACGAGGGAAGGAGTGATAATGTTCAACAAGAAATGTATTCATTACCTTATTTATGTAACTTGTAACCCCTCTGTACCTCACCTTTACAATAAAATTAAGTTAAAAAATGCTAAATGCATACTTTAGTGCGTCAAAGAATAGAACCAAAGGAAGACCTCCTCTGCGGTGGCTCAGGCCCAGGGGTACATAAACTAAGACTTCAAAGGATGGACTGAAGCAAGCTTTGATTCACCTCTCTGACTTTGGTGGAGCCCAACGAGTCTCACACAACCTTTCTATTCCCATCTGGAAAGCAGAAAACATCGCGCATCCCTCCGTATGGTGTTGGGGGCGTTATTTACGCAAGTTGTACTCCAGCAACTCAGAAATTGATAGGAAAATTCGCATGCTTTCCAATCTGCTCACCTCAGATTTTCAAGTGAGTACAGCGCCCCCCGCAGCCCCCGTCTGAAATAACTCCCTCCTCGCCCCTCTCCCGCTGTGTGACAGCTGAACTCTTGCAGGTCCTGCCCAGTCTGGGGTTTGCCTGCCGGTGTCCAGGCTCAGGCCTGCAGACATAGCCCCTTCCTTTCTTCAGGCACAAGAGGCCCGAGTCCCACCTCTCTGACATTTCTCAGAACTTTTTTTCCCCCTTCTCTACCTACTCTTTTCCACCCACGTGAGGATTGCCGTAGGCTGCTGGTGGCCATTCAAAATCAGAAATGAAGCAACAAGCTTGTCTTTACCTTGCATTTCCTCGTTTGGAGACATGGTCTCAAGATGTAACCCAGGCTGGCCTCAACTCCCCATCTTCCTGCCTTATCTTCCCAGTGTCGGGATTACAGGCATGCATCACCATGCCAGTCTCAATTACCTTTGTAAAACGTTAGTTTCCTCCCCTGTGGTCAGTTTGGGTATCAAGACGTTATTTGTAACACGTCAATGTATACAGTATCTACCTATAATATAGCCTCCTGGCCTGTCATACACAAATCAGACTTTTCTCAATGGATTATGAATATATATTGTTTCTCAGTCAAGAGCTTTAATTTAACCTGTTTAATTTAACCTCATAAGCATCAACCAGCAAGTTCCTAACCTCTACATTCAAATCAAATGTAAGCAATTCTCTAACCTTCAACAACGTCTAACAAAGACCTCTTATTGCATCAATGAAGTGTGTTTAAAAGGCCAGGGAATTTTGAATTAAGTTACAAAGTTGACTGAAAACTGTTCATTTTATTCCTCTTCAGGACACTCTTAATATCAAGGGATAATTCTCCTATTGTGTACCAAATAACTTGCTGGATTTGAAATGAAAATTATTTTAATTACAATGACAGAAAAGTCATTCTTTCCGGCACTATGTTCCATATGAGTTCATTCAAAAAGTGAAACTTTAGTGGGCACAGCTTATAGTCACATTGTGTGGGTTTTAGTAGTCAATCACTGCTCATAATTGAATGGAGTAAAGTGGCTTAGGGTTTCTGGTCAGAAATAGCTACTAAAATCGATTCATGTTTGTTTCTTATTTTATTTATTTATTTATTTTTTTGGTCAGTCGTGGGGCTTGAACTCTGGGCCTGGGCACTGTCCCTCAGCTCTTCAGCACAAGGCGAGTACTCTACCACTTGAGCTACAGCGCCACTTCCAGTTTTCTGGTGGTTTATTGGAGATAGGAATCTCAGTCTCTCCTGCCCCGGCTGGCTTTGAACCGCGATCCTCAGATCTCAGCCTCCTGAGTAGCTAGGATTACAGGCGTGAGCTACCAGCGCCCGGCTTGTTTCTTATTTTTGTATATTCCATTTCTTATTGCTCTTTTGCTTTGTGTTTCTCCTTTTCCTTATGTTGATTATATCATATTCTTATAACCTCCTTTTGCCAAAATATTTGTATAAGGGTACTTTTTGAGATGGAGCAATAAAATTCTAGAAACAGAAGCTAAATAAAAGCTTTATTTTAGAAAACATACCTGATATCTCACAAGTAAGAAAAGACAATTTTGGTACTTTTTAAATTTAGGAGCTTATCTCATTTTATCTTAACCCATTAAAATTATACCCCTTTCTTACAGATTTAAAACAAAATTAATCTTAGGTGAGATAAATAATGTCTTAAGACAGTAGTTGGTGTGGGACTTCAAATTTAGCACAGGGATGTTTCAAAGCAAATTACACTTTTTGATCCTTGTAAAATTGCTAAACCTTTAGCTCATTACAAAATTGATTTGTCTTTAAATGAACACCCCATTTTGAGAAGTATTAAAATTAATAGATAGTTTGCCAACATATAATAACCAACTGATGAAGTTTGTGGTCAAGATGTGAGCCAATGAGAATAAAAGGAATATAGTTTGTAAGATCACTGGTGAGTTCCACTTAAATATATCCTCATGAATAACCAAGAACCAATTCTAAAGGTCTGGAGTTTGGTCCAATGTTGTAATTTTTCATGAATTCTTTAAATATTATAAGAAATGAGATTTTGTGTTTAGCTGTGACTAAGAATTCATATTGGCAAATTTTGGAAAAGAAAGTACCATGGCTTCTAGCCTTATATTGATTTTAGACAAGTTAGTTACACATTACTCAACAGTGTACAGGTTTTTATAATTGATCAGTATAACAAACGGATATGAATATCAATAGCACTTCTATATGTTATTTATTTCCATCTTTTAAACCTCATGATTTAAATATGTTTTCTGTTAACATGTTCTTCACAATTACAAGATCATATTTTGCCATTTGCAGATGGCTTATGCCTGTCCCAAATCCTAGCTACTCAGGAGGCTGAGACCTGATGGTTGCAATTCAAAGCCAGCCAGGGCAGAATAGTCCTTGAGACTTTTAATCCCGATTAAGCATCAAAACACTAGAAGTGCAGCTGTGGCTCAAGTGATAGAGTGATAGCCTTGAGCAGAAAAACTCAGGGACAGGGCCTGAGTTCAAGACCCTTCACACTGTGAAAAAAATAATATTCCTACCTTCAGAAAGCATAATTCTATAAGAAAATTTGAACATTTATTTTGCACTCGAGACAGTTAATATTCAAGGAATATATTGTGTTCAAAGAATAAGTAATCAAGCTTATGAGGTATACCACAAAAATGTTTAATCTACTATTACATTTCTCCAAAATATAGTTCATTTTAAAAAATAAAGATCTGTCTTTGGAGTCTCATTTTTACTCTCCATCTTGAGCCACAACTTCTGCTCTGATTTTTTTTTAATTTAATTTTATTTTATTTGTGAACATACTGTACAGAGGAGTTACAATTACATGGGCAGGATAATGCATACATTTCTTACCAAGCATTGCAGCCTCCTCCTTTGTTTACCCTTCACCTCCCTTCCCAGCCTCCCCCCTCTCCCCCACCCAATCATACTCCTCTCCTCCCCCCCCACACCGACATTGTAAAGCTGGTTTTGACATGACATTTTGTACTTCTCATTGTTGCAACAGGTCCACCTGAATCCTTAAACGACTTGTTTGTCCCCATCTCCTCCACATGTTATACTGACATCAAATATAGTGAAAGCGGGGGTTACACTGTGGGGGAGGGACATACAAAGCAACAAAGAAATAATCTTATAAATGCGTTAGAAACACATGCATGAAAGAAACAAAAACATTAAAATAAATATTTAAGGGTTGATTTTCCTAACATCACATTAACTGACCTTTTCCGCTTGACTCATACCTATACTAGATATTGCAAATAAGGGAAACCATGGGACCTATGTTTCTTTGGGCCTGGCTTACTTCACTTAATATAAGTTTTTCCAAATCTTTCAATTTCCTAACAAATGGGGCAATGTCATTCTTTCTGATGGAGGCATAGAATTCCATTGTGTATATATACCACATTTTCTTGATCCATTCATCTACTGAGGGGCATCTGGGTTGGTTCCATATCTTAGCTATGGTAAATAATGCTGCAATAAACATAGTTGTGCTGGTACCTTTAGTGTGGTCTTGTTTGTAAACATTTGGGTAAATGCCCAAAAGTGGGATTGCTGGATCATAGGGGAGATCTATGTGAAGTCTTTTGAGGAACCTCCATACTGCTTTCCAAAGTGGTTGAACAAGTTTACATTCCCACCAACAATGAAGTAAGGTTCCTTTCTGTCCACATCCCCTTCAGCATCTGTTGTTGTTAGAGTTCTTGATTTTTGCTGTTCTAACTGGAGTGAGGTGATATCTCAATGTTGTTTTGATTTGCATTTCTTTTATGGCTAGGGATGTTGAACATTTCTTCATGTGTCTATTGGCCATCCTTCTTTCTTCTTCAGAGAAGCTTCTCTTTAAGTCTTTCGCCCACTTATTTATTGGGCAGTTGTTTCTTTGAGGATTTGTTGTTGGGGGGTTTAATTTTTTGAGTTCCAAGTATATTTTAGATATGAGACCCTTGTCCGTTGTATGGCTAGTAAAGATCTTCTCCCAATCGGTGGGCTTTCTATTGATCTTGCTAGCTATGTCATTTGCCCTGCAGAAGCTCTGCAACCTTATGCAATCCCATTTGTCCAACCTTTCTTTGATTTGTTGTGCTTCCGGGTCTCTATTCAGAAAATTTTGGCCTGAGCCAAGGAGACCTAGGGTTTCTCCTATTCCATCCTGTAATGTTTTCAGAGTGTCTGCTTTGAGTTCAAGGTCTTTGATCCATTTGGAGTTGATTCTGGTGCAGGGTGATATATAAGGATCTAGCTTTAGTTTTCTACATGTAGTTAACCAATTTTGCCAGCACCATTTACTGAAGAGGCTGTCTTTCTTCCATTCTATTGTTTTAGCTTCCTTATCGAAGATTAGATGGCTATAGGTCTGTAGGTTCATTTCTGGGTTTTCAATTCTATTCCATTGGTCCTGAGGTCTGTTCTTATGCCAATACCAAGCTGTTTTGATTACTATGGCTTTATAGTAGAGTTTGAAATTTGGTATTGATATTCCTCCAGCAGTGTTCTTTCCATTGAGGAGTGTTTTTGCTATTCTGGGTCTTTTATTGTTCCATATGAATTTTTGGATTGCCTCTTCTATTTCCTTGAAGAATGAGGGTGGAATTTTGATAGGTATCGCGTTGAATTTGTAGATAGCCTTGGGAAGTATTGCCATTTTCACGATGTTAATCTTGCCAATCCAGGAGCATGGGAGGTTTTGCCATTTTATAAGTTCTGTGTTGATTTCCTTTTTCAAGATTTTAAAGTTTTCATCGTAGAGGTCCTTCACTTCTTTAGTTAAGTTAATTCCTAGGTATTTTATTTTTTGTGGGGCTATTACAAATGGAGTTGCTTTCCTAATTTCAGCCACACTTTTCTCATTGTTGGCATACAGAAAAGCCATTGATTTTGGGGCGTTAATTTTATAACCTGCTACTTTGCCAAAATTTTGAATCAGCTTGAGTAATTTGGGAGTGGAGTCTATGGGATTCTTTAAATACAAGATCATGTCATCTGCAAAGAGGGAGAGTTTTATTTCTTCTTTCCCTATTTGGATCCCCTTTATGTCTGCATCTTGTCTTATTGCTGTAGCTAGGCATTCTAATACTAGATTGAAGAGAAGTGGAGAGAGTGGGCATCCTTGTCTTGTTCCTGAGTTAAGAGGAAATGGCTTTAGTTTTTCACCATTGAGTATAATGCTGGCTGTAGGTTTGTCATATACAGCCTTTATTGTATTGAGGAATGTTCCATGGATTCCTAATTTTTCCAAAACCTTCATCATAAAGGGGTGTTGGATCTTGTCGAATGCTTTTTCTGCATCTATTGAGATAACCATGTGGTTCTTATTCTTGCTCCTGTTGATGTGATGAATAATATTAATTGATTTGCGTATATTGAACCAGCTTTGCATCCCTGAAATGAATCCTGTTTGATCATGGTGTATGATTTTTTGGATGAATTGTTGAAGTCGATTGGCCAAAATTTTGTTGAGAAGTTTTGCATCAATGTTCATCAAAGAAATGGGTCTATAGTTCTCTTTCTTTGATGAGTCCCTGCCTGGTTTTGGGATGAGGGTTATGATGGCTTCATAGAATGTGTTCGGTAGTGAGCTTTCTCTTTCAATTTCATTGAAGAGTTGGAGGAGTATTGGTGTGAGCTCTGTTTTGAAGGCCTTGTAAAATTCCGCTGTAAAACCATCTGGTCCTGGACTTTTCTTAGCTGGGAGGTCTCTTATTGCTGTTTCTATTTCAATGCTTGATATGGGCCTGTTGAGCTGGTTTAACTCATCTTGGTTTAGTTTTGGCATGTCAATATTTGCTAGGAAAAGGTCCATTTCTGTCAAGTTCTCAAACTTATTAGCATAAAGTTTTGAGAAGTATTCCCTTATAATGTTCTGAATCTTGGTTGTTTCCGTGGTGATGTTTCCATTCTCATCTCTGAGTTTATTAATTTGGGTGTGTTCTCTCCTTTTTCTGATAAGGTTTGCTAAGGGTCTGCTCTGATTTTTGCTGATGGAGTCTGGCAAACTTTTCTGCTGGTTGGCCTTTACTTATGACCTTCTAGATCTCAGCTTCCCAAATTACTAGGTTTACAGGCATTGGCTACTGGCTGCAGACATGCCACCATAACTTGAACCTCTATTGTCATGTTCACTGCTTTCAGAGTAGCTGGAATTACAAGCCACAATGCCTGGTGGCATTGCCATTTTTTAACAGCTAATTAAGATTTTATAATTTCCTTTTCATGAAATTTGTTCATTGGAACTCTACCATTTTACAAAATTTAGTGAATTTTCAGTTTTGTGACCATCACCAGAGGGTAGTTTTAAATAGTCCATCACCTAAAAAAAGACGCATATCTACTAGCAGTCAATACCCATCTTGACCCCTATACTCCAGGCTATATTTAATCTACTTTGATCTACTCTTGACATTTTATATAAATCATCATGGTTTGTTTTGATCTGAATTCTTTAATGGAGCTTAATATTTCTTAATATTTCCAAACTTTGTATATCAGCATGTAGCAGTACCTCAAATCATTTAAGGGAAATATGTGTGTGTGTGTGTGTGTGTGTGTGTGTGTGTGTGTGTGTGTATATATATATATATATATATATATATATATATATATATTTACTTGTATATATGTATATATTTTAGCAACTCACTAGTTGAAAAATAATTGGGCTTTTGTATGTTTGGGCTACTGTTGTGAATAAAGCTTTTATGTACATGTAAGCACTGGTCTTTGTATAGACAGCTGTTTTCTTTGTGTTTGGGTAGAATAGAGTGATTGTATTATATGGTAATTCTATGTTTAGAATTTTGCAAAACTGGAAATTATTTCCAATTGCTCCACCATTCTGTATTGCTACCAGTAATTTACAAGCGTTTTCATTACTTCTGTCCTCATTAACACTGTCTAGAGTCTCCTGTTCTATTCCAGTGGATGTAAAGTGGGTGTGTCATCAAGGCCTTCACGGAGAAGCCCTCATGCTGAGATTCTTAAACCCTTCGTATGCACTCATTCTTCTTTCATCTATTTTCTTTGAAACATTTATATAGTTCCTATGCCTGATTTTTAGTTACTTTTTGCTTTCATTATGCTATTATAAATATTCTGTCTCTCCCTCTCACTCCATTCGTTCCATATATATATGTACATATATATATATATATATAAATTCAGATTTATGACCTGCAAATACTTTCTTCCATCCTATAATATCTTTTGAAATAGAGAAGTATGTAATTGTTTATTATTTATTTTTATTACGTTTATATTACAGTTTGTTACTTTTACTACTTCTGCTTTTCCTAAAATGTAAGAAATCAGTGACTGACCCCAAATCATAAATACTGACTCCTTTGTTTCTGTTTAATACTACTGGCTCTAATATTTAGGTTTGTGATGCCAATTTAATTAATAAAGTATGGGTTCAAATGAATATTTATATACGTGGAGGACAAATCTTTACAGGACTTCTTGTAAAGATTTAATTTTTTTCTCCACCTCATTTCCCCTCCTTGGAAACTTAATTAAAAATCAATTGCCCATACCTATAAAGTTGTATTTTGGGGTTCTCAATTGTTTTCCACTGACTTGTATGTCCATTTATAAGCCAATATATATGTATATATATATATATGCTGTAAATCATATTGCTTATATGTAGCTTTTAAAGAAATTTGAAATAAGTAAAAGTAATTCCTCCAATTTTCTTACTTTTCTTAGTTTTGGACAATTGTTCTTATATATAAATTTAGGATCAACTGGTCAACTTTTTTCGAAAGGATGAAAAAAGGAAGACATTTTGTTAAAAATTGTATTTCTGTCAGCCAGTCTCAGTGAATTAAAACTTCTGATTAATGAAAATGATCCATTTCTTTAGGTCTTTGTATAATTTTTTCAGCACTTTTCGAAGTTTGAGTATAGAAATCTAACCCAACTGTTAACTCCATTCCTAAGTATTTTGTTCTTCTTGAATCTGTTAGGAATAGAATTATTTTTTTTGTTTCATTTTGAGTTTACTCACTGATAGTATATAGAAATACAATCTTTTTTTATGTTAAATTAGTATTCTACAACCATGGTAGTTCAATATTTTATACAAATGCCAGAAAACTCATCCTAAATACTTACTGAAAACATTACAGAAATATTTTGAGGAGAATTTACTTGATACCATCATACTGATAAAATAATGTTGACATTTTGGAATTTACTACATACTTAATTTTTAAAATATATACTTGTTTTTATATGAAGATGATTAAAACACATAATAGGCATCCTGTTTTATACTTGATATTATTTTTATGTGGTTTTTCATTCTTCAAAGGAAAATATATTATCAGTGGTTACCTATTAGAAAAATTATTCTATAAGTGTTACTAGAATCCATTTTTAAGAATATCAGACCAAACTATTATGTGTAAGAGTAATTAGAAATAAAATATAGACTCTAGATTATAAATAGGGATAATAATATTAGTTAGAAACATATGATGAAACATACATTAATACAGAAGATGGTAAATTGACAGCTAGCTGCTAGGCTGGGGATAAGGATTGTTGCTAAAGTTAGGGCATCATGAATCAAATTCATATAGAATATTTATAATATGCTGCTTCCTATTGCTAATGGCAAAGTGCCACAGAGTGGAACACCTGTAAAGAAAAAAGGACTGTTCAGCTCAAGGTCCAGGGCCTACAGCTGCTGGTGGCCTTCTTACTAGTGGTGTCTCAAGGCAGTACAGAACATCATATGCAAGAGACAGAAGGGGCACCCCAATAAACCATGTTCAGTGTGGCTCTATTCACCATAGCCAAGGTGTAGATTTAGCCCAAATGGACGAAGGGAATCAAGAATACGTGAAATGTGTGTATGTTTGTATGCCCATACATGCATATATGTATGCATATTATCTATACTTATATATGTATATATATATATATGTACACAATGAAATTTTACTTACCCTTTAGAAGGAATAATATTTTCATCATTTACAAAGAATGGAAGGACCTTGAAAAATTGTGTTAAGTGAAGTAAGTCAGGTCCAGTAAGACAAATGTTGCGTGTTTTTCTTTATATGTGGAAGCTAGAATTAACTTACAAATATGTAATTTAATACTTTAGGTGTCACACAAGTGCACAGAAATGTATTAACTGAAATATAATAGATTCAGGGGAGAACTCAAACACTGTAATTTCTTAGTAGGAAAAAAACATCGTTCAAAATAAATACCCAGAAATGGATACTTGAAAGGAGAGGGATGGGCCAAGGGGAGGGGAGTAGAAAAGTGTATAAAAGAAAGGGGATAGGATGCAGTAAGAACTCCAATGCATAGACTACAGAATTAAGAAAAGTGGGGAAGGGACTGATAGGGAGGGGTGGGTGAGTTTACTAAAAGGGATGACATTGATCAAGATGCATTGTATTCATAAACTGCTTTGTTGAATGGCAGATCCTTAGTACAACTACTTAAGTTATATATAGATATAGATATAACTATATCGCTATATATCTATATCTATATACTGCTCTCCTCCTTTTTTTTTTTTTTTTTTTTTTTTGTCGGTTATGGTGCTTGAACTCTGGGCCTGGGCGCTGTCCCTCAGCTTTTCAGCTCAAGGTGAGCTGTCTGCCACTTGAGCCACAGCGCCACTTCCGGTTTTCTGGTGGTTTATTGGAGATAAGAGTTTCATGGACTTTCCTGCCCGGGCTGGCTTTGAACCTGGATCTTCAGATCTCAGCCTCCTGAGTAGCTAAGATTACAGGCGTGAGCCACCGGCGGCTGGCATGTTCTCCTCCTCCTTTATTTTTTTATTTTTTTATTTTTTTATTTTTTTTATCAAGCTACCAGGATTCAGTCATGAATTCTCCACCATAATGACTTAAATGACCTAAATGTAATCTTAATCACCTTGACAACTTCTTAGCTCTTAACACCGTAGTCAGATAAGTTTCCACCTTGCTCCTTTTTCCCTCCCTCCTTTTCGTCCTTCCTCCCTTTCCTACCTTTCTTCCTTTTTTTTTTTTTTTGTAGAAGGAATTTAATCCATACCATTGGGTTACATGCATAGCCCCTTACCATTCTTTTAGCAACTCCTGGCAAGAATTATTTTCTACACATAAAGATTTGGCTGAAATTCGAAACAAATCTGAACAGTATCTGTATGGGATAGTTCAGCTTCCTATAAATATCTTGTCAACCCTTTCATTGTATGGTACCTTGTTTTTTTATATTTTCTGTGTATGACCAAAGCAGCAGTGTTTATCTTAGGGCTAAATACTAAGAGGAGATACTGTGTAAAGGAGTACTATATAAAGCCTGGTGAATTATGTTACTGCTTTTTTCCCCCTTATTTTGTTTGTTTTGGTAGTACTGTGTTTAAATTTAGGGCCTTGGCCTTGCTAGACTGGGGCTCTACCTGTCATCTATCTGGCCTGTTTTATTTTTGAGATATGGTTTTGCTTCCCATCCAGGGAGGACACCTGGATCTCAACCCCCCTACATCAGGCATCCTATAGTTGCTTGGGACAGTATGCATGTGCCACCTGTTAAACTATGGGTTAAGAAGGACTTGATCCTTTCCAGCTCAACCTCCCAAATAGCTGTTTACAGATGTGAGAAACCAGTGTCTGGTTAATAACCCATTTTTATGTTTTGCCTGGTGGAAGCAGACATTTGTGTATAGTGGAATGTCATCATTTCTAATCTTTCCTGATGGTTCTTTCTATAAATGAGGATTGTTTCTTTGAATGCATTTACTGTTAAGCACTCTTCCTGAAAAATTCAATGGAACTCATGACTGTAGCTTTTATTTCTTCTGCTAGATCTGAAGTAAGAAAAATTTCCCTCAAAGACCAGATAGAAAATACCTTGGGCTTTTTGTGGTAACTGTTCATTTTATACGTTGGTAGCACCAAAGCACACACAGACAAAATATAAGTGAATGAACATGACTGATTCAGTGTGACCTTTCTTTCTTTTATTTTTTTAAGAACAGCCTATGACTCAGTTTGCTGATTCATTTATTGCTTGTTCAGTTTCCTTAGCAACCACGGAAACTTAAATTTTGCCTGAATGAATAGGAAAGCAGTGTTTTTTTGTTTTGTTTTGCTTTTCAGATCTCATACTATCCATCTCATCGTCAGGCCATTTAGTTAGCCATGGCTCTCTTAAATTATGATGTTGACAGTACACTTTGACCTGCCCAAAATATAGTGAGACTCTTGAGTTCTTAGTGGGGACACTTTTCCTTTATCACTGTAACCTCAGTATTAATGCAGCAATATTACACTCTGGGCTTGTGCTGATTTTATGATCATCTAATATCCCAGTGCTTTTACTTTATTAAATTGTGTTGAAGCATGCCTCCCTCATATTTCTTGTTTACTTGCTATTCATCCTTCATCTGCTTTATCCTAGTGGTTTCATCCCACAGTAATGTAATCTTAAGTCAGATCTCTTGACTTTATCTAGAACCAAAATTACATTAAAAATATTGCTTTGGAACCTACCCAACCTACTGGGTAATACTCCATCCAAAGATTTCTAAACCTAACTCAAAATTTGTGTTGCTGTTTTAAATAAGAGTAACATCCCAGTCCTGCTTAAAGTGACATGACACATTTACAAGGCTTTGTAAAATTCTCTACCTGAGAAAACAACAAACTCAAGGACTTTTACCTTGCTATTTCTAATCCCATTCTCCCACTGATTCTGTATTTTTGGAATTTTTATATTTTTGTTAACACTTCTTGCATGAAATCAATAATGTCAGTACTGTGAATAATAGGAAAATAGGCACTTAAGAGTCTGATTTGTGAGTCAAGCTCTTTTTCTTTTCTTTTCTTTTCCTTTTTTTTTTAGTGTAATTGGGGTTTGGATGCTGGACCTCATACTTGCTAGGCAGGCATTCTACCACTTGAGCCACAACCCTAGCTGTGAGAAAAACTTTGAAAATGTAAAATAATTGACTAAAAGGCTAAAAGATGAAGCTCACCAGCTGGTAAGCTGAACGTGTATGGAGTAAAGTAAAAAGCAACATTTTTTTATAAAAGATTATTTGTGTCTTCAGATCTAGTCTAGCATTCTTGGGGCAAAATTATTTTAGCAAACATGAAAAAATATTCAACTTGAGAGCAGAAATATGAAGAAGAATCATTGGCAGTTCTCTTTGTGTGGAGTAAATATTTTTAAAATTTATTAGTTTGTGTTTCTATGAATTACCTGCTTTTAAGACAATATTTCATTCTCCGACAATACAAATCTAAAAGCTATTAGCAAATTCTGTTATTTATTCTCATTGTTTTCATCATGTATTGAAAGATGCGAAGTAAAAACTATTTTAGCTAGGCTCCAGTGGCTTAAAAGTGTAATCCTGCCAGGAGCCGGTGGCTCACGCCTGTAATCCTAGCTACTCAGGAGGCTGAGATCTGAGAATAGAGGTTCAAAGTCAGCCCAGGCAGGAAGGTCCAATTAACCACCAGAAAACCGGAAGTGATGCTGTTGCTCAAGTGGTAGAGTGCTTGCCTTGTTCCCAGGCTCAGAGTTCAAGCCCCACAACTGACCAAAAAAAAAAAAAAAGTGTAATCCTAGCTATTTAATAGGTGAAAATCTGAAGATTGTGGTTTGAAGCCAGCCTGGACAGGAAGTGTGTGAGATTTGATTTCCAATTAACCACCAAAAAATTCGAAGTTGGACTGTGGCTCAAGTGGTAGATCACTAGCCTTGAGCGTAAGAATAGCGCCCAGGACCTGAGGTCAAGCCCTGGAACTGACACATGCAATTTTGCGCTAGAACATGTGCACGTGGTGTGCGTGTGTACACACACATACACACAACTAACAAAACACATACACACAACTAACAAAAAGCCCTTGTATTTTAGGAGATTGACATATTGTACAAAGGAAATGCCATATTACCTCCCGGGGCCAAATAATACATTTTGCAGAATACAAAGTATACAATTATTGTCATGACTATAAAATAAGGCATAAATATTTTCAGCAAACTTGTTAGAGGCCAAACAGATAGGTGATCTAAGATGAAATTTCAAAGACTATAAAGAGATTGATATCAGACAGGAGATATCAGAGAAAGAGAAAAGATATAGATGGAAATGGAAATTCTACATGAAATCCTGAGAGCAATCAGTCATCAATCTCCAGTTCATTTGCTTATAAAGATAAACTCCTAAATTTAGGCCTCACTGTAAGAGAGAAATATTAGTTTTCTGAGCTTATGGACAATTGAACTCCTAATAATTATTCTGAGAATAATGTGTTGAGAGTAAAAATAGTTATTTACTAGACTTGCATATAATCTATTTCTTTATAATATTAAAAATGTATAAATTAGGAATAAGAAATGTTTTCTAAATAGAAGTCACATTTTTATTAATTACATATTAAGTGTCTGCATTTACTCATATAGTGTCATTTGTGGCAAACTACTCCTACAATTTTCAGGTCACCAACATACCGTGCGTCCAAAAGGGAAAAATACAAGTCATTTTTCTTTGAATTTTGCATCTTATAAGAAGGAGGGGAATTTCACTTATATGGCTGCTTGACTTGGAGGGAATGTATGTGTTCACTAGTCAAGACCATGAAAGAGAGATGCTATAGATCCTGGCTTGTCTCTGATCAGCCCTCCAGGAGTGAGGAGATGAGGACCAGAAGTGGTCAGACAAAAGGGAAGATGGCTTTTATCCTATCATTAGCTATTATTTGAGTTGTAAGTTTCTGAGAGGTCAAATTTTGATCTTAAAAACTGTTGTGTGCTCAGAAATCAGCTTCTTATCATGGTCTGAGTGTATAACTCAATAATTTTCTGAGATAGCCAATTCAAATTTTTCCTAAGGAAATCATGAGCAAGAACGAATTATCTTGCAAAACCAAACATTAAAACAATCCCTACCTTGATTTTGAAGACAAAGACAGAAATAAATACTACTAATGTTGTATTAAAAGAAACCAGCATCTGATTCTCTAAAAGGAAAAATATTAATATTCATGATCTTACAAAAGAAGCAAAGGTTTTAGAAGAATAAATATTTAAACTGATTATTCAGTATAATTTGTACATCTTTCATTCAGTAAATTATGCAGAGTCCTTTCCTCTCTTTCTCTCCCTTTTTTTATCTGAATGTTTTATTTCACCATTTGTTAGTTCTGAAAGAAAAGAACGAACTAAAAATGTAAAATCAGGAAATCTAAAATGCATCAGGTTCTGAAGTTACTATACATGAAGATAAAAGCATTTTGGCAGTTATACTAAATAGCTTTATTTTCTTTAGTTTCATTTGGCTTTTATTCTAGGATACAAAAATTTGGCCTTGTTACAGGATTTTACTACACATGGTTTTGATCAAACACAGTAAAAATATGTAAGTAAAATTCAAATTGCAAAAATGAAACACACACACACACACACACACATACACACCGTACCACACCACACAGCAGCACCACCACCACTACCACCACATCAACAGAATTAATTAGAGCCAGGAGTCCATGGCTCACTTACAATCCTGGGTACTGAGGAGGCTGAGATCAAAGCCAGCCCAGGCAGCAAAGTCCATGGGACTCATCTCCAATTAACCACCAAAAGCTGAATGTGAAGCTATGGCTCCAGTGGTAGAGTACTAACCTTAAGCAAAATTGTTCAGGGACAGTACCCTCATGTTCTGAGTTTAAGCCCTCCAAGTAGCACGCACATGTGGGTGCATGCACACACACACTTATTAGAAATGTTATCTGGCTGTAATATTGGTGATAACCTGCATTTTCACTAAATGCTATGCATCAGTGATACTATTGAGGAGAATAAAATTCAAAGAGATTATTGGATGTGCTTGTGGTCATAAAGTTAGTAAGTGATGGAGATAGACTCACTCACAGTTCCATTTCCTGGCCCTGTAATCTTCTCTCAAATCTGAGCTGTTGAGTGGACAAGAAGAAAAGCATACTAAGAAAAGATTTTCTATAGACACAAACAGCTCACCTGTATTGTCCTATAATTATTTATTATTAATTCTGGGAATCAAATCCAGGGCCTCATGCATGATTGGCAAACTCTCTACCAGTGAAATATATCCCAGTGCTCTATATTTTAATTGGAGTTAAAAAGAAAGCAGGTTAACCTGTATCCCTATCTATATAAACAATTTGTTTCTTCCCTTCCCCTCCACAAATTATACCAACATCAAATACAGTGAAATCATCAGGGGTTATACTGTGGGGGAGGGACATACAAAGCAACAAAAAATCATGTGGTACCTTATAAATACGTTAGAAACAATAGGAAGAAAGAAAAAACCACGTGTGTCCTTCTCTTGGGGTTCATTTCGCTTAACATCATCTTATCTGACCTTTTCTGCTTGTCTCAGACAGTATAAGATGCCATGTCGAAAAATGAACTTTACAATTTGTGGGGGGTGGAGAGTGTAGTTGTGGAGGTGGGAGGGAAGGGATGGTAGGGGAAAAACAAAGGAGGAGCAAAAATGCTTGATAAGAAATGTACTCATTACCTTGCTCATGTAATTGTAATCCCTCTGTACAGTATTTTCACAATAAAAGACTTATTTCAGAAAAAAAAGAAATGGAGAAATTAATGTTATCCAATGGGAAAAAGATACTCTTTAAGAAAGAGAACATGTAAGGGCAGAAGAGGTAGCATTCTGATAAACTCTAAATTTATTGCCAAAATTTTAAGGCTAATGGAGGTGGATACTGGCAGGTATGTTTGAAGTCCTTAGAAAAATTTTCTGAGTAGGATCTGTGTTAAGCATGTTAAAGTTATTAAAATAATAATGTGAGTAGGATAGCCACATGTTATTAATATTGTAGAAACATTTATTCTTAGGTAGAAAATTCAAGCTTGTGATGTCTAAATGCTCTTCCACAATTCCTAAACTCTGTGATTCTCAAATATGTAATTACATTCAACTTTTCAAATTTGTTAAAGGATAAAAGAACTTACATACAAAAATATGGCCAAATGCTTATCATGCAAATGAACTTAGTCATAGTTCAAACTATTTTTGTTTTAACTTTATAATATCTTCATTTAGCAATGGTTGTTGTAAATGCCTAAGGCAGAGTAGAAAGCAGTAAAGTAATTATAAATAACAGGTTATACAGTAAAACAGTAATCTTTTTGAAAGGTTCCTTGAAATATAAGGTTAATACAATTCTAGACACTTTAGGAATTGCCATCTATGTATAATAAATGGAGAATTGTAAGGATCCCGGTCTAACTTGATGATATAAAATTGATAGTTCCTTTGGAAGCATGAAGAATTATTAGTGTGTTCAGCATGCAAATAACAATGTTCCAAACAAATGCAGAGCATTATCCTATTAAAAAAAACTAAAACACCTGTAAATGTTGCTGTTTTCAAGTGAAAAATGTTTCTTGCTGTCTGGGAGATTAATTTAGCATTGCTCAATGAGGACTTGTTTACAACTCTGTCAGTGGTGAATATTACTTTTGATTTTGCCACCAGATGGCAGAAGTAGGCATTCCTTAGGTAAAATTTTTTATAGTTAATGTGTTTTAATAATTTTCTACAATTAGATTAAATCAAAACAGTTTGCCTCTTTTCAATAAGCTTGTGCAAAGTATGGTAATGGTAAAGATAAAAAAATACCTAAAATGAAAATTTTAAATTAATTTCCTTATAATTTTTAAAATAATCCCTTTAATTAATTTCTTTCTTTATTAAAAGGGAAGTCTAGAAAATCCTCTTGTCATGTTTTAATACATGAAGCAAAAATTTAATTTATATTTTAATAATTGCTGTATCTTTCTAAAGATGGCCAATGGCTTCATAAATACTGATGCATTTAAAGGCATTATGCTCAGTTAAGTACAAATCAAAGAAGAAAAATATAACATAGTCAATGATACTCATTTGTTAAGAAGTTAATTGAGTGGTTAAGAAATACTTTCAGAGATTAAGATGCATGAACTGCTTTCACATCTGATTTTGTTCTGGTGGGTTTGTTGTTATTGCTGCTGCTGTTTTCTTCTTTAAAAATTCTACTTTCATATAGGGCACTAAATCTTCAATCCTATTCTTAACATATGTTATCACAAAAGAAATACTCATATATAATTAATTTTTCTAGTTAATTCACTTGTAAATTCATCTAGCTAGACTTCACTTATTCTGAACAAACTATGCTTTGCTAACCAACAGAACATTTGGTCTTGATTTCTTTTTTTTTGAGTCCGGTCGTGGGGCCTGAACTCTGGGCCTGGGCGCTGTCGCTCAGCTCTTCAGCTCAAGGCTAGCGCTCTACCACTTGAGCCACAGCGCCACTTCCAGCTTTTTTCTTTTTGCTTATGTGGTGCTGAGGAATCGAACCCAGGGCCGCATGCAAGGCTAACGCTCTACCACTGAGCCACCTTCCCAGCCCCTGGTCTTGATTTCTTAAGTGACAAAGCAGACTGTGTTTCTATTCTTAAAACATCTAAGGAGGTTTTTTTTTTTTTTTTATTAGGGAGACAAAGGATTATTAGCTTTAATGATAGTAAGAAACATGCATTTATCCGTGTGTGTGCCTATGTTCCTTTAACAGCATTCATTGTTCTTAGAAAGCAAGTAAGAGGCTACAGAACGGATCTATCTTTGCCTATTTTTCTAGGTATATGTGATAGAAGAATGGTAATTGTTTACCATGGCAGCTAAAATATGACATGATGAAGGTTTGCTTTCCTTTCCTTTTCTGGTTGAACCTCTCCTATAACTCTCAAATAGCCTATGTTTATTATGGAAGAGATTTGATCATTTTCAGAATAGCGAAGAGGACCAAATTTCTCACTGAATGACAAGCTGGTTTCTCTTCTATATTCCTTTGTTTCCTATTCACTCCTGCACATTTCACTGAAACACTTAAGGATATTAAACAAAATGTGTGAAAGAGGTTAGCCATCAAGAAAGAGCAAAGGGAAGATGTTACAACAGCTGAGAATGAAATCTAGACTTCTCAATTGTAGCATTAATTGAGATGATTAAGAGTTGAAATTATTTCACTCTAATAATGTATACATTTATACTATTCTAATGTAGAATTAGCATGATCAGGAGGATTGCTGAGTGATAGCTTCACTCAGAAAGTTATGTCCTGAGACATGACTCCCCTAACCACAGTAGATGGATAATATAAGTTAAGTCAGCTGCTTACTAGAGGACAACTGGAAAAAGTTTAGACAGGCAGAAAGTATGGAGAGAGATAACAACTATTAACATGGGTAGGAAGTGACCATAACAATAAGAGTTAGAAGTACAGTGAACAAGGATGGGGAACTGAGCCAAGGAGCTTTGGGCTTTTCCAGGCAGACAGTTTGCAGTTGTTGTAGGAACTCGTTAATTAATTCTGGTCTTGGGGAAACTGTCAGTACAATGCAACTGGCAGTACAATAAGAAGAGCTAGTGCTGTGGCATTAAATCGAGGTAAAGCACTGGGAGAGTTGAGAGGGATAGAATGACTGGAACAAAGTTGCAATCATTTGGGAAGATGTCTCCTTGATAGAATCAAGACTCAGAAATTGAACAAAGTTGAAAACTCCCTTCTTACCAAATTCTGCATGCAAACGAAACTGAAGCTTGGCTGAGGGAATATTTGTTTCTAACATGGTCTAGTTTTAAGTCTGCAGCTGGAGCTAAGAGGTTGTACTCCAGTGTTAAAAGACATAGATAACAGTAGTTGGTTGATATTATCAAAATAATCATTTTGGGTATATTATCCTAGTAATGTGTCAATATTACATGCTAATAAGAATTTTAAAAAAGAAAATTGGAAGGAATATCTTCACACTGTGATCCTCAGATCTCAGCCTCCTGAGTAGCTAGAATTCAGGCATGAGCCACCAGTACCCAGATAGGATTTTTTTTTTTAAGATTGGAAAACTGCATTTAGTTTGACTTGGCTTGCCTCACATTGTTAAGCAAACAACAATAACAATAATAAAAATATAAAGAAGATTACAAATCAATCACATTTCATGGCTTACAGTTTCCTTTGACAATTCTGCTTCACAGCCTTATAACAGTGTCATTCTAACTCTCTCCAGCAATGAAAACATGCAAGATATAGTTCCAAATCAAACTTTGTTGAGTCCATCAAAGAACTGAGGTCATAAGAAATTAGTGACATAATTCCAAAGGACAACAAATACCTTCAAAGCTAGGCAGTTGGTAGAGATTATATTGCCTCTAGGGAAGAAGGGGCCAAGGGTGGAAACCATACAGATGGGTAGGAAGCAAAGGCCAACATCCTTGAATTATTCAGGAATTATTAAGGCTCGAATATGGGTCTAGCAATCCCAGACAACAAATGAATCAGCAACTGCTCTGTATTCCTCCATCACATGTTGGCAAGAAAGTCTGGGGGTGGGCTGGAGATTTGAGAGATATCCCTGCAAGGAATAAGCAAAAACCTTGCTGATTCCATGGGTATTGCCACACCCATCTTTCTTTCAAGGAAAACTAATCTTCTGCTACAGGAGCAGGAAACCTTTCCTCTGATTTTAGATGCAAGTTCAATGGCAAAGAGAACAGTTAGCGGCAAAGTTTATTCAGCAGTCAGAGAGGAGCAAGAAAAATGCTGAGTTCTAGAAATCCTGTCCTGTTCAGAACCAAGGTTCCAGATTTCCTCCTGGAAAACAACAAACTCATTCTTAATAACAAATAACGATCTCATTCCCCCCAAACCATACAAAATAACTTGTTTAAGCTGGCTTGAAGAGCAAGGGAAGAAATTCTGAAAAAATCCTGATCCTCAACCTGAGATGCACAGGTCTAAAGCTTGAACAGCAGGAGAAGAATTGAGAAATGGAAGTGATGTCGTACATAACTATAGCGGTAATCTAGTTCAAATTTGTATTGTAGATGAGGCTGGCAAGGTGGAAATTCAGTGATGTCAGAGTTCAAAATCTACATGCTGGAAAGTGAGGTTTTGAGACAGAATTGGTTCTTCTTTGGGAAACCTGTCTTTGTTCTTTGGTCCTTCAACTAATTGGATAAGGCTCATTGAGTCACAGATTTTATATATATATATATATATATATATATATATATATATATATATATATATATATAATTATATATGTATATATATAATTTTTGTCTTACTACTATATTCAGCATCAATAACATTAAAAATGTTCCTCTATGACATTACCAAACTCTCAAACATCATAACCTAGCCAACCTAACACATCACAATGAATTTCAGAAAAGAACATGTAGAAAAAGAATTAACAGTGATAAAGATGGACATAGCATAAACATAGATACTAATTCTTCAAGAAAATGGAACAATCCTAAATAACAATATAATTGCAGTAGGAAATTTTTTTTTGGGGGGGGTCTGGTCTTGGGGCCTGAACTCTGGGCCTGGGCACTGTCCCTTAGCTCTTCAGCTCAAGGCTAGCGCTCTACCACTTGAGCCACAGCGCCACTTCCGGCTTTTTGCTTTTTGCTTATGTGGTGCTGAGGAATCGAACCCAGGGCCTCATGCATGCAAGGCAAGTGCTCTACCACTGAGCCACCTTCCTAGCCCTGCAGTAGGAAATTTTAATAATTTATTTTTAACAGTAATCAGCACAACATGTAGATAGAAGAAAAAGTGTTAAAAGCTTAAATAGCACTATCAACAAACTTGTCCTAATTAACATTTGTAGGATACCCCAAATGTTATTATAGAATAAGAGAACTCCAATTACAGAATCAAGATTTGTCTGGAAATCTTTTGAGTTCCAATCAAGTTAAAAAGAATGAAACAATGGATACATGCAACAATATGCTTGTATTAGGAGAAGATTAATTAAAGTAGATAGATACAAATGACTGCATAGTGTATTGTTTCATTTACATGATATTCTACAAAAGAAGCAACTTTTGATTTAGTTAACAAATGAGTGGTTGAGGGGAGTTGGAAATAAAGAGATGGTAGTTAACTATAAACAGCACAAGGAAATTTGTAGGTAAAGGAAACTCTACATTACAGTTATAATAGGACTATATGAATTTTTCAAACTCATGATATTGTATATTTATAAAGTGT
This sequence comes from Dipodomys merriami, assembly GCF_024711535.1. Classification (NCBI taxonomy): domain Eukaryota; kingdom Metazoa; phylum Chordata; class Mammalia; order Rodentia; family Heteromyidae; genus Dipodomys; species Dipodomys merriami. The sequence continues at coordinate 21,178,062 of NW_027202270.1, read as the reverse complement.
GAATTTAATTATAGGTAAATTATACATAAGTAAAGTTAAAGTTTTTTTCTTTTAGGCAAATTTATTGAAACTTTGAAAATTTTGTACAATCAGACATTCATGAGATTCAAAAATTATAAGCTAATGGATTATTTAAAATAGCTTACCTGATACCAAACCCATAACTTTGGGTTCCTTTTATGTAAACAACTAACTTTATAACCTGTTTGTAATAATTGAATTGATTAATTTCTAATTTCAAGATAATCTCAAATTAAATTCTCATTTTTAAAAATACTTTTTATTTTATGTATGATAACTTATAATTTGGTGCTTATTACCCATAGCAATTTGTAATTTTTTGATGGAGTAATTTATATAAAATTGTCACATAATTGAGGGTTCTAACAATTATTTTTTAAAGTATCATTTAATGTGAACAAGTATTAGTAAAATCACGTTTTTAAAGAAAAGGTTTTAATGAGGATTAGCGCTCAAAAATGCACACCAGTTATACAGATACATACAGTTTATAAAGTAAACTCACATCAAGAAACAAAACACTATCTCACCCTGAAATCCCTTGCTCTACACTCCTGTGATCACTCACCACCAATGATGCCCACTCTATTTAAACTTTGTATAAATGGAATATAGAGTATTTACTGACAAAGCATTATGTGTGAGTTTCACCAATGCCATTAATGCATTTGTAATTTGGCTATTTTCTTCAGTCCATATATACTGTAGGAAGAATAAATAGTTATTTACAGTCATGTTCTTTGTTTTCAATTTTGGCTTTTTTATAACATATAGCAACACTAATTTATGGACAAGCCTTTTTATTAAAACTCATAGATTTAATATATTTTTTCCAATCTTTCCATTTCCTGACAATTAAGACAATGTCATTCTTTCTGATAGAGGCATAGAATTTCATCGCATATTTGTACCACATTTTCTTTATCCATTCATCTACTGAGGAGCATCTGGGTTGGTTCCATATTTTAGCTATAGTGAACAATGCTGCTATAAACATAGTTTTGCTGGTAGCTTTAATGTGGCCTTGTTTGTGGTCATATGGGCAAATGCCCAGCAGTGGAATTGCTGGGTCACAGAAAGGCTCAATGTGGGGTCTCTTGAGGAATCTCCATCCTGCTTTCCAGAGTGGTTGAACAAATTTACATTCCGACCAACAGTGTAGTAGTACTCATTTTTGATCACATCCCCACCAGCATCAGTTATTATTAGTTTTCTTGATAATGGCCATTCTAACTGGGATGAGGTGGAATCTCAATATTGTTTTGATTTGCATTTTATGGCCAGAGATGTTAAACATTTCTTATGTATCTATTACTATTCTCATATCTTCTTCAGAGAAGTCCCACTTTAAGTCTTTAGCCCACTTATTGATGGGGTTGTTGTATCTTTGAGAATTTATTTTTGGGGGGGGGGTTAATTTTTTAAGCTTTTAAGTATATTTTACATATGAGGTCCTTATCTGATGTACAGCTAGATCTCCCAATCTGTGGATTATGTCCTTTGCCACACAGCCTACATAATTTCCTTTCCCTCATTGATAACAACCAGAATATGTCTAGGATATTCTTAGCAGAGGACCACAGAGCCTCGATAGCTATGTGGATCTGACCACAGAAAATGATGCTTATTGATATGAACTCCAAGAAATGGAAATAAGGGATTTTTTTTCAGTGTGGGTTTATAGTTCTTTTTCTTTCTTTTTTTTCTCCTTTGGTTTATTCCCTATTGTCACTGTTTTTGATTTTTCTCCAGTTTGTCTTTTGTATAAGTATGTCTGATTTAGGGAATGGGAGGGGAATCACAGAAATGACGGGGCAAAGGGTGAACCAAGGCAACAGTGATACTTGCTAAACAGTATGTTGGAAGTGAACTTTACAACTTGGAGGAAGAGGGGAGTCAGCAGGGGGAAGTGGGAGAAAATGAGGGAGGGTAGCATGGTTCAAAAAGAAAGGAACTCATGATGCTTATGCATCACCTTTACAATAAAATTTAAATTAACACATAGACATTTCTGATCATATAAATCTATGAATGGCAATGATCATGTAATTGGACATGGGTCTAGGTTCAACATAGATATTTCTCAAGTGAAATTTGTTTAGCTAAGTGAGATATTTGTGATACATTAATGTGTATAATTTTAGTTTTAAGATTAATATACATTTTTCTAATTTGGGAAGGGGAAGGGAAATAACAAAATGCTGAAATAAGGGTACAGGTTGACCCATTGTAACAATGAGATGTACAAGACACTATGTTGAAAAGAACTTTACAAATTCGGGTGGGGGAAGGGAGAAGTTGGGAAGGTGGGGAGAGAAGGGATGGTAGGGGAAAAACAATGGGGGAGGTAACAATGTTCAGTAGGAAATGGACTCATTCCCTTACTCATGTAACTGTACTGTTTTTTACAATAAAAACACATATACATATAAAATTAAAAAATAAAAAAATTGCTATATTATTTCAAGCAACAATACTAAGTGCTTAACATTTTTGGAAATTGTCATGAAGATATCCAGGATACCTTACATATTTCTTCGTGTAATGGTAAGATAGGCTGCATGTATATCTTGTAATGTTTCCTACGCCTCTAGTATGCTTTTGATAGCAATGCGATTTTCACAGATTAAAAGCCTGCACATTTCCATACTGCATTGCTCTAGGAAACCCTTACCTTGCAGTGTGAAATAAGGCAGTCATCAGTATCTCACTTGCAAAATCTAATATTACTTTAGCAACTGCTCTGGAAACAAGATGACTGACTGACCTGAATGCCAAGAATATTTAGGAACCATACAAAACCTACAGGAGCCAGACTCAGATTCAGGGAAATTTCTCTAGGTCTTATATAAAGTATTCATAAAAACTAATCATTAGAAAAAGCAAACTTAGAAAATAGAGAAAAGAAATCATTTTGTATATTTAATAGATACAAATATGCTACACGATAGTTATGAGTTGTCAAAAGTAATGTATTAAAGAACTAGTGATTTTTTTCTTGCTATTGTTTCTAACATATTTATAATGTACCATGTGATTTTTTGTTGTTGTTGCTTTGTATGTTCCTCCCCCACGGTATAACCCCTGTTTTTCACGCTATTTGATGTAGGTATAATTTGGGGAAGGGAAAGAACAAATTCTTTAAATAGGGATACATGTTGACCCATTGCAATAATGAGATGTACTAGATGCTATGTTGAAAAATGAACTTTACAATTTAGGCAGGGTGGAGGGGTGTAGTTGTAGAGATTGGAAGGAAAGGAGGGTAGGGGAAAAACAAAGGAGAAGACAACAATGCTTGATAAGATATGTACTCATTACCTTGCTCATGTAATTGTAATCCCTCTGTACAGTTTTTTCACAATAAAAAACTTATTAAAAAATCGCTAGTGATCTTCATGATTTTTAATATATATTATTGTAAAGATAGTGTACAGAGGGGTTACAGTTACAAGAGCAAGGTAATGAGTCCATTTCCGATCCAGCATTGTTACACTCTCCTTTATTTTTCCCCTACCATTCCCTTTCCTCCCCACCTTCCCAGCTCCTCCCTCCCCTCTCTCACCCCCCCTCCACAAAGTTTAAAGTTCATTTTCAACATACTGTCTTGTACAATAGGTCATCCTGTATACTTATTTCAGCATTTTGTTATTTCCCTTCCCCTCCCCAAATTAGAAAAGTGTATATACAAGATACAGGACACCAGAATCAAATAGAGTGACAACAGGGGTTATACCATGGGGGAAGAACATACAAAGAAACAAAAAAAAATTTCATAGTACATTATAAGTACTTTTAAAAGAACAGCAAAAAAGATATTTCATTACTTTGTACATTTAACTTAAAGTATTACATCATCTATAGGAAAATTTAATTTAATTTAATTTAATTTAATTTAATTTAAAGTATTACATGATAAATATATCATTTATTTTTATAGTTACATTAACTTTTTAGGGAGAAAAGGAATGATACAAGCTACAGAAAATATAGACAAAATAGCCACATATATAAAATGTCATTGACACCAGTGTAATTCACAAAACTAAAAATGTCACGTGAAGTCCTGTATATGAAGGCACAGATGCATGCAGAAAGTGCACATTATAAAATGATTAGTTATTCCAATGTTTTATTAAAACATTTTAAGTGAAAGTGATGATTCCCTATAATTCCACAATGTTTACAGAAGTTGAGTAACATTGATGTTTTCTCCCATATTTCTTAATAGCTTTTAGAAAAAGCTTTCTAGTTTATAACTTGGATCTGCTTTTATGAAAAGTATGAAAGCCTTTCTCAATAGAATTGTATTAGTCCCAACCCCTGAGACTACGCATATCATCATTTTATTAATTTTTTAAAATTTTACTTATTGTTGTAATCTGCCTGCCTTCTCAAGTCACATAAGAACTTTTTCCTGTTTATCTTTATAATCTTAGTTGATAGCTTATATGTTTAATTATTTATATTATAAATGATTAGATGAGTAAGCCAACCTTTATGAAACGAATTAAAAGAATAGAAATTAATCTATTTATATTCATTGATTTTGGTAGCAGTTTCTGTGAGAAGCTTTTTGATTTTACCAAAATTTATTCATTCCTTAGTAAACTTACATTCTTTGGGTACTGGGTGTCTGAGATGTCTTTGGGAGTAATTTTGGGAGAACAGATGCTCAAAATCTCAGCCTGGAACCACTTTGAACACCAATCCTCAGATCTCAGTCTTCTGAGTCGTTAGGATTACAGGCACAAACTCTCAGTACCTGGCTAATAAGTACTTCACCAAGTGTAGTCTTGATTTGTTGAATATAAAGAATGAGAAGCACGTTGTTATTCTGTGTCTGTATTTATTTATTTTCATTATATCTCTGAATGGCCAACAGAAGTATAACAGTAGAAGAATAACAATATCCAATACTCATATCTTCCTGGCAATCAACATACTGAATAGATGACAGTTTAGTGTTATACTCTGTAACTCAACAAGAGAAAATTTGATTATATTTACAATATTGCTTCTAGACCAAGGATAAAAGTTTTTGCTATGTTCCATATATATTAAAATAAACATTATTTATAGCTGGACAGCTTCCATATTCTTTATCAATAAAAATCAGAAATGAATCCAGTTATGTAAACTCTATCTGCAAGGGTAATTTAAACATGCAAAAATCATTTATACCTCTCAGACTGTTTTATATACTTCAAAAATGTGCTTTTCCTTAGAGCCCAGTTTAATGTTGCTGTTTTTTTTTTTTCACAATTAAGGATATTGGGTTATGTTCCTGACAATATTTGTTACCGTTGCTTTACTTTGTACTTCACTCGTGGTTAAAATATACATAGTGTTTGACAGAATAACTCCCCTTCATACCTAATCCCTAGAATCTGTGAATATGTTACCTTAAGGAGCTAGTGGAATGTTTGTTGAAGATGTAGTTAAGTTAAAAGTGTTAAAATTGGTTTGAACTCAGTAGAAGCACAATGGTTCATACAAGAGAAAGGAGCCAGGCACCAGAGATTCAGACCTGTAATCCTAGCCACTCAACCTCTCAGAGCTGAGAATTGAACTTTGAAACAGGGAGACACATCCCTGAACACTCTAATCTCCAAATAACTAGTAAAAACCAGGAAGTGGAGGTTTGGCTCAAGTGGTAGAGTGCCAGACCCTTGACCAAAAGTAAAAGCTGAGAGAGTTTAAGGCTTTGAGCTCCAATACAAGAAGAAGAAAAAAGACAAGAAAGAACAAGATGAGGAAAGGAGACATAAGAGTCTAGGAGATGTGGTGGCTGAAGCAGGATTGGTATTAAAGAGAAACTGAAAGATGCTATATCACTCACTTTGTAAATGGAGGACAAGTCCAAGGAATGCACTTGTCCTCACAATTGGAAAAGTAAAAAAATAGAATCTGAAAATCTCCATACTATAGGAGCTGGGCGAACACCTTGATGTTAGCTCATTGAAGCCTATTGCAAATATCAGACCTTGCTTAAGACAGATTTATATTGCTGTGACTGTATAATTAAGATAAACAATTTCAAGGAGGAAAAGTTTATTAGGCTCAAAGTTTCAGAAGTGAAACTATCAACTCTGATTGGTTAACTCCATTCTTTTTGAGGCCTATAGTAAAGCAGAAAATCATAGTAAGAAGCAGATGCTGGAGAAAGCTGCTACTTCTATCATCTTTTGTGTGGGAGTGGGGAGGAGTGTAAGATGTTCTCTTCAGTTAAATAGGTACAATTAGGGGTAGGTAGTATGTGAGAAAGTACGTAAAGTTAAACAATCTAAGTCATGGGCTGGTTCAGAAGTCTCTTGTTTAAGATCTTGTTACAATCATACACATTAATATCTAGCAAGTGTTCAATAGTCTAGCCCTTTTTGGATTCCAAGATGGCTCCGAAGTGATAGTAGGAAAGAAAGAACTTCTCAAGAGTGTTAAGCCTAGCCCCGACCCTCATGGCCCTATAAGCCCATCACTTGTAAGCTGGAAAGCAATATTAGAGTGCTTTCTTTCAGCGACTGTGACATTATCCTCCATTATAAGTCCCCTTTTGATTTCCACATGATCAATTTATATTTTTGTAATCTGTAATTATAGTTCAGCTCATTACAGTTTGTGGTTTTGTGAAAAGAGCTTTATTCAATGGTGGTCATGAAGAGTCAGAATATGTACGTGTGTATGTGTGTATGTGTGTATGTATTTGTGTGTGTGTGTTTGTGTGTGCACATTCCAGATTCATGAAGAGAGGAAAAAGCATATGGTGAAGAGGGTAAATTGGTTCAAAGAACAATGAACAGATTAACAGGAGAAAAGGTGTATAGAATTATTTTGTGGAAGGGAGCTTTACAAGAATGAAAAGCAAATATGCCATGCCAGTAATGTTTGAAGCTTGCATACCTCTTCATAGGCAAAGAGAAGTGAAAGGTATTTGGAATGTGTAGAGAAATGGTATATTTCTGGAATTATGCCTACTACTGGAAAGTCAAGGTGAGAGGAAGCAGTCAGTTTTATTTAAGGCAATGCAATTTTTTCAAGTCCTGGGGCTTGAACTCAGGGCTTGAGTGCTGTCTATGAGCCTCTTTGTGCTCCCTAGCACTTTACCACTTGAGCCATAACACCATTTTCTGCTTTTTCTGTGTTTGTGGCACAGAGCAATCGAACCAAGGGCTTCATGCATGCTATGCAAGCACTCTACCACTAAGCTACATTCCCAGCTGGGGCATGCAGTCATGAGATGGAGGAAATCAGCTTTAAAACTCCATTAAAGAGTTCTCAGGGCCAGACAGAGGTTTGACAGAAAAAAGGGGAAGAGATTGGGAAGACTATGTACTAAGCATAGTCTTCATCATTTAGGGTATGTGTGTGGGGGGTGTGTGTGTGGGGGGGGGTGTGTTTCTTCTTCAGAACACAGCAGTGGATTTTATCCTATGGCAACTAGTTTGTACACTCTAGACTTCACAACAAACTACAGAGTTAAAGGCTGTCATATACTGGGAGTTGTAAATACGAAAAATGATTATTTAGAAATTAATATCTAAACCATGTAGATAGGAGTTATTTTTAGAATTTAAAAGTGCTCGAGTACTGAGCAAAAAGGAAGCAATGTCAATCTTTCAAAGGAAGTAGAGTAAGGCAGAAGGCCAAGGGGAGGAAAAAGTAAAAGAACAAGAGCAACTCCAGGAAGTGGCGCCATAGTTCAAGTGGTAGAGTGCTAGTCTTGAGCTGAATAGCTGAGGGACAGCGCCCAGGCCCAGATGCTTTCACTGTATTTGATGTTGATGTAATTTGTGGAGGGGAAGGGAGAAAACAAATTGTTTAAGTAGGGTTACAGGTGGACCCATTACAACAATGAGATGTACAAGACGTTATGTCGAAAAATGAACTTTACAACTTTGGCGGGGTGGGGTGTAGGGGTGGTGGGGAGTGGTGATAGGATGGTGTTGGGGTGGGAGTAGAGAAGGAAAGGGAGGGGAAGAGGAAACAAAGGAGGAGGCAACATTGCTTGATAAGAAATGTACTCACTATCTTGCCCATGTAAATTAACCCCTCTGTATGGTATTTTCACAATAATAAAAAAATAAAGAAAGAGGCTGGATTAAAAAAAAAAAGAGCAACTCCAAGGGGAAGAGTCTTGCTACAAATAGATGATTTTTCAGGGAAGATCAAAAGGCCCAAAGAACAAACCAAAGTCAAATCAAGTTTGCTTGGACTCTGGGTATATGTCAAATTTACTATTCTTCCCAATGAGTTAATATTTGTTCTTAGATGACATTATGAGGAAAGATCTGAAGACAGTTGAATTCCTTCTGGAAAAACTTCCCTTAGATGAAGAAACTTTAGAGAAACTTTAGGGAAAATTCCTTTCTATGCTTCTGGAGGGAACTAGCAGAGAGACCAGGTTAAATTTATTTCCTAGGTCATTTGATCTCCTTGGCCTTAATGTAATTGATATACCGATGTACCCCACCATGGGACATCATTATCTGAGCCCCAACCTTGGCAATAGGAGGAGCTACATATTGTATACTCCTTAAATGATAATTCTCCTTAATTGTCTTAGTAGAGGTAGTTGAAACAGATTATGAATATCCAACAATCTTAGGTTTGAAAGTTGATTATAATTCTATATAATTTAACAAGAATAAGAATGTACCTGGGCTGAGCAGGTGGCCCAGTGGTAGAGTGCTTGCCTTGCATGCATGAGGCCCTGGGTTTGATTCCTCAGCACCACATAAGCAGAAAAAAGCCAGAATTGGCACTGTGGCTCATGTGGTAGAGTGCTAGCTTTGAGCTTGAAGAGCTCAGGGATAGTGCCAAGGCCCAGAGTTCAGTCCCCACAACCAACAACAACAACAAATTAATAATAATAACAACAATAATAATAATAAAAAATGCACCAGTCATATGTTTTTGATAGGTATGAGGTTTTTCACACAGCATTTGTGAGCTTGAGCAAATGCTCACCAAGCTGAGAATTTCCGAATTTGAGGCCTAAAATAGTTGGATTCTTAACATATGTCTCCTCTATGGGAGCATTTTCACAGTGTAGTTGCTGACACTGTAACAACTCACTTTCAGGTGCCTAATTGAATATCAGTTAGGATGTGTTCAGCTGCCAAGACACAACATGACTAGCGGTAATATAAACACATAAGAATTTCATTATCTCATGCAGTGCAGAGCTGGTAGACAAGCTCAACAAAACCTTCACAGAGTTTGGCTACTTCCTTTTTCTCTATGGACTGTCATCCTTAGTGTCATAGGGAAAGAAAAATAATTTTCTCTCTTCCCTGCATATGTCCTAACTCAGATTTCCTGCAACAAAGTAGATTAACAGGAGTAAAACAAACAAAAATGTTAACATGTTTGCCTCATGTGTAAACACATTAATATTTAGCAAGCTCAGAGGAATTAGTAAAGCTTTAGAATAGCTCTCAAAGGTATAAATCTTATTCTTGTCTGAAACAAAGGATAAAGCGTTTCAGGCACTGAAATGAGATGGCTAGGAAAAAAATCCTAAACAATGGTAAGGTTTGTTATTTAGATTTAAATAAATTCCTTTGCTGTTTTTTTGAGTCTATAATGAGTTGGTCATCATTTCTTTCTGTTGTAGAGACTCTTACAATTGAAGATTTCCAAATGAAGATAAAAATTTCTCTTACAGGGTCTGGGAATGTGGCTTAGTGGTAGAGTACTCGCCCTGGGTTCGATTTCTTAGTACCATATACACAGAAAAAGCCAGAAGTGGTGCTGTGGCTCAAGTGGTAGAATGCTAGCCTTGAGCAAAAGAAGCTCAGGGACAGTCCCAGGCTCTGAGTTCAAGCCCCAGTACTGGCAAAAAAAATTTTCTCTTACAAAGGAAGAACTTTTCAGAACTCCTTTTGATTCTACATATATCAAAAAAGAACCCAGCTCAACACAAGTGAGATAATAAAGGGTCATGACATAGCAAGGATTACCACAGTCATATTTTGAGGTATAATATCCTGAACTCCATCAGGATCTTGCTTTTGTCCTCATAGCTATGAGATATGTTTGTTGTACTTCAAGTCATCCTATGCATTACTAGTGAGGAAAAATTGAAAAGCAGAGAACTTTGTCTTTGTGCCATGCTTGACTGTATATTCAGAAAAGAATGCACTTCCTAAGAATTTCTATCTATTTCTCATTGGACAGAACTATACCACGTGGTTCCTATTTCCATAAAGGCAGTCTAGAAATGAGTTTTAATTTTCCAAACTCTAGGTCAGATAAAGTGGTATATATCTATAAACCCTAGCTAGATAGGAGGCTGAGGTAAGATTGCAGTTCAAAACTAGCCCTGGAAAAAATATAGGAACCTTCTTGGAAAATAAAGCAAAAAGGAATCAAGTTGTAGCTCAAGTGGTCGAGTACTTGTCTAGCAAGTTCAAGGCCCTGAGTTCAAATGATAGTACTGCCCCCCCCAAAAAATATTCCAACAAAACAAAAAATACTAAAAAAAAAAACCTTTCCAAATTCTACAGTAGATAAAAGGGGAAGGAGAAAGAGAATGTGAATGATTGAGAGAATCATTATTTGGAAAGTGTGAAGTAGAAGGTTAGCACGCGATTTCTGTGAGATAGATTAGCTCCTGTCTACTAACATACCATAATTCTTCAACTATGAAGAATCCCATATAAAATACTGAGCTCCAGACTGCTTTTGCAGAGTGATGTTATTCTTTATTCAAAAGAAAAAACTCAAAATGTGAGTTTTTAATAAAATTAATAAAAATGTATTCTTTCCTCTTCGTAGGCATGAGAAAACATTTTTCAGAATTTCTGTCTCACACTTAAAAGTAGCACTAAAGTCCCAAATAAGTCCTATGAAAATGACAACAATCTCAGAAGCTTTTTTTTTCTATCAAGATTTTAGGCATGATAACGATCTAAAATGAATGATTCTCAAACTTATGTAGGCTAATCAAGTTGGAAAATGCTGAAACACTTTGAGAACTCTCTCACATGTATCAGCCAAAAAACAACAATTGCAAAATGAGTTCTTTTTATTATGTATTACAATTTTCCTTAAAAGCAAGCATATTTTGCTGCCCAGAATATGACATTCTTGTTGCACAGCAGTAGAGTTGATCTGTACAGTGTCTGGCCAGAATTCCAGCATACCATCCATCAAAGAAACTTCAGGGGTTGATTATTACCACAGCACAATTTTATAGTTGAGAATTACAGATTTTCTCATGAGCTACCTTTTAAAACATCCCCTTTTGAAACAAAACTTGTGACTTCCTGCTAGCAACTAAAGAAAAGAGATGAGGAAGGCGAATGGAGAGGAAGATTTTGTTCCTACAATGAAAAGAAGGTGGGAGGAGAACATTTCAGTTGGTAAGGTCTCTAAAGAGAAAACTATCTACTCAAAAAGCTTTCTACATTCCAAGTTATAATTACTCTTAAGGTGTTCCAAGGGCTTCTAACTTAGACAATTATCAGAATATAACATTTATATTGTTTATGTTGTTATCTCACATTTTGCTTATGTTTTCAAACTTGGAAAGTAGGACTATGCTTTAAAATGTTGATAGGAAGATGGAAAGTAGAGAAGGAATTTGTATTTTTATTCAATTAATTTAAATAGTAACTATATTTAAGCCAGGTCTCTGTTATCATAGTAAAGAAAAGAATTGATAAATTCTAATCCATTCTTTAATTTATAATTGAAAATTGAGACAATATCACCTAGAGGACATTCTCCTTTTTAGCAGAAGTCTGATTTTTAGTGCACTTGCTGAGGAGGTAAACCAGGCACTCAAAGTGGAATAGAAGCATTTGCTTTATCTGACAGTCTGTGACAAACTCTAGCTTGTACGTCTTTATCAATAAGAACCGATGAGTGAGACAATAGCAAATGATTGACTCACTTTGACATTATCATATTGGATTGAGAAAGTTTTGTCACTGTTTGCTAATTTGGGCAGAAAAAGAATCCATTCAAGGTAGACACTGTAATTATCTACAGTAAATACCCTTGAGACTCAAATGTTGAAGAAAATGAGTGACAAGACTTGGGGAAAGTTTATGGACTAGGTCATAGTTGGGATGGAATTTCTCAGTCTCAAATAGGGCTACTATTGGTGGGTAGTATGGGGGTGGCACATGCCTAGTGAAGGTTGGAAGGAGCAGTATTGTCTTACTTCCTGTACTACTTATGGAACTAGGATTAACGCAGTTTGATGAAAATATTGGAAACTAAGGCCAGAAACTCGAATAATGAGCTCTAATAAAAATAATACTAATACTAACTCTAGTAATAATAATGAAGAATAATAAAATCTAATAATAGTAGTAACTGAATCAAGATAGGTAGGAGACTAAGAACTTAGTTTCTGAAATATTTCTGAGCTTGAAATCAGTCTCTGCTAGTGTCTCAAATATATTTCACAACTCCAGAGCAGTTAAGTTATCAAGGTGTACAACATTTGTGCTAACTTCTGAAGTTACTGTTACTGTGCTTCTTGTATTTTTGTTTTTTTTAACTGATTGCCCTTAGAAGAAAAAGGAGTATAGAAAAGATAGATTTTTGTCATGCGCGACTCTGTCCCTCAGAAATAACAGCCCTTGAGGGTGGTGTATGAGTGCAGTGAGCAGGTAGAAAAGTCAGATGATAGCAGGGCTGTTTTCTTCACAGGGTGGAAAACAGATGGGGCATAACTTGTATGTTCTGGTTTTTCCACAAGGTGGTGCTAAGTAAGTAAAGGATGTCTATCAGCTTCAGATCCTTGGTTGGCTTAAGTTTTGGTTATTTACCTGATGGACATTAGTGTCACTTTTTCTTCAGGGAAGCCTCTTGCTTAATAATATGATTAAAATAATCACTTCAATGGACATGTTACAGTCACTTGACTGTAACAATCTTTGCACTGTCTTAGCATTTCTCTTTCCTCACTGAAGTTTTGACTTAATTGTTGATGTATTTTCAAGTTTCCATTACCTTTCTCATTTAAAATAGAATTACACTGTTAACTTAATGTAATACAATGTAGCTTGTTTCATAATTGAGGGCTTATTTTTTAAGTGCAGGGAATACTCTTTCTTGTAGACTGTAATTAGCTACATTTACTGTGTCAAATTATACCTGTAATATTAAGCCTTCTAAACCTTAATAAATTCTGTACATTACTGGTTTATGGCTTGAGAATTGTGGAATAAAGACTTGTAGAGCTGAAATATGTTACATATATTAAAAATTCTGAATTCTCTCCTAGAATCAACTGTATTGATGGTAGAAAACACAGAATATTTAGATGGAAAAATATAATGCAATTGTGAAATGATTTTAGGTTCATAATTCAGCACTCAGCTTCATTTTGATAGTCTTGTGAAATAGTTCTAAATCATATACAAATTTTTAAGGCTAAGGAAAAATGAGAATATTATAAACAGCTGATATAATTAACGAATGGAGAATTCCAGATCTTGAATCATTTTGTTCTAAACATTTCAATTTTTTATTTCTTTCCTGAATAAACAAAGCACAATAATCTTATAAAGTTAATTATTTTATATAGAGAAACATCTACTCGGTTACTGGTGCAGAAAAGGGACAAGCCTACATGAGCACATATACTATATTTGTAGCATATTTATTATGCACTTAAATTCATATATTTTGAAAGTAGACATATTTTTGCTACTCTGTTCAGAGCTATTTGCTTCTTGTCTTTTGCTTTGTTATGGTTCATTTAATAGTAAGAAATAGGGTGCATATATCTTTTACAAATTGTATAGATACAAATTGTATAATACAATTTATGCATAAGTGCTTGATCCTTTTGCATACATCTTGCCATTTAGATAAATTTTAGCAAAATGTTTGTTAAAAATGAGAGATGAAAATATTAAGCTTAATTCATTACTTGCAAAATTACCATGCAGTTTGTTTTGTTAATATTAATCCCACAATAGATTTTGTAGGTATCAGTTTGCTTTTTTTTAATCCACATTCCTAGTTGTTTTGCCTTTTGGTTTCTTTATTTTTAAAATTTTATTGTGAAGGTGATGTACAGAGGGGTTACTGTTGCGTAAGAAAGCTAATGCGTGCATTTCTTTTCGAACAGTGTTACCCCTCCTTCATTTTCTCCCACTCCCTCCTTTCAGACTCCTCTCTCCCCAAGTTGTAAAGTTCATTTCCAACATAATGTCTAGTGAACATCACTGTTGCGTTCCTGCACCCTTTGTCCCACCATTTCTGTGATTCCCCTTCAGTTTACTTTAAAATGAATTGTTAGCATAATATGTTCATCTCTTTCTGCATTTGACTTGCCCTTGAATAGGGAGGTTAATATTTTCTGGACTATATATGTGTTGGCTATATTTCTAGAGATTTCTGAGAGGAAAGCTAATTTGTCTGGGGGTGGGAACACTTTTAGGTATCATTCTTACAAAAATCTTAATTGTAGGAAGGAACATGGTTTGTTTCTTTTTTATAATCATTTTCATAAGGATTTCCACATAAAACATATTCTTAGATATAGTATGTTTGAAAACTGTTTCAATAATCTCAGTCATAGAACACTACATGAAACATGGCTATTAATTTGTATCCTTGATCCCTATCTCTCAAAACCATCTTTAAAGCTATAAAAGCAATAGCAATGTACCTCCACCCCAACACAACTCTAGCATGACCAAATGATACCTGAATGAGTCAATGGAAAGAGTGAAGTGGGAAGAGTTCTATCTCAGCCTAATTAACATGCAGAAACCAGATGGGAACAATGGAGTCAGAAAGAAAGAACAGAGACCACAGGGAAGTTATGGTGTCTGATAAGGAGGAATACAACTGACAGGAAAGAATGAAAATTATCAGTTATGTCATCTTGTATTTCTAAAAAGACTGAAAGGAGCTCTCACAGCATGCTCTGGGAAAATTAACATGCATAACGTTTAAAATATTTAGAACATATATATTAATTTATTAAGGGCTTAATGCAACAATCTATATTGAAACAATATATAATATGCTATTATATGTGTGTATGCATATATCTCAGCCGGAATTAATTGCAAATAGTACCTAAAGAAGCTCTTAGAGCAAAGTATCTATTCTAAATCATATTGTTAGGGTGCAAGTTTATCAGTTTATTATTCATGCCTTTCTTTGACATCCATTTTTCTGACTAAATCGAATGTTCCTCTGTAGGAAAAAAAAATAACAAATCATTAAGAAAATTATTCTCCAACATATTGTGTTCTAAGCTTATTTAGCATCACATAAAAGAATATAAATATAAATGATAATACAATAGATTGGCTTTTATTGGGAACAATAAAATACAATGAGACGTCTTTATACTAGATTTAAAATTTTAGAAACTATAATTTCCTATTGTATTTCCTATATGTATTTCAAGGTAAGTTTCTTTTGTTAGCGATTGTAAGGTTTATTATCTAGTATTTTTATTTTATTTTTTTGATTCAATTATATCTTGCTTTTTAGTAGTTGTATGATCTTGGAAACATTTACTTTCTAATACCTTTTTATTGTAAAGATACTGTACAGAGGGGTTACAGTTACATGAGTAAGGTAATGAATACATTTCCCTAAGAAATACATTATTCCCTAAGAAATCATTACAAATTAAGTGACATAAACACACATATAATGAGAATGGTTCGGTAAATGAGGATTTCCAGCAGACTCAGCTGGGGTCTCTACTTAGGCTTGCACTGAGTTCAAATCATACAGTGGTAGGCCTGGGCCCCAGCCTGGAGGTTTTCTGGAAGAGTGGGCTTCCAGAGAGTGCATTTAGATCTAGTTCTGGTAGTCATAGTTAAAGTTCTTATGTCTTTGCAGGCTGATGGGTGGGTAGCTTCAGCTTTTAGAAGTCATCCATGACCCCTCCTTCCATTTTCAATAATTCAGGACAGAGTTTCCTCTCTTCCTCAGGCTTTTGACCTATCTTGCATCTAATTCCTCCTACCTTTAAGGAGGTAAGGGATTGTAGGGGGAAAACAAAGGAGGCAACAATGCTCAATAGGAAATGTAATCCTTACCTTGCTCATGTAACTAACTGTAAGCCCTCTGTACAGCATTTTTACAATAGAAAAACATACAAAAAAAGGATGCCTTTGAGTAGATTAGACCCATCTTTCAGGATAATTTCCCAACACTCAGCGAAGTGGCTTGGATGGACGTTTTTGGAGAGACAATTCTACATACCAATAGGACACAACGATCAACTATGTAGGAAGGAGAAGTCAAATTTTGCTTATTTAAAACAAATGGACTAAACTAATGAGTAAAAATGAAGTAATGAGTCGTGGGCAGCATACTTAACATTTCTTATGAATTCTTTAATTAATTCCTTATAGGACACTTAAACTTGTTTCTTAGAACAAGAAACTGAGGTTTCTTTCCTAGTACCAGGGTCCATATAGTAGTCTGGTTTTGTTGCTACAACACAATATGAGAAACCAGGCAACTTAAAAAGAAAAGCAACTCATTTCTCCCAGTGCTAAAGGCGAGGATATCGAGGCCAAAGGGCCGCGTCTGGTGCGGACTTTCTGGCTACACAGTAATATGGTGGAAGGCACCACATGGGAAGACAGCAGGAGCTTCCAGCTCAAATCTCTCCTCCTGTTATTTTAAATCCATTAACGCGATCATGGGTGCCCCCACCTTCATCACCCGATCTAGTCCCAATTACCTCCCTAACGTTCCACCTCCAAACACCCACCAGTCTGTGAACCCGAGAATTTCAACTTACAGCAGCCCACAGATCACTTAGGTGGCTTAGTGCACTTAGTGCACACACATTGCTCAGATCTCCGTGATTGTTCTAGCCAAAAACGTATTGTGATCGTGACATCTGAAATTGTTTCTACATTTCTCAAACTGATACTGTTTGATACATCAGCAACACAACTTCCTTCTGGCAAACACATGCTAGAGGAAGAATGATGCTTAATGAATACATTTCCGGGTTTGCATTTGGAATAGGCAGTACCTATGTTGCCCCAATAGACTCAGGCACTCCTCCCCGCCCCCACCCCCCAAGAATCTAAACACTGCCCTAACAAATGCATTAATATTAATATTAACAAGCACTTTTATGAATTCTCTTAAGTAATTTCCTACAGGATATTAATAAAGGTGTGTGGGGTAGAGGAGCAAGTGATGAGTTAAGTAAGTACATTATCAGATAGGATGGATATTTGTAGGTTATTGAAACACTGTATTGAGAAAAGCTAGAGCTGGATGACCCAGCTACAGAAGCTGAGACTTGTACATTTTTTCTTCCTACACAAAGTAGTGAGAAAAAATAGGACACAGAAGGAGGCTAAGCAAGCAGGGTTATGTGATGGCAAACAGTATAACAAGCAAAGGCAGAACTTTTGTTCTTGGATTTGAAGTCAGATGCCCTCTCCTTGCTAAAGTATTAACACACACACACACACACACACACAAGTATTAACACTCACATACACACATACACACAGGCATACATACACACACATGCACAGTTGAACACATATGTAGCATATGGTGCAAAAAGTAACAGGAAGCAATACCACATTCCCCCATGGTATAAATCCTGTTGTCACTGTATTTGATTCCGATGCCCTGCATCATATATAATATGACATATATATATATATATATATATATATATATATATATATATTTCTAATTTGGGGAGAGGAAGGGAAATAACAAAATGCTGAAATAAGGTTATAGGATGACCCATTATAATGAGATATATAAGACACTATGTTGAAAACCAACTTTACAACTTTGGGGCGGGGGGAAGGAGAAGTTAGGAAGGTGGGGAAGAAAGGGATGATAGGGAAAAAAACAAAGGAGAGGATAATAATGCTTAGTAACAAATACACTCATTACCTTGCTCATGTAACTGTAACCTCTCTGTAAGGTATCTTTACAATAAAAAATATATAATAAAATATAAAGGGGACTTGGTAACTTTGAGCAAGTTCCATCTTGCAAACACTGAATGCTGCAGTAAAGAAAGTGAATTATTTATACAAGCAGGGTTTATTAAGCTGTGTTTGAAAACATTGGGAATGGTACCTATCTCTTATTTCTTTCTGAGTTCTGTGTAGAAAATAAATCATGTAATTAAATAGCTTTGAGTCACTCCTCTTCTGACTGCAAAGCTGAACTGAGTGAAAACAGAAGCTCCAGGGCTTATCTGGGATTGTAGTAGGTTGCCACACGAAAGCTGTCTCTGTCTCCATTTCTTCCCTGGAGTGGGTAGATGGAATCGAGCACTGTGGCAATAGACACTTCTTATTTATACTTCTTTTATATGAGATAGAAGAAGAAAGATGGCAGTAGCCTTTAAGATGCAGATAAATACCTAGGAATAAAAGACAGACAAAGTAAGCATGCTGTGCAGAATATCAGGGCCCATTTCAATACTGTTCCTTTCTCTGCTTCATTTGCCATTGTTTAAATGCATTAAATGCTCTCAGTCTCAGACTTGGGCCCCATGTCTCATGTTCATCAGTGCTCACATTGGCCTGTTGACACCTGTTTTCTGTTCTGCTCCATAAGCTGCACTTTCTAGTGTTTTCAGCTTTTCCTGCTATCTACCTGGTTGCTGCACTCAAATTCAACTTATCTCTGTGCAGATATTTCTTGTTTGTTTGTGTGTGCTTGTGTATATGAAAAGGGTCTTAAATGTAGCCTATGCTGGCCTTGGATTCACATTTCTTCTTTCCTTATCCTCCCCAAAGCCGGAATTACAGATATGAACCCACATACCTGACTGTGTCTATATTGTTGTTGTTTTAAACAGCTTTGAGGTATTTTTACAATTTCAGTTCTTATTCCTATTTGCCTCACCCATCCTATTTTCTCTCTCATTCCCTGGAAACTTTATAGGCATTGAGTCCATGAAGTGTTTGAATGTACCCAACCCCCCCCCACTATGAATTGCACACACTGAGTACCCAGCTTGAAGCTTAGACCCTCCTCCTGGTGCCCACTAACCCTTGCGGCTGTGGTTTATATGTCTCAAGGTGGGATAGAAACTTCCTCCAGGTCTCAGCACATTTCTACTCTAGAAGTTGAGACCAAAACTTATTATTAAAACTTGTTACTTTCAGGCTGGGAAGGTGGCTCAGTGGTGGAATGCTTGCCTTGCATGCATGAGGCCCTAGGGTCAATTCCTCAGCACCACATAAGCAGAAAAAGCTGGAAGTGGCACTGTGGTTCAAGTGGTAGAGCGCTAGCTTTGAGCTGAAGAGCTGAGGGACAGTGCCCAGGCCCAGAGTTCAAGCTTCCATGACCACAAAAATAAATAAAAAAGGTGCTGTAATTAATCAAGCTACTTCAATAATAAATAATACTTCAACCACAAATAATTAAGTTTTGCTATAGCTTATTTATAAAGTAGATACTCAAACTGTTGTCAATATTTAACCTTCTTGTGATCGTCACACTGGCTTGATGGTATCTGATAAACTGCACTAAATTTCAGATAACTATCTAGTGCTATAAGTAAATTCAAATCAATTCCATTTCTTCTTAGTATGTAAGTCTTTCTGTTCCTCCTGGATGACATGAAGCTTATTTTTTTAATTTATTTTTATTTTTATTTATGTTGATCATGGGGCCTGAACTCTGGGCCCGGGCACTGTCCCTCAGCTCTTCAGCTCAAGGCTAGCGCTCTACCACTTGAGTCACAGCACCACTTCCGACTTTTCCTGCTTGTGTGGTGCTGAGGAATCAAACCCATGACCTCATGCATGCAAGGCAAGCACTCTTCCATTGAGCAACCTTCCCAGCCCAAAGCCTATATTTCTAAATATGCCCATCATAGAACTCTCACTATGAGGAAAGTTGACTTTAGCTTAAAAAAATCAATTCTGTGTCACTAATACAGTAAAGGGGATGTGAAATGGAAATTTTTATATTCATAACAGCACAGAATTCTTGTAAATTGCTGAAACATGAAATAACCAAATAAACTTTATTATTGAAATGGATTTCTTAAGAATATAAATGTGTTCTATAACTTCTCAAACTTGTTAAGCCATAAAGAACTACAGCAGTTTCATAACATGAAGCACAGCATGTATAAAACTATGCAGCATAAAATGTTCAGCTGCTATGGTGGCATGAAGATGCCAAGAGATATTTTCATAAATCTGGAAATTGTTAACCTGATTCATTGATCTTTCCTATTCCACTTACCAAAATTATGGTGTCTGACTTCACCTGACTGAGAAGTTTATACATTTCCTTTAGTTCGATGTGTGCATTTTAATACAGTATTTTCTTGGCATATCACAATGGTCAACAACTTATAGTGAAAGGTGTGATAGATCTCTTCCCCCAAGTGAAGAATCACAGTCAACACTCACACAATGAAAGAAAGATTAGGAAGAATAAAATATAACAAATTTATGTGGTAGCTTCAGAAATGGAGACGCAGAAAACAAGAGGAAACTGCCATTTCATTTTGTTTTCTTTTTCTCACTACCTAGCCCAGGCTGGCCTAGAATTCATGATTCTTTACTCAAGTCTCCTTTGTACTGGAACTACAGGTAGATGTCACCATGACCAATTCCAAACCGTCTATTTTAAAGTTTATATTTAGTACAGAATGGACAATCAGCCTGGTAGAAATGTGAGGGGCAGAGAGGGGAAACCCAGCATGGCTGTCTCGTTCTTCCTGCATCCTCTGTGAAGCATCCTGCATCCTCCTATCTAGAATGAGCTTCTTCAAGGAAGAAGGACAGAGTTTTGTTGTTGTTGTTGTTGTTGTTGTTGTTTTGTAGGCTTTATGTCTTACCCTGGCAGAGAAAATTAGTGGGGAACATGCCATATTTTGAGGTTTTATACTTAGCTCAAACCCCACCTAATCAGGTTTAACATGTCATTTTGTTTTATTCAGTTGTTGCAAGAAGGAAGTGAAGGACCCAGGATAAATGATAACACATTCTTCAAATGTGGTGAAGTAAAAGAACAAGCTAACAGAAGCACCAGCCTCCAGTGTTAAGAATTAGGGAGATAATGAGGAAAAGCCTGGCTTTTGGACTTGCCAAATTGGAAGCCATTCTATATTACCCCCACGAGACAGGAATATACAATTGTGTAACAGGGTTAGGGGAAAGCCGTGCTTATAGACTTTGCTATTAGGTGTAAGTCATTGCTTGGATTCTGAGTCTACCTTTTTGTCACCACTGTGTACAAGTTAGGTAGCAATGTAGGAGGACACTTGGTGTCCTTGTCCCTACCCCCAAATTTACTGCTATACATGTAAGAATGGAAGAATATTGAACAATAAGAAAGAGAAGGAAGAGAAGGAAAAGGAGGAAGAACAGGAGGAGGAGACCTAACTTTTATTATTCCTTAAGCTATAAAAACATTCTACCTATTTAATAAGAATTAAAGTGCTATTTTTCTATATTACAGAAATATAAACTATATTCTACTTTGAATACAATTTAGGTCACAATTTAAAATTTTTTCAATGCCAAGGAAATGTTAAGATTTCATTGTTTACATTTTCTTAGCTGTCTTCAAAAAATGAATGAGACTCAATATCTTATTTTGACAGATACCTACTTTTTGTGCTTTATGAGCACATTAGTCTCATGACTTCTGTTGCGTTTTCCTTGGCACTTTAAGCACACCAGCAATTTAATATTCTTTGATGATGAAGAAATGGTGCGCTTACTCTTCCTAAAGATAGTGGTAGAATTATGGATATGCTAAAATGGCGTCTGTCATAACAATATGGAGCTCTCAGCTGAATAAATATACAGGTATTACCTTAGGTTGCATAATGTATACTCCCAGATAATGTCCTTTCTTCCCCTTCCTACTCTTCACTTAGCAGTTTTTCACACAGCACCTTTACATACCTCTCACTCACTTAGTTCTACTTTCCTTTGCTGTAAGAAAACACTTGAGGCTGAGTAATGCATAGAGAAAAGAGGTTTCATTACCTCAGCATTCTGACAATTGAAAGTGTGGTGTTGGCTACTGTTCATCTCTGACTAGGGTTTTATGTCAGATGGCATCATAGTGGTGGGAACACATGTGGACAAAATACATGGTGAGACACACGTAGAAGATACACATGGTAAGTCAGGAAGCCTTAGGCTCATCCTTTACAACAGCCCACTCTCAGCAAGACATAGCATGAGCCTTTCTAAGTATAGCACCCTCAACCACCTAAATTGTTCCTATCATATTCCAACACTTAAAGTTCCACCCCATTTGACATGGCTGCTACCTTCCCTCAACACAGGAACCATTACCAAACACACTCACAAGCTGGGTACTGGTGGCTCATGCCTGCAATCCTAACTACTCAAGAGACTGAGATCTGAGGATCACAGTTCAAAGCCAGCCCAGGCAGGAAAGTGAGATTCTTATCCAGAAAACTGGAAGTGGCACTGTGGCTCAAGCTGTAGAGAACTAACCTTGAGCTGAAGAGCTCAGGGACAGCACCCAGGCCCAGAGTTCAAACCCCACGACTGACCAAAACAAAACAACCACAAAACAAAAACAAAACAAAAAAACCCTACAAAAACACTCATACAATATCCAACTTCAGCGCCAGCTTAAGTAATGAAATGGTCTTAGGACCAATCTCCATCTTCCTTCCTCAGCCTTGAAGCAGCTCCTTCTCCCGCTCTTCTCCTCACTATGGTCATCCGTGTTTGCCTCTGTAGTCACTGTGACTTGCCTGCTTCTTCTACACACTAACTGCTCTCAGCTTTAGTACTTTGTGCAGTCATCTGTGTCTGACGTTGACTGCCCTGCGATCATACTAAACATGCCTTGTCCAGGTCATTCTGGTATTCCCTACAGTATCACAAGCGTTTCATCCCAAAGAACTTTCTCCCTCAAATCATTGTCCCATCGCTTTGCTCTATGCCTGATCCAGTGCATTGTAAACCTCTGATGCAAATCCAACATTAGCTGAACAATAGGTGACTCTCAGATATATTTCTCCTAGCAGGTCAGATAAAAGCCTGTGTAATATTTGGGTGTACATTGTCCTAAGGAGAGTTAGGTAAATGGTCCCTTACTATTCACCTAGCACTTTCTAATATTGATTCACTTTCAGCCTACTCCGCAAGACGCCAGTGTTGGCTCTAAGTAGAGTGTATGAACTGAAGTGAAGGGAATATTTAGAGTGCTCACTAGAGTAAAGAGAAGACAAGGGCTCTAATTAGACTTCCTGGTGACAATCTCTTTTTTTGATGAATATTCTTCCCTTTTGAAAAGTTTTAACCATGCAACCGATAATGAATAGTGTTTGTTGTACACCTACACACATTCCCTCCAAACTCTCCTGTGGAATACTGCCATGAAACTCACTTCACTTAGAGCAGAGATTTTGAAGTATGTATCACATGATCTCTTATAAAGAATGTGTCCTAACAGCCGAGGTGGAAAAAAAGTCCCTGTTATAACATAATATTTTATGTAACCTGCCTGGCACATATTGTTTAACAAAAACATTTTCTAGATACTTCTTTGGGACATGACTGAGTAAGAAGCAGGCCTAGCAGCCACCCACATTTTCCTTTTTGGAATCGCTAGGATGTTTTCATGTACTATTCTCACCCAGCTCACAAGCTGATTAACTTAGGAATGAAGTGACAAGGCCTTTGTCTTCACATCTTGTAATTATAATTAATAGTAAGTTAAAGGGAAGCTGAGGGCTTAAAGCAAAATGACTTTGTGGCACTTAGAACAGGTGCCAGGAAAATTTTAAGTGGGAGCTTATTCTTATTAATTAAAACTTTTGGAAGACATCTGTGAGGGTGAAAGTCATTCTGTGGCTATAAAAGGGACATCTATTTGTGGACAGAATTTGGGGAGAGGATTCCTGCTCTCCTCATTGTCATGACCAGGGCACAGCAGAGGTCTCTGTGCTACATTACGTGAAGGGATAAACAGGAGTGAATGTGTGCATGGTGTCCTGTGTCCCTCTGTGTACATTGGAAAACTTCTAGGCAAGAAACAAGTTCAAAATTGCCTCAAGTTCCCTTGTAAAGTTGTTACACATAGTGGATGCATTTTGGGCAGAGAACTTCCCATTCATAGCAAGCTGACCATATCCAGACAGTTATCCTAAACACTTCACGTATGCCAACTGATCTTTTCTCACAGTCTTGTGAGTTCATTTTACATCACCCCTTTTCAGAAATGAAAAAACTGGGGCTGAGATATAATCAGTTAATAAATAAGGCAAGAATAAGTAAGGCAAGAGCTTCCTCAAGTCTAGGCAGGCTAGCCGCATGGACTCTCGTGTATCTGCACAAACACGATTACCACATATCTGTTAGCTGTACAGCACTGCTGTAGTTCTTCAGCATGTCCCACCTTATTTGTTCTCACAAGTCTATGATATCAGTACTGTAAGTAGTCTTACATTACAGATGAAGGGCTGAGGTACAGACTGGTAAAGAAGCTTATCTAAAAACACATGGGTATTAAAGAGTGCACAGATTAAAACTCTAGCTTTACTCCACACCCATGCTCAGCACGAGCTTACTCCATTTCACAGGAATGCTCTGGAAATAAGGACCAGCAATTTGTGGGCCCACAGGCCAAATCTGGCTTACCACCTGCTTTTGCAAATAAAGTTTTACGTAAATGAAGGAAATAAAGTTTATTGAATATAAATTAATGATTTGAAGTGCAGCTGGCACTTGGTGTTTCCAGAAGCTCACGTAAGACTATAGGAAGGATGGGAGTACCCTGGTTTCTCCTTCAGCATCAGCGCATCTTAAATGCAAAGAGTAGTAGCGTCCCCTATTCTTTTTAAGATTTTGAATGTGGTGGTACCCAGCTCTGATATACTCACTGACATCCTTTAGCTCTGGTTCAATAATAATTTACACATTAACTGGCAATACTAATATGAAAATGCTGTAAAAATATTATTAACAACACACATATGCATAGAAACTATAAAAGATCCATTCAAAATAGAAGTAAAGAAAATAGTGGGTTTCAAAACCACACAATCCTACAGTCAAATTCAGTATCTAGCCATTACCAAATGTGAGATTAAGTAATTTATGTCATTTCAGAACATGGAATTTTTAATATATATTTTTACTGTAAAGATACTGTACATAGGGGTTAAGTTACATGAGTAAGATAATGAGTCCATTTCCTATCCAGCATTATTACCCCCTTCTTTGTTTTTCCCCTACCATCTCTTTTTTTTGGGTGGGGGGTCAAGTCGTGGGGCCTGAACTCTGGGCCTGGGTGCTGTCCCTCAGCTCTTCAGCTCAAGGCTAGCACTCTACCACTTGAGCCACAGGGCCACTTCTGGCTTTTTTCTTTTTGCTTATGTGGTGCTGAGGAATCGAACCCAGGGCCTCAGGCATGCAAGGCAAGCGCTCTACCACTGAACCACCTTCCCAGCCCTCTACCATCTCTTTCCACCCCCTTCTCAACTCTTCGCTCCCCGCCTCCCGCTCTTGAAATTATAGAGTTCATTTCCAACAACATAGTGTCTTGTACATCTCATTGTTACAATGGGTCAACCTGTATCCCTATTTAAGCATGTTGATTTTCCCCTCCCCCTCCCCAAATTAGAAAAATGTATATACATGATGCAGGGCACTGACATCAAATACAGTGAAAACAGGGATTATACCGGGGGGGGGCATACCAAAGAAAATTCACATAGTACATTTTAAATACATTAAAAACAATAGCAAGAAAGAAAAAACCACTTGTGTCCCTATATTGGGGTTCATTTCGCTTAACATCATATGGCCATATGTACATAGTTTTTGACCTTTCATGCTTGTCCTAGACATGTACTAGTTATTGCAAATAAGGGAAATCATGGGACCTATGTTTTTTTGGACCTGGATTACTTCACTTAATATAATTTTTTCCAAGTCTTTCCATTTCCTAACAAATGGGGCAATATCAGTCTTTCTGATGGAGGCATAGAATTCATATATATATATATATATATATATATATATATATCACATTTTCTTGATCCATTCATCTACTGAGGGGCATCTGGGTTGGTTACATACCTTAGCTATGGTAAATAATGCTGCAATAAACATAGTTGTGCTGGTAGCTTTAGTATGGTCTTGTTTGTGATCATTTAAGTAAATGCCCAAAAGTGGGATTGCTGGGTCATAGGGGAGCTCTATGTGGAGTCTTTTGAGGAAACTCCATACTGCTTTCCAAAGTGGTTGAACAAGTTTACTCCTACCAACAATGCAGTAAGGTTCCCTTCTGTCCACATCCTCTCCAGCATCTGTTGTTATTAGATTTCTTGATTATAGTCATTCTAACAGGGGTAAGGTAGAATCTCAATGTTATTTTGATTTGCATTTCTTTTATGGCTAGAGAGGTTGATCATTTCTTCATGTGTCTATTGGCCATTCTTATTTCCTCTTCAGAGAAGTCTCTTTTTAAGTTTTTAGCCCACTTATTATTGGGCAGGTTTTTTTTAGGATTTGTTGTTGGAGGATTTAATTTTTTGAGTTCTAAGTATATTTTATATATGTGACCCTTGTCTGTTGTATGGCTAGTGAAGCTCATCTCCCAATCCGTGGGCTTTCTATTGATCTTGCTAGCTATGTCCTTTGCCATGCAGAAGCTCTGTAATTTCATGCAATCCCATTTGTCCAACCTTTCTTTGATTTATTGTGTTTCTGGGTCTCAATTAAAAAAATTTCTTCCTGTGCCAAGGAGCCCTCGAGTTTCTCCTATTCTGTCCTGTAATATTTTCAGGGTGTGTGCTTTGACTCTGAGATCTTTGATCCATTTGATTTTGGTGCAGGGTGATATATAATGACCTAGCTTTAGGGTTTTTTTTCTATTTTTTTTTTTAGGTCTGTGAGTTCAGTTCTGGGTCTTCAGTTCTATTCCATTGGTCCTCAGGTCTGTTTTTGTGCCAATAGTAAGCTGTTTTGATTGCTATGACTTTGTAGTAGAGTTTGAAATTTGGTATTAATATTCCTCCAGCACTGTTCTTTCTGCTAAGGATCATTTTTGCTATTCGGGGTCTTTTATTGTTCCATATGAATTCTTCTATTTCTATTGAAGAATGACATTGGAATATTGATAGGTATAGCATTGAATTTGTAGATAGCCTTGGGCAGTATTGCCAATTTTACGATGCTAATCCTCCCAATCCAGGAGCATGGGAGGTTTTTCCACTTCCTAAGTTCTGTTTTGATTTCCTTTTTCAGGTTTTTAAAGTTTTTATCATAGAGGTCCTTCACTTCTTTAGTTAACTCCTAGGTATTTTATTTTTTGTAGGGCTATTACAAAAGGAGTTGCTTTCCTAATTTCAGCTGTGCTCTTCTCATTGTTGGCATACAGAAAAGCTATTGATTTTTTTTCATTGTGAAAATACCACACAGAGGTGTTACAATTACATGGGCAAGGTAATGAGTACAGTGTTATCAAGCATTGCTGCCTCCTCTTTTGTTTCCCCTTCCCATCCTTTCCCATCGTCCCCTCCTCTGACCCCTCCCCCTGCCTCCACGCCAAAGTTGTAAAGTTCATTTTTGACATAATATCTTGTACAAGTCATTGGTGCAATGGGTCCACCTGTATCCCTATTTAAACAATTTGTTTTTTTCCTTCCCCTCCATAAATTATACCAACATCAAAAACAGTGAAAACAGGGGTTAGATTTTGAGGGTTAATTTTATACTCTGCTACTTTGCCAAAGTTTAGTATCAGCTCAAGTAATTTGGGAGTGGAGTCCATGGGATTCTTTAAATAAACAATCATGTCATCTGCAAAGAGGGAGAGTTTTTCTCCAGCTTTCCCTGTTTGGATCCCCTTTATGTTTGCATCTTTTCTTATTCCTGTAGCTAGGCATTCTAATACTAAATTAAAGAGAAGTGGAGAAAGTGGACATCCTTGTCTCATGGCTTTAGCATTTCGCCATTAAGTACAATGCTGTCTATGGGTTTGTCATACACAGCCTTTATTATATTGAGGAATGTTCCATGGATTCCTAGTTTTTCCAGAGCTTTTATCATAGAGTGTTGGATCTTGTCAAATGCTTTTTCTGCATCTATTGAGATAATCAAAACATGGAATATTTTATTTCAGCCTAAAATAACAATTCTGGTAGCCCCAGGATTGATTCTTTAGTCATATGGTTGACAGCATTTCTCAGATTGCTTCTGTGTGCCAGCCCCTTGTGAAGCTGCAGCATTCAACAAACAAAACAAATATAGACGCCTGCTCTCATGAGCTTTTATTTCACCTGTGAGAATCCTGTCTATGGTTGAGGGTGTGGAGGACATTTAACAGTGAGGCCACATTAGATGATCATCCATATTGGATAATGATGTTGCAGGAAAGTGCATGACTTCAGACAACAATGCCTCATTTTGCCTTTATTACTAGTGCTGATTCTAGCTGAGGGAAGACTCCTGGTCCACAGCTCTTGTCCTGCGTCCTTCCTGTTGATCATGCCCCACTGTTATCTGAAGTGGGACCTACAGTTTTTCATCAGGGATCTTTAGAACAATGGCACACTTGTTCAATGCCAGCATTTATTCAGAACAGGTATTTATTGATTGCTATGAAACCACTAAATCCTCCCCCTCTGTAATTCAAATTATTTCTGTTCACTTAAAGACTATTTCATGGATGAACTGAAATACGATTTGAAGAATAGACTATTGGTGCCTGACAAAAATATATCCAGAATCAGCAGCAAACCGTCATTTGGGGATGAGTTTAAACGTAGTCCCTCCCCTGTGGTTGCAGTTACCCGGGGGTCGACTGAGGCTCAAAAACAGAAAATGGGATTCCAGAAATAATTCATAACTTTTAAATTATACACTGTTCTGAATAGTTCCGTGCTGTCCTGCCCCAGCTCCTCTCTTTTCTAGCATATCCACTCTGTATATACTCCCTGCTCACGAGTCACCAAGGAATTTTCCTATTCAGATTCATGCTCACAACCCATAGTGCTCATGTTCAAGGGTCTCTTGTTGTACTTAATAATGTCCCCAAAGGTCAGTTGTGTCAAACAGAATCTATCAGATGCTGAAGGTCTTGATTTAAACAGGAAAAATAGTGCCAGAAGCATTGCGAAACTCTAGGGTAAGAACAAATCCAAAAAGCTGTATCCAAAAAGCTGTGAAGAAGGAAAAGAAGAATTGTTCCAGTTTTGTTGTTATACCCAAATTTTGTGACCACAAGACTCTGGGCCATACTGGTAGCGTATGTGTCTAGCAAGCATGAGGTTGAATTCAATCCCAAGCCATCCTTCCCCTAAAAATGTTAAGGCATTATGCATGCTTAAGTGCTTAGTTGAGACGGAAAAGGTAATACCTTTGTGAGTTCTTAGACCCTAAACAAACAAGTATGGTAATTGTTCTAATTAAGCACTAGTTATTTTTGGTAATCTCTTATTGAGCTTAATTTCTAAATTTAACTACCACAGATGTGTATGCATAGGAACAATATAGTAACAGTAGAGTTCAGTACTATCTGTAGTTTTATGCATCTTCTTGTGCTTTTGCACAGAAAAGGGGGGCCCTGTGTATCTCAAATGTCTACATGTATGAATATAAACACACATAATGTGGAATACAAGAGTCCAGAAGTTCTCAATGTGGAAGGGTTGAGGAGAGTCAGAATAAAATTTCTGACCCTCAGTGAGTTCGTGTTTATATATTTTTCTTACCTTCTACAAATAGATTCTCTTACAAAAATCATTTTGGAAACTTATCTTTCAAAGTTTGTAAAGACATCAATGATTTTAGTTATCTTCGCTTAAAGAGGGTAATTTATCACATAGTCAGGTGCGCATGTGTCTGCCAGGAAAGCTGCAAGCCAACATACATCATACTCAGTAGCTTCAAGCATTTGTCCTGCCTTCTTGTGTGTATTTGAATATAGAATTCATTTCAGTCTGACATTTTTTACTTCTCATCATATTTTTCTTCTAATTAAGTTCCATAAATGTATCCTCTACCCAGCTATAATAAATTTCTTTCTTGAATTGGCCTTCTGAAAGTCACAGAGCAACATTATGATGAATTGTAAAATGAATGATTTTCCTTCCACTGTGTTTTCTTTTTTAAACAACTATATATATATATATTATATATATATATATATATATTATAAAAGAGCTAGGCACAGGTGGCTTATGCCTATAATTCTAGCTATTCAGGAGAATGAGATCTGAGGATAGTGGTTCAAAACTGGCTCAGGCAGGAAAGCCCCTGAGATGCTTGTGTCCAATTCACTATCAAAAAAGCTGGAAGCAGAATGCTAGCCTTGAGCACAAAAGCTCAGAGACAGTGCCTAGGCCCTGAGTTCAAGCCCCAGGATTGGCACAAAGAAAAAATTGAAAAGCCAACCAGAAACATTTCTCTTGAAAGAGGACCTTACAGTGGTTACAACATTGGGAGCTGGACTCTGACACCACCCTATTTCCAAAGCTACATGGGCCTAACCCATAAAAATTAGGTTTCACCTCATAATTTGAGGGCTTAATAGTGTTGATGGAAGAAATAGGTAATGGGGAAAATAGTTACCTAAGTGTGGACCAGAGCTGCACTGGGAAATTGATCTCCTAATGTTCATGTTGCGGAAGAAAATAAGAAAGTCATTCATAGAATGTGAGATTGCTATTTTTTTAAGTCATTGATTGTTTCTTTGTATTATCTATGCATGCAAATATGTTTTGAGTAGAGAGAGCCAATCTGAAATTGAACAGTTGTTGCTAATGTTTAGGGCATTTTAATAGGTGCTTGACATTGGACGCATTTGTCCCCATTCCGTGGTAAGATACAGATGAGGCTCTATATTAAAAAGATTAAAGCACTGCCCAAGATAAAATATCAAGCATTAACCTTGTAGACTCATGCTTTTAGAATAGCTTAATTCTAATATTTAAATAGCCACAATGATTAGACTCTAGTTCAAATAGGAGTACTTAATGTGTTAATCATTAATTTTACATACTAACTTCTCATTTCCATCTATGCCTTTATAGAATGGGAATTGCCTATGCATCTTGAATTCACTAATGTAATTTGTGTGCTGTGCATTGACTGGAGTTGGTTTAAGTAGTAAGTTCCCACAGAATTTGAGCTTCATGGCTTTGTGTAGATAGTGGAGCATGGAGTTAATGTTTCATTTATACTATTTATTATAGAACTCCCAAAGCGTAGTTATGATTCATGATGTTCTGTTCCAGAATAATGCCTGATTTAAGACAGATAGTCATCTGAAAAGAATTCTGATTTTCTGTACTCAGCATGGCCCACTGGTCCAAATATCCTAACACGAAATATCATCAGCATAACTTTTCTTCCCCCAAAGAACCAGAATTATTGTTTTAAAGCCAGCAGGAGACATGCATGAGCCCCTATAACAACTGGTTCCTTTTACAAGCAGTGAAGATGCTTCGATTGACAGATGTTGGCAAGCTTCATTGGTTTAGCTGGGAGGCAGAGCCCATGACCACTAACTTCTAGACAAGCGGGATGCACACTCTTCTGCCTTCCGGAAATGAGACCATCTTTGCCGCTTTATTGATTCACAGGCTACTCATTCGTTCTTACCCCTCCATAACACACCTTCTTCTCCTCGTGCAGCATCCTCATGCACCCCTGCAAGGACATGCTCATCTCCTGCAGTGAGGATCGCCTCTGGAAGCTCGTGAACATACCCAAGGGCAACGTGCTGCTCACCGGTTCCGGCCACACGGACTGGCTTTCCGGCTGCTGCGTCCACCCCAGGTCAGTGTACACCGTCCCTCCTCCCTCCCCCGGCCCCTGGCAGCCAATTGCTTCGGGGAGTATGCTTGCTTCCTAGTGGAGACCCTGCACACTTAGATCATGTAGTGTTTTTGTCTTACTCTGGAACTGCGCAACCCTCCATAGAACTTGGAACTGTGTAGACAAAATGTGCCTTTGACTTTCCTCACACTGACTTTAAGCTGATTGCTTTGGATATTTGATCCATGTGACATTTTGTCCCCAGGCTGAGGCCCAAAGATACGAACCTTCTCCGGACAGCATTATGAATGCTTCCTTATGCTCAGGAGCCCATGGATTTCTGCTCAGTAATGCATACCAGTGTTTACTACGTTTCTCTTCATATTGCAGTTTCCTTTTAGAATTAAATTATCTACTTAAAAGGATCAGAAAGCAGTGATCAATTTCTTTAAAAATTCAATGACACTCAAGATCTGAAAGGGAACAAAATTTTGAATACATTGAGCTCTGTCATGTACGGAATTCAATAAATCTTTGCCCCTGAAGACTGAGGAAATGAATACCAGAACCACTGCTTCTGTGCAGACAGAGTTCTGTCCATGAGTGCTTTGGGTCAGCCACAACAGCTCCACGGGAGAGAAGTTTCTGTAGTTTTTCTTTAGGATTGGGCACATTTTAACCACTCTCAGATTTGTGTCCTTTCTCACTCTGTGGGGGAATCATCATTGTTGTCATCTCATAGTTCTTGATGCGGTTTCTTTATTATTCCATTTGGAAGTTTTCTTCTTAGGAGGGCTTCTTATTGATTCATCTCCATTTTTGTTTCTCTAAATGTCTTCTTCTTTGATTTACCTTTGGTATGAGTGTCAATCAAATTAGATTAAAAAATATCCTGTTAAGTGAGGTAAGCCAAGCTCAGAGAGACAAACAAGTTAGATCTAAAATGCACTGGAATATGACAAATTATACAGGATTCTAGATACACACAGTGAGACCAAAAGAGGATACTCTTAGGAAAGACTCATAAAGGCACAATGCCTAAGTGCCTTTTCATATTTATACAAAATAATATACATACTGAAATGAACTCCAAGAAACAAACAAAAAACATTTTTATTAGCTTTTAGTTTTTGATGATTCGGCCTTCTTTGCCTTATGTATGATGTATTCACTGGCATGTCTTTGGGAGGGTAGGGAAGGGGATAGAACCCGAGGGGGAAAGCGTGAAAAAGGGCAGCAGTGGAGTGCACTGCACATTGATGAAAGCAAACAATGTGTGGGTGTAGACAGGAGGGAGGGACTGGGGGAGAGAGAGGGAACGGAAGACACTGTAAGGAAGGAAATGTCCTCATGACCTGACTCAGGTAATTACAATCTGTCTATATATCACCTCTAGAATAATAAAGTAAATGATTTTTTAAAAATATCTTTATTCATAAAATTTTAGTAATAAGACTGAACTTCAAACAGTGCATTTCATTTTACTTATTTTTAATTTTGTTATCTTTAAGTGGTTGTACAGAATTGCCATTTAACACAGCAGTTTATGAATACAAATGCATCTTGATCAATATCATCCCTTTTATCATTCTCATCCATCCTTCCCAAACTACCCCTTGCCTCACTTTTCTTTTTTTTAATTTTAATTGAAAAGGCAATGATCTGGGGGTGACAGTTACATAGGTAAGGCAATAAGTACATTTGCTTTTAATCATCATTACCCCATTCCTCTTTATCTTCTTTTGCAAAGCATCTATTTAAATCTGTTTTCTGCATCTAATAGTGTATTTGTGTGTTTATATATCTATTATTGTAATAATATTGTACAGAGAGATTACAGTTACATGAGTAAGGTAATGAATACATTTCCTATAGACCATTGTTACCTCCTCCTTTGTTTTGCCTCTACCATCCCTTCCCTCTATACCTCTCAAATCCTCCCTCCCCCTCCCCCCAAAGTTGTAAAGTTAGTTTTCAACATAGTGTCTTGTACATCTCATTGTTACAATGGGTCAACCCGCATCCTTATTTCAGCATTTTCTTATTTCTTTCCCCCTCCCCAAATTAGAAAAATGTATACACAAGATGCAGGGCACCAGAAACAAATACAGTAAAAACAGGGGTTATACCATGGTGGAAGAACATACAAAAGAAACAAAGAAAAATCACATGGTACATTATAAATACATTAAAACCAACAGGAAAAAAGATAAAATCACTTTTCTTAATGTTGTAAGCTATATATTGAATTATCAAATAAGTTTGTTTTAATTAGCATTAAAATACAAACTTGGAGTGTAAATTAAGCTTCCCAAACTTTATCCTCACCACTAGATATTTCAAGTTAATTTGTGAGCATGTGGTACGTTACATTTCTGATAAACAGAGCTGTGCCACCCTCTCACCTCTGAGAGACATAAAGCTCATCTTGCAAGCAGAGACAACACAATTAGAAGTATAGCCTATTGCATCTGTAGCCACTGGCCATGCTAATCAGATTTTGATAATGTCTGGTTACCATGGTAGCCAGTGACTCAGAAATTTTCCTCGTTAGTGCTTGACCAGAAATGGTCTTCATAATAAATCTTCCTGTTTCCCCACTCAGTTACTGAAATTAAAATGAGGTGTGATACATCATTATTCTCTCATAATATGAAATTACATTCAATACTTTCTTGTGGCAAAATTGCTGTAAAATGCTGTTATTCTATTTGGATATTTGCAGTGCATATAATGAAAGCAAGGAGAAAAATACATTTGACCATAAGCATTATTAAGGGTACTGAATAATAAATGTTCTTTTATTTTTGTAGAACTAAGGAAGGAGAATAGATGACTACTCTAACCAAAACAAGCTCATTTTTATTTATGTGAGGTATAGATAAAATCAGACAATACATTCTGAGAGTTTGCTCACTCTATATCTCAAACATTTTTAATGCTTAATGTATTGAAATGAGCACTGCAGACACACACACACACACACACACACACATATACACATACATACATATTACATTCACAGTGGATAATATTTCTTCTATTCATCTAGAATTTAAAGTCAAACTTTAAATAACTTTGATTTAAATATGGTACTGGAACTGAACTAAATCTGTAGTTAGTGAACTCAATCAAACCTTCTTCAGAACTCAAATATCAATTCAGGTAGAACTCTTACCCATAGAAAAGACTTAATGGAGAGGATGTACTATTGTTGTTTATCTTTTGTGCTCTGCCCCTATAAAATGGTTTTATGTACATAGATATGGAGCTACTGTGATCCTCTGTTTGGACTATCCTAGACATATAATTATTACAAATGAGGGAAACTATGGAGCCTATGTTTCATTGGATCTGGCTTACTTCACTTAATATGATTTTTTTCCAAATCTTTCCATTTCATTCTGAATGCGGTAATGTCATTCTTTCTGATGGAACAATAGAATTCCATTGTGTATATATACCACATCTTGATCCGTTCATTTACTGATTATCGCCTCTACCTGAGTATTCCAGGAGGAGGTGTTCCTGACCATGACAGTAGCTGGATGAGAGCTATTGTATTTTCATCAATAGTGATGTAAACCAGACTTTGAGGTCACTCCTATTTGACACCTTGAGTGGCCCAAATCAGTCTTTGTTGTCCTGTTTCTGTCTGATAGCAGACATCTCAAATACATAAACAATAAATACAACAAACATACTGACTTTAACGTCAGGCAAAAAAAGGATTGACAGGGAAAATAACTGCCATTGGAAGACATAGATAATATGGTCTCCAAGTACATAAAATACCTTATGAAAACAGGAGGATAGTCATACTAAACCATAATTAGAGTTAAAGACATTAAAGTATCTTGAGATTGTATAGTAAGTAAGATGACACTGGAAACAGAGGAATTAATATGGTAATAAATGTACTTAATAGCACTGTAGATTGCATTCTACTCATCATAAAACAGAGTGGATGCATGCTTGAGGTTTTTCCATTGGCTTGTACCCCAAACAGAATAAATGAATTCCTCAGAGTAAAAAATACTTAGATCATAATTTTGACCTAGATTTAATAAGAAGGCAATGTGTAGAATTTAGTAACTAAAAATATACAGTACAGCTTGAATTATTAAAATTATGTCAATAAGTATTTGGTCAAAGAGTATCTAAATGCTATTATTACTTGGCTGGTATAACATCAGATCCACAATACTTATCCAAAAGTACTCAAAGTATTTTCAGAATAAATTCATAGCTTTGTGCCTTATCATTGAATAAGAAAAATAGCAAATTAAGAAATCATATAGTATTGAGCCATTGTGCTCCTCTGCTGAAAATATCCTAGACATTTTCTAATCATTACAAATGAGGGAAAACATACAGCCTGTGTTTCTTTGGGTCTGGCTTACATGGTATAATAAAGTTTTTTCCAAGTCTTTCCATTTCCTTATGAATGGGACAATGCCATTCTCTCTCTCTCTCTCTCTCTCTCTCTCTCTCTCTCTCTCTCTCTCTCTCTCTCTCTCTCTCTCTCTCTCTCTCTCTCTCTCTCTCTCTCTCTCTCTCTGTGTGTGTGTGTGTGTGTGTGTGTGTGTATCACATTTTCTCAATCCATTTATTTCCTGAGGGACATTAAGGTTGATTCCATATCTTAGCTATGGTAATAATGCTGCAATGAACATGACTGTGCTGGTAGCTTTCATGTAGCCTTGTTTGTTATCATTTGAGAAAAGGCCCAGGAGTGGGATTTCTGGGTCATAGGGGAGCTGTATGTTTAGGATATTCTTAGCAGTGGAGCACAATGGTTCAATGCCTAGGTGCATATGACCATATAAAATGATGCTTATCAAAATGAAAGAGAAAGATGCTCACTAGACTCTTATGTTGGAAATGAACTTTACAACTTGGTGGAAGGGGGGCAATGAGGGGAAAGTGGGAGAAAATATGGGAGCAGGTAACACTGTTCAAAAAGTGATATAACCCCTGCTTTCACTGTTTTTGATGTTGGTATAATTTGTGGAGGGGAAGGAAAAAAACAAATCATTTAAATAGGGATATAGGTGGATCCATTGCAACAATGTACAAGTCGTTATGTCGAAAAACGAACTTACGGGGGTGGGAAGATGGGAAGGGATTAGAAGGGGAAACAAAGGAGGAGGCAACAATGCTTGATAAGAAATGTACTCATTATCTTGCCCATGTAATTGTAACTCCTCTGTACGGTATTTTCATAATTTTAAAAAAATGTACTCATGCCAGACGCTGGTGGCTCATACCTGTAATCTTAGCTACTCAGGAGGCTGAGATCTGAGGATCTCGGTTCAAAGCCAGCCCAGGCAGGAAAGACTGTGAGACTCCTATTTCCAATAAACCACCAGAAAACTTGAAGTGGCGCTATAGCTCAAGTGGTAGGTAGAGTGCTCTCCTTGAGCTCAAGAGCTGAGGGACAGCGCTCAGGCCCAGAGTTCAAACCCCATGACTGACAAAAAAAAAAAAAAAGTACTCATTATCTTACTTATGTAACTGTAATCCCTCTGTATATCACCTTTACAATAAAATTGTTTAAAAATAAAAGGATTCATCTATCAAAAATATAAAGAAATCATATAAAGAACAAAACTAGTGAACAAAATTAAAGCCAAAGGGTACATTAATAAAAAGAAATTTATAAATTAGAATTAAAAGCTTAAGATAATTGTATATCTGTATATCTAGTCTGTCTGTATGTCTGTCTATCTCTCTATATGTATAGAAGTTCACTTTTTCTTTTTTATTTATTTTTAAAATTTTATTGTCAAGGTGATGTACAGAGGGGTTACAGTTGCATAACTAAGGTAATGAATATATTTCTTACAACTTATTACCTCCCTTGTTTTTCTCCTACTTTTCCTCTCCCAAATCCCAATCCAAGTTGTACAGATGATTTCCAACATATTGTGAGTATTGCCGTTTCAGACTTACAAATACCATTGATTTCCCCTTTGTTCATTGTCTTGCCATTTTGTTGTTCCCCTTCCCTTCCCTAATTCAGGTAAATGTATATACAATACCCATGGTACCAACATCAAATACAGTGACAACAGGGGATAAACCATAGGGGGGAAAATACAAAAGAAACATAAAATCACATAGTACATTAAAAACAACAACAACCAAGAAAGACCTCTGTGTCCATGTCTTGGAGTTCATTTCACTTAGCATCATCTTATATGGTCATATGTACATAGCTATTACAGAAGTTTGTTTTTTCAAAGGAAAAACAATTTGAAAAAGAACTACACTGAAATAAATAGATACTTTGGGAAAGCAGAAGAAAAAAAGTATTGAGGAAGTTCATGGAGTTAGTATCATGTATGCTTATACATATATTTTTTTATCAAAGGTGACATATGTCTTTATATATTTTATGTATATATGGTTAAATACACACAATTTTGATGCAGCAATGAATGGATTTTTATCAACTTCAATTTATCAGTTTCATCATAATAAAATAGGAATCTCAGATTAAAGAAGGAAACTGGGTTCTCAAGTTCTATTTTTGCATTCTTATATCAGCGAGACTTTTCATTGCTGTGAAAACACACCTGAGCAAAGAAAGTAAATGAAGAAAGATTTACCTTGTTGGTGACTTAAGACCTGATGTTGCCTTGTGACTCCAGAGCATTGAGGAAGCAGCCCGGGCGAGTGAGCTCAGGCCTATGCTCTCTCACCCTCTTCTTCTCTCTGTGTTATTGTCTGGACCCCTATGCTGTGGGACAGTGTCTTCCAGTCAGTGAGGATCTTCTCACTGAACTAATCCTCTGTCAAAACACCCTCATGGACATACCCGGTGCTGTTTTTCTAATCTCGTAGGGCAGTTCTAAGTCCAATCAAGTTGATAAAATTAACATCAGAATTTCTTCATTTAGCAGTTTTATGACTGTGTTTAGACCTTTATCAAAAAAATGAAAGAAATATAAAACAATAAAGAGAAGGGAAAGTGGGACAAATTTCCTAGTTACTCAGGAGGTTGAGATCAGCCAGGGCAGAAAAGTCTGTGGGACTCTTATCTCCAGTATGCTACTCAGAAAAAGTCAGAATTGGTGCTGTGGATCAAGTGGTAGAGCACTAGCCTTGAGCACAAATAGGCTCAGGGACAGAACCCATGACTGCCCCCCCCCAAAAAAAAGAATAAAGAGAAAGAAAAAAGATAAAAGTTAGTTTGTAGGTTCATTAAATGTTCAAGGATGGGGATGTAAGAAGGATGTTTTGCTCTTGATTTTAAATATAACACAAAAACATTTCAAGCCTAACAAATATAGTACCCACATGATAACTAAAGTCCTGTTTCAGAATTACAAATGCCAAACTTGTAAAATAAATTTAGTTGTATATTAGAAAAAAGAATTGTCCTTGGGAACAGAATACAAAATGATCCAACTTTAAGAACATTTGATGATATATTAATAGATTAATACTATGTTGCTTTAAGATGGTCCATAAAATACAGCCTTTATGCATTTGGAGTTCATATGTTTATGATATGTTTAAGCATCTTGTGTTAAAATTGACAAGAGAAATGGATTTTGAAACAGATGGGAAAAGTCTTCCACTTGAATGTAAAAGTTGGATGCTATTGAGTTAAATAGTGTTATTCTCTGACACTCACAGGTATGTCCTATCAGACATTAATTTTGTGCAAATAGAATACAGGTTTTATATAAATCAAAGTCATTAAGACTCTTTATTATAGAAGAATCTCCAAAGGCCTTATCAATTCAAACTAATAATATTATATGTACAAATTTTCATTGCAATTACCAGTAAAGCTGGTTCTGTGTAATCTAAATTTGTGAAGTTCCTGGTAGGATTTGTGTGCATACAAATTAATGTTCAGCAATGGCCCAGATAAGAACAACCTGAAGTTACCAGCAATCTACCACTAGATGGCGATGACACACTGGCAAGGCAAAGTACCCTTTGTATTTACTCGGAAGACATGAATTAGTGTTTGAAAGTGATTTATCAGTCACTGAAAGCAAAGAAAGCATGCTACAATTCAGAGAATATGAGTTGGCATTGTATTTCACTATAGAACCTGAAACCTCTGATGCCGAATGGTAGGATTGTAACCACACACCAAGTTCATGTAATTATGAGGTCATACTTTAGAGCTTCTAGCAGAGTCAGAATGTTAGAATCTTAGATTAAACTTTGCTCATTTTACCGGTTTTTGAATCTGTGAGATGAAGTATTAATGTCATCTACTTTGTGGGTTGATTATGACAGCTGAGCGCTACATGTGAAAAACAGAAGCCCTGAGGCCTGGTACCTATATACTCACTAAATGCTGGCTGTTATTTTTGTTTGGTTCTTGATTGCATTTTGTGAACTACAAGAGATCGTTCTAAAATTGTTATGAATCAGTATCATTTCATGCAATCAGCTAAGAAGAATCCATTGTGACATGTAGGCTATGCTAAGCTACATTAGAAAAGTATTATAAAACCTTGAAAGCCAAGTGGTACGATGATGCCTCAATACAGCATTAAGCTTGACAAGAATTAGAAGCTGGAATAATGGACACAATTCGTGTATAAAGATGTATGTTGCCAAATTTCTCTTCACTCTTAAAAATTTAAATGTTACTTTCACAATTGTGTCAAAGTCAACATATTATTCTTAACAAATTATATTCTCTCTCTCTCAGATGTTTTAGATTATGTTGTAGAAGGAAAAATACTTTTGTTTTAACCTAACTGACAAAATTACTTTTCAAAGTAGATTTTTTTTGAGGAATATAATGTAGGGAGATTTGACTTCCTTCATCCCCAGGCAGGCTTTTTGTTATTGTTAGCTTATTCAGAGTAGCTTTGAGACATCAAGTCACAGAATTGCCAATTCATGTCCAGTTTATATTCCAACATCAACAACGCTTATGTATGTTACCCTCCTAAAGTACTAGTTGGTCTTTACCTTTATCAGGCCACAACTCAGTAATTATAACTTCAAGTGTAAATACTATGTCCCATGTTTGGTTTTTCATTTTTTCCCCTATCTGACCACAGTGCATTATGTGAAACAGCGTGAACCTTCACCACATATGTCTATAAATAAAAGCAGTGGGATTAGCGGTTTAAACATTCTCACAGTGCTGCATTTTATCCTGAGTTCACTGCCCCAGGCAGAAATAGAGCTGACAGCATCCTGTTAAACATAACTTCTACCCTCATGAGCTGATTTATGAATTGTGAATAAGCGGATCTCTCCATAGTACTGCCTACTCTGTCTTCCTTGTACAAGCTGCCTATTCATGTATTTATGTAGTGCCTAAAACCATAATCTGAGAACTCCTTGACAAGTGTATCATTTAGCTGTTATTTTTTCAGAAAAGAAGCATGGTAAATCATACTATTTGGTATGAACCTAAAGCATAACAGATTGAAAATATCAAAAAGAATGAAAATATTGATAAATTATCTCCCTAATATTGTGATATCCTACTTCAAACTGAGCTGTAGAGAAACTGGAAACTCCAGTACATTTTAGCAAAGATAACTTTAACTTGTCCTTATTCATCATCATATTCTGCTTTATATTCTCAGAAGTTATATGCTAGGTTTCTGAACTTAAGATAGTTTGGCACCTTTCTGAAGAGTCTGGGCGCTGAACATAGTTGCTTGCTTCATTAAATATGTGTTGTGTGCCTAATTCTAAAAGGATTGCATGGCTAGCCTCAGAAAAGTGTTAGGAAGATAAACATTTTGCACAGTCCTACTGCTCAGGGAAAACCACATGTTCTCTGCAAAGCTAACCTTGCCAGTATCCATTGTACCTTCCTACATATTTGCAAATAGTTGAGCTTCTCTTTCTCCCCCCCCCCCACCTTACTGGTCATTTGTTTCCTTTATTGCAATGTCCATATATAGAACCGATTCCTGCTTCATACTTGATTGGCTAATGTTGTGGAAGGGAATTTCGTTCAAAGATAGAAAAATCTGGGTCATGGAAGGGCTGGCCTCTAATGTTGACGGCCTGACAGCAGCCACCAGGGACAGAGTAGCTGCTCTGTGTCACTCATGGCCAGTGTGTCTAGCAGGGATAATGCTGGGTAATTGCACACGGCTTCCTCCTTGTAAAGACCTACGTAGCTGTCTCTTCTGGAGTTGGTAGAGGTCATATGCCAGAGTCATGGCCAGTGAAATGTGAAGGAAATGTGACACTTCCATCTGAGCAGGCTGAAGAGCATTCTCAGGGCCCTCCTCTCACCATGAAGCCCAGGAGCCTAGCTTGATGCTGGACTGATGTAGCCCATTCACCTCCGAAATCTGATATCATCAAGACAAATGAAGGCCATTCAGTCTTTGAGGTTGAATAGCTAGTCAGTTGTGACTTGTGGACAGTGGATGCCATTTTTACTTATCTTCTAAAGTCAACTTTCACATACCACAGATAAAGAAATACATTTGGAAACACTGCCCCAAAGTCTTTTTTCTATAAGTAATCAAATCTGCCTGAACTTTGATGTGTATGTATACCTAACAGATAAGTCATTTTATTTGACCTCCGAGAGGCTCACCTGCTCTTTCAAAGCGAGTTTAAGCTTCTAGGGTTTTCATAAAGGTGTATGGGGCACATGCACGTGGCACAGTCCTGCCTCATTATTGGTGTTTGCGGTCTGAACCAAGATTCTAAACTATATCTGGTTCACTTTAAAAATAGTACTGTCGGGGATTCTTGGGGAAGATGGCGGAGGAGAAGCTGGAATCTGAACAAGCTCTCGCATAGAAAGCAGTTTTAGAGTTCCAGTGAACAGTCCTAAGCCAGAGAATCACACCAAGTGTGCCATCACAGGACAGAGAGTTAGACAAGAGAGGGGAAGCCAAGGCAAAAAGACACATCTGAGCACCTGCCAGCAGCCGCCGCGGCGGCGGCGGCAGGGTCGTGGCGGAGTCTGCAGCCCGGGCCATAACTGAGCGCTCACACAGACAGTCCGGGACGAAGGAGCCAGATGCAGCGGGCGAGCAGATTCTACTCAACACCAGCAAGAACCGACAAGGAGCGGACATCTTCATCCTGCAGTTCGCAGACCTGAGACAACCCAGGATCCAAGACTCGACGTGAGTAGAAGCCCGACGTCCTCACTCCTTCTCAGGGAGCAGAGGAGGGAAGGCCACCCCTCCCCCCCCAGCACCGGTGATCTCCATCTTGGATACCGACAAAGCTCGGAGGAGCTGCCAGCTCCAACCCAGGCCTTGGAATAAAACGAGTCATTTAGCAGGTCACAAGAACTTAACGGCGGACTTGGCTCCATTCAGGGAAAAGTCACCCAGCTCAGGCGCCAGCCATTGGAGTGGCTTCCCTCACTGGGTAACCAGAGCTAGAGGCTGCCCCTCCCTCTAGCAGCCTCCACAATCAGTTGAAAAACAGAAACCCTGAGAACAGCTCCAGGCTGGGCTCTGTGAGTTTTTTTTTTTTTCTTCACAAAATAGCCCCAGGAAAAAGCTACTGATTGTTGA
This sequence comes from Dipodomys merriami, assembly GCF_024711535.1. NCBI lineage: Eukaryota > Metazoa > Chordata > Mammalia > Rodentia > Heteromyidae > Dipodomys > Dipodomys merriami. Next base: position 21,134,822 of record NW_027202270.1, on the reverse strand, counting down.
AAGGCCTCAACTCTACCCAGAACCTAGCCTTACCACTGCATCCCCCTCTTTTGTGATTCTCAAAGCAGATCACCCTCCCAGTAAACTAATCTGGGAGGGGGATCTCAAAATCTTGGGTAAAGCAGAGCATTTTTCTGCCTGTTCGAACAAACTGACTTAAGAAACCAATCAATCCACAGGACCTCAAGCTGACCAGAGACTCCAACAAGAGGCTGTTTACAGACAAAAGGGAGATACAGGATTCTTCCCACCCCTCCCAAAAAAATCAAAAAAAAAAAACAAAGAACTTTTTTTTTTTCTTCTCTTCCTCTTCTTTTCTTTTTCTTTTTTTTTTTTTTGGTACCTTATATATATATATATTTTTTTCCTTTTCTAAAAATTGTATTAATCTTTAATTTTTGCCTTTTTTGAAAAAATAATTGTTTTCCAGTAACTTTTTTTTCCTCTTATAATTTTTATTTTAGGAATACATGAATGTGCGTTTTCCTTTCTTTTCTTGTCTTCTTTCTCTTTTTCTTTCTTTCTTAACTATCTTTTTGTTTTTTTGTCTAGCTCTACTGAACTTCTGATCTTTTTCTCTCCCTTTCTAATCCTTTTCACCTTTTCCTCTCCTTTGATCTTCTGTATGTGACTTAACTCTTGTCCTGCATATCCTCAGATAAACCTGTAGTTAACTAGTAGACCCTATCCCCCATTGTGTACACACTTAATCCACAAATTTATTACTCAATTCAAAACCTCTGAGACTTAAATTCCTTAATAGCAGTACTACCTCTTTATACCTATATAATATTTTAAGCATTTTCACTTCTCCTCTATGTGCCTACCCTTCTATTAATATACTCACATTCCTCTCTAAATAGATGATCTTTTAATCTCCATAATTATATTACCTTTTACCTTTCTATTTTTTTCTGGTCTCTTTTCATTTCCCGTTCCCTTTCTTCCTTTTCTCTCTCTCTCTCTACTTGCATCCTACCCAACCTATTTCCTGCATTGAGATTAGGACATAGTTAACTCTCCCTGTGCCTCCCCACACCAATCTATTCCTATTTTTTACCCACATCTCTCCCTAACCCTAAAAATTTCTGGTTTTCCAAATTCTTCTCTGCGGTTCGAAACCCATTAACATATAGTTGTTTGATGTTGAATAGATGTATCTGTTGAACTAGATTGTATCTGTAGACATTGACTATATAAATGCAAACGTTGGTTGATGGTTGCCTTAAGATAGTGTTCTAGCACAAAACTGGTGCTATTTTCATCTCAAATGGGCAGAGTAAGCCGGAAAAACACAAGAAAAATGGCAAATCCGGGTATCTCAATTCCCAATCTTGATAATCAGGGGTCAGATCAGATAATGAACAACCCAGAGGAGAGTTCCCAAATAGCCCTACAAACACTGGTGGCAAACATGATAAATGAGAAGTTTGACAACTTACAAAGGATTCTGTATGAGCGTGATAGGGAGAGAGAGGAGGCATCCCAAAAGTTTATACAGGAATATCATAAGCGTGAGGAAGCTACTCAAAAACTGATACAGGATTTGCGTGAACAACTTGAGAATACTCAAAGAGAAAGGGAGGAATGGCGTGAGCAGGCTGAGAACACTCAAAGAGAATTGCAGGAATCCCATGAACGGGAAGAAAGAGAACTGCAGGAATCCCACAGACGGGAAGAAGCTAATCAAAGAGTAATTCAGGAATTGAGAGACCAGGTAGAGAATACACAAAGATCACTAAAGGCATTCATGGAATCCATTAACAAAGAGCTGAAAGAAGTCAGGGAGACCACAAAGGGAATGCTGAATGAAACCCAACAGAAGGAATGGAAGTCCAAAGAAACCATAACCAATCAACTAAGTGATTTGAGAACAAACACTGAACACCAAATTAAGGAAGTAAAGAAATTCATACAAGACCTAAAACAGAGCTTCAACAAAGAACTTGAAGCCATCAAAGCTGACCAATTAGAAGGAAAAGAGATAAAAAACAAAGTAGAGAGTCTTGACAGCAGGTTAGACCATGCAGAAGATCGAATCTCAGGGATTGAAGACAGCCTAGGTATTATAGAGAAAGAACATACAACCATCCAAGACAAGTCCAAGAAATATGATAGGTCTATCCAACACCTGGAAGACACCATCAGAAGGCCTAATCTAAGGATAATGGGTGTAGAGGAGCACCTAGAAACAGAAGTTAATGGTCTAGGAAATTTGTTTAACAGGATCCTAGCAGAGAACTTCCCAAACATACAAAAAGATAGGCCTATTCAGATACAAGAAGCTTTTAGAACCCCAAATAGACGAGACCAGAATAGGACATCCCACTGTCACATTATAATTCACACAGGATCAACTGAGACCAAGGAAAAGATCCTTAAAGCTGTCAAGGAGAAAAGGGTAATCACCTATAAAGGGAAACCAATTAGAATTACCTCAGATTTCTCAGCAGAGACAATCAAAGCAAGAAGAGCCTGGAATGATGTATGCCATGCCCTAAAAACAAACATCTATCAACCAAGAATACTGTACCCAGCTAAACTCTCCTTCATAACTGAAGGCCAAATAAAAACCTTCCATAGCAAAGAAAAATTGAAACAATACATCTCCACCAAACCAGCCCTACAAAAGATTCTTAAAGATGTCCTACGCATAGAAAACCAACAAGAATGCAACAAAGGCCAAGAAACTGCACCCAAACTGAGAATCCAAGAACCATAGGAAGAACCCAGTTTTCGCAGCCCCCAAGAAGGTGGATGACATGGCAGGAACTCCCAAATACCACTCAGTCCTATCTCTTAACGTTAACGGACTGAACTCTCCAATTAAGCGACATAGACTGTCTAGTTGGATTAAAAAACAAGACCCTTCTATCTGCTGCCTGCAGGAGTCACATCTTGCCCATAAAAACAAACACATTTTCAATGTTAAAGGCTGGAACAAAATCTACCAAGCAAACGGCCCCCATAAACAGGCAGGAGTTGCAACCCTAATATCAGATAAAATAGACTTCAAATTAAAATTCGTGAGAAGAGATAAAGAAGGTCGCTACATACTAATTAAAGGATCTCTCCTTCAAGAGGATATTACAATTCTAAATATCTATTCGCCAAACAATGGAGCACCCAAATTTATCAAAGAAACACTACTTTCCCTCAAATCCCATATAGATCCAAAGACATTAATTGTTGGGGATTTTAACACACCACTCTCCCCACTAGATAGATCAACTCAGCAAAAACTCAACAGAGAAACCGCAGATCTAAACAGCTGCATAGATCAACTAGACTTAACAGACATCTACCGAACATTTCACCCAGCAGCATCAGAATACACGTTCTTCTCAGCAGCACATGGAACGTTTTCTAAAATAGACCACATTTTAGGTCACCAAGCAAACTTGTCTAAATTCAGAAACATTGAAGTTATACCTTGCATTCTCTCTGACCACAAGGGAATAAAATTAGAACTCAACACCAAAAGCCACCAAAGAAAGTCCGGTATCACATCGAGGCTGAACAACACACTGCTGAATCAAGAGTGGGTCATGGAAGAGATTAGAAAGGAAATTCAAATGTTCATGCTATTCAACAAAAATGAACACACAAATTACCAGCACCTCTGGGACACAGCAAAGGCAGTACTCAGAGGCAAGTTTATAGCTCTGAGCTCCTACATCAACAAATTGGAGAGATCTGAAACTAGCAATTTAATGACACATCTAAACCTCCTTGAAAAAGAGCAGCAAGATAAACCCCAATTCAGTAGACGGAAAGAAATAATCAAAGTTAAATCAGAATTAAATGAATTAGAATCCCAAAAAACTATAGAAAGAATCAACAAAACAAAGAGTTGGTTCTTTGAAAAAATTAACAAAATTGACAGACCCTTAGCAAATCTTATCAGAAAAAGGAGAGAACACACCCAAATTAATAAACTCAGAGATGAGAATGGAAACATCACCACAGAAACAACCAAGATTCAGAACATTATAAGGGAATACTTCTCAAAACTTTATGCTAATAAGTTTGAGAACTTGACAGAAATGGACCTTTTCCTAGCAAATATTGACATGCCAAAACTAAACCAAGATGAGTTAAACCAGCTCAACAGGCCCATATCAAGCATTGAAATAGAAACAGCAATAAGAGACCTCCCAGCTAAGAAAAGTCCAGGACCAGATGGTTTTACAGCGGAATTTTACAAGGCCTTCAAAGCAGAACTCACACCAATACTCCTCCAACTCTTCAATGAAATTGAAAGACAAAGCTCACTACCGAACACATTCTATGAAGCCATCATAACCCTCATCCCAAAACCAGGCAGGGACTCATCAAAGAAAGAGAACTATAGACCCATTTCTTTGATGAACATTGATGCAAAACTTCTCAACAAAATTTTGGCCAATCGACTTCAACAATTCATCCAAAAAAATCATACACCATGATCAAACAGGATTCATTTCAGGGATGCAAAGCTGGTTCAATATACGCAAATCAATTAATATTATTCATCACATCAACAGGAGCAAGAATAAGAACCACATGGTTATCTCAATCGATGCAGAAAAAGCATTCGACAAGATCCAACACCCCTTTATGATGAAGGTTTTGGAAAAATTAGGAATCCATGGAACATTCCTCAATACAATAAAGGCTGTATATGACAAACCTACAGCCAGCATTATACTCAATGGTGAAAAACTAAAGCCATTTCCTCTTAACTCAGGAACAAGACAAGGATGCCCACTCTCTCTACTTCTCTTCAATCTAGTATTAGAATGCCTAGCTACAGCAATAAGACAAGATGCAGACATAAAGGGGATCCAAATAGGGAAAGAAGAAATAAAACTCTCCCTCTTTGCAGATGACATGATCTTGTATTTAAAGAATCCCATAGACTCCACTCCCAAATTACTCAAGCTGATTCAAAATTTTGGCAAAGAAGCAGGTTATAAAATTAACCCCCAAAAATCAATGGCTTTTCTGAATGCCAACAATGAGAAAAGTGTGGCTGATATTAGGAAAGCAACTCCATTTGTAATAGCCCCACAAAAAATAAAATACCTAGGAATTAACTAAAGAAGTGAAGGACCTCTATGATGAAAACTTTAAAATCTTCAAAAAGGAAATCAACACAGAACTTAAAAAATGGCAAAACCTCCCATGCTTCTGGATTGGAAAGATTAACATTGTGAAAATGGCAATTCTTCCCAAGGCTATCTACAAATTCAACGCAAAACCTATCAAAATTCCAACCTCATTCTTCACGGAAATAGAAGAGGCAATCCAAAAATTCATATGGAAAAATAAAAGACCCCGAATAGCAAAAACGCTCCTCAACGGAAAGAACACTGCTGGAGGAATATCAATACCAAATTTCAAACTCTACTATAAAGCCATAGTAATCAAAACAGCTTGGTATTGGCATAACAGACCTCAGGACCAATGGAATTGAATTGAAAACCCAGAAATGAACCTACAGACCTATAGCCATCTAATCTTCGATAAGGGAGCTAAAACAATAGAATGGAAGAAAGACAATCTCTTCAGTAAATGGTGCTGGCAAAATTGGTTAACTACATGTAGAAAACTTAAGCTAGATCCTTATATATCACCCTGCACCAGAATCAACTCCAAATGGATCAAAGACCTTGAACTCAAAGCAGACACTCTGAAAACATTACAGGATGGAATAGGAGAAACCCTAGGTCTCCTTGGCTCAGGTCGAAATTTTCTGAATAGAGACCCGGAAGCACAACAAATCAAAGAAAGGTTGGACAAATGGGACTGCATAATGTTGCAGAGCTTCTGCAGGACAAATGACATAGCTAGCAAGATCAATAGAAAACTCACCGATTGGGAGAAGATCTTTACTAGCCATACAACGGACAAGGGTCTCATATCTAAAATATACTTGGAACTCAAAAAATTAAACCCCCCAACAACAAATCCTCAAAGAAACAACTGCCCAATAAATAAGTGGGCGAAAGACTTAAAGAGAAACTTCTGTGAAGAAGAAGGATGGCCAATAGACACATGAAGAAATGTTCAACATCCCTAGCCATAAAAGAAATGCAAATCAAAACAACATTGAGATATCACTTCACTCCAGTTAGAACAGCAAAAATCAAGAACTCTAACAACAACAGATGCTGGAGGGGATGTGGACAGAAAGGAACTTTACTTCATTGTTGGTGGGAATGTAAACTTGTTCAACCACTTTGGAAAGCAGTATGGAGGTTCCTCAAAAGACTTCACATAGAACTTCCCTATGACCCAGCAATCCCACTTTTGGGCATTTACCCAAATGTTTACAAACAAGACCACACTAAAGCCACCAGCACAACTATGTTTATTGCAGCATTATTTACCATAGCTAAGATATGGAACCAACCCAGATGCCCCTCAGTAGATGAATGGATCAAGAAAATGTGGTATATATACACAATGGAATTCTATGCCTCCATCAGAAAGAATGACATTGCCCCATTTGTTAGGAAATGGAAAGGCTTGGAAAAAATTATATTAAGTGAAGTAAGCCAGGCCCAAAGAAACATAGGTCCCATGATTTCCCTTATCTGTAATATCTAGTATATGTATGAGTCAAGTGAAAAAGTCAGATAATGTGATGTCAGGAAAATGAACCCTTAGATGTGTATTTTAATGTTTTTTTCTTTCATGCATGTGTTTCTAATGCATTTATAAGATTATCTCTTTGTTGCTTTGTATGTCCCTCCCCCACAGTATAACCCCTGCTTTCACTATATTTGATGTCAGTATAACTTGTGGAGGAGATGGGGAAAAACCAGTTGTTTAAGGATACAGGTGAACCTGTTGCAACAATGAGAAGTACAAGTTGTCATGTCCAAAACGAGCTTTACAACGTCGTTGCGGGGGGTGGGGGGGAGGGAAGGAATAGGATTGGGATGGGGGGGAGGGGGGAGGCTGGGAAGGGATGTGAAGGGTAAACAAAGGAGGAGGCTGCAATGCTTGGTAAGAAATGTATGCATTATCCTGCCCATGTAATTGTAACTCCTCTGTACAGTATGTTCACAAATAAAATTAAATTGAATTAAAAAGAAAAAAAATAGTACTGTCCTCAGGATGATTGCATTTCTTCTTTTTTTAAAAATAAGTTTTTTTTGTTTGGGTTTTTTTAACTGTTTTTTTTTTTGTCTTTTTTTGGTACTGGGGATCGAACCCATTACGTTGCACTTTCTAGGCAAGCGCTTTGCCACTGAGCTACATCCCAGCCCTTAAATAAGTTTTTTTATTGTGAAATACTATACAGAGGGGTTACAATTACATCTACAAGGAAATGAGTTACATTTATTATCAAGCATTGTTGCCGCCTCCTTTTTTTTCCCCTACCATCCCTTCCCTCCCATCTCCTCAACTGCACTCCCCCTCCCTTCCAACTTCCCCCCCCCACTAAATTGTAAAGTTCTTTTTTATTGACATAGTGTCTTGTACATCTCATTGCAGTGGGTCAACCTGTATCCCTATTTAAACAATTAGTTTTTTCCCTTCCCCTCCACAAATTATACCAACATCAAATACAGTGAAAACGGGTTATACTATGGGGGAGGGACATACAAAGCAACAAAAAAAATCACATGGTACCTTATAAATATGTTAGAAAAATAGCAAGCAAGAAAAAACCACTTGTGTCCTTATCTTGGGGTTCATTTTGCCCAACATCATCTTATCTGAGCTTTTCTGATTGTCCCAGATATATACTAGTTGTTGCAGCTAAGGGAAACCATGGGACCTATGTTTCTTTTGGCCTGGCTTACTTCACGTAATATAATTTTTCCAAGTCTTTCCATTTCCTAACAAATGGGGCAATGTAAAAACCGCAGGCCAGCTGAAACATTAGGGAGAATGAGTGAACTTTTGTCTGATTAAGATGAATGTAATTGAAGATGGTAGAACAAGAGAACATATGTCTGGTATGGTATCCTGTGACTTTACAAACATGCTTGCACATCACAGTTGCCACTAAAACCACTCCATCCAAAGAACTCAAATCCTCATACTTCCTTTGTCGTAGAACCATAGGTACAAAATCATGTTTGCATTCTATGACAAGAGAAAGCTTCAGCCAAAAACCTTAGCAATAGAGAGGAGCAGCTCAGGAATGGAAGCGTGAAGATGTCCAAAAATATATTCCTCCATAGAGGCAAAGTGGCTTTTGGAAAACTTCTCAAAATCAGCCTTTTCACGATTATAGAAATTCACCAATCCAAGGGGGGGGCGTGAAGCAAGCCAAATGGCCAACTCTGAGTAAGAGCAGCAGGTAGTTGTTTATGGTTTCTCTTTCCAAGAAGCAAACTCTGGGCAAAGAGGTTACTTGGAAACACGATTTCTGGGAATAGAGAAGACACGTGTGTGTGGAAGCTTCTATGCACATGCAGAAAGAGACTGAGGGAAAATTATCAGACCCGAGAGGGCTGATCTGCCATCCACAGCAAACTTCAGGGACAGGAATAAGCAGCTAGTAAAAGCTAAAGCTGTGTTGTGAACATCTAGGCCATTGTTGTTGCGGTCAGCATGCACACAGAGCCTCTCGTCAGACTGTCTAACATAATAGCTCAAACCTAGCACACACGTCTGTGACCACAGAAAGCATGGACCACAAACCTTATTGAATTATTTCAGGGACGTCACTAAGCAGAAAACAAGCAAAAGAAGTGCTGTGGTTTGTACCCACCAGAATTCATGCTGAGATTTAATTCCCCAACTGTAACCTTGCCGAAAGGTCATAAACTCTATATGAGAAGGATTGAGAGGTGGATGGCTCATCAAGGAATTAGTGATGGTTGTGAGCAGTGAGAGTCTCAGGCATGGATTGTTTTTTGTAGAGGAAAATACCCTGTGCTCGCTTAAGCAGTACATGCATAGCTAAGCTATGGCTTGTATGTCACTGTGCCCTAGTATGCCTGTGAACAGCTTTAGCTATTTCCTTTCTGTATGCCCTCCATGAGATTTTTGTTCACCACTTGCTACCATCTGTTCAAAGCTCCAGGTGGACCCTGAATTCATTTCACTTCCATGGAACTGTCACAGAATGTAGCCTCAATGTTTCCCTCATATCAAGATTTGGTTTCAATCTGCCACATTACACGGCAGGCTTTAGTTTCCACACATATGTTTTAGACACAGATTGCTACTTGATAGACTGGTAGCTTGTAATATCCAGTGCCATGGTCATTCTTCAACTTGGCTTGGAAGAGCGTGGAAGATCACACAGGACACCATGGCTCCCTTGAGTCTTCACCCAACCCCAAATAACTGACTTCTTCAGCTCCAAAAGATGTATATGTAGCATATATTATTTGTGGTTTTTCATGACTTCGTGATGTGAAGTTTATCAACCTGGTTCTACTGACATAGATGCAAGAGGTTTTTCTTTATTTTTTAATTTTTTTCTTTATTTTTTTGTCGGTTGTGGGGCTTGAACTTGGGCCTGGGTGCTGTCCCTGCGCTCTTCAGCTCAAGGCGAGCACTCTACCACTTGAGCCACAGCACCACTTCTGGTTTTCTGGTGGTTTATTGGAGATAAGAGTTTCATGGACTTTCCTGCCAGGGCTGAGGATTTCCTGAGACTGAGGATTATAGGCGTGAGCCACCAGTGCCCAGCTATTTTGTTTTTGTGCCAATCCTGAGGGCTTGGACTCTGGGCCTGGGTGCTGTCCTGGCTCTTCAGCTCAGGACTAGTGCTCTACCACTGAGCCACAGCGCCACTTCCGGTTTTCTGGTGGTATTATTGGAGTCTCACACACAGGCATGCAAAACTACATAGACAGGTTTTAATCATTATTCAATAGTTATTCCATAGCTATTGCTTCTTTTGCAAAAACCCAAACCATAAGCCAAACCTATATGCATTCTTTCAGACAGTTTGCTCTACTACACATTTAGCAGATACCCCTGCAAATCTTAGGCCTTTAATGGCCATTAAAAAAAATTCTTAGCTTAGGGAATGTTATTCCTTTGATTTCATGTTTTCCTGATCATTGTACAGGGGAAATTGGAAGTTTGGGTCTATGTCATCATCTCACTCATAAGCCCATATTTATTTTTAATAGATGATTAAAATTGACCTTAAAGGTCATTTTTACTCATGGGATTTTATATAAGCAAATTTTTTCCCAAAGACCATTTCCGTAGACAAGAAGTTTCTCAGGTCAAATAGATGCTGTCAAAATAATGTCTCCAGGAACTGTTAAATGTCATAAGGAACTAACATTTGCCTCCAGTAAAACCAAGAATCATTCAACTGTATCTAAGCTGTAAATAAATATTAACTTGTATGACCTAACCTTGCTGATTGATGGCTTGATTAAATTATAGAGGAAATCTTGGCAAATTACTACAACTTGCAGTAAATTTGTTGCTGAATAAAATTATCAGTAAAGCTCCCAGTTCTCATTTAGGGTATGTGAAGTCATTATACTTGAGAAGATGTACTAGAACCATGTCCACATGAGTGAACTGGCTTGAGACAGTTATTTTATTTATTTTCAGCTGTCTTTAAAGACTATATCAAATATGGCTATCATACAGTAGCCAATGAGCACTCTAAAGATGCTGATAAGAGAGCAGAAAATTTTAATACCTAGGCATTATTACAGATACATAGCGAGATAGACAATTTAGGAAGGTATTAGCAATACTTTAAATGTACTATTGTTTTAATTTTATTATCATCCTTTCCCATAGACGGTTAGGTTTGTCTTAAAGGCAATTGACCTATAGGTGCAAAACAATGGCAAAGGCTAAAGCAAATCATGACACTTAGGCAGTACCAATTAAAAGACGATGAAGTTAAAGGGGGAGGAATTAAACCCTTGAAAATTGCCATATTCCCTATACTGTAATTCTGTTTGTGTGGAAGATACAGTGCATTATTACATTCAGTGCGTGCACTAGGTTATTACATTTTAATTCTTGAGCTGGAATTCTGGTTGAGAAGGTCCAGTGAAGGTCATGTCTTATGTACAAATATGGATATAAGAAATTGACTTATTATAAATAGCTTTCAAATTCATATTGAGAAAGAATAAGAATTTAATATGGTACCGGCCTTTTAACTAGAAAGGTTAAATTTCTAGGTTAAGGCATAAAGTTACAGGCTGAGATTTGAGCGAGATTTGAACATTTTGAATTTAATGTGTTTGAAATTCCTGTGGGATATTCAAGTAGCTATTTAGTACATATATCTGAATCTCAGAAGATAGATTTGAGTTTATATATAATGTATCTACTGCCACAATAATGACATGCAATGTATCTCTCCCAAGAATGCTCAGTTCAGGCATCTATAGGCCAAAAGTGTACTTGATTGCTTGGAAAGACTTCGCCTCAGCTCTTTCATATAATGGGTTGGAGCCAAGTGGTCTGAGTAGCTCGAGTCCTATGTCATATAGATGACCTCCAGCATCTGCCCCATATTCCCTTCTCTGCACACTTCTTACAACCCCCAGTCCTACAAAGTAAGGAGACATGTTTTCACAGAAAAGCTCAAAGATGCAAACAACACCAAGGCCACCTAAGTGAGAGAATAGCGGAAGTATGCTTAGAACTAGCAACCTAAGGCTTTCTTGGATGGCTGAGGTGGTGAGTGTGGAATCTACAAGCCACAGGGTCCAGAGCTCAGCTACAGGAAGAGCTGAGTGACTGAAAACCACTTTTAGCTTTCCCCTTTCACATGAATGGGGAATCAAGACTTAGATGTAATCAGAACAGTCCCAGTTTATTTCTTTGAGCTGTACAGAAATATTAATATTTTTTAATATTTTATTGTGAGAATGCTGTACAGAACGGTTACAATTACATGGGCAAGATAATGAATACATTTCTTATCAACCATTGTAGCCTTCTCCTTTGTTTCCCCTTCCCATCCCTTCCCATCCTCCCCCTGTCCCCCCACCCAATCCTCCTCCCCCCATCAAAGCTGCATTGTTGCAATGGGTCCACCTGTATCCCTACTTAAACAATTTGTTTTTTCCCTTCCCCTCCACAAATTACATCAACATCAAATACAGTGAAAGTAGGGGTTATACTGTGGGGTGGGGGACATACAAAGCAACAAAGAAATCATCTTATAAATGTGTTAGAAACAATCACATGAAAGAAAAAACATTTGAATACATATCTTAGGGTTCATTTCCCTAACATCAACTTATCTGACCTTTTCTGCTTGATTCAGATATATACCAGTTATTGCAAAGAAGCGAAACCATGGGACCTATGTTTCTTTAGGCCTGGCTTACTTCACTTAACATAATTTTTTCCAAGTTTTTCCATTTCCTAACAAATGGGGCAATGTCATTCTTTCTGATGGAGGCATAGAATTCCATTGTGTATATATACCAGATTTTCTTGATCCATTCATCTACTGAGGGGCATCTGGGTTGGTTCCATATCTTAGCTATGGTAAATAAGGCTGCAATAAACATAGTTGTGCTGGTAGCTTTAGTGTGGTCTTGTTTGTGAACATTTGGGTAAATGCCCAAAAATGGGATTGCTGGGTCATGTCTTTTTTTTTTTTTTTTCCAACTTCTAAAATTTATTTTGCATTTTCATGAAAAATGAGGAAACAGGGTCAAAGATGCAAAGACCAAGACAATTCCTTCAGCTGAGGCTTGAAGCTCTGTCATTCTCAATGAAACATTAGACTAAAATTCAAATACTGTATGGGTTCGAATATAGGTGCTGTTGTGTACACCTTGCTCTCTCAAATTGAGAGAACCAAGATTATCAGCTTTGGGTTAATTTATGTGTATCTTGTATTAAATTTGAAAGGATCAGAACTGATGAGAATTTTATCAGTGGGAAAGGTGGATAAGCACTTCTATTAAAGACAGGATATTAAAGTGCACTGCACAACAATTCTTTTATGCACACAGCCATGAGATATTTCATTCATAACTAAGATGCCATCTTTGAGCTTAACGATTGGATCATTCTCCTCCCATAATATTTGAATCTTCCATCTTTGAAAACACTCAGCAATTTGTCCACTGACAGAAAAATTCATATACTAGAAAAAGCCAAATACTATCTTTTATGTTTCTTTTAACAATGTATCGCTATGAATTATAGATCACTGGCACTATTCCAGGAACTTAGTACAAAATAAGCAAAAACAGAAATATTACCCCTAACCTGAAAAAAAATTATATTATGGGAGGAGAATGGGTCATGTCTTTTGACATACTGCTTTCCGAAGTGGTTTACACTCCCACCAACAATGCAGTAAGGTTCCCTTCTGTCCACATCCCCTCCAGCATCTGTTGTTATAAGATTATAGCCATTCTAACTGGAGTGAGGTGGTATCTAAATGTTGTTTTGATTTGCATTTCTTTTATGGCTAGAGAGGTTGAGCATTTCTTCATGTGTCTATTGGCCATCCTTCTTTTCTCTTCAGAGAAGTTTCTCTTTAAGTCTTTAGCCCACTTATTTATTGGACAGTTGTTTCTTTGAAGATTTGTTTTTGGGGGATTTAAATTTTTTAGTTCCAGGTATATTTTAGATATGAGACCCTTGTCTGTTGTATGGCTCAACGAAAAGAATCTGTGATTAACAAGATAAGAGGTTCCAGAAAAGTCAGTACAGTAAATCAGAGTCTATCCCAATTCGTGTTCACATGCTATTTTAACATGGAATTTTCTCCCATCTTGGTCTTAGATTTAGAAGAGTGGGGACTGGATTCTGAGAAACTGAATTTCTCTGAGTTCTAGCATTCTGTATTCTGAATACTAAATACAGATGCCCGACTAAAACCAAATACGTAAGAAGCAAACATATAGCTTATATTTTTTCTCTATCCATCATCTTGACATTTAATGAAAATGGTCTTTAGGATTTATTCTAATTTTATGTTATTATGACTGAAGTTCATTTCCTTATGTATTTGATGTCTTTGATTGACAAAAAACTCAATGAGACCACTATGGTTACATTAAATATTAACCAGAACATTATTTTGAAACATTTGAGAGGCTAGGATATTTCAGCCTGAGACAAAGTCCTGCTGAGCATATTAAACATGACAGCTTTAAAGCTTGCCAGTGTTTTTGACAATTGTCCTAAATTTGATAAAAAAAATTAGAAAAAAGAAGTTTTCCTAGTAAGAGTTTACTGTAAAAAGCTTTGCAGATTTGACGTTGTATCAAAGATGGCATTACATACAGGTGTTTCTGTAATAGTAGTGAATGACAGTAATGTGTTTTGAATAACAAAACTTGTATTTAAGTTCTCTTTGTAAGGAACTTTTAGTAATTTGAAACATCAAGGATACCTAATTGATTAACACTTGGAAGCACAAAAAATATGACTAGTATTAACTTGAGAACAAAAAAAGAGAGAGGGAAAATAAAAGGAAAATGAGAAGGGAGGAGGAATCTTGCAATTCACTCAGTTGCATCCCTTTTCTGGACTGCTACTCCCATTTAACAAACCTATTTTGTGTAAGTGGACATCAACGTCCCTTGGGACTTCAATTTCATTTATTTTATCAATAAAAAGAGCCTTCTTGTGGGGAAAGGGATAAATCACATTTAAATGAAGTACAAGAGATTACACCACTGGAGGAACTTTTATCTTGACTAATCCAATAGTGTTGGCCAAATATTTCAATGTCAAAAGCATTATACGTATTCTACAAGCTAACTCTGGCAAAGAGAAATCAATAAAAAAGTATTGGATTTGATTAAAATGTTTACTTCCCCCCTCCCTCCCCCATCTTCCCAAGCTCAATGGGCCTTCCCCATACTAATAGAAGCCCTGTTATAATAATTGTCTGCCTTGTTTGTTGTCCTAATGCTACAGGCCTTAGGATTCATTCTTGAATTCTATTCCTTCTGTCTCTACATGATTTTAGTATTCAGTCTGCTCTGATGTCCATGACACATGTCTCTGAACTTAATAACAAATTTTGAACAGATTTTTATAGACATCATTTAAACCAGTTATTCAACTTGAAAATAGTCTATGACTTTAGAACACCACAAGATTTTTACAGAGGCAAAAATACACTTACTGAGACTTATAGCCAAAACCAATCAGCTCATCCTTATGAGTCATTTTGTTAAAAAAGACTTTAATAAAAAAAGTTCCAGAAAATTGACATATTTATCTTGTACCTTAGTGCTCTATTCTTTATGCTTAGAAAACTGGCCCTTCTCGCCTATCATTTAATGTTAAACTCTCAGTGTGTCTTTATGGGGTAGCTTTCAAATTTACTTCTTAAGGACATTTTTTTCTTGATCTTCCTAAATTAGTTTCCCAGATATTTCACAGTGTAGGTTACTAAAAATGGATTGTGAAGTGTGGCAAAGCAGGGCTTCTAATTCTCAACAAGAACAACAAAAAAAATCTATCATCTAACTAATAATCTAGTTACTGTTTAGATTTTCAAAATCTCATTTGTAGATCATGGCTTTATTTGGTTTTAAGTCCATATTGTCTATGTGTAACTGATTTTGTTATGCTAAAATATTTGTTTTATTGTATTACATTCCATTACAGCTATTCTGTCCCAGTTGTGTTGTTTATGGGAAAAAGTTGATGCTCCTTTGTGTATCAGTCAAGCCTTCCATAAATGAGCCCAGATTAACTTCCTGATATTGTCACTTTGCTTCTCTTCAACATAGTTCTCCATCCTAGACAGTCACAGAAATACTACGTACATAATAGCTATTTGTGCTTTGGGGTTTTATTTGGACTTTTGATCCTAGGTCTTCATTCAATTTGGTTGATCTCTATTTCCTCACCTGTCTACTTTTCAATCTCCATAAAGGAGCACTGTTTCACTCTTACACTTCACAATAAAGGACATCAGAATTTTTTACTCTATCATCTCATATTTCAAAAGTTGACAATATTGAACTATCACTTTTTCACTTTACAGAGCTCCATGTAAATCAGTAGAATAGCCCGTGTTTTTATATATAAAATATATTCTAAGAAAAGTATATCTATATCTATATCCTTGTATATATATTCTATTATATACATCTCATTCTACATCTATGTGGAACAAGGAATATATAGTAAGAGTAGAAAAATAATACGCAAGAATAGGAGAATGCATATTTGTAAGCAAAACTCTTAAAAATAAAAATGGGTAGTTCCTAGGGCATTTTACTTTTCTATTACCTCCGAAACAATGCATTTAATTTAATAGAAACAAATTGCTCTTTCCTTACATACACCCACATAAGACAAATAGCATAGAACTGGAAAGTATAAATCTTTGGATCTCAAGTTCAAGTGGGAACCACAAGCAAATCTTAAAGAACTATGAATGTAAAGGAGACCACTCATACCAAAGCTGAAAAAAATCATTAAGAGATGGGTTTGCTGAACTAAAAAATAATTTTAACTGGCAAAAGAGTATATAAATGGATTGTGACTCAGTAAAGCTTATAATCAATACTGTAACTAGAAAAAATATGAAAAAATACTGTAAAAATTTGGGACATATGTAGGACATAGACAGATGACCCAACATGGTTATAATTGGTTTCAGTGACATGGGCAAGAAAATGTATTCAAATATATGAAAAAGTTATTTGAAATGAAGGATTGTCTATATATAGCAGAATGAAAAATTATTCAAAAATATAATATTACCAGGATATATCCTTGTTCATGTCTGACAATAACAGATATGTCTTTAAACGAACAGATTGAAAAAGAAATTACTACCAAAGAGAAAGAATAAAAGACATTCTGTCTTTGGATTTTTCCACAGCAACCATGTATTCCAGAAAATGATAGAGCCAGGGCCATGTTGCGGAGTAGAAACTATAATCCATATGCATTATGTGTACCCAAACCTGGTAAATTGTTTCCAAATATTAGAGAACTCAGAGAATATAGAACCCATGTGCTTGGCCTTGTTAAAGAAACAAATATGAGCTACAGAAGCAGCAGAAACATTAGAACAATATCCACCCAAACAAATGATGAATGAAGACATGGTGACAAATTACTGGCATCATAACTCATGCCATAAAATATTGAATCAGTGCCAACAAAGTTCTGAGAGAAAGGAAATAAGACTGTTACAGCAACAAATAGATCTCAAATGTATCCCAACTTGATGGCAGAGGACTTTGCAGACTTTCTTGAAAAAAATAACATGCCAAGTTACTTTACCCATCTTCCTCAATTAAAGAAAAATAAACACAGTAAATAAAAACTATGGATAAAGCACCGATAAAGATTACTGAAACTATTTAAAATGATACTGATAGAGAGTATGTTGGTATATATGATAAAAACTATTAAACTCCAACTATCAAAAATTGTCAAGGAATAGAAGTTTGACAATTTCAGTTCTAATCTCTTTATATGTCACAGCTGAGATTTGGCAGAAATCAAATTTTTCTTTCAACCTTAACATCCCTTAAATTTTCAGATCATTTTAGGCTAACTCAAGAGTTGCAGATATAATTCTCATACTGTTTTCATTATGACCTATCTTAATTTTAACTCATTCATTAACCATAGTACAGTTAGGAGAGCAATAAATTAGTAATGATACAATGCTCTTAACTACCAGATTTTCATCAGAATTTTCTAGGTTTTCCATTGGTGTTCTTTAACACAGAATACAATCCAGGATGAACTGGTGTATTAAGTGTAAGGTTTCTTATCATTTCCAATCGCTAACACTGGCCTTTTCTCTTTCAAGACTGTCATTTTTAAAGTATGGGATATGTATTATGCAAAATGATCTTCACATTGCCTTTGTTGTAGGTTTTCTGCTGATCAAATGTAGAGATTTCTGAGATGAGATCAGAGGTGGTATGACCTCTGCAAGTCATGTCAAGTGACAAAGCATGGCACTGAGGAGTTTAGCTACTTACATTCTTCATGGATGTTTTCATGGACTGGAGTGAGAGGAAAACATTTTTAAAGCTCCACAGTTCCTATATCTGATTTGTTTTTTTATTTCTTTGGGAGAATTCAGATAATAGGGATGTTTTGCAAATTTATTTAAAATAATGTACAAAAAGAGATTTTAGTTTAGAGTGAAAATATTTAATATAATGATAGTTTCATTCACTTTATTTCTAACATTTCTATATTTCATTATCTGTATTTCTGGCTGCAAACATGTACAGAAAGAATTCTAAAATAAATTGTGGAAAATATCAACTATACATAAAAGTTTTATGATGGAATTTTGGATGTATATTATTAAATTATATTTTATCTTTGATCACCTTTTCTTTGTACCTTCTGTATTTGTTGTTTTTTTAATTTCTTTTCCAATAATATTATAAATCTTCTATTAAAAATATTCTCGCAGTACAGTTCAGTAGTAGAGTACTGAGTACTTGCCTAGCCTGTTCTGGGTTCTATCCTCAGGACAGAAAATAATGGTAATAATAATAATAATAATAATAATAATAATAATAATAATAATAATAATAATAGGAGTGGTAGTAAAATAACAACAAAGTAGCAGACTAAAGTTACCATATTATGAGTTTCTGCCATAACATAATTTTCTTGAGGGAAGGTAAAATATAAATAAAGTTTTACTTATATTGAATCCTTGCTGGCTAGTAAATTGGCTAGAGAAGAGTAAAGGAACTTGTGTCCATCTAATTGAATTATCATACTCTGAGAAACCCTGCACTTTGAAGGACTGACTTCATACAAAGTGATGTTCTTCATTTAAAGGCATATGAGAATAATTTATTTTCTTTTGATGAATTTTAATATTAGACATATATTTTCCAGGCTTAATACCTCTTAATGAGCCAGGCTCTGGTGGCTCACATTTGTAATCCCAGATACTTAAGAGACTGAGACCTGAGAATTGTGGTTTGAAGCCAGTGAGGGCTGAAAAGCCTGTGAGACTTGCCAACAATTAACTGCCCCAAAACCCAGATGTGGAGCTGTGGCTCAAGTGATAAAGCATTAGTCTTGAGCAAAAAAAGCTCAGAGACAGAACCCAGATCAGATTTCAAGCCGCCAGGATTGGCACAAAAACAAAATAAAGAAAAACCTCTTATGTCCATGTCTTTGAGTTCGTTTGGCTTAACATCATCTTATATGGTCATTGTTTTTAATGTACTATGTGATTTTTTTAAATGTTCTTCCCCCTATGGTATATCCTCTGTTGTCACTGTATTTGATTTTGGTGCCCTGATATTGTATATACCTTTATTTGAATTAGGGAAAGGAAGGGGAACCAAAAAATGGTGAGACAAAGGAAAAGGGGGAAACCCATCTAACAGTGGTAAACCAAGACAATGTGTTGGAAATGATCTGTACAACTTGGGGCCGGGGAGGGAAAGTAGTAGAAAGCTGAGGAAAGGGGCAACAAGGTTGACTCATTACCTTATTTATCTAACTATAACCCCTCTGTACATCACCTTGACAATTAAAACATATTAAAAATAAAAATAAAAGATAATAAGCTCTTTATAAAAACATAAAAACAAAACCAAAAAATCAAAATTAAACAAACAAACAAAAATCTCTCAGTGCACTAGATCCACATTTCCTGATGTACAAAAACATGATCATCCTCTTAGAGGAAAATAACCACCTATTAGATTTAAAAAATTCTATAAGTTATTTTCTCTAGAATTTATGGCTTTGATCATCAAGTACTTAAGGTCATCTCCCATCAGACTATTGATGGAAATTGGAGAGGTTTTTACTGGGAAGTGATTATTGATAAGTACAAATGGAACATTACTAAGTAAATATTATTTGTCTGTGGAAAATGTTTATGAGAATAAATGTATTCTTCATGAAGACCATGGAACCAAAAACCCCACAGATTTGTCATTGCATTAAACTTCCAGACATGATTATATCAGCGTATTCTAAATAATATGTTAAAATAATTGGAAATTAATTGGTTTAATATAATGCATAATAATTTGTATAATAAAACATAATTGGTCTAATTTTATGATCACTAAATAATATCCTAATGGTAATTTACTTCACGTTCAAGCTCTTTGGAAGGAAAAGAAAATATGGATGTTTCTGTTGTTTTGCTTGTACCCATGCTTCTTTTTGAATTATTCATATTTGTATCTTGTAACTTTGCTTTAACTGAGTTTATCTTCTATGTCTGATCTCTCACTGGCATACCATAGCATCTTTCCTATCCAGTCTCCAACCTCAGGGATGCTGTCATGTGGGGCAAATGCCATGACATCCGTGGTGAACATTATACCTTTTCAATCAAATATATTTTGATAGAAGTTTTCTGGATTGTTGATACCACAGCTAGAAACAAGATTCTTCTAGTCTTGTCATCTGGTGTGTTTCTCTGAAATATGAGTGATACCTGCAGATTCTGCATTCATTTAAATGTATGAAATGACATGTTCTTCAGCAGATGATCATGAGCCATTTCATGTCCCAACAAACTTTCCTTAGCCACGTCCACTAAGAGAATTCAAGTTGATCCCTGAGTTCTTCATTTTTCCATGGAAATTATTTTAAAAATGCTGTTTTGTCTTATCAAATCTCCTTTTGAGAAGTTATTTTAACCATATTTTCCATGCATTTATAAAGCTTCAGTGCAGTTGTTTAAAGTTTAGGACTGTCATTATAAGCTAGTTAGGAATTCTTAGGAAATCTATTTGTGAGTATATTATGACCAAATAGACCACTCAGGTATTTATTTAGAATTATCCTCAACACAGTCATGTATATGGAATTTTGAGAAGTTATATAAGTGATTGTCACAGTTAAAAACTAAGTTTGATTGTAAAGTAGTTCTGAAAATGGCAGTCAACTTAGATTTTACATTTATTGACAAATCAAGAAAACAGTTATTAAATCTTTTGACAAATATTATGGCATATTTTCTTATATATAATGTATGATATATATATATACATATATATAATATGCCATAAACAATATATGATCAGTTACATAAATAATACTGCATAATATATGATAATGTATTATATACTATAATATATGTGATAACGTTATTCTCAGTTATTAGAACATATATTTACAAATACACATATATAGATATGCATTTATTTATACATACATAATGTATATAAATATGAATTATTAATGGGAGTTTTTGCTAAATTGTATAAAAGCAAACTGTGGTTTGAATTCTATTTTGAGGAAATAATATTTCTCAGATAGACATGTTAAGGGCTTCAAATGTTTTATGTGTTATGTAATTTTGAAAATGAAAACTTATATTTAATGAAGGTCATCCTGTATCCTTATTTCATCATTTTGTTATTTCCCTTTCCCTCCCCAAATTAGAAAGACGTATATACACGATACAGGGCCCCAGAATCAAATACAGTGACAGCCATCCTTGCTTTGTGGAAACAAGAAGAAATTCTTGAGCATCTTATTGTTTTATTCTCTTTAGATAAGAAATTCCACTCTAATGCTTTCTGATTTTTTTATAGAAAAATAATAGTCTGTAAATAAATCTAGACACCGTATATACATATGAAAGTCAGTCATGGGAAAAGTAGCAATTGCTATTAAAACTGTCTCAAGTTTAACAGTGATGCAATGGGAAACAAATATGTTTCCAAGGCAAATAGTTTGTAAAATACTGTTTATACTTTGTTATAAAAGGTATCCTACTTGGTTCCTTCTATATTAATAGCATATTGTTTTTATATATGCAGTGATATAAGCTGAGATTAAGGACCAGCTATTCTCTGTCTCTAGACTGCAAAATATAATCAGATTTGGATCAAACGTTTCATCCTTTCCTCCAACAAGAAGGTGATAGTACTATAGAAGTGAAAGTGTAGAACAAAATCAAATATACTTCATGATATTGTAATATTACAAATAAGACTGGCATAAGATGATATACTGTATTTCTATTGGATATTTGTTCTTTGCTGATTTTAAAGTTCCATAGAATGTTTATAAAGAGTTGTGAGTGGTTCTCAAGGAGGCCCCATCTTCCCTGTTGTTGTATTACAGATTCCATATGCTATAGTTCCAATTTTTGAGCCACTTTGCAGTCTGTTTGAAATACCAATAAATTACACCATGGGAAAATAAAAAAAGAAACCATTTGCACATGGAAAACGAATCGAAATGACCTATATAAATAAAGAAATCATTTTAACTTTATATTACAAGATTCTCTTTGGGTACTATTGAGTTTAAATTCAGGGTTTTGTGCTTACTAGACAAGTATTCAAGAGTGTAGGCCAGGGGCTGGGAAGGTGGCTCAGTGGTCAAGAGTGCTTGCCTCACATGCATGAGGCCCTGGGTTTGATTCCTCAGCACCACATAAGCAGAAAAAGCTGGATGTGCTGCTGTGACTCAAGTGGTAGAGCGCTAGCCTTGAATTAGAGCTGAGGGACAACGCCCAGGCCACGTTCAGGCCTACACTGACAAAAAAAAATGTAGCCACATTTATAGCCCTTAAATTTTTGCATAACAAATCACCTGCTCAGTATAGGAAAGATTTTTCCCTAAAAGATGCCTAAATTAACGTAAATATTTTCAACACTTTACATTAAAGTGAGACAATCTCAGAGGAAATATTTCCATACATAATTACTAATAAACTACTAAGTATGTCTCAGGCTTTTGGTCATATATTTCCTTGAACAGGGAAATAGATATTTTATCCACATAGGTATATTTAAGATAAGAGAAGCAGTAGAGATTACAGCAAAATATTCTCCCATGAAAGAGCTCCTTTCTCTTTTTCTCTCTCCCTCCCCCTCTTCTTGCTCCCTCCCACTAGCATTCCACTGTGTACTTATGTAAGGTACTCTATTAAATATAGCAGGTAAGAAACAGTGACAAAATTGCCCCTGGGACATCATAATATTTTAACGATTTATGTTCCACTGTCCAGATATAATACTGTGTTATATGGAGTGTTTAATATGTTCTAAATTTTCTATGCTAGTACTTGGAAAAAGAAATTGTCAAGGAATACGGAATAATTTTGTAGTGTGAAGGGTTCTACTACATATAAATGAATGAAGCGTTGATGTTAATAAGTACTTTTTTATAGTTATCTTCTTGAAAGTTCATTTTAATAAACCAATAACTGACCATAAATTGACCTTCTTTAAACCAATTAAACTATTTCAGGCCTTATAAACGTTGTCTGCTTTTTGTGAACATGATACCTTTCAGGAAAGTTCTAAGATAATGATTTAGTGGCATTGCTAAATATCCATAGGGTGATGAGAGAAAACTCTGAACATAGAAACATAACGTATAAATAGAAATACTATCATGTCAACTCAGAAAGGTCAGATTAGCAAGTGACATTTTCCTTTCAGCAATCTTATTATATTTCTGAGAGCTTTTAAGTATTTATCTGTAACACGAAAATATTGTTTATGGCTTAAGGACTGAATAAATGTGTATAAACCACAGAAAATAGATCTGTTACTAGCAAATAATCTATTAGAAATCAGAGAAGTTTCAATGGTAGGTAATGGAATCAAAATTATATCAGTTATTATTTCTTATATCTTCATTAAAAAGGCAGTGATTTTATCATTAATAGCAATTTGAAATGACTTGTACCTATTATTTTGATAATAGCAGGAATGTTTTATTTCTTTGTATATGTTGGTAATTATTATCTTAATAATTCAGGGGTTCAGAACACAAATTATGACACTTTGTCATTATGACACTTTGAACTGAAGGAGATTGGAAAATCCTCAAAAGCAAGTTCTTTTCTCCCTTTACAGATGAGAATATAGAAAACTAACTATGTTTATGAGCATCAAAGCATTCCTATCATAAAAATGTCATTAGAATATGAGTTCGACTCTGCTAATGTTCTAGTTTATCTAATTTGCAGATCACTTAAGAGCTATTAAGTACTAGCTTTAATTTAGTTAAGGAATTTTATTTACTTATAAGACATATGGTGAAGAATTTACAGTCAGATAATAGGTGGAATTTCCATGCAAATGGTCATCTAATCCATGCATGGTCTTGCTGCTGAGGTATGTCTGACCTACTAAGTCTTGGTAAGTTCAGATAACTACAGAAATGATGATTGTGGGAAGCTTGTTGAGCTCCTCTCTACTGCTACTGACTTACTGGAGGAAGAGGTTTTTTCTTAGAGAAAAATCAACAGAATGTTGTAGTGCTTGTGAAATTTTTGGCAGATAAGTTGAAGATTTGCATACATATATGTATATGTATAGGAACGAATCATCTCAACGAAAGGAAGATTGTGAACAGAGATGCTAGTGAGCTAAATATTCTAATACTAGATTTTCCAATAGGGATTATGTATATTTTATTATTATAAAACAAACACTTTGTAGAAGTTATTAGGGATGTGTGATAAGATAGATTTAAACAAGATTCCTAAGTTGAGATGCTAGAATTATGAGACATGGGAATGGATTTTCAGCAAGCTAGTTTACAAAGTATCCAAATTGTCATTATGATACCATCAATTATGGAAACAAATCAAATTTTATTAAAACATGGTTGCTCTTTGGCTTTATCATTTGTAGTTCACAAAGACATAGGAGTCCCATACTGAATGATTTTCAAAAACACAATGGAATTTTCTCTCATGCAACCTTACAGATGGCACAGATAATAATAATAATAATATGGAAAGTATTCTCTCTAATTTCATTAAGAACTTTGGCAAGCTTGTGACAAACAGTGCTTTTTCTGTCTTAATGTGGCTTCTTGCAGTAACTGAAACCAGAGGCTAAGAAAATGTCCCAGTCCACATTCAGTTTCGGTTACTTGTGATGGAAAATATATCTCAACTTTGTTGACCTATATAATATATTGTCAAAATCAATCCTGCTAAGAATTGAAGTCAGTATCATCACTTTCACATATTTTGGTTATCACTTACTCAGGAAAGTCAGAAAAGAGCACATTGAAAAATTCTGCAATTCAGGATTTTTTTTACTAACTCAGCTCAGAGGTCAAAGAAGATATAGAAGAAAAACACTCATGGGAAGACTTTTTCATTGGAGAAGGGCACATTTGACTCTTTCCAGCTTAGATTTGGAAAACTTCTTTAGTGGAAAGACAAATGTGAGATTGGGACCCCATCTTGAGGCTCTGAATATTTACCCAAATATGGGAATGACAGTGATTAAGTAAAGCACTGATATCACCATAATTTGGTTCAATAATTAAGTGCAAGTTGAGATTAGAAATTGTCTTAGTTTTCAACCACAGTTTCTGGTCTATGTTCTATGCAACAGCCTAGTCTTCATCATGGCCCCAGAGTTATCATACTAAAATTTATATCTCATTTCCTTACCAGAAATTCCTATACCCTCTAACCTTTACTCCTGGCCTACAGATACAAATTCCACAGGACTGCATGAAAAACCTTGTGTTACTGACTGTTGCTTGACTGTTTGATCTAATATTCCATTACTTTTTTTTACTTAAATACTTTAAAATCTATGAATATGCCAAATTTTATTTCATGCTGAGCTCTTATTCTTTTTACTCTGTGTTTGCATTGTGAACACTTGCTCATGTGCACAGGATTTGTTAAAATGTGTTCACCTTATAAAGCCTTCGTGACTACCCTTGACCCATTTTTCATATCCTGTCTTTTCATTTATAAAATACTCAGGAAAATAATAATGGTTATATGTTTACATAACAACCATGAAGTCCTTGAGAGAAGTGTATATTTCTTCCACCTAGAACATAGTACAATTTGTGAATTTTAAGTTATATCTAACATTATTAATTTTACTTAAGAATTTGTGACATTTGAATGAATTATGTTTTTTTTTGAGAAGTACTTCAATTGAAAAATAAGTTAGGTAAAAAAGGTTAAGATAGCTGAGTTCTACTGACTCACACATGTAATCATAGGTATTCAGGAGGCTGAGATCTGAAATCATGGTTCAAAGCCAACCTGGGCAGGAAAAACTGTAAGACTATTCTTTCCAGTTAACCACCAGAAAACTAGAAGTGGCAAAATGACTCAAAGTGGCAGAGTGCTAGCCTTGAGCAAAAGAACTTAGGTGCAGTGCCAAGGCCTGGAGTTCAAGCCCCATCACCCACCAAAGGGGAAAAAAAAGATGAAGACAAAAGTCAACACACACAATGCTTCTAATCTGTCCTAAATCTTCAAATGGGATTGCATGAAATTGCAGAGCTTCTGCATGAAAAAGGACATAGCTAGCAAGATCAATAGAAAGCCCACGGATTGGGAGAACATTTTTACTATACAACGGACATACAACTGACAAGGGTCTCATATCTAAAATATACCTGGAACTAAAAAAATTAAATCCCCCAACAACAAATCTTCAAAGAAACAACTGCCCAATAAATAAGTGGGCTAAAGACTTAAAGAGAAACTTCGCTGGAGAGGAAAGAAGGATGGCCAATAGACACATGAAGAAATGCTCAACCTCCCTAGTCATAAAAGAAATGCAAATCAAAACAACATTGAGATACCACCTCACCCTAGTTAGAATGGCTAGAATCAAGAACTCTAATAACAACAGATGCTGAAGGGGATATGGACAGAAGGGAATCTTACGGCATTGTTGGTGGAAGTGTAAACTTGTTCAACCACTTTGGAAAGTAGTATGGAGGTTCCTCAAAAGACTCCACATAGAGCTCCCCTATGACCCGGCAATCCCACTTTTGGGCATTTACCCAAATATTCACAAACAAGACCATACTAAAGCTACCAGCACGACTATGTTTATTACAGCATTATTTACCATAGCTAAGGTATGGAACCAACCCAGACGTCCCTCAGTAGATGAATGGATCAAGAAAATGTGGTATATATACACAATGGAATTCTATGCCTCCATCAGAAAGAATGACATTGCCCCATTTGTTAGGAAATGGAAAGACTTGAAGTAAGCCAGGACCAAAGAAACATAGGTCCCATGCTTTCCTTTCTTTGCAATATCTAGTATATGTCTGAGTCAAGCAAAAAGAGGTCAGATAAGTTGATGTTAGGGAAATGAACCCTAAGATATGTATTCAAATGTTTTTTTCATTTCATGCGATTTTTTCTAACACATTTATAAGATGATTTCTTTGTTGCTTTGTCTGTCCCCCACCCCACGGTATAACCCCTACTTTCACTGTATTTGATGTCGGTATAATTTGTGGAGGGGAAGGGAAAAAACAAATTGTTTAAGTAGGGATTCAGGTGGACCCATTGCAACAATGAAATGTACAAGTCGTTATGTCAAAACGAACTTTACAACTTTGATGGGGGGAGGAGGAGGGTTGGGTTGGGTGTGGGGGGGGGAAGGATGGGATGCTAAGGGGAAACAAAGGAGGAGGCAACAATGCTTGATAAGAAATGTATTCAAGCCGGGCGCTGGTGCCTCACGCCGTAATCCTAGCTACTCAGGAGGCTGAGATCTGAGGATCGCGGTTCAAAGCCAGCCTGGGCAGGGGAGACCGTGAGACTCCTATCTCCAATAAACCACCAGAAAACCGAAAGTGGTGCTGTAGCTCAAGTGGTAGAGCGCTCTCCTTGAGCTGAAGAGCTGAGGGACAGCACCCAGGCCCAGAGTTCAAGCCCCACAACCGACAAAACAACAACAACAACAAAAAAGAAATGTATTCATTATCTTGCCTATGTGATTTTAAACCCTCTGTACAATATTTTCACTATACAAAAACTGAAAAAAAATCTGTCCTAAATCTTGTCTATTAAATGAAGACTTTATATTCACTAATTAATGAAACCAAAATATTTATTCTCTAAAATTTCTACCTGCTGGAACAAAGGAAATCTTCTTAGTTACATAATTTTCATGTCAATAAGATAATGTAATATTATAACATGTAATATATGAGAATGTAATATTATGAATATTACACTCATTATAATAAGGTAATGTAATAATATGTTATAAATAATATAATATTATATGCTAACCATATCAAGAAAATCAACAGGTGCTTCTAGAAAGGCTGGTAGAGTTTCACCATTGGGTCCACATTAAAGCTATATGATACCTAAAATGTAATATATAGTGTTAAAGAATTGCCTCAATAATAACATTTAGACAATATATAGAGATTTTTATTTTTTTAATTTAATTTAATTGTCAAGGTGTACAGAGGGTTTATAGTTACAAGACAAGAAATGTACTCAATACATATAGATTTGTACCTTGTAATTTCCCTTGTAACAGAGTAGAGTTACAATACCATAGGTAATCTAGCAATAGCAATTACGTGATCTTCTGTGAATATACAACATTTCAGCTATTAGAATTTAAACCATGAGGTACAAATTAAACATTTAAAGGAATATGAATACTTTATATTCTGCATATCTTTTGCATCTCTGATAAATGGCAAATTTTCAAAAGGAATTGAATCAATATGGATTTAAAAGTACATGTATATACATTTTTCTAATTTGAGGAGGGAAAGGGAAATAACAAAATGCTTAAATAAGAATATAGGATGACTCATTGTAATAATGAGATGTGCAAGACACTATGTTGAAAACAAACTTTTCAACTTCGAGGGTGGGAAGAGGGAGGAGTTGGGGAGGTGGGATGGAAGGGATGGTAGGGGAAAAACAAAGGAGGAGGTAACAATGCTACATAAAAAATGTACTCATTACCTTATTCATGTAACTGTAACCCCTCTGGACAGTATCTTTACAATAAAAGTATATACAAAAATACATGTTAGCATAATAGGACATATCAGGTTGAAGGATACCTAAGAAACAGAGAAGTGGAGTCATAAAATTTGCCATTGTTATATAACCCAAATCTAAGGTGGAGTAGCGAAATCCCATGCACATGGAAAAAAGTACATTCTTAATTAGTGGCTTCCCTGCCTTATAAACCATGTGAGCACAGCCTAGGAAACAGACAAGGAGCTTGGAAGTAGAGAGCTTTATGTCGGGCTGTGCCTGTGAAAAAGAAGCTGGTCCTGCACTGAGTGAAAATGAGGGATTTAGGGCTGGGAAGGTGGCTCAGTGGTAGAGCGCTTGCCTTGCATGCATGAGGCCCTGGGTTCGATTCCTCAGCACCACATAAGCAGAAAAAAAGAAAATGAGGGATTTACCAGAGTTTTGTAAGAAGGAAGGGTAAGATCTGGGTATTTACTATCTAGGCCTGAGGAAATGGTGATTTTAACTCTGCAAGATGGTGGGACTAAAGATTTCATTTAAAAATATTCATCTTTAATAACTGAGTTTAGAGCAGGGATGGAATCTGACTTAAAGGCATTCATTATCTTTGTATATGCCAAAGAATTAAGAACTAGGTTAAAACCCAATCTTAGAGAAATGGAAGAGCATGAGAACGATGAAAATCAAGGGGAAGCAGTAGAATTAATAGTAAGTTAATAGGGATAACTATTACTAAAAATAAAACAAAGATGTTTTCAGAAAGGGCAAAGTGTCAGAGGTGAGATCACAACTTAACCTTCCCTAATGTGTCCCTACAGCCCTGAGTAAAGGGAGGGAACTTGCAATTAGTTGAAAGGGATCCTGCTCTTGGTTGGGAAAGCACATCCCAGAAAGGAGAATATGAGCAATAGGAGTACATGCTAATTGTGTGGTGTATGAATCCGTTAGCTTTTTATTTTATCATTAAAGTCTTAACTTTTACTTTGAAAGATGAGACACTGCTGGAGAGAGTTCTGAGGAGAGGAATAGCATAAATATAGTGTGTGTGTGTGTGTGTGTGTGTGTGTGTGTGTGTGTGTGTGTGTGTGTGTGTGTGTGTGTGTGTGTGTGTGTGTGTGTGTGTGTTGGGGCTTGAATTCAGGGCATAGGCACGGTCCCTTAACTTTTCACTCAAAGCTAATGTTCTACCATAATATTCTACCATTTTTGAGCCAGAGCTCTACTTTTGTATTTATGCTGGTGAATTGGAAATAAGAGTCTCATAGACATTTCTGTCAAGGATGGATGGCTTCCAGCCATGATTTTCAGATCTCAGCTTCCTGAGTAGCCAGGATTACAGACATGAGCCACCAGTGACCTGCATACACTTCATTCTCTAAGTGTTTTTTCGAAAGCCTTGAAGAATGCTAAGGATATTATCAAGAAAGGCAATTTGGGAGCTACTGGTTATAACGGTTTTGGAGTTTGGCCTACTAATGGGACTATATTAAATGCTGCTAAAACAACCTTACTGATTGATTTACCTCATTAGTTTGTTTTTCTCTTCAGCAGAATATAGCCACAAGAGCTTTGTTCTTCGTGTAATACTATTTCACTAGCATCAGGGCTCCATTCTGCATGTATCATAGTAGGTCCTACTTGAGTTTTGTGGAATGAATAATAAAGCTCATTTAAGAATTTTTTGAAATAAAGGTATCATATAATCAGTTAAACACTGGTTTTATTCTTTGGTGAAGTTTCATATATAGAATTAGTTATTTTCAAAGTAGTTGCATGGTTTCCCTCATTTGTAATAACTAGACTATGTCTATGTCTTAGCAGGGAATCAAAATAACTCAATAATTAAGTACATAAAACCATATAAAATGAATGTATCAAAATGAACTCCAAGAATTGGAAACAAGAGGTTCTTATTATGTCTTGTATGCAGTTATTTCTATTTTTTCTGTTTTAGTTTTCTGTACCCTTTGTCTTTTTTGGGTCCGGTCATGGGGCCTGAACTCTGGGCCTGGGTGCTGTCCCTCAGCTCTTCAGCTCAAGGCTAGCGCTCTACCACTTGAGCCACAGTGCCACTTCCGGCTTTTTTTTTTCTGCTTATGTGGTGCTAAGGAATCGAACCCAGGGCCTCATGCATGCAAGGCAAGTGCTCTACCACTGAGCCACCTTCCCAGCCCCTGTACCCTTTGTCTCATATATAAGTTTATCCGATCTGTGGAATGGAAAGAGAATCACAGAAACAGCAGGATAAAGGGTGAAGTAATGTAACAATGATACTCACTAGACACTATGTTGGAAATGAAGTATAAAACTTTGGGGAGATGGGAGTAAGGTGGGGTAAACAGGAGAAAATTAGGAAAGGGGTAACAGTATTTAAAAAGAAATGTACTCATTACCTTACTTATGTAACTATAATTGCCAGGTTCATAACCTTTACAATAAAGATAAAAAAGAACTTCAATATATTTGTAAAAGCAAGAAAGCCTCAAGTGTAGTAGTCTTGATGTATCTAAAAATACCTTAATTATGGCCTGAAAATAATATTTTAGACAAAATGTGAGATAAGTATAGAAACTTAACAAGAAAAGTTAAAAAAACAGATTTTAACCAGACATGTATGTCAAAATGTTCTGAATAGCCAAGGTTATGTTTTTCAAGACTAATCAATTTTAATGTCATATTCATATGTCTATTTGATATGTGTATGTTAATAGTAACATAGCAAATATTCAGAAGCATATATAATGCAATAAAATCTCAATGAGCAATGAATCCCAATTAAGGTTGACTTAATTCCTAGGACATTTTAAATTTCTAGGACATATTCTATTTTATTTCCAGGTTAATTAATTAATTCCATTATTCTTGATCTTTGCATAAATTATAGTCAGGTCACTATCATCTTAAGTTATTTTGTATCTACAACCTAAACATACATATCAATACAAACGATAAAACAGAATGAAAACAACTGTATTAGTAGTTTTATAATACTACATTTTCATGAACTTTTATACCAACATGTAATGAAACATGAACTTTTTTCTTCTTTTGCAATTCTAGGGATTGAATACAGGCCTTAATGCATGCCAAACAACTGTATCACCACTAAACTAAATACCTCAATCTTACAAAAACTACCTACATACAATCTTAAATTTGTGATTCATATAACTTTAATTCACAGATTATATTTCCAACTGAAATCTCTCTTTCCTAACTGAATATATCATTCATGCCACCAAATCAACAGTTTGCCCTACACTGAACAACATATATATGGTCCTTTCACTAATTGCCTATAAATGGGAAATTTCTGTTCTCTACTCTACATGAACTTTAAGGTTTAATACACAGCATAGAGATAGAAATAGAAATAAGATCTCATACTTGGACACAAATCAAGAGAAAATGTAAACTACCTCTGCATCTCTGTATAACTGTGAATGAAAGAAGCATACAAGTTATAGGATACTATGTGAGCTGTGTTGTGGACAGTAGGTGACTCATGAAGGGTTGATGCTACCCAACTTCAATTAAAACAGAAATAAAGTCAGGAATAAAACACCATGTACACCAAAATTTGAAGACAGAATCAGACATGCTTGGCAACCCCCTGCATTTCTTTGTGTGAATGATGAAATCCTGAGATAAAAGTAGAATTGAACATACGCAAACCATGGATTCAGGTGACTTTGGAGGGCGTGGAATACATTCATTCTACAAAAAGCACTCATTTCAGAGCCAGGTCAGAGAAAGCCTGGGTCTGGAGGTACTGTCTCCAGAATGAAATATGAGCTCCACATTCCATTCTCCTTTTTATTTTCTTATTCTGTGTTTGAGGACTTAAAAGAAGTTTCTAGCTTTAGCAACGAAAAGCAAAACCTCAATGCAAAGTTTACACAAAGGTTCTGAGGATCGGTGGTCATCATGAAAGCATTAGAACAATGAAGGGAAAAATAAAGTATTTCAAAAGTGATATTTACTTACTGTAAAATATGAGTTTGTGTGACAAAGTTAATATAATTTATCCATTGCACTTGGTGTTGGAGAAGGGTAAAGAACACTTTTTCACCTGGCAGTATTCTCTCTAGGACGACAGGATGGGATTGAGAGACGTGAGGGAAATAGCCTACTAGCAGTGAAATTAGAGAGCAGAAATAATTACCAAGAAAAATATAATACAAAGTTTTATGAAGATTTGAAAGCCACTTTTGGAGAGCTGGAACCATTTGAATATGCACTTAACACACAGCATGTATAACTAGTATGCAGCATACTCTTCTGGATGTCATAGGCTGATGAAATAACTAATAATTTTTGCAACCCATAATGTTTTTCCTGACAAATTACCACAGTTTTAATGAAAATAATAGTATTGAAATACTTTGTGATTAGCAATGTTACTTTGCCTTCCTGATTTCTCTTTGCTGCCAGAGTTTATTAAGATATTTCAGACATCAATTAATTAAATGTGCACTTCAATATTCTTCTTAATTTTATTCTAGAAAAGAAATGAGATCAAATACTTTGGTAGATAGATGCTGTGAATAGTGACATATATCCAGATTAAGTGAGGAAAGCCAACAAATCTAACATTATAAGCTTTAAGCTCTTTTAGTGGTATTATTTTGCCTTTTCCTGGTTCAGGTCTATATTCAATTTTATCATAAAATATATGCAATGTAAATAAACATGTGATACATATGTAATATACAAATCATAAAAAATACCAGAGAAATCCAGACCGTAGCTACCACAAAATTATTATGGTAAATTAGATTAGTATTCAAGTACTTTTTTCTAATATTTCCCATTT
The DNA here is from genome assembly GCF_024711535.1 of Dipodomys merriami. Taxonomy (NCBI): domain Eukaryota; kingdom Metazoa; phylum Chordata; class Mammalia; order Rodentia; family Heteromyidae; genus Dipodomys; species Dipodomys merriami. The sequence continues at coordinate 21,101,382 of NW_027202270.1, read as the reverse complement.
ACTAATAATATATTTTTCCACTTAGATGTTTTTGCTATCTCATTTAACATATCTTAACCAATAGGATGTCTGCCAATATCAACTAGGCAGATGGAATGTGTGCCCATGGTGACCACCACACAGCCTCAGAAAGCACTTGAGTAAGACTGGAATTTCCCAGCAGAACTCCCCTAGGAAGCGAAGCTTCCCTCCCCTCCCCAGCCACACCACGCTGAAGCTGCTGCCCAGCTGATGTCCAAACCATGTGCAAAAGGAAACAAGTGTGTTCCGTGTTAAAACTTGAAAGTTGAAACAGTTTGTAATACAAGCTAATCAGTAGATATAATTTGTCCATTTTTATTTTCTCAACCCTCTCCTCTACATAGAAGCTCAAAGTAATGAGTAAGCCTGAGCATGTTGAATATTATCATCTTGTTTTTGTAAAATTATTGTTTAAAATTAACTTTAATTGTACAAAGAAGTTGCTAGTTAACAAATTAATGACTACAATGGGTCTTGATTAATGTCACGCCTTTCAGCATCCGCCAACTTGTGTACTGTACATCACCTTTACAGTAACAATAGAATATAAAAATAAAGACAAAATAAAAAATTACAACTCAATCACTCAAAAAAAAACCCAGCCAAGCCTTCATGATTTCTTTTCAGAGCACTGAGAGTGGTAAGCTAGTACAGGGTTTTGTTTTATGTTGTTATTCTTTTGGTGATTATTGTACATGAACAGTCTACAGAGTTTGCTTTTCATGAAAAACAGAATTCATTAGAATGGAGCAAAGAAATGTGCTCACCTTTTACAAGCTAGTATTCAAATGTTTGGCTGTGTTGTACTTCAGCATGTAATTTTTTAGGTTTTTCTGTATATGTACATACATTAAATTTGCTACACATTTTTAATTAAAATGGAAATTCTCAGTTAAAAATAAACTTAGGTAGTGTTAAGATTAGAAAAACTCTCATGCATGTGTTCGCATATGTTTATATTTGAATATATCTTACATTGAAATATTAAAATATTTTAGAAACTATGCTACAATCAAGATTTATTTTTCCATCAATGTAATATCTTTATAAACTATTTATTTGTCAGTCCTGGGGCTTAAACTCAAGGTCGTGGTGCTATCCCTGAGCCTTTTCGCTCAAGTCAAGTGCTCTACCACTTTGAGCCACAGTTCCATTTCTAGTTTTTAGGTGGTTAACTGGAATTAAGAGTCTCAAGAACCTTCCTGCTTGGTCTGGCTTCGAACTGTGATCCTTAGATCTCAGTTTCTTGAGTAGCTAGGATTACAGGATGAGTCACCAATGCCTGGTCTTATGTGGCTATATTTAATTGATTTCCATTGCTCTTTACTATGCCTTGTGTGACGTCTTCGTATTTATTCTTGCTACTGTTATACTTTTTGAGTGTTTTCTAATTTTTGCAGCTATATGCAATACTTCAACTACGTTATGTTTACCTGCAGATTAAATGTAACAGAGAACATTCAGAAGTTTCTCTGTGGCCTCACTTACACTTGAGACCTGAGAGTCTGTATTCATCTATAGTGTGTGTGTGTGTGTGTGTGTGTGTGTGTGTGTGTGTGTGTGTGTGTGTGTGTGTGTGTGTGTGTGTGTGTGTGTGTGTGTGTGTGTGTGGTCCCAAGGAAGAATCGACATGTGATATCACAATTTGAATCTGGAGACAAATTAGAAGGTAGAATCCTTTCTTTCTTGGAGAAACTTCTTTTTCTCTTGAGGCCTTCCACTGCTTGGATGAAGCTTATAGGCATGATAGGCAATATAGATCTATTTTATTCAAATTTTATTCAAACTTAAATGTTAATGCAGAATAGTTTCCCAGAAACATTATTCTGTGCTGGGATGGAGCTAGGTGGCAAAGCACTTGTGTAAGAAGTGTGACAGCTGAGTTTGATCCGCAGTACCAAAAAGAAAAAAGACAAAAAAAAGACTACAGTTAGAAAGACAAAAACCCAAACAGAAACTTTATACTGATAATTGACCAAATATACAAGGTTCTGGTTAAGTTACCTCTTGTGAATCCCTTTATCAAGTTATCCCTTTATCAAAAATATACAGTTTAGAGGTTATATTTAATTATTCTTACTATATCATAAGTTAAAAACAAAAAATAAATATTTGTTTATTAACTAATTAAAAATAACTAAAAAACTGTTAGTGTACAATTTATATGAAAAAATCTACTTGGTAGTAAAATAAAAATTCAATGAAAAGAATATTATTTATAGTTATTGAAATCTCTTTCCTATCTGCCTTGTTAGATGGGGCAGAAATTTTTTTCATCCTTAGTATAAATTTATTTATTAAATTTTGCAAAGAAACATTTTGGGTTTTGCTGATCTCTCATTGTACCATTTAACTTTTTTCTTATTTGTAGTCATGTTTTTGAAATGCAAATCACATCAAAAGATCTTTAGAAATTCATATCATATTTATTTTGGACTTAGGTGAGTTTATTATACTCCTGAGTTATAATCTTAATATACTAAAATTTATGCCAATAGAGTTTATCTTTGTTATGAACTAAGCATCAGTTTATTATACTCATAAAGAAATAGTTCATTCCAGATGTAGTTTTTCTAATGCTGACTTTTGTTTCTCTTGCAGACACATGGTTTAGAATTGTTCAAAATGTCCAACCATATGCAGAAATACATCAATAGTAATTTTTGTGATCATGAGTAGATGTTAAAATATACATTTATATATTAAATATCGCTTAACATTTTTATGATTAATTAGTTGTACAAATAGATTCTAATTCCATAAGTCAAGTTATGGATACAATGCATGTTTAGCAATGTCACCCCTTCCATTATTCTCCCCGAAGTATTGTTAATATAGACTAAGATTTTCATCATTAATACTCTTCCAACTCATCAGAAACATAGATCTGAGAAAAAGATACAACTAATCTTTTTTGTTTTAATTTGCTTGGATTTTTTAAATTTATTTTTATTCTTTTAATTGTGAAAATACTGTACAGAGGGGTTACAATTACATGAGCAAGGTAATGAGTACATTTCTGATCAAGCATTGTTGCCTCCTCCTTTCTTCCCTTCCCATCCCTTCTCATCTCTCCTCACCTGCCCCATCCACGTTTACCCCCCTCCCCTACCAAAGTTGTAAAGTTCATTTTTTGACATAACGTCTTGTACATCTCATTGTTGCAATGGGTCCACCTGTATCCCTATTTAAACAATTTTTTTTTTCCTTTCCCCTCCACGAATTATACCAACATCAAATACAGTGAAAACAGGGGTTATACCATGGGGGAGGGACATACAAAGCAACAAAGAAATCATCTTATGAATATGTTAGAAACAATAGCAAGAAAGAAAAAAACATTTGAGTCCTTATCTTGGGGTTCATTTTTTCTAACATCAACTTATCTGACCATTTCTGCTTGTCTCAGACATATACTAGTTATTGCAAAGAAGGGCAACCATGGGACCTATGTTTCTTTGGGCCTAGCTTACTTCACTTAATGTAATTTTTTCCAAGTCTTTCCATTTCCTAACAAATGGAGCAATATCATTCTTACTGATGGAGGCATATAATTCCATTGTATATATATACCACATTTTCTTGATCCATTCATCTACTGAGGGGCATCTGGGTTGGTTCCATATCTTAGCTATGGTAAATAATGCTGCAATAAACATAGTTGTGCTGGTAGTTTTAGTATGGTCTTGTTTGTGAACAATTGGGTAAATGCCCAAAAATGGGATTGCTGGGTCATAGGGGAGCTCTATGTGGAGTCTTTTGAGGAACCTCCCTACTGCTTTCCAAAGTGGTTGAACAAGTTTACACTTCCACCAACAATGCAGTACGGTTCCCTTCTGTCCACTTCCCCTCCAGCATCTGTTGTTATTAGAGTTCTTGATTATAGTCATTCTAACTGGGGTAAAGTAGTACCTCAATGTTGTTTTGATTTGCATTTCTTTTATGGCTAGGGAGGTTGAGCATTTCTTCATGTGTCTATTGGCCATCCTTTCCTCTTCAGAGAAGTTTCTCTTTAAGTCTTTAGTCTACTTATTTATTGGGCAGTTGTTTCTTTGAGGATTTGTTGTTGGGGGACTTAATTTTTTGAGTTCCAGGTATATTTTAAATATGAGACCCTTGTCCGTTGTATGGCTACTGAAGATCTTCTCCCAATCCGTGGGCTTTCTTTTGATCTTGCTAGCTTTGTTCTTTGCTCTGCAATTCCATGCAATCCCATTTGTCCAACCTCAATTTGATTTGTTGTGGTTCTGGGTCTGTATTAAGAAAATTTTGGCCAAGGAGACCTAGAGTTTTTCCTAGAACCACATGGCTATCAATAGATGCAGAAAAGCATTTGACAAAATCCAACACCATTTATGATGAAGGTTCTTGATAAATTAGGAATCCAAGGAACATTCCTCAATACAATAAAGGCTGTATATGACAAACCTACAGCCAGCAATATACTTAATGGTGAAAAACTAAAGCCATTTCCTCTTAACTCAGGAATGAGACAAGGATGTTCACTCTCTCCACTTCTCTTCAATTTAGTATTAGAATGTCTTGCTACAGCAATAAGACAAGTTGCAAACATAAAAGGGATCCAAATAGGGAAAGCTGAAGTAAAACTCTCCCTCTTTGCAGATGACATGATCTTGTATTTAAAAAATCCCATGGACTCTACTCCCAAATTACTCAGGCTGATTCAAAACTTTGGCAAAGTAACAGAGTATAACATTAACCCTCAAAAATCAATGGCTTTTCTGTATGAGAAAAGCATGGCTGAAATCGGGAAAGCAACTCCATTCGTAATAACCCCACAAAAAATAAAATACCTAGGAATTAACTTAACCAAAGAAGTGAAGGACCTCTATGATGAAAACTTTAAAAACCTGAAAAAGGAAATCAAAACAGAGCTTAGAAAGTGGAAAAACCTCCCATGCTCCTCGATTGGAAGGATCAACATTGTGAAAATGGCAATACTTCCCAAGGCTGTCTACAAATTCAGTGCAATACCTGTCAATATTTGCTTGGACTTTCTAAAAATGAAGTGTTTGGTACTCAATTTTAAAAGCTAAAATTCTGAATGGCAAACATAACTGATGATTGTATTAGAGAGGACCTTTAATTTTCTAGAGATGAAGGACTTATCCTCATATTGCATCTCAACTATGATAATTTGAGAATTAAAATTGTTATTATTTGTGTGTGTGTGTGTGTGTGTGTGTGTGTGTGTGTGTGTGTGTGTTGGTACTGGAGCTTGAATTTATGGCCTGGAATCTATCTCATAGCTTTCCCACTCAAGGATGACATTCTGCTACTTGGGCCATAGCTCCACTTCTACTTTTTGGTGCTTAATTGCAGATAACAGTCTCACAAACTCTCCTGTCCAGGATGGCTTTGGACCAGAATCTTCAGATTTTAGCCTCCTGAGTAGCTACAAACTCAAGTGTGAGCCACTGACATAGGTCATTTCTTTCTAACATTAATGAGAATATATTTGACTGTAATTTATCCTTGCTGTAGCACTGTTAACCCTCCCTAGAGTTTGTTTCTCCTATGCAACTGGAAAATTTAATTTCTCCCAGCATAAAAAGAAGCAAATCTAAGAATAAGGAAGCACTTTACCTGATCCTAGTTTTAGAGATTACTAGGGACTTTTTGTTCTCCATTTCTAGTACAAATCACTCCTGTTTTTATACATTCATGCACTTGTTCATTCTGAAGTTGTTACTGAGTACGCATTTGGACAATCATAAAGCGTGATGTAGAAGAAGCAAATAGGGGAAAAGGAAAACATATTCCTCTGCCCAAATCCCAATTTAGGGACAAGGGGAAGTGGTTCATTAACATTCCTTGGGGGAAAGTTAATTGTGGGGAGAAATAGAAGTGCATGTGCAGAGGATGGCTAGTTGATGATGAAAGTGAAATTTTTTGCAAGCTGATCTTCTGCCAAAATATCTGTTTCTTCATGTTGACAGCCACTCATTTCTTAAATTAGCCTTGGTTTTCACTATTGGAAAGATGCTGCTTTCTACATGTGTCTTTGCCATCTAAATGGAAAATGCAGTGACATCCTTAACCACGCAGCAGTCCAGTTCTCTTTCATTTTCATGATGCTGCCCATAGGCCATCTCACTCTCAATTCTCTGCCTTCTTCATTATCCCAACATAGACCCTTGGACCTTTTAACTAGTGTAAACATACGCCAGCAACCATCACTTATTTTCTTGACTCTGAGATCACATTTCATACAATGCCTAACATGTAATCTTAAGAAATAGAAGAGAAATACAAGAGAAAATTCATAGTTTGTGGACTTATAGAATGAGTTTAATGAATTTAGAGTAATCTAGACAAATCAGTCAATTTCATTCACTGCTTGAATAACCCAAGTAAGAAAATGCATCAATCCAAATAAGATCATTAGTTTAAAATATTTAGGTTTGTCCCTAAAAGCAAAAACCAAACAAACTCATATCCATACTTAATTCATAGAATACAACTATTTGTAAAAAAAATTATGAATTAAGCTTTAAACAAATTTTCTTGTTTTTTTGTGTTATTGCAAACAGTGAAAACAAGTTGGCTACTTCAAGTGGTGACACAACTGTGAAATTATGGGACCTATCTAAAGGCAATTGCATTTTGACCTTGGAAGGACACAGCCATGCAGTGTGGTCATGCACATGGCACTCCTGTGGCAATTTTGTGGCTTCTGCTTCATTGGATATGACGAGTAAAATCTGGGATGTTAACAGGTAAGAGTTCTTTAAACATGAGCTGACTCTTGTTGCTATATCTGTCGGTCTGCCTCTTTGTCTGTATGTATATGAGTAATGCTGCTTTTTCTCCTTCAGTGCTACCACTGGGAAACATTATAAAGAAATTATTCATTGATAAAATTTGTAGAGAGCTACTTATATAATCTTAGTGAAATCCATTTCTAACTCCATTAATCTTTGTTGATATAATAATTCCTTTTAAAAAATAGGCAGCCAGATCAAGCCTGTGTAATAAGATTAGCATTGCTTCACTGAGAAGCTGTTTGTCTTCAACAGAATAAAAACAAATGCTTCCTTTAAAGAACACAGTTTAAAGGCATAATTCCCACTGTGCTTTCCATGGGTCCACTGTGGAATTTAGTTTAATAGACATGGGTGTGATGAAAATAATTATTTGATTTATGCTTAATTTTGATCATTCTGTTTCCTAATTAAATGCTTCTCAGAAATTCACAAATTTCAAAAAATAATGCAATTTATTGTATATGTGTTCCAAGTCAAATAATTTTAATCTTATTTTTTATCTTTATGTAAAAAGGAGATGCCATTCAAAACAGTATATGAATACAGTGAGTCTTGATCAATATCACCTGTTTTATCATTTTTGTGGATGAGGAAGGTGTACTGTACATTTTGATCTTAATTCAGATAGCTAAATCCATTATGTTTACAATAAATATTCAAATTCCTGTCTCATATACATATGCATATATATATATATATATATGAAGCTCACTACAATCTATTATGTATACAAATAGGATACAACAAGGAATGACATTGTCATTTGTTGGGAAATGGAAAGACGTGGAAAACATTATATTAAGGGAAGTAAGTCAGGCCCAAAGAAACATAAGTCCCATGCTTTCCCTTATTTGCAATAATTTGAGATAAGCAGAAAAGGTTAGATAAGTTGATGTTAGGTGAAATGAACCCCAAGTTAAGGACTCAAATGTTTTTTCTTGCTTGCTACTGTTTCTAACATATTCATAAGATGATTTTTTGATGCTTTGTATGTCCCTGCCCCACGGTATAACTCCTGTTTTCACTGTATTTAATGTTGGTATAATTTGTGGAGGGGAAGAGAAAAAACAAATTGTTTAAATATGGATACAGGTGGACCCATTACAACAATGAGATGTACAAGATGTTATGTTGAAAAACAAACTTTACAACTTTGGCGGGGGGTGGGGAGGGGGAGGCGAGGGTAGGTGCGGGGAGGAAGGGAAGGGATGGGAAGGGGAAACAAAGGAAGAGGCAACAATGCTTGATGAGAAATTTACTCATTATCTTGATCATGTAATTGTAACGCCTCTGCATGGTATTTTCACAATTAAAAAAAAAGGTAAGTTAAGTAACTAGCAAACATTCTACTTGTTTCATCTAAGAAACTGTAAGTCATTTGTCAATCTTCTGATCACTACATCTCTGAAAATAACTAAAAGTAGAAAGCACTGAGGTTTGGCTCAAGGGGCAAAGCATTTTCTGAGCAAGACATAAAGCTGCAAATTCAAATCCAGAATCACTTGAACATAAAGACAGAAAGAGGGCAAGAAAGAGAAAGTGAAAGAGAGAATAAGAGTAAGAGAGAGGAGAGAATATGAATTGGTTTGCAATGAGGATAGAAGATAAAGGAGGGACAGCTTTGAGCCTGTAAAGATGAGATATCAATTTGCTGTCCACTTATCTAAATGTATTATTTTGACAAATATCAGAGATTTTGTGGAGAAAGAAAAAATGATCAGGACAAAGATATTGTAATATCTATAATATCTACTACATTTCCATGCTTGGAAGCATATGCATTAAAGATGTACTAAATTTTTTAGAGAATTGTATTGAGTACAAAAATTCCTAAGTCTCTTTTTGTAGTTACTTGACTCAAACTGTAAGAGAATTCGGAGTCCCCTATTTTACAGCAAAGGACATGGACTTTTAGTTCTAAGTAGGAAATAGAATCCACTTCCTATGTTAGATATGACCATTGAGGATATCAGAATTGACCGTGGAACAAAATAGACACCACTGAACACAGAGAGCAAAGGCATTCCTGTCTGGAGCAACCATGTTTCAATCAAAGCTCTCTCTTCCGTGTGATGGCTCTAAGTTACTCAGGACCCCTGCCCAGGGGCTCAGTCCTTGTGGATTATCAACACACAGATGGATAGATGTTGCCCATTTTTTGACTTTCTATATTGTAGTTTGGAGAGAAATTATTCTTTTTGGCCAACACTGCTACTGTGCTTATGGTAGTGATAGCAGGGAACAGAACACATGATTTTCTTTAGATGGTTATCAATATTCCATAACAGATCTGAATGGATTGTGTACTGCCCAGAGCTCATCGCCTATAAGCTAGACGGAGTAATGAAATGGGATCTTGCATTGTCCCTTCTGGGAGTAGGGAAAAGAAGACAGTGAGTACTCTCCATGGGTGAAAAAGGGTGGCAACGATTTTAGTTTTTGACGGAAAAGAGGCTGTGGCAGACTGACAAGCTCTTCGCTAGAACCTGCTTCTCCTTTCGCCCTAGTTGGGAATTTGGCTGTCTGTCTAAATGGTACTGTTCAGCCTCCTTGTTTGTCAAATGTGGATCTGCCAGCTTAAGTTCAATACACACAAGAAGTTAGAATAATAACACCACCTCCGTGTTGTTTCTATGGCAGCATGAGGTATCAATAACTGGCCACGGTAGCTCAGATGCCAGTTATCTTAAATGATAGCAACTGTCAACAAGCTTGATAGCAAGCCAGCCACAGTCCCCATTTCAGGTCAGGGAGTCTCCAACCTTCTCTGAGCTACCCAGAAATGGGAAATAAACATCCATTTTGTTTAAGACATTTTATTTCCAGCCTATTAGTCACGGCATTTTAGCCTGCCAGTCTAACATAGGTCTACTGTGAATGCTCTTCAGTGACATGTTTTCATCTCATGGCATATTTGTAAGTCAATTAAGACAAATCTTAAACTGTCCCCAAAATTTTTCAAATGGATGATGCTAAAAATTCTGTGCTGATAATATATGGCTTTCCTGCTCTCATATATATATATATATATATATATATATATATATATATATATATATATATATTATTATTACTTTGGCCTTTCTTGCCTATTACCCTTAATTTCTACTCCAATACTGGTGGAGCCTATAAAATAACCATATTTTTTTGGGGGGGGTCCGGTCGTGGGGCCTGAACTCTGGGCCTGGACGCTGTCCCTCAGCTCTTCAGCTCAAGGCTAGCACTCTACCACTTGAGCCACAGCACCACTTCCGGCTTTTTTCTTTTTGCTTATGTGGTACTGAGGAATCGAACCCAGGGTCTTGAGCATGCAAGGCAAGCGCTCTACCACTGAGCCACCTTCCCAGCCCAATAACCATATTTTCTATTTGAATGACTTGTACACATATAGATTAATGTCCAAAAAGTAGTTGAAAGTTGTAAGAAAACATGAAGCTATAGTATTTATGTGTCTACATTGGTAGAACTCTGGTTCATTAATGATGATGTGATTTAAATATTTTAAAAACACCAAGAAGCCAAGCACCTGGGGCTCATGCCTACAATTCTAACTACTCAAGAGACTGAGATTTGAGGATTGTGGTTTAAAGCCTGCCCAGGTAGGAAAGTCTGTGAGACTCTTATCTCCAATTAACTACCAGAAAACCAGAAGTGGAACTGTGGTTCAATGTGATAGAGTGCTAGCCTTGAGAATGAATGCTCACCGAGAGTGCCCAGGCCCTGAGTTCAAGCCTCATGACCAACAAAAATTACAAAACAAAAGGAAGTAAGAAAGGAAGGAAGGAAGGAAGGAAGGAAGGAAGGAAGGAAGGAAGGAGGGAGGGAAGAAAGGAAGGAAGGAAGGAAGGAAGGAAGGAAGGAAGGAAGGAAGGAAGGAAGGAAGGAAGGAAGGAAGGAAAAGGAAAAAAAGACCACAAAGGATTTCACTGTATAGTAGCAGTGACCATATTTACTAATGACAGCTTATTGCTGGTTGTTATGCTGATGACATATACATAATGAAAAGTGGCCTCACAAGTTGGTTTGTTTTTGATCCATGAAATGCAGATGGAGCACAAGCTTGTTATAACACTGGGCAAAATAGAAAATATAAATGACATTTTATGCAGAGGTAAAATTAAACCAAATGAATAGTAGTAAATGATTGTATATAATAAATAGCAATGATAAATGTGGCAGGGGAAAAAATAAGGCTTTGAAGACAGAAAGGAAGGGATTGCAATCTTAAATAAAAAAGTGAAATTGACTTTGGATTCTGTCAGTAAACTGAGGGCAGCCAAGCAGAAGCCTGAGAGGAGAATCTCCCTAGCTCTTCAGAGCTTCAATGGTGGAAGCAGGACTCAGGTGACTCACGATGGACGAGGTCATTGTGACTGGAATTAAAGCAATCAGATGAATGTGTGCATATAATGTTCTAGCAACGCATGTCAATGACTTTGACCTTTATCTCCAACAAAAGGAGATACTTACTGGAAGGGATTGAGCAGAATTTTCAACTATGTCCAAGTGTTGTGGTGCATACCCATGACCTCAGCTCTGCAGAAGGCTGTAATAAGAAAATCAAGTTCCAAGGCTAGACCCAGGGAAAAATGTGAGGTCATATCCAAAAAATAACTGAAGTGAAAATAGACAATGGCATGGCTCAAATAATAGGATAAAAGGAAAAAGTAGGAAGACCAGTTGGGAAACCATGTAATAATCCAATAGAAAAGGAGAAAATTTGAGCCAATATGGGAACAATTATAGTAATAAGATGATTATATATATATATTGGAGACAATATATTTTGGAGACAAAAATCCACGTGGAATTTCTAACTTATGATTTGTGGAAGGAAGACAAAGCAAAGGCCTCATTCTGAGACATGTGAAAGTCAAAAGGCCCATTCTTGCTTAACTGGAATATTACTATAGTTTTAGAAAAGACTTTTCTATCAAGATATATCAACACACATTCTAGAAAGCACTGTGAATGAGAAATGCCTGCTCATTGTAACTTGTATCAAAAAGAAGAGAATGTCCCTTTATGCCCACTGCATTGCTTCTGCTTAATTGAATAATTCATTGGCTAGTCAGCCTCTGGGTTAAATGAGAGGAGAGAAGCAGAAGGTAGGCTGTAGATAAAGAAGCCAGTAAAAACTAAGGAAGAAAGAAATATGTAAGATTAGGACTCTGTTACAGTGAGTTATCATCTGTTCATGACATGTACCAGTAATTTCTTTGGGGCACCTAATGTACCAAGTTGGATTCCAAAATGAGAAAAATCTCTTTATTAGAAAACAACATTTCTTTATTAAAAAAGTAATAAAAACGGGGTTTAGTATTTATAATATAAAATATTCCAATAATGTATTGTGTGTGCCTTATGCTTCATTGGCAAAAAGTTGGCTATGCCGGCAAAGAAGGGCATATTGTACAATATTAATGGTTTTAAAACATAATAATATAAGAAGTATTAAGACTCCAGGGCCTGGCTTATTGGAACATTAATACTTGTCTTGTACTGTGCAGATCTCCAGTTGCCTCTTACACCTGAAAACGCACCCGTGGTGCACATTAACGCGCTCCTGAAGTGCGGCTTGAAACATAATTGTACGAAAAGGAAAGATACAGAAATTGACCTCTTGTGATTAATTTGTCCTGTCCCACCACCATCATAAATCAACTATTACATCGCCTCAGATTTTCATTTATATTCAAATGAATAGTTCCTTCTTGAAATATTGGACCAGAAATGATCCCTAAGTGTTTGAGCATAAACACAAAGAATAACTACAACTGATTAGGAAAAGAGAGAGAGAAAGAGAAATAACATATTTTTCACTTTCATTTCTCCCTCCCAAAGTGCGTAACTAATAGGCATGATGGAGAAGTAGGTATTTTGTAAAGAAAAGCATTGAAACTAAGGGCACGTTCAAATATATTTATGCACTGTTATGTGTTAAAATAAAGTTACAGATAGCCATAGTTAACATGAGATAGGAGACAAAGCCACATTTTTGTAATAATTAAAGTTTAATTGAATATATATATATGCAAATGTATGAATGCCTACAGACACATGAAGTTGCATTTATTAGTAAAAGTTAAAATTTCAGCTTTAATTTCAGAGAAATCTGTAAATATTTTGCTATTTTAAGTATCTGATAAAATAGTATTTATTTAGCTACAGCCCAACTTGTTTCAAAACTTATTTATTTGAGAAAAAAATGCTGTGTATGTGTGCATGTGTGCACATACACATATATAGTACTCCTGAAACTTGAACTCAGGGCCTTTGAGATGTCCCTGAGCTTCTGTGTTCAAGTCTAGTATTGTACCCCTTGAACTACAGCTTCACATCTGGGGCTTTGATGGTTAATTAGAGATAAGACTCTCATGGACTTATCTGCACAGACTGGCTTCAAACAGCAATCCATAGATTTCAGCTGTCTAAGTATCTAGAATTATAGGCCTAAGCCATTGGTGCCTGGCTGCAACTGCTAATTTTTATCCTATTCCCCAAGCTTTATGTCAAAATTATTAAAGTGGTTTCCATTTAAAGAAAAATCTAAGATTCTACTCACTTACTTTGATGTGGATGTCTAAGTCCACTAAGTCAAAATGAAAAGTAAGGTGACTGCAGCAAAAATAAACTATTGTTAGATGGGGGGATGCTTACTAGCAAGACAATAAAGCCCTACGAAATATAATTTCCATAGATTTTAGAGAATGTTATCTCACATTGACATGGATTTGTGCTAGTTCCTATCACTTGTTAATAAACAGTTGTATAATGTATCCTAGACAAAAGAATAAGAACAAACCAGACCATATCTTGTCAAGGCTCTTGGAAAGAGTATTCTCTAGGCTAAATTTTGAGTACCTAAGAGCCAAATGAACTCCCCTAGGAGAAAAGACCTGCTGGAGAATCCAGGTCCCCTCAAGTTCTCCTGTATATTCATGTTTTGTTTACTAAAATTCAAGATGGAACCAAAAAAATCTCTTCTGTAAAAATTGTTCTTACTCAGTTTTTTTTCACATGAAAATGTGTCCCTTGAGTAAAAATAAAGCACTGAATTACAAAACCACATCTTTTGCTCCCACATAGCCCCCATTAAAGAAGAAATTGTGGCAGGTTATCCACGGCATGTAAATCATAAATCATTAAACACTGACTTAGGAAGGAACCAGAGATTAATTCCTTACCTATAGAGATGGAAAGGAAGCGCCACTGAGAGCTCCTGGCTTTGGGAGATGCCACACGTGCGGACCTCCTTCTCCGTTACTGGAAGGGAAGTTAGAACCTCTGGGGGAACAAGTTGCCTGGAAGGGAGACATTGAAAGTAGTGCTGGGTCTTTGCATCTTTCCAAAGATGCTTTTCCGTCAGGCTGGGAAGGTGGCTTAGCGGTATAGCGCTTGCCTCGCATTCGTGAAGCCCTGGGTTTGGTTCCTCAGTACCATATCAACAGAAAAAGCGGAAGTGGCCCTGTGGCTCAAGGGGTAGAGTGCTAACCTTGAGCAAAAGAAGCTCAGGGACAGTGCCCAGGCCTTGAGTTCAAGACCCAGAACTGGCAAAAAAAAAAAAAAAGAATGTTTTTTCATTGGCATTGCGTTTTGTTAGTAGTGTGTAGATGACATCTTACTAAAATAATTCACATTGTAGCACAAACATCCCTGTGATAGGTCTATTTCAATTCATTCTTGAGGTTGCTAGTCAAAATTGCTTGAGTAAGAAGATGTTAGCTCTAAATATTCTTTTCCTATTTATCCTATTCTTTTTTTGGTACATTATACTGGAGTTTGAACTCAGACTTCTGCTTGATGGCCATTGGGACCATGTCACCAGCCTCATTGAGTTTAGTTTTCAGATAGGGTCTTTTTCTTTTAGCCAGATGGTCCTATACCAGGATTCTACTACCCCTATCTCCTGAGTAGTTGGAATTACAAGTATTAATAATCACTCTTAGCTTATTATTATTATTATTATTATTTGCCAGTCCTGGAGCTTGACCTCAGGGCCTGGGCACTGTCCCTGAGCTTCTTGAGCTCTCTACCACTTAGCCACATTCCCAACCCCAAGTATAGTTATTTTTGTGTATTATTATTTCAATATATCCAGGCAAAATATTTTACCCACGAATTGAACAGATAGATTTATTGTGACATTATCTAACTGTGCTTTGGAGAAAGTCTAACATTTGAGCCTAGAGACAAAATATATATATATATATATATATATATATATATATATATATATATATATATATATATATAGCTTTATTTAAAACCACAACAAATATAAAGGGTATGTGTTAAACGGTTTTTAAAAAATTAATTTCTCCTAAATATCAGAAAAGCTTATAAAAATATCTAATGTGCTCAGCTTTAGAGGCCCAATATGATTTATCTTATTGCTTATTTCTAGTTATGTGAGAAATGTATTTTTAAATTAAAACCTCCAAAATAAATCTAACCTTTTTATTTTACTAGTACAAGGTAATATAATAAATTATATGTCTGCACTCCCAAAATACTACTATTCATTATTAGCTATAAATATCTTATACATATGATATTTTAATTAACAACCATCAATTATTTATACAATCTCGTCTTATTTGTTGTTTTTATGCCTTCCTAGCCCATTTTTTATGTGCTCCTTAGCCTATAGGCACTCAGTGATATACTCAAGAATACATTGTGCATTATGTGAATTACATCCTCTCTTATCGTCTATGTTCATATCCTTCTCAAAAGCAACTACATAAGTACCCAGTCCACAAATTGAAACTGACTATCCACCTTCTTCTAAAAGGATGTTGGGATTAGTTCCATCAGACTAACAGCCTTTGTTATCTCCATCACTATGAAAGTGCCAGCCTTTATATCTCACTATTGTCCAATCAGAAATTCTCTCTCACTCACCTCTGATCCCTCTTTTACTGTATATTGTGAAATTAGATTCTTTCATCACCAAAATGTTATATATTGTCAATCCCTTCACTATCCAATTCCTCTTCTCCCTTAAACTTACTGTCCCTTGAGAATATTGATTCCTCTTCTATCGCTAGAGATTATCCACTCATAATGTATATTAAGCATATTGATATTGTCACTTTGATGCAGATAGATTGTTATTTTAGAATTTTTACACATTTATTACATATTAACCTATGTATAGACATAAGACCTGACTAAGCACTGATTTGTGGCCATCTTTATTTTGAATACTTGGACCTCTAGGGCTCTATGAAATGTGTATATGTATCTATTTATATATAAATACATATTATTTTGTAAAATGTATTTTAATTTATAATTATAAATATACTACCAAAAGTGTTTCCATTGTACCTCCTATTTTATATTCTCATTGTTTCTCAATGTTATCTATCTTCACCCAGAGTTAGAACTATCTGTATTTTTATTTATTTTAACTATTTAATGTCTGTGCTAGTCCTGGGACTTGAACTCAGGACGTGGGCATTGTCTCTGACCTTTTGCCCTCAAGGCTAGTGCTCTACCACTTGAGCAACAGTCCCATTTCTGGCTTTTTCATGGTTAATTGAAGATCAAACTTTTGCAGATTCTCTTGCCTGGGCTGGTTTTGAACTATGATCCTCAGATTTCAACCTCTTAAGCATCTAGGATTACAGGCTTGAACCACCAGCACCTGGTTTTATCAGTATTTTTTTTCATCTTAGCGATTTTAATGTATATGTAGTGGTATCCCATAATGCTTTTAATTGGCCTATTACTAATGTGTCTTCATGTTGTCCATGTTTTGCATACTTATTTGCCATCAGTATGTCTTCTTAGCTGAAGTAACTGTTCAAGTTTAGCCCTTGATCATCATCATTACCTCCTTCTACTCCTCTTCCTCCCCCACCTCATCCTTCCTCCTCCTCCTCCTCCTCTTCTTCTAATTCTAATCCTTCTCTCTCTCTCTTTCTCCTCCCCCCTCCTCCTCTTTTTTCTTCTCTTTCTTCTCTTCTTCCTCCTCCTCCTCGTCTTCCTCCTCCTCCTCGTCCTCCTCCTCTTTTTTTTTTTTTTTTTTTGGTCGGTCGTGGGGCTTGAACTCTGGGCCTGGGCGCTATCCCTCAGCTCTTCAGCTCAAGGCGAGCGCTCTACCACTTGAGCTACAGCGCCACTTCCGGTTTTCTGGTGGTTTATTGGAGATAGGAATCTCACAGTCTTTCCTGCCCGGGCTGGCTTTGAACCGTGATCCTCAGATCTCAGCCTCCTGAGTAGCTAGGATTACAGGCATGAGCCACCAGCACCCGGCCGTCCTCCTCCTCTTTATTCTTCTCCTCCTCCTCCTTCTCTACAAGTGAAATTATCTCATGACATTGGAGGATAAAAATCTGAACCCAAGGTGTTGGTAAGGATGATTCTGATGTTTGAAAGGGAAATTCTCTGTTCATTTTTTTCTGACTTTTAGACAGAGGTCTTCTTTTTCTTCACATGATTTTTTTTTTCTTAGGCATGAGTGCCTAAGTGTCCAAGTGTTTTCCTTCACCGAGAGTCGTCATGTCAGAATAGGACTCATCCCAATGCCCTTATTTAACTCATTTACCTGTAAAGAGGTTCCCTAATTGAAGCTTCATTCTGAGATATTATGGGCTAGGACTGCAACCTATCCTTTCCCAGGTACACAGTTCACCCAATCACAGTCACTTCCTTTTATCCATATTTGGGCTACACTGAGACCTATTAGGACTTTAAGTACTTACACACACACATATACACACCCTGATGCACTCTCTCCATCTATAATTCAAAATTAAAACACGCAACAAAACATTCACAAAAGAAGCCCATGAAATTTGAAAAATTTAAACCCATCAAGAGCTCTTGACACTAGTCTTTTTATGATGAATATTAAATAATTTAAAATTTCCCTCTCTTGCTCTTTAATTTTTTTCCACTTTATCTTTGCCCTTTCCCCCCTCCTCATTTTGGTGCAGCTGCTTTGCTACTGCCTAAGGCCATGCGCATCCTCTTTCTACGGAGTTTTTATGAATAATTTGTTCTATGTCATAAAGCATTCATGTTTCTGCTCTAGTTCTTTTTTATCTTTACTGTCTCCCTGCCACATCACCCTCTTGTTTTCCTCCTTTATCACTCTGTGGAGCCCTGAGTAGTTAACTGATGCCCTATTATCCTAAAGGCTGCCTCACTTTTTTCCCTTAAAGTTTCTCCTCCACAATTCTGCTCTTCAAAGAAAAGTATCTATCATATAGCACCTGCACTTCAATGGTACTATTTTACTTCCTTTGACAAACAAGTTCTGCTGTAGCCTAGTCACAGAAAACTTACAAGATAATGAGTCTTTTTCTATTGGATAAAGATAATGTCTACATTTATTTATCTCTTCTGGGGAAAGGTACCACTCAGTCACCTCAATTCTTCTTAATAGGATTTACTTACCCATTATTTTAAGTCTATAATGGGTTAAAAGTACTTGTCAAATCGTAATAATTCTTCACTTTGAAATGTTTATTTGTTTCCACTCTGAGTTCTTGAGTACTAAACCACTCTCATCAGAGCAAGTAAATTTCAGCGACAGAACTGAAGGAATATTCTCACTGATTATTTAACTCCAAATATTATTACCATGCTCATGTGTGCCCTATATTTTGATTGCATAATGGAGCATAGGAAATCAGGGTAGAGTCTGACAAAATTAAATATCCACACAAAATCCACATACAGAGGAATGTTTTGTGATCTTATATACAGGTGAAAAAATGTGAAGCAACATTTGGGTTATTTTCTAAAACTAGCATTAATTAAAACGACTCCTTTCTTCCCCTGGAGCAAAGAATCTTTGCTGTGTAACTCTGCTGCATGGAGAGCAAGCATTAAGCATGTGAACAAATTGCAGCTTTTATCCAGATGACACAAAAACTACACGAAGTTGGATCTGAAGCAGACGAAGCTTCCTTCACCACATATACCTGTGGTTAGGTGGCAGAAATGGACACATACTTCTGATTCATGAGTTTTTCTGCATGCAGGGGAGAATTTGCCTGACTCTTACACTGTTATGAATTCTTAATATATTTCCAGCTTAGGGTTAGGTAAGCTTGCCATATAATAATGACAAAACGCTTTATGCAGGGGCCATGTTATTAATGCTTCTCATTTGGATTTCAGGTCCCATGGCCAGAGCTAGTCTTTGTAAATGCATCTCTTTTCCCTTTATTATTCTAAGAGTTGAGAAAAGGGATTTTGGAAAAACTTAAATTTTCCAGTGACTGAACAAGTTTACATTCCCACCAACAATGAAGTAAGGTTCCTTTCTGTCCACATCCCCTCCAGCATCTGTTGTTGTTAGAGTTCTTGATTTTTGCTGTTCTAACTGGAGTGAGGTGATATCTCAATGTTGTTTTGATTTGCATTTCTTTTATGGCTAGGGATGTTGAACATTTCTTCATGTGTCTATTGGCCATCCTTGTTTCTTCTTCAGAGAAGCTTCTCTTTAAGTCTTTCGCCCACTTATTTATTGGGCAGTTGATTCTTTGAGGATTTGTTGTTGGGTGGTTTAATTTTTTGAGTTCCAAGTATATTTTAGATATGAGACCCTTGTCCGTTGTATGGCTAGTAAAGATCTTCTCCCAATCGGTGGGCTTTCTATTGATCTTGCCAGCTATGTCATTTGCCCTGCAGAAGCTCTGCAATCTTATGCAATCCCATTTGTCCAACCTTTCTTTGGTTTGTTGTGCTTCCGGTTCTCTATTCAGAAAATTTCGACCTGAGCCAAGGAGACCTAGGGTTTCTCCTATTCCATCCTGTAATGTTTTCAGAGTGTCGAGGTTCCTCAGAAGACTTCACATAGATCTCCCCTATGATCCAGCAATCCCACTTTTGGGCATTTACCCAAATGTTTACAAACAAGACCACACTAAAGCTACCAGCACAACTATGTTTATTGCAGCATTATTTACCATAGCTAAGATATGGAACCAACCCAGATGCCCCTCAGTAGATGAATGGATCAAGAAAATGTGGTATATATACACAATGGAATTCTATGCCTCCATCAGAAAGAATGACATTTCCCCATTTGTTAGGAAATGGAAAGGTTTGGAAAAAAATTATATTAAGTGAAGTAAGCCAGGCCCAAAGAAGCATAGGTCCCATGGTTTCCCTTATTTGCAATATCTAGTATAGGTATGAGTCAAGCGGAAAAGGTCAGATAATGTGATGTTAGGAAAATGAACCCTTAAATATGTATTTTAATGTTTTCGTTTCTTTCATGCATGTGTTTCTAACGCATTTATAAGATTATTTCTTTGTTGCTTTGTATGTCCCTCCCCCACAGTGTAACCCCCGCTTTCACTATATTTGATGTCAGTATAACATGTGGAGGAGATGGGGACAAACAAGCCGTTTAAGGATTCAGGTGGACCTGTTGCAACAATGAGAAGTACAAAATGTCATGTCAAAACCAGCTTTACAATGTCGGTGTGGGGGGGGGGTATAATTGGGTGGGGGGAGGGGGGTAAAATTGGGTGGGGGGAGGGGGGAGGCGGGGAAGGGAAGTGAAGGGTAAACAAAGGAGGAGGCTGCAATGCTTGGTAAGAAATGTATGCATTATCCTGCCCATGTAATTGTAGCCCCCCTGTACAGTATGTTCTCAAATAAAATAAAATACAATTATAAAAAAAAAAAATTAAAAAAAAAATCAAATTCTGTGATTTACCTTGAGGATATACTTTGTAAATAATCCAAATATTGATTTAAATTCTTCCAGATAGATTTCATTAGTTTCTCTTAACTTTCTTGAGATTGTCAATTAGGTCCAAATGAAAGCCTAGAGATCTCATTTATTGCACAAGCTATTTCTACAGGTGGTTTGTGCAGAGATATTAGACTTTTAACACAGCTTTCTCATCAATAATTCACAATTTTCAATACTGAAATAAGTAGGAAATTTCTAATTATATTTGAATGAAACATAAGTTTGTAAAACCAAATCTATCTTCAACACTAATAAAAATCCTGATTTTTCAATGAGGACTTTAAAAAAAAAAAAAAAATTTCCAGTGACCTTTTCCTGCTGATATAGTTCTTTTTTTTGGGGGGGGGGGTCCGGTCGTGGGGCCTGAACTCTGGGCCTGGGGGCTGTCCCTCAGCTCTTCAGCTCAAGGCTAGCACTCTACCACCTGAGCCACAGCGCCACTTCCGGCTTTTTTCTTTTTGCTTATGTTCTGCTGAGGAATCGAACCCAGGGCCTCAAGCATGCAAGGCCAGCACTCTACCACTGAGGCACCTTCCCAGCCCCCTGCTGATATAGTTCTAAGGAATCTGTGCTGCAGGTGTGGAGGTACACAGATACGGGAAAACCAGCTCTTAGTGGAGCCTATCTTTGTTATGGGTCTGTTTCCAAGGGATTGGGAATATATGTCTCCTTATCCTTTACCAATGACTTTCTTCCATTAGAATGGTCTATAGGACACTTCAGTAATGTCCACTGCTCCCTAGTTCTCTTCCTGACTCCTTAAAGAGTCTTGAAAAATATTACTCATGATTGTATTTCTTTTGCTTAAGCATGTTTTTTTCATTTTTTTCTTTGACATAATTTTCTTGGCAAGTCATTTGGTATAAGTTGTTTAATATTTATTCTTTGAAATGTTTTTTACTTAATAATCAGATAAATTTTAAATACCATCTCTATATTCAAAGAAACAAGTCAATAGAGATATTTTTATGTCACCTTGGAGATTTTATAATTTGAATATGACTTCTAAATGTTAACAAAGTAAGAAAATTGAGGAAAATTTCAGAAAGTATAACCCTGGCTTGCTTTTATAGTTTCAACAAATTATAATGTGTAAAATTTGGCTGATATAATGATGGTCTAAAAGAGACATTCAAATGGAAATATGAATTATGGTGAACTGAATTTTAAAAATCATCTAAAGATGGTAAAAATATAAACTATATAATTCAGTGCCACAAAATAATATGTCTTTAAGTTATAGAAATGTTCAAGGTTAAGATAGCACCATAGCAAAGCCTGTTATGAGTTCACTACCTCTATACAAAAGACTAAAGCATATTAACTGCAGAAAATATGAAAAGAAGACAAAAATATACATGATCCCAGCTTAATTTCCATTCCTTACTTGATTCACTCATATTTGTATCTTTTTCAGAAAAAATTAAATCATTTAATAAGGATAAGTAAAAAATAACCAAAGAACATACATTAACATTGGAAAAACAAAGAAAGGACAAATACACAGGCCCCTAAATGAAACCCGGAATTTACCCAGATGGGTTCTGTGATAAATTACCTGCTAATGTAATATTAGCAGGTAAGATTTAAATTTTCAGATTTAAGTTTTCAAATAGGAAAATTAGACAGCTTATTTATTTTTATAATTGAAAATGCTTCGAGATGCTCTTAAACCAAGTATTTGTGACAAAGATGTACAACTTTATATTATAACCAGTGTATCCCATTAGAGCACATAGGCAGATACAATAAATGATCTTCCATATCCTTAAGATGGAGCTAATGTTGCGTTACATTACATAGGATGGTGTCTCATAGTAAATACATTCTAAAAATGTCACCTAAGGCCAAATATTCAGAGATTATTCAAAATTTATTAAGAAAATCTCCAGGATTCTGTTCAGAATAAGCTTTCAACTACACATGATTTAAAGAAACCTAAATATGAAAGAGGAATGTAAAGATACATCAAAAGCAAATTAAGTACAGAGTGATTTAAAAAAATAAGTAGTGGTATGGAGGGTACAAAATAAAAGGGAATAATAGAATTCAGGAGAAGTTTAAGATTAAGAAATGTTTCAAAGGTAATCATTAAGAAATGTAGAAGATGAAGCCTTCAACGTCCATACGACGGATTTTCTCAGGGGAGGTTCAAGGCGATAAGTGATAATACAAGTCAATCATAAGTGTGACATGCTGGGACACACCTATAATACCATCCTTTGGGAGGCTGAAGTTTGAGGACAGTCTTGTCTACATAGGCCATTCTCTGTCACAAAGTCTGAACTGGTCTGAAATTTACAAACAATAAGACAGTTATGAGACACATATAAAATACTATGCTCTCTAATTTTTCTATTAAAATAATTGTAGCACTGGAAAGTCACATATATATGGGGTAAAAATAATGATCATGCAATTCATAAATCTCTGCATCTGAGGTAACATTCACCTGATGATAATATAGAAATACGTGAACCCATTCACATACTTAAAAATGAGAGTAAGAACTAAATTGAAAAGCAGGCTTTGGGATATCTTTTCTTAGATCACACCTTAATGCTTTACATTAACTAGACTAGAGATGTCTAAGAAACATAGATGTCTAAGCAATATAAGACAGACAATTCATGGTATATCCAATAAAGTGGGATTAGGGCTATTACATAAATGACAACCAATTATTTTAAGAACAGTTATAAAATCTTTGGCAAAATGAAGTTCTCTATCAATGGCTGTATTAGCTATGGTTTTTTTTTTCATCTCTATTTTTTCATCTCTATTTGGGACCAAATATGTGAACTCTTGCAAGAAAGACTATAAGGATCTTTATATTGGCAGGAAGGGTGTCAAAATCTTCATTCAGATACGAAAAAGTACTGTTGTTAACTTTTAGTTCAGTATGAACGTATCAGTGACAAATGCATTTAGAACAAGGAAGAGGTAGTTCTCTAAAATAACTAAAAAGAGACTTGAGAATGAGCTAACATAATATCTACAATGTGTCATGCAGCTGCAGCTAAGAGAAAAATAGGTAAATATATGGACTTATAAAATTATAACCAGTAAAATAGAGAAGACAACATTGTTGTGAAGCTGAAATCCAAGGAAATTTACAGCTTCCAGAGTCAGAAAAGTTTTAAATTTCACTGTTATTCTGTTATAAAGAAATATTGTAAATAATTATTTGTGATTAATATGCTAAGTAGTATGTTTTTAAACAGCAACCAGACAATACAAGATTATCTATTGATTGGTTGGTAAAATGTAACCAGAGCCTCATAGGAAATAAACTTTTATCATTAGAAAAAAGTAGTTCAGCATATGCTAATTCAATGCTGTTAGTGTCTTCATAGACAAAATCACTGTATATAATTAGAACTGATGACAACATGGTGTATATTCACGATTTTTATGTAATTGCTTTCTCAGATAAAAGAAAAACCAGAATAATTATATCATTGTAGAATTTTTTACAATTACCTTCTTCAATATTGTGTTGTTATTGTTATTGTTGATCATTGTGTCACTTATTTTTAGTTTGAAAGACTCCTTTTAGTTTTCTGGAAAGTTTCGTTAATCTGAAAGTATTATAATTTCACCTACTTGCTGGAAATAGTCTAGACTGGATGAGAGATTCTTGCGATTCCGCTTTTGTTTTTGTTTTTGTTTTTCCTTTCAGAACATTGGCTAGTCTATGCTTTGCTCTGCCTTCTTTAACTTCATTGTGTCAGGTGAGACATGAAATGTGCCTTTTTAAAATTCCCTGGTTCATTATGAGTCTGATGTTCTTGTTTTATTCAAGGTTTTTTCCCTACATTTTTAGCTTTAAACCTTTTGACTACAATGGATCTAGGTGTGGATCTGTCTATTTTTATTCTGGTTTGAGCATCCTGAATGTTTTAAACTAGATTGGAGATGGTCTCAACTATATTATTGATATATTTTGTATCACCTTCTTTGAATTTATTATGATAGGCATAATGTCATGTATTTCTCTTTTTTGTTCAATTTGAGTACTTTATTAGTCTTTCTTCAGCATTGTTATTTCTACCCCAGGCTAAAACTACTGTTGAGTCCTGTTAGTGAATATTTTCATCTCAATAGCTGCACTCCAGTTTTCATTTCGTTATTTTCTTAATGAAATTCTATTTTCATTTAGTTTTTTTTATTGTTGTGTCTAGCTCTTACATTGAAGATATTCTATTTTCTGAGACAATGTCAAAAGCCCTTCCTTAAATTAAATATGCCATTCTTCAATTATTTGAACCTAATTATGATAACTCTTTTGAAGTCTTTGCTGATGAATATATTTGGATCCTACCAACAGTAGTTTCTATGACCTATTTGTTTGCTGTGTATGCATCAAACTGCCCTTTGTACGTCTCATTGTTTTTCAACAAAATGGATATTTAGATGATATAAATCAACTCAATATGCTTATTCTTTTCCACCCACCATAGACTTACTGATAAATTGTTGTTTTTTGTTTTCCTTTAACTTTGTAATGATCAGTTTTTCCCACAGAACTCATATAGTGTCTGAAGTTTACAGGAAAGGACATAACTGGGCACAATGATGCCCACAAACAACAGAGGTTCAATGTGGTTCTCTTTTTACTGCATGTTTTCCTTCTCTTCTAAAAAATTTACTGATTATGTATTTCCCTTTTTAGCATATCTAGCTATTTCACTGATTAATACTGACCTCTCCTAGACTCTATTTTGAAATTTTGTTGGATCTCTGACTTCATACTGGAAGTGTAGCCCAAGTGGTAAAGAATCATGCTTGAGTGGGAAAGAAAAGGCCTACCAAGTGTGTGAGGCACTAAGT
This sequence comes from Dipodomys merriami, assembly GCF_024711535.1. Lineage (NCBI taxonomy): Eukaryota > Metazoa > Chordata > Mammalia > Rodentia > Heteromyidae > Dipodomys > Dipodomys merriami. The sequence goes on along the minus strand of NW_027202270.1, from coordinate 21,076,011 downwards.
TCCAGCCTCGGTACCAGCACAAATTAAAAGAAAAGACACTGAAGACACTTGAAAATGAGAATGGGAAGACAGCCTATATCAGTGAAGTAGCACAAGTAATAATGTGAAAATGGTGTGCATTTACTATAAGCAATCTACAGGCTTAATGAAATCCATACCAAACCAATATCATTTCCACAGAAATAGAAAACTGAAACCTAAAATGTATATGTAAGCACAAAAGATTGAAAATAGCCAAGGCAATCTTGAGTCAAATAAAAACAATACTATAGATATTGCAATACCTTTCAGTGAAGTATATATCTATATATATATGTATATACACATATATACTATATATATATATATATATATATATAGTATATGTGTGTGTGTGTGTGTGAATACTCACACACATACATATACACACACCATATAGTAACAAAGCCAGGATGGTGCTGGCATAAAATCAGATGAAAACCAGGCACCAGTGGCTCATGCCCATAATCCTAGCTACTCAGGAGGCTGAGATCTGAGGATCACAGTTCAAAGCCAGCCCGGACAGGGAAGGCTGTGAGACTCTTATTTCCAATAAACCACTCAGAAAATGGGAAATGGCGCTGTGGCTCAAGTGGTAGCGTGCTAGTCTTGAGCTGAAGAGCTGAGGGATAGTGTCCAGGGCCAGAGTTCAAGTCCCATGACTGATACACAAAAAAACAAAAACAAAACACACATACAGAGATAAACTGATGAAATAATTTTAATGATCCAGAAAAAACTCACAAGTACACACATTTGATTTTTGATAAAAGTTCCCAAAACATACTCTGAAGAAAAAATAGTCTCTTCAACAAATGATGTTGAGAAACATAGATATCCCTAATTAGGAGTCTAGAAGTACTTCCATCCCCATCCTCTCACCCTGTACAACCAAAATTTCCAAATAAGAGTTTCACAGATATGTCTACCTGGGCTGGCTTCAAACCAGGATCCTCAGATCTCAGCCTCTTGAGTACCTAGTATTGTAGGCAGTGCTATATGCATGAAAAAAATAGCTTTCAGTCTTTTTTTATTGTAAAAATTCCATACAGAGGGGTTACAATTACATGGGCAAGGTAATGAGTGAATTTCTTATCTAGCATTGTTGCCTCCTCCTTTGTTTCCCTTTTCCATCCTTTCCCATCTCCCCACATCCACCCCACACCAAAGTTGTAAAGTTCATTTTTCAACATAACGTCTTGTACATCTCATTGTTGCAATGGGTCCACCTGTAACTCTAAACAATTTGTTTTTTCTCTTCCCTTCCACAAATTATACCAACATCAAATACAGTGAAAACAGGGGTTATACCATGGGGAAGGGACATACAAAACAACAAAGAAATCTCTTATAAATATGTTAGACACAATAGCAAGAAAGAAAAAGTCCTTAACTTGGGATTCATTTTGCTTAACATCAACTTATCTGACCATTTCTGCTTGTCTCAGACATACTACTTATTGCAAAGAAGGGAAACCATGGGACCTATGTTTCTTTGGGCCTGGCTTACTTCACTTAATATAATTCTTTCCAAGTCTTTCCATTTCCTAACAAATGGGGCAATGTCATTCTTTCTGATGGAGGCATAGAATTCCATTGGATATATATATATATATATATATATATATATATATATATATACCACATTTTCTTGATCCATTCATCTACTGAGGGGCATCTGGGTTGGTTCCATATCTTAGCTATGGTAAATGATGCTGCAATAAACATATTTGTGCTGGTAGCTTTAGTATGAGAGAATCAAAATGTAAATAAAAAAAGAATGTCCAAATGAATTAGAGATCTAATGTAAGATCTGAAAATTTCAAATTATTATGGGACAACACAGAGAAACTCTTGAAGAAATAGGCATAGATAATGACTTTCTGAATAGGACTCCAATTGCTCAGGAACTAAGAGATACATATATGGAGTTGTATGAAAGATACAACTTCAGCTCATCAAAGATACAATGACAGGGATGCAGAGATACTTGTAAATAAGAAGAAAAAATGCTGCAAGCTATTAACTGAACCAAAAGTTTATCAAGAACTTACAAATGCTCAAAAATTAAACCAAAAAGGCAAATAATCTAATTAATAAATAGGCAAATGAACTGATTTAGCAGTTCTCAAAAGAAGAAAGACACATGGAACTTGCATATAGAAATGTTCAATATCCTTGGGGAACCAATGCAACAGTGATACTCACAAGACAATACGTTGGAAATGATTTCTACAGTGGGGCCGGTGGGTTTGGAGAGTGGGAGAAAAATCAGAGAGGAGGTAACAAGTTCAACAAGAAATGTCCTCACTTCCTTACTTATGTAACTGTATATCACCTTGACAGTAACATTTTTAAAAAGAAAATATGACTAAGATTCCATCATATTTCAGTCAGAATTGCTCATCTGGCAAACAGCAAGCACTAGTGAGAATGAAGAAAAGAGGAACCCTCATGCACTGGTGCTTAGAATATAAATCCGTACAGTGAGTAGTCAGTGTGGAAGTTCTACAACTATCATATGATTCTGCCATATCACTTTTGGTCATACATCAAAAGGAATACAATCAATATACAATATAGATAACTGTACACACATACATATGTATGTATGCAGTATATATTTTATAAATATATGTGCAGTATTCACAAGAGCCAAGTTACAGGATCAGATTAGGTGCCCAACATGCAATTATTGAACAAAAAAATAAAGTACATATTTAGTATAGAGTAGAATATTGTTTGGCCATAAAGACAAATGAAATTATTATTATTTTCAGGAAAATAGAACTAGAGATTACCATGTTGTAGTATGAGACAATTCCAAAAGTTAAATATCACATTTTCTCTCACATGTAAAATATGGACCTAAAGAAATAATATAAGATAATGTAAAAGGATTACTGTTGGGAGTTGAACCATGGAAAAGGAAAAAGATAACCAAGAAGACTATGTGTATGAATATGATTAAAATCATTATATTCTGCTTTAGAAGATGAAAAGTGTTCTTGAGATAAGATTTATCTCTAGAACATTACACTTAGCAAAACACTCAAATGTATTGTTAAAATTTATGTTAAATGAGTTTTGCTACAACTTAAACGTGTATCACTTTTGAATAGACAAAATTAAATTGTAGGAAAAATAAAATTAAGTACATATCTTTTATGAAAAAGAATGGTCAAATTCACACGTTACTGATTCAAGATTAAAACAAGATACATATAATAGGAAAAATATTTTTAAATGGTACTGCCTCAAGCTTACAATGTCCTTTAAAATGGTAAAACTTTAGATTTATGCCCCTTAAAATTAAATATGATATGAAGTATACCATCACCCATTGGACTGGGTTTTAGCCAATAACTTCTTTTTCTGATTCAGTTAAATATTGCTTTTAAGTTTTAAAGGTAAACTAGATTATGAAAATGACAAAAAGATTAGCTAACAGACCTATTATATATAAAAATATGCAATACACTGTGCAAAAATATATTTAAACCTACAATAATTAAAATACTAAACCACACAATAAATATTTTGCATGAAAAAGATACAAGCTAAATCCTTGGTCTAGCAGCTAAGCAAAATATAATTGAATTAAATAATTAATACAAATACCCAATAGCAAGCATTAATGTTACTCAAAATGCGAAAATCTTCTTAATACTAGAAAAGCAGAAAATAGAAAAGCAGATGAAATTTTACTGTATAATACTTTTGGAATATTAACACAAACATATCTGAAAGAATAATAGTGAAAACTAGAACTAATTTTCTTAATTCTGCCAAAAAGATTAAAGGAAAAAACAAAGGCTGGGTACCAATATCTCATGCCTGTAATGCTAGCTTATCAGGAAGCTGAGAGCTGAAGATTGCAGTCAAAGGTTGCCTGGGCAGCGATGTTTGTAAGACATTATCTCCAATTAACCACCAGAAAACTGGAAGAGGAGCTATGGCACAAAGTGGTAGAGTGCTAACCTTGAATGAAAAAGCTCAGGGACAGCTTCTAGGCCCTCATCTTAAGCTCCATGACTGACAAATAATTTGTGCCATGTAATAAGAGTTTTTTTTATCTTTTTCAACAAATCTTTATATAGTTTGGAATCTTCCACAGTATGCACTTAATTTATAATAGTTAGATAAACATTATAAAAAATTACAATGCCGTTTTTAGACTTTGCAGATGTGAAATGAGCGTCACTAATTGCCTGGCTGCTGTCTGCCAGTTCATCCTTCCCTGGTTGTCCCACTGCTCTTGAGATGGCATTTCCATGGCTGTGGTATGTGACCTCCTCCAGCCACCTGGTATATGCCTCTGTTCATGAGGGAGGCGTTTGCAAGGAAGATGAAACTCAAACCCACAAACGTGTTTCTTTGGCTGCATATTGGCTCCAACCTGCTTCAGCTCTTGGAGGTCAGACAAAGCTCTGAGAGATTCAGCCAGAGTTCAACCGTGAGACCCAAGTTCAACTGGACTCAGCAGGGGATTCTCAGTCTGTTTCAACTTTCCAGTAACTTTGCTCACTCAGCTCTCCTTGTTTCACCTGTGAGTTCATCTTCATCATCTGTGTGACTTCTGTATTAGAAGTTGTAACATCCACCATACCTAATAGAGGTTTTCGTATTTATTTTCTTCTATCAGAACATAAAAATTACCTACGACAGAAGTGGCACTGTGGCTCAAGTGGTAGAGCGCTTGACTTGAGCTGAAGAGCTGAGGGATAGCGCCCAGGCCCAGAGTTCAAGCCCCATGACCACCACCACTACTGCCACCACCACTACCACCAACAACAAAATTACCTAGGACCTGCTACTGTGTAACCTCAAACCATGTTCCATGCTAGACTCCCCAGGTATCTTTCTGTTAAACTCAAACAATATGGCAGTCAGCAAAGGTTCTCTCTTGGTATGGAATGGTACTTTCTGTAGCACTGAATTTTACCCTGTAGAACAAAATTTTGATAGTGAACAAAAAGATCTCAGAGAAGTCAAAAGACACATATGTTGAACTCATAGATGAAATGTGTAAGACCCTAGAATGTTCAGATAGGACTGTAGCTACCTGAGTGGCTAAAAAGAAAGCACCTTCTTATTTGTGATTATTAAGTAAATTTAAATACATATTATAGAAATATAAATAGACAACAATTCTTGAATATAGCCTTTTTAAAAGTACTAAGATGCAAATTCTACTATAGATTCTGTAATAAGTGCTAAACTTTAAAAAGGGTAATTATAAATGGGAATATAGCTCAGTGGTAGAGCACTAGAGCACTTGCCTTGCATGCATGAGTCCCTGGATTTAATCTCTACTACCTGAAATATATGTTTACGTGTGGTTAGTACATATAGACAAACTATATATAGTCATATAAACTACATTTCTATAGTATAAATATAAACTACATATATAAACAATTTATATATACATATATGTGTGTATACATATAAATGTAGTTATCATCAGTTTTATGACTTTTTTGAGTTAATATTTAACTTCGGGTTAAATATACATTGTACAAGTATAACAATCTGTAGGCTCTCTGCTCATTTTCTTACATTACAGGCTGCTTTCATAATCATTATGTATACTAATTCTAGGTTGTTTTTGTGGAACTTGAAGGACAATAGAAGAATTTTAAATAATAATAAATGTTTATACATTGATGATATATCAAAAAATTTTTCTTTGCTTTCTTTTGAAATTTAAATTTATTTTTAACTGATACATAGAAACTCAAAAATTATACATATTTATGGGTATCATATTCTAACACATGAATTCATTTGCTAATATTTAAAGCAGGTTAAGCTTATCTATCTCCCCAAACATCTCTCATTTCTTTAGGGTCAAAAATGTTTCAAAATTCTTCCTTCCAGCTTTCTGAGACACACAGGACATTATTACTATTGCCTATTTTACAGTAGTGTTCCAAAGCTTCCGCCTGACCACAAGTTAGTATCTGTTGACCAACTTCTCCCCATCCCTTCCAGCCCTGCTCTCTTGTAACTGCCCTCTGCTCTCCATTTCTAGGAGATTAGCTCTTTGAGATCATACATGCCTGGAAGATAACATTATTCTTCATTTCTTGCCTGGCTTATTTCATTGAATATTCTGTCATGATCTATCAAATGGTTTGACTTGAGTATATGTACCACATTTTTTCTCCACTTATAACTTAATAGTTATAAGTTAATAGTTATGTTATATAACTTATGTTATGTAACTTAATAGTTGTGTTTATTTCTTGCCTATGGAGAGACGTGTTGTAAAAATCGTTGCAGTGCAAATGTTTCTGCAGAATATTGATTCCATCCCATTTGGATTTTTTGCCTACTAGCTAGTGTGATTGCCATATGACATGGTAGTTCTAATTATAAATTTTTGTGAAGCCTTCATTTTGTCTTCCATAATGGGTCTACTAATATTCACTCCCACAAACAGGGTTTGTTTCTCTCCACACTCTTTCTGGAGTGAGATGACATGTCATTGTGATTTTGATATGTATGTCTTACATGATTAGTGATGTTGAACATTTCTTCAGTACTTGGACATTTGTACATCTTCTTTGATTTATTAGAGGCCAACTTTTGCTGTATTTCAAAGTGTAAAGGCAGTCAACTTCTATAGTGTTTAAAACTACATGTAGCTGTCCACATAGCTGTCTCAGGCTGTTGATCTGTCTATAAATCAAAATATCAACTATTGCTTTTAAGGCCTGCAGTCTCAGATTTCTGCTGATGGAATGGAAAAAATCACTTGGCTTAGATTCAGAAATACTGAATTCAAATGATTAACAAACATTTGTGACCTCAGTTTTCTTCAAGTGATAGAAGATTTACATTGAAGTCAGATTTAAATATTGGCTTTGTCAGGTGTTGCTACAGATTTGACACTAGACACATTTTCTTAAGGTCCCTGAACATCAGTTCCATTTATAAACTGAAATCATAATGCCTATCAGCTATGAGAAACAAAGTATTAAATGAACTTTTAAAATAAACTGCAAGCCTTTATTGTAGTTTTTGTATGTAGCATGTTGTGTTTATTGCCAGATTTTATGCTGAGTTCTCTTTTATTTGAAGTATTTACACCATATTGCAGCAAGCAAATACAATTTTTTTTTGTCGGTCATGGGGCTTGAACTCTGGGCCTGGGCACCATCCCTCAGTTCTTCAGCTCAAGGCAAGTGTGCTACCACTTCACCCACAGCGCCATTACCAGTTTTCTGGTGGTTAATTGGAGATAAGAGTTTCACTGACTACTTTCCTACCCGGGGCTGGCTTTGAGCCGTTATCCTCAGATCTCAGCCTCTTGAGTAGCAAGGATTACAGGTGTGAGCCACTGGTGCCCAGCTTCAAATACAATTTTTGTATGAATGTTACATACAAAATGCAATAATGTACAGATGTGCTAATGCTATAGGTTTCTTGCAAGAGGATCAACTGCCCAGAGGTGACTGGGACTGAAAGAGAGACCAAGGGAAAGATCTCCAAATTGAAATAAAAGCATGATCAAGTATAAAAACAAGGTTTCCCATAGTTGTGGAATGGTGTGAAAGTGACTGACTAGAGGAAATATAGTAGGACATAGTAATTTTGTAAAATGTTTTGAGGAAGAGACCAGCGAGCCATACAGGACAATTTAGGAGTCCCAATCTTTCCCTTGGTTGAGTGGGAAGCCATTGAAAATCTTTAATAATTACCCAGAATATGGCCAATTGATTCTAACACGTCATGCATCATGGATTTGTAATCTGGCAGCAGTAGAATATGCCAGGTAGTTTCTTCTCTGGGTTGAATATGACCCTCCAAACTTTGTGTTGAAACTTAATCTCCAATTCAGTAGTATTATTGAGAGGTACGTGATTTAGGAGAGGATTAGGTCTTCAAGACTTCTCCCTTTTATATGGAATTTTAAGGCATTTATAAAAGAGACTTATCATAACCTTTGGCCTTCTTTCCTCTCTATCCTTTTTTGTCATCTAAGAACAGTGTTTAGTAGCAACAGGCACCCTGCTCTTAGACTCCGCAGCCACCAGAATGGTGAAAAATAATTTTCTCTTCTTTACAAATTACCCACAAATTACCCACACAAAAAAGCTTAGTTACTGAAATCTGATAGCCTGAACTCAAATGTAACAGTTAAATGAACGGAATAAAGGAGCAAGAAAAAAAGCATTCTTCAGCCACTATGATTTTTCAGCAATAAAAATGCTACAACAAGATGGGGACAAACAAGTCGTTTAAGGATTCAGGTGGACCTGTTGCAACAATGAGAAGTACAAAATGTCATGTCAAAACCAGCTTTACAATTTCGGTGTGGGGGGGGAGGGGGGTATAATTGGGTGGGGGGAGGGGGGTAAAATTGGGTGGGGGGAGGGGGGAGGCAGGGAAGGGAAGTGAAGGGTAAACAAAGGAGGAGGCTGCAATGCTTGGTAAGAAATGTATGCATTATCCTGCCCATGTAATTGTAGCCCCTCTGTACAGTATGTTCTCAAATAAAATAAAATACAATTTAAAAAAAAAAAATGCTACAACAGTTTTCTCATTCCATTTGTATTTCTAAAAAAAGTCTTCAGTGGAATGGCATACAAAAGTAGAGATTTATTGTTCAAAGTTACGGAGTGCTAAAATTCTAAAATCAAAATGCCAGCAGATATAGCAAGAGTGGGGTTTGTTCCCAGTTGCCAATATGGCACTGCCTTGCTGTATCCATTTAGTAGAATAAACAGGGAAACAAAGTGCTTCGAGTTTCCTTCCTATGGAGCCTGATCGTACAATGTAGATGTTCTCCCCTCACAACATAACTACTCCTCAAGGCCTATGTCGGTAGAGTACACTGGCAATTAGGCTTAAATCTATGACTTACAGGAGACCCAAACATCCAGACCACTATCACAGGGCACAACCAATAGAAGTGGCTGGAGACAGTGTTTGAAGGAAAATTGTAAACTGGTATCACTGGAGTATTTTGTAGAATATGGATGGTCTAATCAATTCATGTAGAATATGGATAGACTAATCAATTCATGGATATGAGTGCTTATGTAATTTTAGCACACAGACACAATGTTCAAAACAAATGTGCTGATACACATACATTTACCAACTTAGTTTTCATAATTATATGTTTTGCTCATAATCCTGACAGAACCAGCCTAATTTCCATTAAGCATGACTACAGTTTTATTACACCAATCGTATTAATGCCATACTTGTTTTGATATACAAGAAAGCCATTAGGTTGTTATAGTGAGTGTAATAAGTATTTTTTTTAATTTGGTATAGGATTCATTTGCTGTTTTAGTTTAAATATACTAAATTGATATTGACTTGAGGCAGCTAGTTAACAATGTGAATATCTTTTATCAATGCTTATATAGCTTACAGAGCTTACTGCTTTAAATAATTACTTTAATAAATTATAAATTTATTAACTTGTTGATATTCTAAATCTGATGTGTCTTGAGAGCATGATTTCTATCATAACTATTGTATCATTAATTCAACCTATATTTGGATAATTACTGACTTGGCCTTCACTTGGAAAGAATATGTTAAGCCCTTTTAAAAAGCTTATGATTCATAGAACATTCATGTTTTTGGAACTGGTCTATACAAATCCTTCGAATTTAGATCTACCAACATCTGATTATACAACTATTATGTATCCAACTTGAACATAAAACCAATGTATCATTTTTATCATGTAAAATAGATGTGATATAATCTCTGCTATTTTAACAATTTTCTGTGTACAATTTTAGGTGCCATCAATTAAATTCACCATATTGTAGACAGTGACGGGTGTCTATTTCAGAATTGTCCATAATCCCCAACAGAAACTCTGTATTTAAAAAGTCACACATTGAAAGAAGAACCTGAACAGACATTGGTGCCCACATGCAAGTCTAGCATTTTACCACATTGTTCATTTTCCATGTTTTCCTGTAAAACTGTGAAAACAGTCATCCTAGTTAAGTGTGAGTTGGTGTCCCATTGTGATTCTTTACTTTGCATTTTCCTAGTAAATAATGATGTCTAATATTTTATGTGCCTTGTGCACATTTATGTATTAAAATCTTCATTAACCATAAAGAGAACATGACCAATAAAACATAATCATAAACAGAAATACAACCAACATAAAACACATATAGTTATACATATAGGGAGATTTATCATTATAGATTGACACATATAATAATGAAAAATGGGAATTCCCATATTCCAACTTCTGGTTTCAGGCATAGGGAAGATGGTGACATATCTTCAGTCCAAATCAAAGGTCCTGAAAACCAAGTGCACTAGTGCCTGGTACCTGGTGCCTGAAGTTAGGGAAGATGGATTTTCCTGCTTAGGTTATAACCAAATTTTCCATTTTCATTCTACTTGCTCTCTCGACAAATTGATTGTTGCCTTCCTGACTGATAAAGATTAGTTTCCTAATTTGAATCGCAGGACACACACATAAAAACAACAATGAATCATTTTTTGATCAGCTATCTGGGTATCCTATAGCACAATCAAGTCAATTAACATAGAATTCATAATCAGAAAATGTTTCCCATTTTTATCCTTTTGCTGCCGTTGAAATTTTCTATGTACTATGGACATATACTCCAGGTATAATAAACAATTTCTTTTTGGATATGTACCTTACAAATAGTTCATTCCATTCTGTGGTTTGGGTTTTCACTCATTGAATTCCAGAAAGGTAAAGGAAAAAAAATCTTCAGGGAATGCAAAACATACTTTTTAGTGTTTGAAGATTGGTTCTGTGAATGGTCATTGAAGCTTACCAATCCATTTAAAACTTGACCTCTGCTTTCTCTTCCTCTTTGTGGTGAGAATGGAAACCACCTGGTGATGAAAGATTAGATTTTTCTCTTTCTCCCCTTCTTTTTTTGCAAATTCATCCAATCGTAGGAATGTATTTATCTTCATAATTACATAGAAAACAATGTCACTCTTGGGTACTATATTTTTTTTGTTGGTCATCAGGCCTGAACTCAGGGCCTGGGCGCCGTCCCTCAGCTCTTCAGCTCAATGCTAGCACTCTACCACTTGGGCCTCAGTGCCACTTCCATTTTTTTCTGCTTATGTGGTGCTGAGAAATTGAACCCAGGGCCTCATGCATGTGAGGCAAGCACTCTACCATTGAGCCACCTTCCCAGCCCACAAAGATGCTCTAATTTCTAAAAACATTCCCACTTTGGCTTTTTCTCTCAGATTTTAACAGTTGATTTTATGTCATAATGACAATCTTTTACCACAGGTTTGATCAGTACCTGCTGCTTCTCCATCCTCAGTGAGACCCAAGAAATAGGAGTCAGTGAAGTATTTCCTATTAGTTTCTAGCAGCCCTTAGGTAGGTTAGTCCTATTTTCTCAACATGGCTCTGCTCCTTCCAGGACCAGTGGAGTGGGCTGTAGGCATGCAATAAATCAAGAGAGCCAAGACAGGACTATTCGCGACATTTTAGATTCGAATTGAAGGAAGGGCCAAGTAGAATTTTTAGAATAGTAATGGAGAAAGAATTCTGTTAGAAATGTTAGTATAACACATGATTGCAGAAACAGAGTCCTACATCATGAATATTCGGGATATTTGCAGAAATTTGGTGGAAGACAAAGGAAAATTTTATTTCTTGAGGGAAATAAAAATAATACCCTTTTAAAACAAATACTGTAATTGAAGATATTGCTTCCAATTAGTTTGATAGAGATATGTATAAATAATAGAGAACAAAAAAACTTTAATTGACATATTTCTGTTAGCAGGCAAGTTCTTACATTCTATATATGTGTACTACTGAGTTTCCTCTAATTAGGAAAAAAAATCAAAGTTAATAGCTTAGAAACTCCAGCATTGACAAAGCCATTTTGTGGAGTGTCTGTTTAAGGGAAAGTTGGCATTTTAAACTGGAGATTACATTTGGTAGTAAAAGTTTAGCCACTGAATGAATGAAGATTGTTGTTAACAATATCATACATATTTACACCTTTGATGAAACTATTTTTAACTAACACGTCATTAAATTGACCTTAAAGATAAAAAATGAAATGTGTGAAAAGTTGCCAGTATCTTCTAAATATAGATATTTTGGTTCTCTATTTAGAAGTAATTGCATTGCCTGCCATCCCTCTTTATCTTCTCCTTGGCTTCCGCATCCATGAATTAAAACAAACAAATCAAAATATTCATACAAAATTGCATCTATACCGAATACGTAAAGGCAGATACCTGTCTTTACTACCCTTATTCTCTTTACAATATAAACTGTATTAGATCTGGTAATCAATAGATTACTAAATATAAACATGACAATGGTGTTGAAAACCCACAGATTTGGGTTTCTACAAGAGGAAATAATCCCCTGAGTACCGAAGGAAAACTGTGATTCCTACTACAAACATTCAGAATATTAATTAATTCTATTACATCTATATTGACAGGTATTATTCATAGAATGACTTTACCTATATCATCTTTTATATACACTGGATAATTAATAGTATCTTCTTTCTCTAAAATATTTATAAACTTCTTTACCACAAATAATTCTTGCAATTGTAGGGAAATAATTTAATGGGATTTGATGCATAAGTCTAAGTAATCCTATTACCTTAAAGCCAGTTGTCCATAGCTTATACCTCTAGTCCTAGCTACTCAGGAGGCTGAGATCTGAGAATCAGGTCTGAAGCCAGAAAAGGGCAGAAAAGTCCATTAAACTTTTGTCTCCAGTTAACCATAAAAATGATGGTAATGGAGGTAGTGCCTCAAGTGGACCAGCCTTGAGCCAAAAATGCTGAGCAAGAGTGCAAAGCCCTTAGGTGAAGCTCTGGTACTGGAAAAACAACAAAATCTTAGTGCCCTATAAATTCCTTTCGTCCTAAATCTCTATAAGGCTGAGTGACAGAGTACAAATATAACAATCAGTTAGTGGTTTTTACTTGTAATTTTTGGCCACATCTCTACATGCTTGTTTCAATATCAGAAGGAGACTAAAATAATTGATTATATGTCTGACAATAATTGAAAAATTAATTTCTAAGTAGTATAGAGATTCAGTAAGGCTCTCCAATCTGAGCATTTATAACAAACAGATAAGGCATATGTTTGCTGTTGTGTGACTCCAATTATTAATGCAACTTTTAATACCCTCTAGAAAATAATGCTAGAGAAAACACCCTGGTCATGAAACCAACATACCAGGATGTTACCCAATAGATACTCAGAAATCACATGTAAGTTACTTTTAGCTCAAGATATTGATCTAGCTCATGAACTTTCCTCTGCTTAAAATTCACTATCACAATAACAAAGGAAGAGGAAAAGAGAAAGTACATGTTTATGATCTCATATTAAAAAGTAAAGCAGTCTTAATTTCTAGAAATGTTGAGAAACTTTTGCAAAATGTAGCTCATTCAGGCTAGGTGCCTATGGCTCACAAGAGTAATCCTAGCTACTCGAAAGCTTGAGATCTGATTTATCATAATTTGAATCCAGTCCAAGCAGAAAACTTATTAAGGCCCTATCTCTAGCAATTTTGCTGGACTGGAGATATGGCTCAGGTAGAAAAGGGTCAATGCTGATCAAGAAAAAAAGTGAGCATGAGGTTTTGAGTTCAAGCAGATATACTGGATATACTAACAAACAAACATATATGAAAGAATAAATAGCTTCTGAAAAATCAGAGTGGAAGAGGTATAATGGCTTGAGTTTAAAAAACAAAACAGACAAATAAGGATGTGAAAACAACAGTGTGGAGCCTATCAATTGCTAAAGCTTACTTTTACTTTTTGCAGCAAATATACTTAAAATATTGTAAACAACTTAATAATTAATTAAAAACAAGATGTAAAAATCATATGAAGAAAAAAACAGACCAAGTAATAAAAACAAGAGGATATAATACTAAGTTGAAATTTATTACTAATGTGAGCAATTTAATCAAAAGAAAATATTTCAATTATAAGAGAATAAAATAAAATAGCCATGTAAATCCAGTGTACAAGGTTCTTTCCCTTAAATATAGAAGGGTTTGAAGATTATAGATAAAAGAGGGAAACGTAATATATTTCTTATATTCCATAGAGATAAATGTTTTATTCTTTACTACAAGTTGAAGTATTATTTATAATTTCCTGTTACAGAAAAAGTGAATCTAGAAGCAATATGGTAAGAGTTCATTAAAAGATAATGATAAAAAGTAAGAGTGTGAAAAGATAAATAATAGCCTTTATTAAAATAATGGATTGTCTTCTTGAAACCCAGTTCAATAATAAATAATACATTAATAAATAAATAATAAATAAATACTTAGGTTTTCTAATTTAAAATCCTATCTAACCATCATGACACCTAAAGTTTCAAAATACTGAGCAAGTTTAATTAAAGGACAAAATATCAATATCAAAGTATATTTTAAAGAATATAAATATTACAAGAAAGATGATATATAAAATATCATTTAAACTATCCACTTAAAGTTAATCATGATATGAGCCAGAGCTTATTAAGTGGTATCTATATGTCAAGTATAGAGGAACAAATCCAAGTCTAGAGGAACAGAAACTGAGTTGTTATAATGAAATAAAATATAAGAGTAAGTACATTTTGAATGAGAATCTATGCAGGACTCCCTGTTTTCATCTATGTAGGCTGCCATGATAAAATGGTACAGACTAAATGGGTAGACAACAAGCATTTATTTCTGGCAGTTGTGGAGGATGAAGTGTAAGATCTGGGAATCAGCTGATTCATTCCTGGCGATGGCTGTGTTCTTACTGTGAAGGAAAGAATAGGTGAGCCCTCTGTGATTGCTCATTCAGACAATTTTGTCTGCCTCACTCTTCGAAACTTATTCAACTCAGGTTAATTATTTATTCCAAATAGTTCAAATGGGGGTTAGGACTTTAACGTATGGATCCGTGAAGGGGCACATTCAGTTTGTGGTGCATATTTGTGTGTGTATAGATTGAACTCCAGGCCTAACCACAGTCCTTGAGCTTCTGTGCTAACAGCTAGTGCTGATCCACTTTGGGCTGATTTTTTGGTGCTTAATTGGAGATAATCATGGACTTTCCTCCCTAAGCTGGCTTCAAACTGTGATCCTCGGATGGCAGCCCCCTGAGTAGCTAGGATTACAGGCATGGGCATTGTATGGGGGGGGGAAATGCTATTCCAGTTTGAAACCATGTTTCACAGGGCTTTTCATAGGGCTTTTTCTTCCAAAGGTGCACATGTTTATTTATATGATTTTTTTTATTATTTTATTTTATTTGTGTATTTATATGATTTTTAAACCAATGTTAGTTTAAATGATGAATTCTTCAGATAGTTTTTGTTATTATGTTGCTGCTTTAGTAGATATGTATATTTCCTGAGTTTTCCCTTGAGGAAAAAAACTTCTAGTTAAGTTCAATATTATACATAGCAGTTTAAAACTCATGTTTTAAATAGAAAATACAAAATATACCTGTATGAAGCAACAACACTGAAGATGAAAATGACCTTAAATATCTTCTCATTCTCTTTGATAGTTTTTTATTAGAGGGCCAAATTTATTTTATATTAAAATAACAGCACAACATACCCATTATTTATATTAAATTCACTGTTATTCAAAGCTGTGGGCATACTACAGTAAACTGTCTTAAGCTATTTCCATTATTTCCCTTCTAGAAAGACATGTGCTCACAATAATCAAATAGGTTAGTTAATGAAATAATTTGAAATAAATAAAAACTTTACGAAGGAAATATAAAAACTCATAAAGTTCTCTTGGACTAATATTTGAGTTTCTGATTTATCTTTCACAGTTCAAAAATATTATCTTGTATTCTTTTTGTTCGATTTTGCTTTGGTTTTCTTTTGAGATAGGATTTTACTATGTAATCCAGGACAGCTATGAATTTGCAACCCTCTGGGCTCAATCTTCCAAATGTTAGGATTACAGATGTGTGTCACCATTTCTTTTTCAAAAATGTCACCTTTTTAATGTGCATTTATTTTGTTTGTCACTGAGATGTAGAAATGATAACTGAATAACCAGCTAACTCATGCTGTAGGCAATGTTTAAGTTACACAATATAAATAAAATATAAAAGGTTATTACTATAAGCAGTTAGACTTCTAGCGCAAATTTATATCAGTACAAATGTATGTTATTTATTAAGTTATAATGAACTTATAATGCTGTTTATTAACTATTTGGAGAGAGTAATTTGAAACACATGAGTGGAAAAGAGCTATCATGTGTTCAAAACATATAAGCTAATCCTATTTCTGAAATCACTTCTTGCAATAAAAATCCACCCAGTAATTTCTACTTTTTCCCCTGTAAAAACAGCTGTGAGAAGTCAATTGTTTATGTATTTTACTTACTTTTACTAATAAAAATAAAATGAAATCACTGTGTTGGCAAGTGGAAACATGATAGAAGACACATTTTTTAATTTGTATTTATAGACAACAACATTTTAATGCACTGTAAAACTTGCTAGCATGTGGTAGTTTCTGGTATGTGTATAAAAGAGTAGCATGTGTATGTGTGTGTTGTACTTCATTTGAGATTATAATATGTTTGGAAACAAGAGAAAAAACTCAGTTGAAAAACAATTGGATAACCATCTCCTAGAAGTTTGGAAAAACCACATTCTTTGTTTTGCTTTTTCATTTGTTGAGACCAAAACAAGTTTCTATGAAAGAGTAAGCCACAGGGAATTGATTTAAAAATTCATTCTAAAAGTTTTACAAGTATTATTTTAACAGTTTTCATTTTCATACTAAAAATGTCTAGAATTAATTTCTAGACACCAAAATACAACTTGTAGCAAAATTTTGATCTTGAAGGCTTACTTTGAATCACATTATGTAGAATAAATTCTAAGCTTTTGTGAACAATAATATAGAATGTGAAATACATTATTCTTATTGAATATAGTGAACCTAGAGGAGTAATTTTTAATAAAGCTTCCAGTTTTGCTTATGATTCAATTAAATAACCAGACCCTGGGTTTACAGATATAAGGATGGTAAAATTAGTTGGAAATGCTAAATATATCAATCACATAAAGGTCTTTGAAAGCTTGATATTTAAGCTTTGAAGGCAAGGTAACAAGTGTAGCATGAGCCAGTTCAAGCTTCACTTTAAAAAAAAGTTTGAGGTTACTTCTTTTCCAGGAAGAACCCATTAGAATTGCAGCTGACAATGTCATCTGATGACAATGCTCTTCTGACATCTTTGGTTCCTTAGAATAACATTTTACTCACATCTTCATGCTCCAACTCATACAAACTGCTTAATATCCTCAATAATTTTAAAGGCTCCAAAAGTGCACAAAGTTAAATTGGACACAATTGTGAACATACTTTAAAAGGTCTGTGATATTGCCTGAGGATAGAATCTGCGGGCACCAGTTCCTCGTCTATCCACAAACAGGAGTTTAAAATCAATAATTTCACACTTTCCTCAAGTAAAGCCTATTGCCATTTCCTTAGTCTGTCCCTGGTAAGCAGAATTTATTGTGGAGTTGAGGAAGCCATTGCTGACTGGTTTTATTGTCCAGGGTTTAGACAAACATAATCTAGATTAAAAATGATAAGGATAATACCTTAGAATCCCACACATAAGGCGTTATAAGAACATTATAGTAATGAGATATAATAATGAGATCAGAACAAGCATGCAAGTTATTATGAAACCCTGCCCTATCACAAGCATCAAAGTAGGCAATGAAAGGAATGAAGCTAGTGGAACTGAGCTGGATTAGCTCAGGATTGAGAGAGCCTATGAGTCATTGCACAAACCTCTCTGAGTTCTTACTGGAAGTCCCAGTGGAGAGCTGAAATGCTGCTGTCTGTCATTATGTGCATGAATGAATATGATGGAAAGATTTGATATGTTATTCTATCAGACCCAATTACACAAATATTATCAACGACTAAAAAACTTCTAATTGCTGATTGGAGAACATATTACTAAGCTTTGTCTTATTGTTGTAATTGACATTGCCTTCTGGGCCACATATCGTTTGATTATGGGGAAAAGAGGTGTGTATTATGATCAAAGAGGGACAAAATGAAATGGTAAGAAAACATTCATTTTTAGTGATCCTGGAATCTCAGAAGATTTATACAATTTTCACTTTTAAGATAGGTCTAATTACATAACCTGTGCTGGCCTTGAACCCACGATCCTTCTCCATGTACCTCCTCAGATTTTTCTTTGTTGATGCTGTTGTTAATGTACCACAATTTTTTTCTTTTGCATTTTATTCTCCCTGTGGGCTTTTTAAAATTTTTAAACATTTTTATTGTAAAGATACTGTACAGAAGGGTTACAGTTACATGAGCAAGGTAGTGAGTCCATTTCCTGTCAAGCATTGCTACCTCCTCCTTTGTTTTCCCCTACCATCCCTTCCCTCCAATGGCCACAACTACACCCCTCCCCACTCCACTCCGCTGCCCCCGCCCCGCCCCGCCCCGCCCCGGCCTAAATTGTAAAGACCATTTTCAACATAGTGTCTTGCCTGTATCCCTGTTTAAGCATTTTGTTTTTTCCCTTCCCATCCCCAAATTAGAAAAGTGTACATACAAGATAGAGGGCACTGACATCAAATACAGTGAAAACAGGGGTTATACTGAAGGGGAGGAACATAAAAAAAACAATCACATGGTACATTATAAATATGTTAGAAAGAATAGCAAGAAAGAAAGAAACACTTGTGTCCCTATCTTGGAGTATATTTCACTTAACATCATATTACATGGTCATATGTACATAGCTTTTGAACTTTTCTGCTTATCCCAGACATATACTATTTATTGCAAATAAGGGAAACCATGGGACCTATGTTTCTTTGGGCCTGGCTTACTTCACTTAATATAATTCTTTCCAAGTCTTTCCATTTCCTAACAAATGGGGCAATGTCATTCTTTCTGATGGAGGCATAGAATATATATATATACTGAGGGACATCTGTGTTGGTTCCATAATGCTGCAATAAACATAGTTGTGCTGGTAGCTTTAGTATCACCTTGTTTGTGATCATTTGGGTAAATGCCCAAAAGTGGCATTGCTGAGTCATAGGGGAGCTCTATGTGGAGACTTTTGAGAAAATTCCATACTGTTTTCCAAAGTGATCGAACAGTTTACACTCCCACCAACAATGCAGTAGGGTTCTCTTCTGCCCACATCCCTTACAGCATCTGTTGTTATTAGATTTATTGATTATAGCCATTCTAACTGGGGTTAGGTAGAATCTCAATGTTGTTTTGATTTGCATTTCTTTTATGGCATTTCTTCGTGTGTCTATTGGCAATTCTTATTTCCTCTTCAGAGAAGTTTCTAAGTATTTAGCCCACTTGTTGATGGGGTGGTTGTTTCCCTGAGGATTTGTTGTTGGGAGTTTAATTTTTTGAGTTCCAAGTATATTTTAGATATGAGACCCTTGTCCATTGTATGGGTAGTGAAAATCTTTTCCCAATCTGTGGGCTTTCTATTGATATTGCTTGCTATGTCCTTTGCCATGCAGAAGCTCTGCAGTTTCATGCAATCCCATTTGTCCAACTTTTCTTTGATTTATTGTGTTTCTGGGTCTCTATTAAGAAAATTTCGGCCTGTGCAAAGGAGACTAGGGTTTCTCCTATTCCTTCTTGTAATATTTTCAGGGCATCTTCTTTGGCTTTGAGGTATTTGATCCATTTTGAGTTGATTCTGGTGCAGGGTGATAGATAAGGATCTAGCTTTAGTTTCTAGAAGTGTTTAACCAGTATTGCCAGCACCATTTACTGAAGAGGCTGTCTTCTATTTTTTTTAGCTCCCTTATTGAAGATTAAGTGACTATAGATCTGTGGGTTCATTTCTAGGTCTTCAGTTCTATTTGGTCCTGAGGTCTGTTCTTGTGCCAGTACCAAGCTGTTTTGATTACTATGGCTTTGTAGTAGAGTTGAAATTTGGTATTGATATTCCTTCAGGACTATTCTTTCTGTTAAGGATTTTTTTTCTTTGCTATTCGGGGTCTTTCATTGTTCCATATGAATTTTTGGATTGCCTCTTCTATTTCATTAAAGAATTTGGTTGGAATATTGATAGGTATCACATTGAATGTGTAGATAGCCTTGGGAAGTATTGCTATTTTCACCATGTTGATCTTTCCAATCCAGGAGCATAGGAGGTAGTTTTCATCATAGAGGTCTTTATTTAGTTAAGTGAATTCCTAGGTATTTTATTTTTTGTGGGGCTATTACAAAGGGAGTTGCTTTCCTGATTTCAGCCACGCTCATCTCATTTTTGGCATATGGAAAAGCCATTGATTTTTGAGGTTAAATTTTTTCTCTTTTTTTTTTATTGTAAAAATACTGTACAGAGGGGTTACAATTACATGGGTAAGGTAATGAGTGTGTTTCTTATCAAGCATTTTTGCCCTCTCCTTTGTTTCCCCTTACCATCCCTTCCCTTCTCCACCCCCATCCTCTAACTCCCCCACCCCACACAAAAGTTGTAAAGTTCATTTTCGACATAACATCTTGTACATCTCATTGGTGCAATGGGTCCACCTGTATCCCTATTTAAACAATTTATTTTTTCCCTTCCCCTCCACAAATTATACCAACATCAAATACAGTGAAAACAGGGGTTATACCATGGGGGAGGGGCATACAAAGCAACAAAGAAATATCTTATAAATATGTTAGACACAATAACAAGAAAGAAAAAAACATTTGAGTCCTTAACTTGGGGTTCATTTCACTTAACATCAACTTATCTGATCATTTCTGCTTGTCTCATACAAATACTATTTATTGCAAAGAGGGGAAACCATGGTCCTATGTTTCTTTTGGCCAGGCTTCATTTAATATAATTCTTTCCAAGTCTTTCCATTTCCTAACAAATGGGGCAATGCCATTCTTTCTTATGGAGGCATAGAATTCCAGAGTGTATATATACCACATTTTCTTGATCCATTCATCTACTGAGGGGCATCTGGGTTGGTTCCATATCTTAGCTAAGGTAAATAATGCTGCAATAAACATAGTTGTGCTGGTAGCTTTAGTATGGTGTTGTTTGTGATCATTTGGGTAAATGCCCAAAAGTGGGATTGCTGAGTCATAGGGGGCTCTCTGTATAGTCTTTTGAAGAATCTCCATACTGTTTTCCAAAGTGGTTACAAGTTTACACTCCCACCAACAATGCAGTAGGGTTCCCTTCTGTCCACACCCCCTCCAGCATCTGTTGTTATTAGAGTTCTTGATTATAGCCATTCTAACTGGGGTGAGGTGGAATCTCAATGTTGTTTTGATTTGCATTTCTTTTATGGCTAGGGAGGTTGAGCATTTCTGCATGTGTTAATTTTAAACCCTGCTACTTTGCCAAAGTTTTGAATCAGCTGGAGTAACTTGAGACTGGAGTCTGTGGGATTCTTTACATACAAGATCATGTCATCCTCAAAGAGGGAGATTTTTACTTCAGCTTTCCCTATTTGTATCCCCTATTATGTTTGTATCTTTTCTTATTGCTGTAGCTAGGCATTCTACTACTAACTTGAAGAGAAATAGAGAGAATGGACATCCTTGTCTTGTTCCTGAATTTAGATGAAATGGCTTTAGTTTTTCACCATTAAGTATAATGTTGGTAAGTTTGTCGTATACAGCCTTTATTGTATTGAGGAATGTTCCCTGGATTCCTAGTTTTTCCCAGAGCCTTCATCATAAAGGGGTGTTGGATCTTGTCAAATGCTTTTTTTTTGCATCTATTGAGATAATCATGCGGTTCTTGTCCTTGCTCTTATTGATGTGATGAATTATATTAATTGATTTGCATATATTGAACCAGCTTTGCATACCTGAAATGAATCCTTTGATCGTAGTGTATGATTTTTTTGATGAATTATTGAAGTTCATTGGACAAAATTTTGTTGAGAAGTTTTGCATCGATGTTCATCAAAGAAATGGGTCTATAGTTCTCTTTCTTTGATGAATCCCTGCCTGGTTTTGGGATGAGGGTTACAATGGCTTTATAAAAAGAGTTCGCTAGTGAACTTTCTTTCAATTTCATTGAAGAGTTGTAAGAGTATTGGTGTGAATTCTGCTTTGAAGACCTTATAGAATTCTACTGTAAATCCATTGGGTCCTGGGTTTTCTTAGATGTGAGGTCTCTTATTGTTGTTTCTATTTCGATGTTTGATATGACTCTGTTAAGTTGGTTTAACTCATCCTGGTTTAGTTTTGGCATGTCCATATTTGCTAGGAAATCATCCATTTCTGCCAGATTCTCAAACTTATTAGCATAAAGATTTGAGAACTATTCCTTTATAATATTCTGAATCTTGGTTGCTTCTGTGGTGATATTTCCATTCTCATCTCTGAGTTTGTTTATTTGGGTGTGTTCTCTTCTTTTTCTGGTAAGATTTGCTAAGGTTCTGTAAATTTTGTTAATTTTTCCAAAGAACGAACTCTTTTTTGTTGATTCTTTCTATTTTTTCTAAATTCTAATTCATTTAATTCTGATTTAATTTTAATTATTTCTTTCTGTCTACTGGATTGGGGTTTAGCTTGCTGGTCTTTTTAAAGGAGGCTCAGATATCTCATCAAATTGTTGGTTTCAGATCTCTCCAATATGTTGATATAGGAGCTGAGAGCTATGAACTTGCCTCTTGAGTACTGCCTTTGCTGTGTCCCAGATGAGCTGGTAATTTGTGTGTTCATTTTAGTTGAATATCATGAACATTTGAATTTCCTTTGTAATCTCTCCCATGATCCACTGGTGATTCAACAGTGTATTGTTCAGCCTCCATGTGTTACAGAACTTTGTTTGATGGCTTTTGGTGTTAAATTCTAATTTTATTCCCTTGTGGCCTGAGAGAATGTAGGGCATAACTTCAATGTTTCTGAATTTGGACCAGTTTGCTTTGTGACCTAAAATGTGGTCTATTTTGGAAAACGTTCTGTATGCTGCTGAGAAGAATGTGTATTCTGATGCTACTGGGTGAAATATTCAGTAGGTGTCTGTTCCCCCCGTGTTTTATCTCTTGATGTCACTGTATTTGATTTTGGTACCCTGGATATTGTATATATATTTATCTGAATTAGAGAAGGGAAAGGGAAAAAATGGTGAGACAAAGGACAAAGGGGTAACTAATGTAACAGTGATACTCACCAGACACCATGTTGGAAATGATCTGTACAACTTAGTCAGGGAGAGAATATGGGGGAAGGAAAAGAGGGAGAAAAATGAGGGAGGGGGTAACAAGTTAGACAAGAAATGTAATCACTACTTTACTTATGTAACTGTAACTCCTTTATACATCACCTTGACAATAATATTAAAATTAAAAGAACAAAAAACTTCTCTGAACAACCAATGTACTATTTATCAAACTGAACACCAGGAAAACAAAACATTTTGTTGTGGGAAGGGATGATGGGGTACACAAATGGAAGGACGAAGGATGACCAAAATGCAGTCATTATATACAATGTACATTTAGTAAAAGTTGAACTATGTAAAACTAGGTTATAAGAAAGAAATGTGGAATAATGAGGGCAAACAATGCAAGGGAGACATAGATCAAGGTGCTTTGTACTCATATGGGCTTATGAAATTGTAAACTCTTTTTAATGAATAATAGCATTGTAAAAATAAAACACTAAATTATCATGCCAAAAAGTGTTTACCATTGCACTCATCTCAAATTGACTTTAAAATAAATGAATTTGACATACCAACCCAGATTTAGCTTTCTATTGCTAGAGTAAGATGTCTAGTATGGGAGGAAACACCATATTTTAAGCACATATATTCCATGATTTCAAGAACTAGCCAACTTAAGTCAAAGAAGGCAGTGAAAAGGTCTGAAATAATTGTGTTATAAGATAAGGATATATAATTAGTGGGCTCCGTGCTTAAGCTCCCTTTTAGGGGATATTCTAACCCTTTTAATTAACATTTATACAGTGGATGCTAGGAATACATGATAGAATGAAGAGATGGAAAGTCAGTGACTATATAAAAACACAAACAGTATCAACATGGTTAATGGAGCACCTTAGCCAACAGCAGCAGAATGTAATCATCTGTAGTGTACATGAAACATCACCAATACAGAATGACTGCTGGCTATAAAATAAGATAAATGAAATTAAAAGGACATAAATCATATAGTGTATTTTTCATGACCAAAACTTAACATTACAAATAAATAATTGAAATACATGGGGGAAATGCAAAATACATCAATAAATAGTACATTTTAAGTAACTCAAAGATAAATAAATCAGAAGGTAATTAGAAAAATATAATATACAAAAATCATGTAAAAATACTATGGGATAGTATTCAGCAAGATTATAGAGTATGACAGCAACACACATCTCAGCTTTATCTCTTATTTCAATGTACAGTTTAACCAAAAGATTCTTGGAGAAAATCTAATTTATCAATGGACAAATGAGGATTTACAATGTTTGAGGTTTAGAGACCCAAGAATAAATATTAAAATTATCCCAAAATTGATATGAAGATTAATGAGGTTCCTATTTTTAAAAATCGTGGAAATAGTTTTTGTGGAGGTAAATAAAGATTTCAATTGTATACAATGCTGAGCTTTATGATTGCAATTATTGAAATGGCAGGTCTATGGGTTTGAATGTGACTGGTGGCTAGATCCAAACTTCTGCTGGGCTAAGTGATGAGATGTGTCATGTGATGGAGTTCTATAAGAGTGGCTTCATTATGGACATTAATGGTCTGGATTTCACAGTGACATAAAACTTCTGTACAGTGAGAACAATTCTTCAGTTAGTAATTGCCTATTTTCTGCTATCTAACTTAAAATTGGGCCTAGTAAATACTAAACAAATAGCATCCATCCTTCTGCATTACCATTTTCTTTGAAGAGTTCCTTGGTGTTTGTTTCACCATTGTTACTTTTACTCCATATGTACATAGTCCACTATACTGAAGGCCTTTGATCATGATGTTTGCAGAAAGTAAATAAAGAATGCCAATTGCATTATATCTTTGTTTGCATTAGCATATAATTAATTATCATAAGAATTTACTAGCTTTTGTTACTTTAGAAAAGTAATTTCTTTGCACATGTTCTTAGTAGTTATATCAATCTCTCACAACTCAACTTTATTCCTTTCTTTGGAGTTGATCACAGTGAAGAAAGTCATGTTTGTATCATATGTCCAAGTAAGATACAACATCAATCAGAAACCTTTCCAAATGAGAATAACCAAACTCATGTTTTCTTCTTATGCATACAAAAAGAGTACATAGTGCTGAATATCATTAGCCAGCATGTTGTAATGTATATAATTTACATGAATTACTCACTCATGTCAGTGACAGTATTGATTCATAAGCTCAAGTATAAAGCCTAGTATTCTTCCTAAGTAGCTTTAGAAAACCTACTATTATAACATACAATAACTAATATAACATAAAAACTGAAACAAAAATTTTCATACCTGTAGCAAACACTCGATAGGCAATTTAAAAAGAAAAAAAGACTTACTTTTGGCTCACTCATGATTGAGGAGGTTTCAGTCCAAAGTCAGCTGGAGCTGTGACTTTGAGGGAGAATGTCATGCCAGCAGGAGCATGTGTAGTGGCTGCTCACCTCTCAGCAGCCAAGAAGTAGAGAGCGCAGGGAGGAGTCAAAGACAGGACACGCCTCCAGTGGCCAGCTTTCTCCAGCTGGGCTCCACTTCCTAAAGTTTCCAGCTCCTCCCAAAACAGCACCGCCAGCTGGGGACCCAGGTTTCAGCACATGAGCCAACAAGGATCATTTCATGCTCACACCATCACATTAGACTTTAGAAAAGCCATTCATGTTATGGGGGTCTTTCATGATTTTTAATGGTCTGTAGGTGATTCCTGTCTCCTTGCAAAAAGGATTTGATACGGTGTGATCTTTATGTCTACTAGGTCAGTGTCAGGTCTAAACTGAGTATATTCCACTTTTCCAGTTTCATGTCTTCAGTTCTTGTTTTGAAATACAATTAATATAACTACAAATCAAATATGTTTATTCCAAATGGAAGATTATATAAAATAATAGGACTGTAGCTATGTTTACATTAAAAAATTCTTCCTGAATCTAAGTGTATAATTTCATTTTGCCAAAATGTTAGAGCTGCTCTGTGGAGAAAAACCATATGACAAGCTAAGAAGTGGATCACATTGCTGCAATGTATCCTTTCATAAGTTCTCTGAGGAGACATTCAACAGGATCCTCTAAATGGAAGCTCTAAAATGTCTCTTGACAATTTGTTCTTAGGAGGCACTTTTCTTTACAGTGAACTTGAATGATAGAACCAATAGGAACAGTATTTGCAGAGATGGCAGCAGGCATCTTCCCTTTTTATTTTTCTTTGCTAAAAATCATCTCACTTTAATTTGACTTTCCTGAGCAGTTCACCTTAGCAGTTTTTACTTGGGGCTGTCACAACAATGATGGCCTCATATGTATTTATAAGCCTGTAACTCCCTTACTATGTGCTGTAGTATAGTTTCATATTAGCATTTATGCTTTTAAAATGACATATTTATCATAAATTATTTCCTGTTTTTATAAAATTTCTGCTTGGTCAATGTATTCAATATACAAATTAATATTATCTGTCAATTAATTTCAGCCTATAGATAGAGATTTAAATATACTGGCTTTTCAAAAAAGACCATTAAATTTCACAGGACTGAATTTCAGCATGCAGAAATGAAGCAGACTAGTACAATCCAGTTGGTACAGAAAGTACATAAAAAATTATTTAGCTAAACAAAAGACATGCTAGTTGTGTAAGCCTGAAGATTTGTGGGGGATAATTGGCACATGCATTGGCTGATATTTCTATTGTGTCTATCCAGAGCTATATACAAATGATAAAACAAAGTCATATAAAAGTTAGTCTTATAACACAGATGTCTAATGGGCATATAAGTCATCCTTATCAACTTTCAGTCATGCTGACCAGTCATGTAATGAAAATGGATGGTACCTGAATGAGAAAACAATTATGTGGCTATCCGAAGAAGGGTAGTCATACCCAAAGGATGAACAAAACACTTCAAGCAAAACTAACAGCAACATAATGAGCTGAGGAGTGACAGGCACAAACATGAGCATATCGTGTTGACTTGATGCTAGCAGAGTCTGTGCTGCTTCACTGCCTCATATAAACAGCAGAGCATGCTCAGCATGAATCTAAGAGGCAGCTTACAGAGAATGACACCCTGCAGGTAACACCTGCTGCCAACACCCAAAGGACAGAATATATAGGCTGTGTATTTATTTATGCAATTTGTGAGGAAGCTATTGTTTGACACACACCGACCTTTGCCGACTCACTCTTTTGATCAGGAAACAGCAAGGTTAATAGCCCCATTTCATGGTGCAAAAGGTATCACCCCATATGTGTATGATTTAATTCAGGAGATGAGGTTATTTTAACAGGAATATTGTTGGCATGCCAGTTGCACATGCATAAATCATGAGCTGATTATGATTGCCCTTTAATAAAACAGACATTCAAAACAAAACATCTTTCAGCATTATTGTAATACCACCGGTCATCCACTACCAGTTCTGTTCTGAGGATTCAAACCTATGGAATTCTGTTGTAAATTCAGGCACAGAAGCAGGGAGCAGCTACAGTGAAATGAAAGAAAATCTGATTCCATTAATACGTGTATAGTTTTTAAAGAAAGATGTGCTTAATGGGAATACACTGTTATCTCACATAAAATCAGGATTTTTGTCTAGGAAAAATACTCTATCCAAAGATAAAGATATTAAAAAATAATAGAATGTGTTCTTCCTTATATTAAACTGGTATATTTAAATCCTTGACCAACAATAAATAAATACATCGTATGTGAATCTACTAATGAATACAACAGATGGCATAAACTATAAGGACGTGGTAGGACATATTTATAACCTTATAAAGCAATTTAAATACTTGAAGTAGAGCACTTTGCTATATTTGCAGATAAGCCCTCAGCAAAGCTTCCTTCCTGATTCAAACCTATCCACATGCAACATGTGAAAATCCTATGGTAGGTGAAATGTCATTCTGCTTATGATCCCTTTGAGCTAGTGATAATCTATCAGCACAGCTGAGATGACATATTTTTTAAATAATCACTTATATCCTGCAGAACATTTTCCAATGATACATTCCCAGCCAAGCAAGTCAACTCTGATGGGGAAAAAAAAAACAGCAGAGAGCAAAGAGAGTTTAAGAAAAGCTAGTGTGATATGATGTCAAAAACACCAAAAAGGAGCTTGGGTGTCTTCTTTTCAAAGTTGGTTTTATTTATTTCATTTTATGGCAGTGTTCTTTAAAAGCTTTAATTAGTTGATGGTGTGATTTTACAGGGAGGAGGTGTGAACAGAAATTGTGGTGGCGGTAAAAGGCAATGTGCCTATCATTCACATTAGATGGTGCAGAACACTCCCCAAGTGACAACTTTTAATGGACCAGTAAATGTAAGACCGAGAGAGAGGGGGGGGAGAGGGAGAGGGAGATGGAGAGGGAGAGAGAGAGAGGGAGGGGAGAAGAGAGAGAGAGAAGAGAGGGGGAGAAGAGAGAGAGAGAGGGAGAGAGAGAGAGAAACTTTATTCTCAATACACAAGGAAGGGCGATTTAATAAAGAAAGCAGAGAAGAGGAAATAGACTCTGAAAAGATTCTCAAAAACCTGCTAGGTCATATCATTCTGGTCACCAGAATGACCATAGTTTACTAAGTAGTTAGAAAATCAAATATAAAATTCTGTTGTGCATTGTATGTATTACAGTACACTTTATTATTTAGGTTTTTCAAAGAGAAGTGATTTTCTTTAAACTTGCTACCAAGATAGAAAGTAGTGACTATGACTGCTACAAACCCTGCTGTTTACATTCATTGAGTATGATGTATGACTCATTTGTTCAAATATATGTGGCAGCAATGGTGAGATATCTTCTAATTTGAATTTTACTCTTCACATTACTATTATATAGATAATAAATACTTTTGACTTCAATATATCAATTGACAATGAAGAGCAAATCTAAACTCAAACAATGCTCTTCACCATATAATTTAAGGGTCACATCATTACAAGGTTCCTTGGGACCTTGAATGTTTATTTTTCACTCATCTTATTATCCTATTTATGTGGTAGCTTATATGTATGATGATTTCTGCAAGTAAGTGGAGTAACCTCTGTTGGAAAAAGTATAGAGGAATGGTTTCATATCTATATGTGAGTGTATGTATGTATATATGTGTGTGTGTATGTATGTATATATGTGTGTATGTATGTATATATGTATGTATGTATGTATGTATGTGTGTATGTATATATGTGTGTATGTATGTATATGTGTGTGTATGTATATATATGTATATATATATATATATATATATGTCTACTCTAGTGGGATCTGCCTCAGAGGAAAGTGAGGGAGCATACTCATTAGTTAATTCAGCTAGTTACTCACCAAATCCCCACCTAAGAAAAACAGAGAAATCATTAAGTTTAAATTTGGGTTAGAAACAGCAGCAAAATGCCTCCGAAATAAGTGAGCAGCATAAACTTCTGTCAGGTGGATTTCCATGAAAGAACCCTAAAGAGGACACGAAGTTTGGGAAAGCAGTTTCAAAGTGCCATATTAGAGCAGAAATGAAATAATAATAAGCTGATTTCACCTGTCCTTCCCATCAGTACAATACATGGAATAACTTTTAACCATGGAGCAATATGCTACTTAGGTTCACCACCTATGATTCTCTGTCTGATGCAAATCAGATTAAGATATATTGCATCTGGTTTCTGGATGTCAAGCTAATTTAGATTTGAATCTTTCTTACAAATCTAGATAGAAAGTCTTTCTTGGTGATTCTTAGGGCATCCCTTCTTTAGGATTGTGCCAAGACACAGTATTCGGACTCAGGGGCCTTTCCATGTCCTATCTGCCCATCACTGAGATGCCCAAAGCCCTGCATCATGATGATATCAGTTTCTTTGCTGTCACTGAGGGGAAATCTTTGGACAATCTGTGAGCTGGTCCTGGGACCGAGCCCTTTAGGTAGATCATGTGGCTTGTCCCTCTGAGATCTGACTACCTTCTCTAGGTAATGCAACCGAGTGAAAATATAGTCTTTCCTTCTCACAGCTTGGCAGCATATTGTAGTCTGTTTCCACTAATGGGATTGCCATCTTCACTCTTCTTACTTGTCTTTAGAAGTTCCTAGCAGCCTCCTTTTCCCTTTAACATAATGCATATGAGTTTAGAGTTTTACAAAAGATCAGAAACACTTTGAGTGTAAGTAGAGTCTGCTTTCTCTTCAACATAACACCAGCAAGGTATTTTCAAGCTTGCTTCCTGGCTTCCACAGAGAGATTAGGGGAAAATTATCATCAATACAGACATACAAAATATACCTCTTTATATACAAAATATTACTTAACTCAGATACCAAATTCTTATTTTCCTACAAACTAATCAAAATATAACCTTGATCTTTGTGTGTTTATGTTTGATGGCATCTTATATAACAGGTAGGGAATCAGTCACAGAACTCACAGATGACAGTACTCTAACTCAACTCTAAATGATGCTTATCTAACACAGGTGACGTCACAGCCACTTGGACTTGGGGACATAGACCACATCAAACCCATATTAAGGGTCATTCTCAATTGTGAAAGTACCAATATAAAAGCACAAAAGTGTGAAAAATAGT
This sequence comes from Dipodomys merriami, assembly GCF_024711535.1. Classification (NCBI taxonomy): domain Eukaryota; kingdom Metazoa; phylum Chordata; class Mammalia; order Rodentia; family Heteromyidae; genus Dipodomys; species Dipodomys merriami. The sequence goes on along the minus strand of NW_027202270.1, from coordinate 21,045,236 downwards.
ACAAACTCACTTTGAAAGGGATATATTGATAAGAAGAGTTTAAACAAGCAGGCAAAACAGAGCTTAATTGCACCCTGAAACACATATTAGGTGACCCCATGATAATTAATTAAGTAGGGAAGACCCATCTGAATGTGAGCAGTCCCATCTCATGGGCTGGGAGCCAGGATGGAATAAAAGTAGAACATAGAAAGCTTTTCTAATACAGCCAGTCTCTGTCTCCCTCTCTGTCTCTCTGTGTCTGTGTCTGTCTGTGTCTGTCTCCCTCTCCCTCTCTCTGTTTTTCTCTATCTCTCTATCTCTGTCTGTCTGTCTGTCTCTCTCCCCCTCCCTCTGTCTACCTCTGTTTCTGCTTTCTGTCTACCCTGATATAAATGGCTTCCTCTTCTACAAGCTCTTAGAACTATGATGTTCAGCCGTGGTTCAGACCCAGAGTCATGGAGCCAGGCATTATAATGGACTGAAACATCTAAAATTATGGGTCAAATAGACCTTTCTTCCTTTCAGTTGGTTGTTCTTTCTGGCATAGTGACTAAGAGTTGAACACAACATATAACTGTAGGCATGTTCATCAACTTGACATTTAAATCACCTCTAGATTACTTAAAATAGCTAGAAAATTATTTAAATTTGGTTGCTGTTTTATCTAGAACATGATAACAAAAGAAATATGTACTTATGTTTAGCACAGATACAATTTTTTCCAAATATCTTTTATTCCTGATTGATTGGACTCATGGTTGTCTAAGCTTTGGATACCTATAACTGATTGTATTTGAATTTGTTCAAATCTGGCCCAGGATAAGTGGAGATTTGTGACTGTGTGTTGGAATGATCAATTCATATGCTTTTTGTCAAGGATTTTCCCTGAGAACGTTCCTCGTCTCAGGTTGTGGTTCACACCTGTAATTCTAGCTACCCAATAGGCTGTGACCTGGAGGGTTACAGTTCAAAGCTACCCTAAGAGGAAAAGTCTGTGAAATTCTATCTCTAAAACTGCCAGCAACAAGCCAGACTGCAGGTGTGGCTCAAGTAGTAGCATGCTAGCCAAGGAAGCAAGTCAATTGAGCAAGCAGAGCACGTACAAGACCTTGATTTTAAACCCCCTGCCCCTCTAGTAGCCCCCAATTTTTTTTACTGTTCTAAACAATGTCTTTTTGGTTTTCTTTCTATAAATATGCTAACCTTCCATTAACCATATTTTGTTGTTTGTTAACACAACCCTCAGGTTTTAGAGATATCATTCATGCGCACTACTGTATTAGTTGTCTTAAAACAGACATATAAAATTTGTTTAGAAAACCAGAATTTAACACCTCACAATATCCCTGACAATCACTGTCTTTGATTCTGGTACCCTCCATCTTGTATACATATTTATCTGATTTGGGGAAGGAAAGGGGGAAAACAAAATGCTAAAAGAAGGACGAAGGATGACCCATTGTAACAAAGATACTCACAAGACACTATGTCGGAAATGAACTTTACAACTGGCAGGGCAGGGGGTGGGGGGGAGTGGAGGAGAGGGGAGGAGTGGAGGAACTATAAAGGAGTGGGTAACAATGTTCAACAAGAAATGTACCCATTACCTTACTTGTGTAATTGTAACTCCTTGGTTCAACATCTTTACAATAAAGTTTTTAAAAAGAAAAAAAAACTGTGTTCAGTTGTGCTGTGTTACAGTTAGCATATATACATATATGCATGTATATATTGCATCTTAAAGTATGTCTGGCTCAGAAGCATGGAGAACCTTGGTGGAGGTTGAGAAAAATAGCCATCCTTCACTCAACCAAAGTAATAAAGTAAATCAAGGGAGCAAAGAAGCAGAATATCGAAGACAGCAGGAAATAAAAGAAAACAAAAACAAAAAGTCAGTTATAAAAAGAAAGTGTTATTGTGTGAACTAGTGTCTTCAGACAAAATGAGAGGAAGGTAGTAGTAGACAAGGAAATGGAGAAATTGCAGGAGACTTCGGCGTTTACGTTTCTGATGGGAATGTACAAATCATTTTCGTCTTTGGTGGGGCTGTCATGCCCCATCGCTCCAGTCCATTTTCACCTTCCTCCTGTGGCAGCTCATTCATCTCTCCTGATGCCTGCCCACCCAGAGTGCCCCACAACTTCACCTAGAGACTCCTGAGTAGATTTCCCCTGCTTTTTGAACAGTTCTGTATTCCCTCAAATTATACAGAGACCTAACTTTTCTGTTGTGGTTGGGACCTAGATTCCTTTGTAGAATTTCTCCCTATATTATGCCAACCATGAAAAATAATTTCCCAATCATTGAACTGAGTTTCAATAGCAATGGGAATATAAGTTAAGCACATAAACAATATTTTCCAATTAGTGCATTTAATGTATACATAAGGATACACATATGTACTTAGTAAATTAGCTCTGTGATTAAGCAGATATGTTTAATCAGATATGTACTACTAAAGTACATATGTACTAGTAAAGCTTGCAACTAGATGAATTTTTAAAAACTCAATAGCAAATCCAATATTCAAAAACTTTTAAAGGTGAGAATATAAATTTTTACAGATAGAAATGTCTCAATTAAAAAATAATAAAAGTCATATTCAGGTTTGCTTGTATTTTTTAAATGACCAGTAATGTGTCCTCAACAGCTAACAATGCTTCTCCTAGTTACACTTGAAATTCTATTTCAATATCAACTCAAAAATTTGAAATGGTTTTCACCTTAATGCTCTGTAGATGCTGCTATTTGTTATGTTTCTTTATCACTCAGGTATCTTATCGCTGATATCTTCTTTCCATTACCATTATCTCCTGTCTATCTTTTTATTATTATCTTTCAATAGATGTGCAAAATAGTTGCCATTTAATAAAGCAGCTTTGGAAACAATGTATCTTGATCAGTGGCATCCCTTTACCCTCATCCATCCATCCTACAACCACTTCCTTCACTCTTCTACATTTTGCAGGTTATTCATTGGATTCCTGACTGCATTCTCCCTCACTTCTGCTCTTCATTCATCCATCCATTTCTCCTTGACCCCCACCCCACCCCTGTTGAGTACTTGCTCCCTGTTGGTTCATTTTGCTAAACCTTGACCTTGCCTTTCTAAGGAATTACACTATTTGAATTTTCTATTGTATCTACCACATTTCAGTGAATACATTTATATACACTTGCACACCACGCAACACATTTACTTATAAGCCTACAAACTAAATCTAGCTTCCACATTTAAGGGAAAATCTCCTTTGTCTCTTTGCACCTGACTTCACTTATCATCATTTCTTTCTAGGTCTTACCATTTCTTTTTTTCCCCTCTTAATATATATTTTTACTGTAGAGATACTGTACCAGAGGGGTTACAGTTACATGAGCAAGGTAATGAGTCCACTTCCTATCCAACATTGTTACACCCCCCCCCTTTGTTTTTCCCCTACCATCCCTTCCCTCCCTCACCTCCCTAACTCCTCCCTCCCCCTCTCCCGCAAAGTTATAAAGTTGGTTTTCAACATAGTGTCTTATACATCTCATTGCTACAATGGGTCAACCTGAATCCTTACTTCAGCATTTTGTTATTTACCTTCCCCTTCCCCTTCCCAAATTAGAAAAATGTTTATACAAGATGCAGAACACCAGAATCAAATACAGTGACAACAGGGATTGTACCATAGGAGAAGAACATACAAAGAAACAGAGAAAATCGTATGCACATTATAAGTATATTAAAAAGAACAGCAACAAAGATAAAATCTCTCGTATCCCTACCTTGGGGTTTATTTTGTTTAGCATCAGGTTATACGGTCATATGTACATAGCTTTTGACCTCTTCTGCTTGTCCTAGACATATACTAGTTATTGCAGTTAAAGGAAACCACGGGACCCATGTTTCTTTACAAATTGTACAACATCATTCTTTCTAATTGATGAGTAGGATTCCATGTGTACCACATTGTATGACATATTTTCTTGATCCATTTGTTCATTAAAAGTCCCGTGAGCTGATTCTGTGTTTATTCTGGTGGCTTTTCTGTATCCTGGTTTGTAATCTTTTGAGTAAAGGCCTAGCAGTGGAATTGCTGGATCATAGGGCAGTTCTATGTTTAATTTTTTGGGGGGTCCAGTTGTGGGGCCTGAACTCTGGGCCTGGGCACTGTCCCTCAGCTCTTCAGCTCAAGGCTAGTGCTCTACCACTTTAGCCACTTTAGCACCACTTCTGGCTTTTTTCTTTTTGCTTATGTGGTGCTGAGTAATTGAACCCAGGGCCTCAGGCATGCAAGGCAAGCGCTCTACCACTGAGCCACCTTCCCAGCCCTATGTTTAATTTTTTGAAGAACCTCTATACTGTGTTCTCGAGTGGTTGAACAAGTGCACATTCCCACCAACAGTGTATTAGTGTTCCCTTTTGGTGGCAACCTCACCAGCATTTGTTATATTTTGTTTTCTTGATAGTATCCATTCTATAAATAGGATGTCTTTTGTTTCATTTTCAATCAAATATAAGATAATCCAATATCTACATACTGCAAAACAAGAGGAAAAATTATAACAATACTGCAAATATATCACAGATATAAATATTCCAAAGTATCTATTGTATCCCAGATATCAGGAGAGTGATGCTAGGAGAAAAAAGCATTTTAATAAAGTATATTTAATCATTTAGTTGATATATGTATTATGTGTTTCTGTGTATGTGTATATATATGTGCATACTATGAAATAAAAATTATCAAATTTTAAATTAATGAAGTATAGTAATTGTAAATAGCAGAGAGACAAGTAATGGCTTAGAAGATCTCTTTAACCAGAACACATTTCCTTATGCCTTTATCTAAGCTTTCCATAAAAGCCCAGTTCTCAGAGAAAATTCTGTTTTGTAACCATGGAGTGAATAAACTTCAAGGTTGTATGGATGAATCATTAATATGTATGCTTAGTTTCTGGATTCTTTCATTAAGCATTTTAAAATTAAAGTACATTGCTACAGTAACAAATGGTTTACTATTTTAAGTCATAATGCAATGAGTTGATTTTAACTTCATCTAATTGTAATGATATTAAAAATAACAAATTAATTTAGACCCCCATATTTTGTGGTGTTGTAATTTTGTGTTTATACTGCATCCTTAATGTGTCTTTCAAAAACTTCAAGTTTTATAAGAAGACTTCTTATAAAGTCTTATAAGTATTCTTATAAGCAGTCTTCTCATAAAAATTAAGAAAAAGGTATATTTTGCTTCTTAATGCATCTATCATTTGGAGAATTTTGTTCTTTTCTATATTCAGTTGTTTCCGTCTGGTAACATTTTCATCCATTCTGAATCATTTCTTTTCAGCATCTCTTGCAGGAAAGATCAGCTAGGGATGAATTTTCTCAACGTATTGATCTGAAAACTTTTTATCCACATGAATAAAGGGACTTTTAGGCTAATATTGAATTTTCTGCCCTTAAAAACATGATGCTACTTCCATTATCTGTGGGGAGAAGCTTGTTGCCATTTCTAGCATTGTTCCCTGTACATTTATTTCTTTTATCTGTGACTACATCTAGATTTTCTTTTAATGTTTTGTTTTGACAGCTTGCATATATGTTTAGGAGCAGTGATTGATCCTATCAGGAATTTTCAGATTTTAAAAAATATTAGTACCTTGAAAAAAAATATTAGTACCTGGATACTCTTTTGAGGATTATCAGCCATTATTTTTTCAAAAATATTTTTGTCCCTGTTCTGTTTTTTCTCTTTACTCTCTGAAAATTCAATTATGTATATACTTTATAGAATATTTCCATTGAAAAATGAAACTATATAATTTTTCAATATTTTTGTTCATTTCTGTTCAATTTCATGAAATCTTTATTCACCCTCCCCAGTTTTTAATCTTGGTATTTGTTTATCCACTAATTCTTTTGTGTATTTGAGATTGTCCGGGTGCTTGAGCTCAGAGACTGTGCACTGTCTGTGAGCTGGTTTTGTTCAAGCCTCATGCTCTACCAGTTGAGCTAAAGCTCATTTCTAGCTTTCTGATTGTTAATTGGGGATAAAAGTCTCATGGACTTTCTTGCCCTGGCTGATTTGGAACCACTATCTTTAGATCTTAGCCTTCTGAGTAGCTAGGATTACAAGCTTGTACCAGAGCCTGGTCCCAGTGAAATTTTTTTTTTCATTGTTTCTTTTAGTTTAAAACACAGATTCTAAAACATTTTAGGAGTTTGGGGGAGAAAACACCCATGCATTATGTAAAAATGGAAAATCATCAGCAGTTAATAAAAAGATATTTTTTCTCTTCTCAGTCATGATTTCACTTTCCCTTGTCACATGGCCCCACGTCTTTGTTTGGTCTTGAAGGTCTGTGATTTGTTTTTGGCTTCCTTATCATTGCAATGATACCCAAATAGCAATCCTAGCTTCTAACACAACTCTATCTTTTTAAGCATTTTTATCCGTATCTATTCTTTATATGGAAGTGTTTCATACATTATCCTGATCACATCGACCCCCTCTCCTCCAGTCTCTGCTTTCTTAAAGCAATGTGAACATATTTCATCACTGTTTTCATACATGTGTATGCAATGCTGCGTCCAGGTTTCACTTCCTACACACCTGCCATTTGCCCTCCCAGCACTTGTTGCTATCTACCCTGAAAAGAAACTGATTTTTCCTGTCATTCATTATTTAAATGTACCTTAAATGTACAGTGGGATTATACTGTGACATTGTACACATGCAGGTCTTCTTTCAGCCTGACTCCCTCTCTTGTTCTCTTTCCTCATTCTCTGCCCTTTATTATTCCATAGGTCACAGTGGGTTTCCTTGTGTAATTTTCATGAATGCAATTTCATTTCCATCTGAAGTCCCAATTGGTATATATTGGACCATTTGATAATTTCATTAATAATTGAATCTATTTATATATGTTTTTAATCTTTCTTTTTTGTGCTTCAGTTTGATAACTTTGATTGTTTTCTGTTGAATTCCCTGAATTCTTTTATTTCTGCAATGCTCAGTCTGATACTATTCTCATTTAGGGAAATTTTTAATACTTTTTACTGTAAAAATACTGTACAGAGGAGTTACAGTTACATGAGTAAGGTAATGAGTACATTTTTATTGAGCATTGTTGTCTCCTCCTCTATTTTTCCCCTACCCATCCCTTCCTTCCCCACCTCCCCAACTACTCCCTCCCTTGCCAAAGTTGTAAAGTTTGTTTTCAACATAGTTTCTTGTTACAATGAATCAACCTGTATCATTATTTAAACATTTTGTTTTTTCCCTTTCCCTCCCCAAATTAGAAAAATGTATATACAAGATGCAGGACACTGGAATCAAATACATTGAAAAGAGGGGTTATACCATGGGGGAGGAACTTAACAAAGAAACAAAAAAAAATCACATAGTACATTATAAATAAGTTAAAAACAATAGCAGGAAAGAAAAAAAAATGTGTCCCTGTCTTGGGGTTCATTTTGCTTGACATCATGTTATTTGGTCATATGTACATAGCTTTGGACCTTTTCTGCTTGTCCTAAATTTATACTAGTTATTGCAAATAAAGGAAACCATGGGACCTATGTTTCTTTGGGCCTGGCTTACTTAATATAATTCTTTCCAAGTCTTTCCATTTCCTAACAAATGGGGTGATGTCATTCTTTCTGATGGAGTCATAGAATTCCATTGTATGTATATAGTATATACCACATTTTCTTGATCCATTCATCTACTGAGGGGCATCTGGGTTGGGTTCCATATATTAGCTATGGTAAACAATGCTGCAGTAAACATAGTTGTGCTGGTAACTTTAGTATGGTCTTGTTTATGATCATTTGGGTAAATGCCCAATAGTAGGATTGCTGGGTCATAGGGGTAGGGAAATTTTTATTTCACATATCTTCCCTATGCTGTATTTATAAGTATATATTAACTGTACAAAGAGGCAGCATTTAATTTTCTACCCCCACTGCTTCTTCTAAAGGTTTGTAATTTATCATCTGAATCTCTGTTAGTACACCCATTAATCTCTTCCTTTAAATTCTTGAACATGGTTATAATGTGTGGTTAAGTCTTTGATTTCCAATAATTGACTCAGGGTCAGTTTTTATTACTTGTATGCTTTTTAGATTTAACTGCTGTTCTCTTTATATATATTTATACATGGCAAAGTTTTAATATATGCTAAGTGTTATCAGTGGAAAAAATCTAAAGAAACTATGGTAGGTTGATTTCCCAAATAAGGTAGTGAACAGTGTAAGTCTATTAAGCTTATTTTCACCTTTCCTTGCCTTGGTTTCATGCTTCAACAAGAAAAGTCTAACTTCATTTTTAATGAAGTTCATGAACGCGACTCTTACTCCTATAGTAGAATTCTTTTTAAAAGCTCAACTGTGAGTCTGAGGTACCAGAACAGGTCTCTACAATCAGGTTAGGATTACATGATAACTTCTAGCAATGCTCAGTCACTAGGGCCATGGTTTGGTCTCCATGGTAGAGTAGGAAATTTCTGCTATGCCTGTGAAATCTTATTTTATGGAAATAATATATAGACCCTTGCAAGCAATTCATGGAAAACCTTCATACAAACTACTGGCATCCCAGGCTCAACCTGAACCACAAATTCCATATAACTCAACAACCTAGAATGCTCTCACTGTTCTGATAGTGAGTGGAATTTCAGCTCTCCTGGCTTCTAGTTTTGTATTTTCTACCAGGGACTCTAGGAGCTCAAAGAAGACACACTTGCTTCTTTCCTTCTCTTTAGCATCATAATCCTGTGCTATTTCTAAGTTTAATTCCAGATGTGGGTATCTTACATTATATGCATATATTTTACAAAATTTTATTCTGTGAAGAGAATTATACCACTGGATATTCTATCACTTTGGAGGACTGAATCCTAGGAAATCATTTTTATGATTAGGTAAAACAGACTGACATTGATTCGGTGGTTTGATTATGTTCATGAACCAAGAACATTTAGAATTAATATAGCACCTTTGGCTCAAGAGGTTTGGACTAAGACCCATCTGTACTTTAAGGCACAAAAAAGGAGGCAAGAAAAACTTTATGGATCAAGTCTATAACACAAAGGGGAAGAAAATTTTGTGAAAGACAGTACACTTGAATAGATTTTCAGGATTATCTTCTTTTCATCCTGTTACAGTGAGTTCGCTCAGTTATTGTGTGCCATTAATCATTATCAAATGATTTAATCTAAACCAAATACTAATGAAGTAAAAAGAATACACAAAAATCACTTAAAATACCAAACTAAGAACTTGGACAAAATTATGTAATTTTAAAGACATTATAAAACTGTTACCTTTTAAATTGTATTTGTATTACATACCAAACATTAAATGAAAAAATAGTTTATTATGATTTTATAAATCAAGAAATGCAGATGAAAAACTGAGAAAGATCAAGAGATGAGTAATGTTTCAATCTGTCTCTGCCTCTTTCTTTCTGTTCCTCTTCTCTATTCACTTCTTCTTGTATTATACTATTGTATTATACTAATATATACAAAATTATTTCAAAATAGTGGACTTAGAATATAAACTTTTAAACAAATATTTTGTGCATATACTTTTTTAGAATTATTAGAAATCTCTAAATAAAACTTCAGAAAGCATTATTTAAAAGAAAATAATTTATCCAGTAAGTTTTAATATTTCTAAAAATTAAATATTATGAGTAATATCCAATTATTTCTGTCAATTTTCCAATATACTGGTATAAATCACAGAAAAATTGTATTACTTATAGAACCATATGCTTAATATTTTAACCTCTAATCCGTATGGTCTCAGTTGACAAAGAAGAACTCTGATAATTTATTAGAGAAATTGCAATAGACAATGTGCAAATGACATCTTCAGATACCATTTATTCACAAAAATAAGCAGTTAACCCACAGGCTATAATTTGTTGTCAACTTTAATTATCAAACTATCTCATAAATTTTGAGGTGAAGAAATTAATGTAAAATGTCCTTTATTAATGAATTTATTTTCTTCATTCTATATATAAATGATGATAATACTTTATCTTATTATGTAGATTGTTTCTGAATAATTTTAATATATATACATCTAAATATAAGTCTTAATGTCTCTTTTCTTTTCAAAATGCCAAAACATAACCTAGGAAGAGAAAAGTTTGTTCCTAATAGTTCATAGATGTCATGTTCAAGTTGGCTTTGCTTCTTTTCATCAATGCTTAAAAGAATCTCAGCATTTTGGAGGTGTACTGGAAATCTGAGTGTATTAATTTATTCATGCAATAAACAATGATACCAAGATTAAAAGACTTTGTTTATGGATTTCTTGCAGATAGGACTGGCATGCAGTCTCACTCTGCCCTAGAAGTTTTCCCAGTGCACCATACTATTGCATGGGCAGGGCTCAAACCAAAGAGATCCCACACAGTCAGGAATTAACGAACTAACACTAACACTAACAATGAATTACCTTGTCTCCCCTTTATTCACTTTAAAACTTGACTTATAAATACATTTTCCATGCCCTTTGTCTTGTATATAAGCTTCTCCCATCTGTGAAAGGGAAAGGGAATCACAGAAACAGCAGGACAAAGGATAAACTAATGCAAACATGATACTCACTTGACACTAAGTTGAAAATGAACTATACAACTTGGGGGGAAGGAGGAGGAGGAAGGAAGTGGGAGAAAATGAGGGAGGAGGTAACAGTGTTTAAAAAGAAATGTACTCATTACCTTATTTATATAACTGTAACCCTCCTGTTGGACACCTTTACAATGAAGATATGAAAAAAAATCATAACATAGAAAAGTCATTCTGCTTCAGATGTTCCCAGTTGTAAGACTCACCTCTTTTTTAAACATGACAAAAGGCAAAGCTGGAGTTGTCTTTCCTTCTCAGTCATTCATTACTAATGGATTAGATCAGTGACTCTCAAACTTGAGCATGCATAGGAATCCCATGGAGTGCTTGCTGAAACAGATTGTTGGGCCCCACTCCAAAGTTTCTGATTCAGTAGGTTTGAGATGATGATAAGAATCTGCATTTCAGACACGTTTCCCAAGTGATGCTGGTAATGCTAGTCTGGGTAAACCATTTTGAAAAACACTGGTTTAGATTCTAAGCCCTGGAGGCAAATCACAAAAACCAGGAGAAGCATAAATATACATCAGTGACTGGGCTTGTTCCCAGATGAACTGGAGTGCTAGAGCTGAAGCTTGAGACTAGATATGAATATTTTCTTTTTTTCTATGAATATTTTCTAAATGGGTCTCAGGTGAATCAAACATACAGCCAAAGCTGAGAGAAAACAAAGAAAAATAATAGGTATTTGTTGTTTGATATACTGTATTCAATCCTCATACCAACCAAAACTAATTTTTTTTATTATTGTTAAAATACCGTACAGAGGGGTTACAATTACATGGGCAAGATAGTGAGTACATTTCTTATCAAGCATTGTTGCCTCCTCCTTTGTTTACCCATACCATCCCTTCCCCTCTCCACCCGCCACCCCCCATCCCCCACCCTCCAAAGTTGTAAAGTTCGTTTTTCGACATAACATCTTGTACATCTCATTGTAGTAATGGGTCCACCTGTAATCCTATTTAAACAGCTTTTTTTCCCCCTTCCCTTCACAAATTATATCAACATCAAATACAGTGAAAAGGTGGTTTGGCATTTTTGATTACAGCAAGGTTTTCTTTTCTTAACATACTTCTCTACAAAGTTGGAGACTACTTTTATATATTTATTTCATGATATAAATATGCTAGTATAAAGAAGACTTTTTAAGACAATTTTATAAACTGAAGAGAATTTAATCTTACTCAATTTTATGCCTGTTATTCCTCAAAGTGCTTAGAATTTTTAAAGAATTTTCTAATTTAAAATTACATCACAGATTCTTATAATACTTCCTTGGCATTGTATACAGAAAAAGAAACATTCCCACAGTATCTTCTTAAATTTTAACACTCGTCTTCTCTCCTTTCAGTGAAAGATGCAGGTATACCTTATATGGACACACGGATTCCGTGAACAGCATTGAGTTCTTTCCCTTTTCCAACACACTTCTCACCGGCTCTGCAGACAAGACCTTGTCTATATGGGATGCACGCACGGTAAAAAAAAAATCATCTTTTCTTTTTTTCCAGGTTTTGATTATCCTTACTTCTGTCAAATACAACTTAAAAGTTTGTAAGGGAATGTTGGCTAGAAATTCCTAAATATAAGATTCAACTTACATACTCTAGCTATCTGGCCTTTTAAATACTAACACATAGTACAAAAACAACATAATTAGTTTAACAAGCATTAATTCACAAATATGTATTAAGACAGAAACTGCTGGTGCAGGAAATACCAAATACAGAATCACTGGGTTTCTCTCCCAACTTCTCCTGCATCTTCCCTTCTCTCCTCTTCCCTCCCCTTCCCTCTCCTTACTTCTTTTTATCTCATGCCGTAACTAAATATTCTTAGAAAGCATGTGTTTTAAATACTTTCTCATGTGAAGATATGAAGCAGCGATGCTGGGGAGGAAAATGGATCTCTCTAAAGGAACACTGTCTCTCTCCTATCTGTCTTATGTGCATAAAACTGTTTATCAATGGAGATCTTCTGTCCTGCTGATAGTAAGAGCTGTAGAATGTACTGATGTGGGTGACATTACTTTACCCGTGGCATCAGCAACTTCTGTGTTATTATTCTTCTTTGTATAGTTTTAGAATATGTTAATTTATTGACAAATGAGGAATTCTCAGGTTAGGCTAAAGATTTGGACCCAAGGGAAGACAAATGGCATCCTTCTCTTACTAGTAAAGCAGTAGCAGTGCCTTCTGTCAGCTCTATGTGATCAATTACTATTAAGATACCCCCGGAAATATTTTTGATCATACATGAAAATTATCAGTAGATTATGTTCTCATAAATTAATTTTATACCTCTTTCTCTCACTCTCAAAATATATTAGTTTCAATCACTAATTTAATCTAACAGCTTATTATCAAAGATAATGAGTATGGAGACCTCTAAGTCAGACTCTAAGTCAACAAGACAGTTCAGCTCTGAATTTTGTGGGGAATGAGAAAAGGCATATAAATCTCTGTAATTACCAAATGGAGGCTATAAAAGAAGTTGGAGTTTGGAAACTTGTGAAATTGCTCTGTTTTATAGGGCTGTATGTTCCCCCCCACCCCCACCCCCTGCTTCTTCGAAGTTAGGAATCCGTAAAACTGTTTTATTAAAATTGAAAAAATAAGATTGTTCTACTGTCAGAAAATATTTCATATAGTAAATTTAATGAATAAAGTGCTCTCCCCCAAAACATCATAAAAAATCCCGAAGTACATGACTATCTTGGAAACCTATTTAAAATAAATACATTGAGATCATGCAACATTCACAGACCTAATAAAAATACTAAGGATTTTGAAGTTGTTTTATTTTTTTTTTCTAGAAAATTAAGTTCACCAGACAGAGAAACACAGAACAAGAATGGGATGAGTCACCTGTGAGTCAGGGCAGCTGGGTTGGCATGGTCAGAGTTGCTGACATTTTGCCCATTTTATCTTTTGCAATGACACAGAGATGTTCATGTCGTGGATGGCCTTTAGTGGCCACACCTGCTGCCTTGACTACCTGCAGGCACCCGTCCACATGGCAGTGTTGTCCTGATTTCACCGTAGCCACTCATCACTGTAGGTTCCTATAAAACAGAAATGAAATGCTAAGAACTCCAAAAAGGAGTTGGCCTATTGACTTCAGCTGGATCCCTATTTCAGAGTTCAGTCTCAAGCTGCACAAGACTGTTGCTTTAACAACGTGGGATCTGGTGAACTTTTAGAGGAGCACTAGAGGAGTGTGACATCCCTTACTCAGAGGGCAGTCTGTGTGTGTGTGTGTGTGTGTGTGTGTGTGTGTGTGTGTGTGTGTGTGTGTGTGTGTGTGTGTGTGTGTGTGTGTGTAATTCAGTTGCAAATACTGAATCCTGCAAAGCTTTAATGACCTCTCTGTACCTGTTCTTTCTCAATTCTATTCAATTTAGTGGTATCTATTAGAGATCTAAATGGCAGGCACAACTTCCTGGATGGCACAGAGATGACTATGAAAGAATCCTGTCACCAGTGAGCCCACAAACTTTTAGGGAACATTATAATAACAATAGAAAATATGAATGTAATTTAGAAATTGCTATATGTTCTGTATAACTACATAGTGGCTTTTCTTTGTAGCAAAGCTACTGTATCTAAATACTTTATAACTGGCACTTACTGAGTAGGTATGTATCACCACTTTCCCTACAACATCTGCATAATGCTTACTGGAATCTAATCAAGTGGTTCCTGTTACTAACTTTACTTTAGTATTGAGAAAATTGAGACTCAGTAAGGTAAAGCTAAGTTGACAAGTTCACTCAACTGGTCAAGCAGAAAGCAGGTTGCCTGGCCAACCTCAGTGGGCCTTCTTTGTGCCCCTTGGCCACTCTATTGTCTCCTATGGCCAACCTGCCCCTCAGGCTCACTAAACGGTTTTGATTTTTTTATTAACAATTACTACTGATTTATTATTTTATGCATGCAATAATGTACATATGTACCTGAAATAAAAAGAGGAAAAAATTGAATCCAGGTTGTAGCATTGTTGAATACATCTACCAATTACTCAGTGGTAGCTTGGGCAAATTTTTGGTCTTGTAAAATAATGAGAACTGTTTTAAATATTTTCAAACAAGGTAGGAAATTCTGTCGATAGGGGAAAAATAGATACAAGACCTTTCAAAGGTTATTACCTTTAAAGAGGTTTGTCAAGAGAAATACCATCAAATGTACGATCAAATGTTCTAAGGCAAAAGTTACTTTAAAAAAAATGGTGACATTTTGTTCACTGTTAAAATGTCACCTTTATTTTGTTGCGATGATTAACTGTATTATTATTATTTAAATATATCTGCTTATAACATACTGGTAAGCAAATTCGTGTTAAAAAAGTAACTCTGTTTAGCACTTTGTTAAAAAGTAACCATGAAATTCTGCGGAAGCAGAAACTCTTTTCTTGGCATTCCTCATTTCATTATGGATACTTGCCTACTCTTCAAAAGAATAGTTTGCATAAAATTAACCATTTCAGAATTCTCTTTTGAGGTACTGGGGATTATAGCGAGGGCCCCTTGCAGGCGAAGGGAACACTATGCCATTGAGCAATATCCCAGCTTCTCTCATTTTATTTTAAAAGAGTCTCACTAAGTAGCTCAGGCTGCCCTTGAACTCCATATGTAGTTCAGGCATGCCCTGACCATGCGATCTCCTGCAGTCCTGCTGAGTAGTGAATACTACACCACCATTCTCCTAATTCCAAATAATGCCCTGCATTCCACAATGGCAAAGAAGCCTTTATATACTATGTTGCACTAGGTTTCAGAGACATTGATTCAAAGATCTTAATTATTTCATAATCATTATCTAAGAATGCACTGTGCTTTTGGTACATGACAGCTACTTTCAAGGTGTTTAAAGATACGAAATCCAAGGTATATGTTTGGATCTGTACAATGACCTTTGTTTTGTAAAAGCTTCCTCTTCGCTATTCAAAGTAAGCATGATTTTCCACTTGTCACTGCTCCATTTGCATTAACCTTGAAGGCCTACCTCACGGGATCTCAAAAAGTTTTCATGCCTAAAGAGCAGTTGTTTCATCAGGCAAGTAAGAAAACTTTGTTCTACTTAGAAAACTTTGCTAATTAATTCTTTCTAACATACTTAAAATGTTGAGTTTGATGAATGAGCCATTATTTTTCCCACCACAAGACAAGCCTCACCAAATTGTTAACATATTGTGTAATGACTAATGGCTTTAGTGATGTGGTATAAGCAGACACATTTGAAAAAAAAATTAGCTTATTTCTTGTGCTTCTATAGACTCCAGCCCTGGGTTTCTCTGTAACCTCAAGGTGATAAATTGTGTCATCTGTATTTACATCACATACCATTGCCAAGTAGTGGCATGCAGCCTTGGTGTCTGCATTCAAAACTACACTCTGCGATTTATAGGACAGTTGGCCTTATATAAGTAGCATCAAATATTTCCACCTCAATTTTCTCATTTGCAAAGAGTGGATAGGATCAGTTCTTATCACATAAAAATGTGGTGTATGTTAAATGATTTACCATATGAAGTAGTTAGAAGATTGATTAGAATTCAATTATTTGAGATATGTTCATAGCAACTGTCCTACCACAGTGGAATTGTTTGCTCACTAATATTGCTCTGAGAATTATTCTTTACTTTTACGATGGTTATCACAATAAATGTTGAAGAAAATGAGAGGAAAGGGAAGGAGGGAGGTAGCTCATGGAAGAGAAAGAAGAGGAAGGAACATGTCTTTCTGTGTTTTTTTCTTTTTCTAATTGAATAGCTTGTGTAACGTTTGTCAGATATACCCTAACATTTGCTTCATTTATTTTTCCTTTTAATTCAGATTGATGCCAAAGCATACCACAAATTGGCACCAAGTAAGTTTTAATGAAATACACAGCTTATGCAATTTTGCTTCTCCATGATATAGCCACACATCCTAGTTTGGAAAAATGATGTGCTATAATAGTTTTAGTACATAGACCCGTCAGATTTCTCCAGCTATTTCTTTTTTTCATCTGTCCCTAAGTTGACATGTAATGCTTTAGTCTTTCTATTTTTAAAATTATCACTGTTTTATTACTCATTTTATTCCTCTCCTCTCTTCATTTTTCTCTGGATGTCTTTTTACACTTGGATTCAACATGTTCCTCTTTTCTTTTTTTTTTATTGTATTCCAAAACTAATCTTTATTTGTATTTTTTGTTGCATATATTTTTATTGTGAAAATACTGTACAGAGGAGTTACAGCACATGAATGAGGTCATGAGTATGTTTCCTATGGGGCATTGTTACCTCCTCCTTTGCTTTTCCCCTACCATCCCCTCCCTCTCCACCTCCCAAACTCCTCTACCCTCGCACCGAAGTTGTAAAGTTTGCTTTCAACATAGTGTCTTGTACATCTCATTGTTACAATGGGTCAAACTATATCCTTATTTCAGCATTTTGTTATTTCCCTTCCCCTCCCCAAATTAGAAAAATGTAAATTCAAGATGCAGAGCACCAGAATCAAGTACAATGAAAACAGGGTTATACCATGGCAAACTCCTTTTTTCTAAATAATTTTGCTTGCTTCATTAAAATCATAGCAGAAAGTGTGTTCAGAGAAAAGCTATGCTAATTTGTAAGTAAGATGAACATTATGCAATACTTTGATAGTTTTATTTATAATGTAAGTAGAAATGCTGATTTTTTTCAAACATGACCAGTTTGCTCCATCCTTTACATCTTTTCCTAGAAAAGTAGCATTTGTGTAGCCTTGTTTCCTTCTTAAGACATTTATTTTAAAAATTGGCTTACATATGTGTTCACATTAACATCGTTAAAATTTGTAATTGTGTT
The DNA here is from genome assembly GCF_024711535.1 of Dipodomys merriami. Lineage (NCBI taxonomy): Eukaryota > Metazoa > Chordata > Mammalia > Rodentia > Heteromyidae > Dipodomys > Dipodomys merriami. Next base: position 21,027,779 of record NW_027202270.1, on the reverse strand, counting down.
TAGGTATGAATACATTAATGTCATAGTCTTTTAGCTAAATAACCCACTGTTTTCTAAAAAGTTAAAACCTAGTATTTTATTTATAATAAACCACTAAATATTAAACAAATCAAGTTGATATACTACAAAGTTTAAAAAGATAGTTATTTAACTCTAATTATTATATTTCTATGTGTATCTCATGCCTTGCACATAAAATAGTTGCACCATGATCACAAATTGCATCATTTCTCTCCTTTGCCTTATAGTTAATGTAAATAGTAACATAGTCCCTATTAATAGGAAAACTAGATTTTTGCATCTGAGTTTCAACCTTTAAAAAGAGTATCTCAATAGTGAAGCAATTATTTATATTTATATTTCCAATGGAAACCTATGGATAGATAAGTTTTATGAGACTCTTATATGAGTTAGAAATAATTATTTTGTTTATCATATATTTCATTTAAATTTTATATAATTTTAGTTCATTTTCCTCTATTCTTTTCCTTATGAAGATTACCAGTGAAATTATATAGATGACTTAATTGGTATTAAAAATGAGATGAGAGGCATGGATTTACATTTTTTAGATGAGACAGAATATATGTGGTGTCTAGGAAAAAAAACATTTATAGCCTATTTGAATTGAATAATTAATCCAACTAGGACATAAAAGATTGACGATACCTTAAATGAATTTTAGCACAGAAATCTTTGCTCTACTATACTGTCTATACTGTCTTCAATAGAAGGTACAGAAATTATATGTTTAAAGATAGAAGGAATTTGAATCCAGGTTCTCTTTTGTTACTTCATTGTTATATGTAGGGCGGCATTACATTTAATATCTGTCAAGTTCAACATTCTTTTTTTAAGATGGAAATAAAAAAAAGTGCAGTTTAGCACTGGGAGGATGCTTAGAAGTCAAGCAGGGTGATTTTTTCCTGTTTGATAGGAGAGAATGTGAGCCACACAAATATGCTCCCGAATTGTTATTCTGTCTCTTTGCTTGATGGGTTAAGTAACACTTAAAGAAACTGAACCATTTCATTGCAGATTGTTTTGCTTGGTGTTTGCCTCTTGCTGTCTCAAGAATTTAGCAACTCTAATTCATTGCATCAAATTTATAGTTCCACAGCCAAGATAGTGTTTAATTGACCCATCTTGCTTGTAGTCCCTTAATTTCAGTTTAGCATATAGAAATCACTTAGGAATAATCTTGTCACTGTTATTTATTCTTTTATATAGTCAATCCATTAAAACTTCAAATGATGGTTTGGCTGTATTTCAAAGTAAACAACATTGAATTCATTGTAACACTACATGTTAATTATAATGATTAGGTATAATTGATGAAACTAGACATTAAAGGCAGTGTTTTTAACAAGTGTTTTTGGTATCCTACTACGGTTGTGCTCAAGAAAGTAAGGGAAAATATTTTGGTAGGTAGAAAGATGTTTTTAGACTCACTATTTTATGATTAGAGCAAAAGCAGGAGAGCTTGGTAGGACTACCATAGGAAAGAGTATTCTAGAGAGAAAACTGCATCTAAGAATGGTAAGGAAGGAGTGAGCCTGGTGTGTGTTTATGAAGCAAGCACAAAGCGGCTGGAATGGAGGAGCTAAGGGAAGAAGAATCTGAGAACCATAAAGGAAACCAGAGAGGTGTTAGTAGGAAGAAGAGAGGGGTAGTTCCACAGGTCTACTAACACCTCTCTGGTTTCCTTTATTTTTGATACCATATATTGATGTTTCAAATAACTATTTTCAATTTATACATTTAATTGGTATTATATTTGAAAGTGCCAGGTTTCTACTACCATACTTAGAAATTTGGGGTCCATATACACTCAAGAAAAAACTTCAAAGATTTCTGCCAATAACTTAAAGTTGGGTTCATTCTACACATCTTCTCTGAGAAACACTGCATTTGGAAATGATGTATTTACAGTGTCAGCCTCCAAAGTAAATGCTGTTAATACCTTAGCCCTGGGGCCCCAATTCATCAGCAGCTGTGCTGGGCCAAACAGCCCCTAGAGCCATTATCAGTTTCCCACTTCAAGGCTTTATCTCTGTCTCACTGTCACCCTGCCTAAGGCATTGTCCTCCAATATCACAGTTTAGTAGTCTCAAATCCAAGCTCACACAATCTAGAGCCCCCAAGGACAAATGGAAGTCACTGGATGAATAGCTCAGCCTTACTGGCCCTCAGTGGCACAATTGTGAAGCATGTTCCGGATGGGTCTTCACTGAGTCTTTTATAGGTATGAATGCCAGTCTCAGAATTTTCCCGCAACACTCATCTTTTTTAATTTTTCCCTTCTAGTTTTTTTGTTCTTATTTCTTTGCCTGGAATTTCAAGTTCACCTCCTAAGGAACAAGTTTTAAAGTATTTGTCTCAGGTATACCTTCAGGAGACTCATGTCAAACTAGGCAGAGAACTTTTAATAGTTTCTCATGGCTGGTTGAAAAAAGAAAAGGTATGGTGATATCGTTCCAGGAATTAAGCATAGCTGATGACTGACCCTTTTGGCTCTACTCTGCTCTCCTTTGACCTTAATGATACCCTGTGTCTAGCATTGCAGGAACAAAGTTCTTCAAGCACTAGGAAAGCTCCTGCTATTCTGTTAACAAATGCAGGAAATATTAGCATAATTTCTAAAATGGCAAATCCAGTCCTGTGTCTGCAATGAATCATTTTGTCAATAGTTAGAAGCAAATGCAGACATGAAATGCAGAATGAATACTAAAAAGCTAAAGCCTCTATGACCCATTAAGTAGGTAGATAAATCCAAAAACAGAAAAGCAGGAATTCAGAGTTATAGAACTTAGGCCAGTTTAGAGAAAACATGAAAACTGCCAAATGACTGTGATTCTGCCATCTGGAATAAAATGAGAATGATTTGAGGTGTCTCAGTAAATCGGAAATCACAACTACATTCTGAGTTTGGCTGAATTTGGGGGAAATCACACATTGTACAAACTCTGAATAAAATTGGGATCCAGAAAGTATAAGGAAATAAAGATGCTAGAAGAGATGGAATTTAAATAAAAATCCTATTTCTTTGTAAATGTTATATATAGATGCACCTTAGGAGATAACAGTAGTTTCTAGATTGTAAAAGTTGTGATGTACACACTACCAAGGAGCACATATTCTGTGACTCAGAAGCAGAACTTCCTGATACATGAAATCTTTCTCATTGTATAGGATCAGAAATACACTACTTGTTTAGAGATGTGTAAAATAGTTAATAGAGAACACACATGTGATACGATGAAAAGATTTTCAAATAAATCAGTCAGCATAAAAAAAAAAACCCCACAAAAGTGGATCTTTAAAATCAGAAACCATGTCCTGTCATTCGGAAGGGATAAGGAGAGTGCAATCCTTTTAGTCAAAGCAGAATTAACTAAATTAGGGTAAAATTATTTAACAAGTAACAAACTTGTAAAGTAGGTGAAAATTGCAGTCGAGGCATAATCATATCTTTTGCTCCAAGGCTGGTGTTAAATAGATTAATTTCACAACACAGACTTACAGAGGACCAGGATGTGGACAGGGGAAATGAGGCTAATTCCTGATGAGAAATGGTCCGTTTAGCAGTTGAAAAGACACATCAGTGACTTACTTGAGAACACGGTGGATAAAGCTTTTGACAGAGTTTTTGACAGAGTTATAGATTCAGAGGAATGGCATGATTGGATTCATATTTCCAAAAAAGTTACTCTGCCCTTCTGGAAAGAGATGAAAAGGGAGAAGGAAAATGAAAATCTAGTTGGAAACATTCATGGGTTTGGAAGAAAGTGGTAGCAGTGATGAGATATTGTTTTAATTCATATTCACAAACCCATTCATTTGGACATAGTTTCATCCCAACCAAAAGTTACACAGTCTGTACTGGACTTGGTCTCTCCAAGATGTTAGCGTTTCATTATACTGGATGTATCCTTTCTCTGCCACTCTCTCACTCTCTGTCTCTGTCTCTCTCTGTGTGTCTCTGTCTCTCTCTGTCTCTCTGTCTCTGTCTCTGTCTCTCTGTCTCTGTGTGTCTCTGTCTCTCTCTGTCTCTGTCTCTGTCTCTCTCTCTCTCTCTCTCTCTGTCTCTGTCTCTGTCTCTGTCTCTGTCTCTGTCTCTCTCTCTCTCTCTCTATCTATGAATCTGTATGGATGTTTCTCCAGAACATTTGTTTGTAAATTCTAAGCATCACACCCATTTAAGCATAAGTACATTAGTGTATAGTGACTAAAAACTAAGGATATTCTCCCAAATGCTGCAAGAAAATTCTACAAATCAGTGACCCGGTATGAAGATAATTATGTAATCTGTATATAGTTTTCATATTTGTGCAAGTGTCACAATAATACCTTTAAAACTAAAGACACCCCAGGACTGCATATCCATATTCTGTTGTCTTTTTTTCTTTTACTTTCCTTCAATCTGGAGTAGACGCCCATTATTTCATTTTGCTTCCTGATATTGACATACGTCAGTTATTTATAGAGTATATCCCCACTTGTGTTTCTCTGGTGTTTTCTTTTGGTTAGATTCAGATTTCGCAGTTTTAACAGGAACACTTCAGAAATGAAGTTATTTTCAGGGAAATATATCAGGAGACATAGGCTGTTGACCTACCTCATTATTGGTGATAATTGATCATTCCATCTTGGTGGACTCAGAGTCTCCCTGCTGTACAAGTGGATATTTCATTTTAAAATTACTTTGAGACTGAAAATTTTCGCATGCCTCAAAATTTCACCTAGCAGTATTAGCACTGATTAATGAATATAACCTTCACTATAATTATGGTTGCTGTCTATGCTTATTTGCTAATTCCATAATGTCTTTTTCATGTATTAGACATTTTTCTACTTCAGAAAAATAAGTTCATTTCTCTCTTATTGTTTACTTACAGAGTTGAATAATTTCTTTGTTTTTTGCTCGATAACTCATAACCCTTTATACGTTATAGAGCTCAATAATTTATAACCCTTTGTGATCTTTCTTTTGATGACAAATTTTCCCATTCTTGACCAATGGAAGCTCTGTTTAGACTATAGGAAGCTTTTGATTTGTATGATTCTTTGAATACTTCTCTCAGTATATATGGGTCTCCTAGGTTCCCCATGCTCCATCTCTGAACTTAATTGTGTACCAACAAATTCTGGTTCCTGTCATTGGAAAATATCATCAGAGATCAAGATCTGGGGTCTAGCAGTTCTCAACACCATCGAAAAAACATTTCTTCCACATATACCCAGTAAACAGTTAAAATAGATATAAAGATACATGTATACAATTAGTCCTACCTCCATCTGTTTATATAACTAGCTGGGCATTTGAAAATAATAGGATCAAATAGAACATCTATTTCAAAACTAATACAATATAATTCATCCAAATTTTCCTTCTATCCATATGTATAACTCTTTGCACCAACAATAACCAGCATAGCTCTTAATATCTATATTGTTTTAATTTATGTATTCAACTGTGTAATGTACAAAAAGTTGTTTCAGTTCTATTAACCTAAACCTCAAAGTAAAGAAACCTACTACCTAGGATTTAAACTTTTTTCTTTAGCCTGAAGCATGTGGTCCACCTTTATGTTCAATAGTTCCTTAGCTTAGGTCTTCTCAACATCCCCATTTATGTGATTCTTTCAAAGTGTTAGTTTTATCAATTTCATACACATTTGGTCATTATTTCTTTCTATGATCAACTTTAATATTTTCTACTCTTTTTTATTTTTATTCTTTTTTGGTTTGTGAAACATTATAAAATAACTATATTCATTTTATTTTTAACCTATGTAATTACCTTCATCTATTTTATGTAAGTTTGTTTGTATATTTCATATTTCAAAACATGTGGCTTAATGTATTTAGTGATGTTCTGTTATTTGGGCTGATAAAATATTTAAGGTTCCATAACTTCCTTTTATGTCTCATAGATTGCAATAGAGTAAAAACATAAATATTACTCCTTTATTAGTATTTTTGTTATCCTTTTAAAGAAGCACTTTATTTTGTATTTCCATATATACCTGATTAATAAGTGATTTTATATTCCAAATTACCTTTTCATTATTTTCTTATTTCCAAATAATTCTGGGTGTTTTTATATTTTAGAATTTTTTTAAGTTTTTTTTCCCTAGATTTTTTTTTGTGGGACTGATATTAGAACACAGGGCCTTGTACCTTGAAAATAACATCTGTAATGCCATTTTCCAATTAAAGGAACCAGAAGTTTTTGATACATAACTATCTTCAGGCAAGGAGCATGGGAAACACAGAAAACTCATATATATTGGGCTAGAAATGAGGGAAGGACTCAAGGAATCATAGAACAAGCCAAAAGCTTCCTATAGTCTTAATAGAGATTCCATTGCCACTTGATCTATGCCTTTTTGCTGTTTTAGTTATTTTTCAGGTAATGTCTAGGGGATTTGTTTGGTCTTGCCTTAGACTGTGATTTTCCTACATATAGACTGCTGCATATACCACATGCAACTTAGCAATTGAGAGGAGATTTCAAAAATGTCTTGCAGACTGACCTCATATTATGATCCTTAGATCTCTACCTCCTGAGTATATGGGATTACAGGAATGAACCACTATACTAATTTTATAGGCTTTAATTTTATGTTTATAGTTAAGAATATTATTATGATGAAATTTTATGAGTGCCTGACTAGAAGACCGTCTCACTATTATCCTGGTATATATTTTTATGTATTTCTATCTCCTTTATTAAGTGTTGTAGGTCTTCTGTAATTTGATCTGTGTCTACTCTGCTGGTCTCATACTGATGTGAATGCACTACCATGTTCTATGATTAGCATGTCTCTTGCATATCGGCCATATTAAGGTGTTTGCTACATTTTTGTTTTAGTGTATGTCTCTTTCTATTTAGCATTTCTGAATTACTTTCAGTTATGTGTTTAATATGCATAACATATTTGAGTTGTACTTTATTAGCTAAATTGAAAAATACTCAAATTGATTTTAATTGAAGAACTAAATCTATTTATTTACATCAATTAATAAGTATTAAGTATTACAACTATCACTTTATTTAATAATGGTGCATATTGTTTTAGGTTAGTATATCAGTATCTACAAAGTGTGGACTTTTAGTTTCTACACAAAAACTTTGTTCAGTGTTCAGGCACAACTTAGAGTTCTAGCGTTAACATATTATTTTTTTTTCTTTTACTTGGCTAGCTTTTTTTTTCTTGATTGTTTAAAACATATTTCTATGTGCCTCATACACATACTCATTTATGTACTTCTACTTGTCACTCAGCAATTTCCTGCTTCTCATCCTTGAAAACTTATTTTTTCCTTATCAGTTTCTTTCCTTCTGTAGAGATTCTAGTTATAATAACCCGGATCTCCTTTGTGTCTTATTTTTAGCACATTTCTGTCTGGTTCCCCTTTGTTCACTTTAAATTTTTTTCTTTTCTTTTAGTTCCTACATTTTTTTAATGAACTTTATCATCTTGCCAGTTGAATCTATTTTCCATTGGTGTGCTATAAATAACCTTCATTTTCATATAGTTCAGTCTTAAAATAACTTCTTTTCCCCAGAGTGCTTTTATTTTAAGGTTTAAATGATTTATTATTACCCCTACATCTCAAAATACTTGTTAGAAAATAATTAATATAGTGTGGAGTGTTGTATAACAGTTTTCTTCTTCTCCGGTGTGGGTTGTAGAAGAAAGATTTTTATTTTCCTCAAGTCAGTTTAATTGTATTTTTAGTCTCAGATTTATTTTTGTAATGATTTTAATGTAGTTCCTCATTTCAGCGGACATTGATTGGTTTGTATATGTGGTAGAGGTTCAGAGAGGCTGGGTTCTCAGTCTGAAAACCCAGTGTAAGAGAGTGGATTCGGGTGGGGTGAAGTTAAAGAAGATAAGGTGTTAATTCCTCAACTGTTATTTGACTTTATCTTGTGGAGCCTGCATTCGGCTTTCATACTTCCTTTACTCTTTCTCCCCACGATTTCTTCCTTCTGATTCTCTTCCTAAAGATTGCCTCTTGGCACCATTTTCACTTCTTCCCAGCATTTGTTGCTCTGATCTTGACTTTCCATACAACAGAATCTTTTATGAAATATTCTTTTGTTGTTGGTGGTGGTGGTTGTGGGGCTTGAACTCTGGGCCTGGGCGCTGTCCCTCAGCTCTTCAGCTCAAGGCTAGCACTCTACCACTTGAGCTACAGTACCACTTGCGGTTCTCTGGTGCTTTATTGGAGATAAGAATCTCCCAGTCTTTCCTGTCCCAGCTGGCTTTGAATCTCAATCCTCAGATCTCAGCCTCCTGAGTAGCTAGGAATATAAGCATGAGCCACTGGTGCCCGGCCTTGAAATATTCTTAAATGAAAAATGTCTGCTATGTTGCAGACCTGTCTTGTAATCGTATTTTCTTCAAATAAAGTACACAAACATTTATATCCTAAATATATCCAAAAATATTCTTTAGCAATACAACTCTGTTAAATTTCCAGATTAATTGACTTAATTTCAGCGTTCAATAGTTTAAAAAGACTATTCATGTCTATCTTTGGAAGAGCAGTTTTAATCAAATAAAACATTTTGCTCTGCTTAATATAGTAGGTCAAACTACTTAAAAATCACTTGAGAATAGTGAGCTAACATAAAGGAAGGTATTATCAAATCGTACATTCAGTAATCTGAGATCTTAACTGCTTTTGATGCTTATAAATTATCTCAAAAAAGTTCAGACAAAGAAGACAGAGGAGGAGCCTAATGCACCAGAGACAGCAAGTCATAGCTGGTCTTCTTACATTAAGCATTTGCTTATGGCCCAGGTTATTAGACATATATGAGAACCTTAGGTCACTTCATACAGTGGAAATGTTTAAAATATGAAATAGAGAATATGACTAACTCCCACACTTACATAATCTTCATCACATTTGCCAGGGAATTGAGCCACATTCTTTCTGGGTTTTATCCTTTACCTTTAGCTGGGACATCCTGTGAAGTACACTTCAGAGATAAATTTATAGCAAATATCCATTGGTCTATTTACCCACATGTTCAGGTAGTAAGGAAATTGAAAAGGGTCACCTGCCAACAAGCCCTTTCCTCTGAGTGCTCAGTCACCCGAAGGCAGTTAGTGGATTACAGGCCAGTTGTTTTAATTCCTTCCTTCCAGCAATTTGATGTGATTTTCCTTTAATCTTTTCCATTGTAAATAAGATTAGCTATTAAGTGCATGACTTGAAGAAAAATTACTATAATGAAAGCAAAAGGGAACAATATGATCACTCAGCTCAGAATTAGCATCATTCATGTACCTGAATGTGTCTCTGCTTATAGAACAGCTAACTTCACACTGAAGATTGATTCATCTGAAGGAGCAATGTAGTGGTCTAGTTGCTTAGGTAATTAGGTGCTTTTTTGGTATCTGAGACAAAACTATTATTCTTATTAATTCTCTTCAAGAATTAGCAATCTAGAGAGTCAATGTATTTATAATAGGATGACACGTAATATGACAAACATGTGGATGCACATACATAGTTGTATGTTCATACGGGTGTTCTCATTCACATTGTAATAAATCAAAACCCTGCTCCACATACTGCTTATATAAATTGAAAATCTGATTATTATTCTCTGGCTTGCATGAGGTTTCTTTTGCTTACCAGGAAGGTGCTTTAGCACTTGAGCCATGCTGCCAGTCCTTTGTGCTCTGATTATTTTTGAGATAATATCTCCCTTTTTTGTGTTGCTGGTCCAGCTAACAATCCTACTTAATACTGTCCAGCCAGCTAGGATGTCAGATGAATGCCACCATACCTAATGTTTCTTTTTAATTGTTGAAAAAGAATCTCATAAATGTTTTCTCTGGGCTGGCCTCAAACAGTGACCCTGTCCATCTCTGGACTTACCCATCTGCCTTATCCTCTGTGACCCTGCCCATCTCTGGACTTACTCATCTGCCTTATTCTCTGTTTTGAGTCCTTAATTTCATATAGAATAATAATTGTAGTATATTATTGTTCTGTTTCCTGATCAGAAGATGGGGTAGATTGCTCCCACAGGGTCTTGTCCTCCCTGCAACTTGTACGTCACCCCAATGTTTCCTTTTCATTTCTCCCACCAAAGTGTAACATCAAGAAGCCCACAAAATAAGTATCAGGAAATGGGCACTTGCAAGAGGAGAGTTGATGCCAAGGAGAGGGAGAGAGAAGTAGATGAAGGAAGGGAGGAAGGGGGAGAATGAAGTCAAGAATTCACTGTATATACTACTGCAAAAGAAGAAACATAAGAAAAGAGGTGGATGGAAGGGATGACACAGATCAAGATATATTGTCTACATAAACTGCCTCATTAAATGGCAAAAAGATCGATCGATCTATCTATCCAACTATCTATCTATCTTAAATTTTAAAAAGTTAGGGAAGAAGTAGGTTGAGAGGGATTAGTGAGAATGTTGAAAGGGGTGACACTGATCCAGATGCACTGTATTCATAAACTGCCTTGTCAAATGGCAACTCCTTTGTACAACTAAAGGACAAAGGGTGAATCAATGCAACAACTATACTCACAAGACTCTATGTTGGAAATGAACTTTATGACTTGGGGTGGGTGTGAAGAGAAAGTAGGAGAAAATGCGGGAAGAGAGAACACTGACAAGAAATGTACTCATTACCTTACTTATGTAACTGTGACCCCTCTGTACATCACCTTTACAACAAAATGAAATATTTAAAAAGATAATAAAAATATAAGAAAAAAGAAATATGCACCAAATATAATATGTTATATGTATCAATATGTTATCAAATATGTTATTGTATCAATCTCTAAATTTCAGCAACTCTTCTAAAGATTTTATAATTCTCTAAGCAATAAGTAATCTTAAGAAGTGAAATAAGCATCACCCTACTCATTTCATAGCATAAATACCATTGACTTTCATCTTTTCTCTGCTCTAATGCTGAAGTTTCTACCAATCAAGAGCAATTACCTTCAGAGACTTCTTGAAGTCACAACTACTCTAGACAATTTGGTACATGGCTTTTAAGAAAGGAACAAATAAGTCTTATTCATTATTCCCTATTGTTGAAAATTTTTTATTTGTAATTTAGATATTTCTAATGTGAAATTATGTGTACGGGAATCTGAGCAAAATGTACTTAGCTAGTTGGGAAATTGAGTTTTTTTTTTCTTTTTCTCCTTGGTATTAAAGGCTTCTGTTAAGCATCTTGATGCTTACCATTCTGGTAGATACATCTCTTCTTTTCCTTCAAGATTTAGTTTATTGGATCTGGATTATATGAATGACAGCCTCACCCCCTGGGGCAGGCTACAGCTGCCTATAAAATTCCTGCAGATGCTGACTAGAAATAATATTTGCATAGTTTTTAAGCAGGACATGATAGCATGTGCCCATAATCCTGGCACTGAGGGCCGAAGGAAGAAAATGGTCATTTCTAGACCAGCTGCCTGGGCTACATAGCAAGTTTATCTTTTTAAAAACCATAAATACTACAAACATTTGCGTTTTGTTTCAGAAATGACGATGCTATTTGGGTAAATAAAATATGTATGCAGGTGTGTGTATGTATGTAGACAGATATACAGACTGACAGATATATGTAGACTGATAACAAATTGACAGAAAAAAATTGAATTATTATGTTTACTTATATTTCATTACAGGTATACTCTTGTTTACATTGATGAAGGTAGTTTGCAATGATATAAATTATAAACTTTAAAACATGTTTCTAAACATTATCCAGTCATTTTTCTAAAGGTGTCTAAAGCTGTATCTTGATTTTGTACATTTAGAGGATTCCATGCCAGATAGATTAAACCAGAGGGTTCCTCGCAATCATCAGAAGTTGACCGGGAGAAAGCTGGAGATAGTTCTGGGGACTCCTGTGGGTAGAATCGTAGGCGAGCTGCACTGGCTCCACATGAAACTACTTTCTGAAGAGAAGCTAGGTAGCATACCTCAAATTAGAAGACGGAAGAGAAAAGAAATGTGAAATCTATACTTTGATAATTTACTTGCACATTTTATACGAATGCTATTTTTAATTGTACTTTGCCCTCTCCCATACCTGCCCACAAGTTAAATCTTTTATTGACAAAATAGTGTACATGAATACATCTGCATATACTTAACATTCTTGCCACATTTTTTTGTTCTCTTTACCCTTCACCCTCCCTACAGAACATGTTTCCATTTCCTGGTATTTGTTTTGATAAACCATACTTCAGTTGTTCAAAGGAGTTATGCTTTTAGATTCCTCTCCTTAGTATACCCTTCTTTAATTAATTTGTGTAAATGCATTGAACCCTGTATATGTTATCAAGCCTAGATGTATTTTAGCCTAGCTTCCATATATGAGAGAAAAAATATGTTAATTGTCTCCCTTAGCTTGCCTTACTTCATTTAATATAATTCAGTTGTTCTAGGACCACCCATTTCCCTGTGAATTAGATAATCCTATTCTAATGTAGGTTCACTTAACATAATGTATTTGTTTTAGGTCCATCCATTTCCCTGTGAATTAGATAATAATATTCTAATGTAGAGGATCTGGGCTGTTTCCATACCTTGGCTTTTGTGAACAGTGCAGCAGTGAACATGGAGGTAAAAGTGTCTTTACTTATCCTGAATTGAAATGCTCGGGGTAGATGCCCAAGAGTGGTATGGCTGGGTCACAGGGAAGTTCTATGTTTATGTTTTTGAATAATCTTCAGTTCTATTTTTAAAATGCAAAAATAGTTCATGATATATTTTATATTAGGAAAAAATTGATGGGAAAAAGATCTATCTATCATTTATTTATCTACGTTAGATTTTATTTGTACACAGTTTAGCTAGAAACTATTTCTGAAGAACTTCGATAAAGTGGCCCTTTGTGTTGTTCATATTCCATGATATCAGAAATTGTACCAGATATAGATGGTTAATTGTGTTCCTTTCAGCAGTAGCTTGATTTCTGTAATAATGTAGGGCATAGTCCCATTACGGGATATGTCAGGGACACTCAGCAGCTCCAGATCATGGGACAGGATGAGAACTTGTGTTAGAGACAAAGCACTCTGCCTCACAGCGCCCAAGTGGCAGTCTCAATGAGGAAGACCAAGAGAAAAAACCTAGAGTGCAATTGGTGTGCTTAATTGAACATGTTTCACAATCATCTAATGAAATTGTGTTGAAGTGCAGTCTTGAGCACAAGAAATGCTAGTTTAGTTTGAGAATCTCAGGAATGTGTAATGTTCCAACTATTTTTATTGTATTATAATTTAAATTTTCTTCCCTTACTGGGATGGAGCTCAGAGCAGGCACAGTACCACTTGAATCATTCCTCCAACCCTTTTAGGTTTAGTTATTTTTCAGATAGGGTCTTGGATGATGTCTAGGTTAGCCAGTACCACAGTCTCTTACTTTATGTTTCCTGCATGTCTGGAATGATAAACAAGCATGAACCACCATGCCCAGTTTTCTATTAGCTTTTTTGTTTGTTTGATTGATTTTACTTGAGATGGGATCTTCCAGGCAATTTTATTGTTCTGGCCTCAAACCTAGAACTCTTGAGCTCAGCCTCCTCCCTAAGTATCTAGGATTACAGATATGGACCACCATGCCTACCTTCTAATGAAGGTGAGTCTCTGAGCACACTGAGAAATATGAATTTGGCTCATTCTCTATATCTAAATGGACTTAGCTGAGGAACTCAGGTAGACACAACAAGACATCCTTATTTTTATATTTTTTTCCTTATTTTTATATTTTTAACCATGAAGCCCAAGCTGGCCTCAAACTCAGTCCTTCAGCCTCTCCCAAGTGTTAGGAACCACAGGTCTGCACTACCCAACTCAACTCCTCATACTCTTTTTTTAATTAAGTTTTTTATTGTGAAAATACTGTACAAAGGGGTTACAGTCACATGAGCAAGGTAATGAGTACATTTCTTATCCAGCATTGCTGCCTCCTCCTTTCTTTTTCCCCTACCATCCCTTCCCTCCTACCTCCTTAGCTATACTCCATCTACCTCTCCTGCCCCTGCCTAAATTGTAAAGTTCATTTTTTTGACATAGAAGCTTGTACATCTCGTTGTTGCAATGGGTCCACCTGTATCCCTATTTAAACAATTTGTTTTTTCCTTTCCCCTCCCCAAATTATACCAACATCAAATACGATGAAAACAGGGTTTAAACCGTGGGGGAGGGACATACAAAGCAACAACAAAAAAATCACGTGGTACCTAATAAATACGTTAGAAACAATAGCAAGGAAGAAAAAGCCACTGTGTCCCTATCTTGAGGTTCATTTCACTTAATATCATCTTGTCCAAGATCTTGATACAATCATCCTGAAGACATTTGTGTTTCTCTTGAAATCAGAGGACATAATGCAGACTCTTAAATCCCATAGGAAATTAGATTATGTACTAGATGCATATAGAAATGATACATCTCTACAAATAAAGTTTGCTTCATTCTCATTAAAACAAATCTAGCTTCCAGACCCATGAACTAAATACCGAAGCACAAAACCAGGCAGTAACTAGTTCACTAGTATCACAACTAAAGTTAATTGATGAGAGAAGAGGAATACCGTGATCCATGAAATATCCAGCCAATCAGGCTAATCTCTGCTGGATCTTCTCTAAGTGTGCTCAGAAAATCACCTTCATCTTCAACTTCCTCTTTCATCTTCATTGCCACCAGTCTACTTCTTCTGTTTTATTATTAAACTACATTCTTTTTTGCCTACCAAATCAATATGGTTTTTGAAAAACAATTCCTTTTGTCAAAACATTTATAAGATCTAAGCCAAACCATAGCAGACATTAGTAGACACTGTTCTTCATTTTTCCTTTAATACAGTATTCTGGAAGAGACCTAAAATGCAGTACAGTGAGACATGCCAAGAAAATGGAGTTGTACAATCCCTGAGGGCTAGTTAGGACTATCCTTTCTCAAACAACCATAGTATTGTCTCAACCTTCAGTATTGACAACACAATGGTCTCTTCTGTCTTAATTTAGCTCAATGACTTAATTTAGCTGTGACATCGCTAACATTTTAGCATTTTCTTTCCTGTGGCCTCCATCCAGATTTTTATTCTTTCAAGGACTTGATACTGCTGGGTGCCAGTGGCTCATGCCTATAATCTTAGCTACTAAGGAGGCTGAGATCTGAAGATCACGGTTCAAAGCCAGCCTACGCAGGAAACTCCATGAGACTCTTATCTCCAATAAACCACTGGAAAACCAGAAGTGGTGTTGTGGCTCAAGAGGTAGAGTGCTGGCCTTGAGCTCAAGAGCACAGATACAGCGCCCAAAGCCAGAATTCAAGACCCACGACTGAAAAACAAAATGGATTTGATACAGTATAGTTCTGCACATGTGAGTGTTTTACATACCAATCTCTTACTCAGCTCATGGTTCTTTTCTTCTCTGAATATATTTTATGTGAATAGCATAGCATCTCAAAAAAGAAACACAGTCTTGTCAAACTAATGGTAGAAGTAAAGAGACCAAAAGAATTGCCAAGAAAATAAAAATCACACTAATGCTTCACAGGAGGACTCTTTGTAGAAGGCTTTTCTATGAAGGTTGAAGAGGCCAAACTGGGGAAACTTTGAGTGAAGCTGTGTCAAGATCATTTGTTCTGTTTGGTATTTTCTCCTAGCTAACATATTTGAAAGTGTTTTTAGTTCCCTTAAGGGTACTACTGACAATTTATTTATTTTTAAATTAGGTACTATAAATAAACATTCAAATTAGCCATTTTCCAGTTTTACCCAGGGTAGTATAAAATCTCAATATACAACTTTTCCTGTACTTACAGTAAGTGACCAATGGTAGGGGAATTCACAGAGATTCAGTTTCACCAGAGTCAGCAAGAATACTGACATCCCAAAGAGGATGCCTGACAGATGGCATTCTTGCAGATGATCAGCCTTAAGGGCTGATGTGCACAATTTCCACTTTCCCTGGTAATCTGCTGTCAGGCTGCAGAAAGCTGTACCACGGGCTCATATCTTTTATTGTTAACTGCACTTGATAAACTTTCCCTAAGAGGCAGACTTGGATCTTAACATATTCCTTTTTACTTAATGAGGCTACATCCTCCCCTTTTCTATATGATTTTAGTATGGCAAATTAATATATAATGAACAGAACATGCCTGTATTTCCTTTTCAAGAATGTATCTGTATACATTCTATTCATGTTAATTCAACAATAGTTTTTAGTACTTTTCTTCCTATCATGAAATAATTTTTATTGGTTTAACTACTTTTTGCACAGAGAAGAGCAGCCAATGTGAAAAGCTTCTAAAAATATGAACGTTAGCATTTTTCCCCACCTGGTATCTCCTACATCACTTCCTGAAGTACATTGAATTGGACACTAACTAGACAAGGAGCTTGGTGACTGGAAGTTTATTTTGCCTGACTGGCAAACGTTCTTTCAAGCAAATGTGGACGGTCAAGATGTCATGACCCTTGATGTGGTCACACAGCTTTTGAATTCTGTCCAGTTTAATTCAGATTGTGGCAGAGTCATAAAGAGGAAGAGACACCTTGCTCCTGGGGCACAACCAGTTCACTTTCAGATACTTCCAGACCATTCTGACACACCTGCACTGGCCACCAACCCCAGGGCTGATTGTTGTGTTACCCACTGACCACCTGGAGTCAGTGTCTTGTCTCTTTCTTTCAGACTTGGTTTTCTAGAAGATTTTGCTTTTTTGTGTGTCATATAAGATTAAGAGTGTGAATTTAATCCAGAAGAGCTATTTTTTTCAATATTAACATACAAAAATCTACTCTGCCTACTGTAATTACAATTTGGTTCCTCCTGCATGTACCTGATACCCAAGTTCCATGCAAGATTGATTATTCTTCTCATAGGTTGCCTATGCTTGCTCCTTATAGCAAAGTTCTGAAAGAACACACATACAAAATGAACGCAGATGGAAATAAATAAAGGCAAACTTCATAGCTTAGCTGATTTTCTGTGCAATTTCCTTCCCACATTAGCAATATGGTTGAGACACACGGCAAAGGCTGAAGCTCTTGTGAAAATGTCAACACTACTGCCTGCTTCTTCACCTTGTTTGTACTGTATTGAAGATTGAACCAGAGCAAGGCACAGCACTCTCAGAGCTGAGCTACACCACCAGGCTTTTGGATTCATCTCATTGGGTTTTTTTTTTTTTTTTTTTTTACCTACAGCCTCTCTAATTTTGCCTTGGCCTCCAGTGGGACTGGAATTGTAAGCATGAGCCACCATACACAGTTACTTAATATTAACTGGTTGTTTTGTGTAAGATCATAAATGTGTTCAGATGGCAACAAAAGATTATTAAAGGCTTGAAAACCAGACTTTGGGAAGGAAAGCTAGAGAAAATGAGTTTATTTTACCTGGAGAAGAAAGACAGAATGGATATAGAATCTAAGCATAGTGAAGTTATTGCAGAAAATATGAATGGCAACTATTATATTTGAACCAGGGGTTGAAACTAGGCTATCATTTGAACTAGCATTAAATTGGGCTTTAATTTATACAAGGAGAAATTTGGAATTCATATCAAGTTTTCTGAACTAGATCACAGCAAAGAAAAATGAAAACTAGATGTACTTTAGTTATAATCAAGAACTGACAACCATTGCCTTTAATTAACTCAGTCTTAAAGGAAAAATACATGTAAGCACAAATATGGCCATGTATTCAGTATTTTTGTACTTGACCATTTGAAGCAGGAGAGAGTCCTCAAAAAGTATTTGAGCCTGTGTACTCCTACTGCTAATAGAACCAGAGAATACTTTCTTTGAACACAACTTTTTGACTGAGTAGTGATTGAACGACACCAAGGACCCTGGCCTGAGGTCATTGTTGCACACAAGTTTTCTGGAGTATAACAGGTTGCATAGATTTGGTTATGTGACAACAAGAGTACACTTGACAAGATCTGAGTAAGCCTAGCCAGTAACCATACTACTACAAGAATGAGAACTGGAGAGCCCAGCATTCTACTTCCATTATACTTTGCTGACTTAATCTGTTTATATTAACTATAGGAAGAATCTGGACTCCTCACAACGAGTCTGCATCTCTAAGTCAGAGTCTGTTCTATCTACTTTATAAACTCTGTTTATTGCATTAAAATACAGAGAGGTCTATTTTTGTTAATCTGTGCAAATTTAAGGTTAGTAAAATGGCTTAAAATGGCATTAATTTTGTGGTTTTGTTTACAGTGTTTATTATCATGAGGAATATAATATAAAATATGACAATTAGCAGTGTTTTAGAGGAAAGATGAACATAATTTGTTCTAATCTGGAGGTTTATTGAAGTCTACAATATCTATATACAAATTTCCTTGGCCCAGAAAGACTCCTGAGTTAAATATCTGTAGGGTTATTAAAAGGTTATTAAAGAGATAGTCACAGCAGGAAGGTGACAATTCATGCAAGTACTACGTAATTCTGTGGGATGTCCCATATCAAATCTGATAGAATGAAATCAGCATTACATTTCTTTTTCTTCCAGGGCTTATATGAATTTAAAATACCAACAAAAATCCACCAAATCATCTTCTGATAGCTTATTATGCTTGAGATCTGATAAAAATTTCCAATTACACATTGATGACTTCCGATTGGCTGGAAGCATTTAGGAGAATAACCCTTACAAACATCAATCCTATAAATTAATCCTACTTAAGAAACAGGGTTCCATTATCCATTAGCCCATCCTGCAATACTAAATGGATTATTTCTCTTAATTACCTTGGCAGTTGTCAGTATATAAAGAAATGATAATCACTTGAATATATTTCTGAGTTTAAAGCCTTCATTGTACTTCCTCAATTTTAACCTGCCACAAATTGAAATAAATGCCCATGTAAAAAATAATTGCTTTTCTCTTTCTTTAACTTCTTCTTGATTAATTTTTAATCTAAGGTGTTACACAGGGAGTATCTCTTAATACTAAATGTGTCTAAAATATAAGAGATAGAGATTTAAATGATTTAACTAAACATCTGCCTACCATAGAGGAATAAATATTTGTTAAAAAACATAGGACATGGGCAGCTAAGTGCCAAAGTAGTTTCCAGCAAAATCAAGATGTCTTCATTTTTTAAAAAAAGGGTCGCTTACAAGAAACCAATTTAATAAATACATCTGAGCAATAATACACCCTTGTGTTAAAGCAATTATGTTTTTGTTTATCTTATGTAAAATTCTAGAAACTTATATAATTGTCAAAATCCCCATTTATGAAGCCATCTTTTAATAGAGAAAGAAAAAAATAACAATAAATTGGGAAATTTTAGTAAACAGTAAAATACTGCTGTTTAGTTGGATTGGATTCTGTCAACAGTAATTTAAAATAATCAGTTCAATGGTATGATCCCTGGTTTGTATTCAGATAATTACTATACTTATGTCTAGTAATTTTCAGCTACTAAATGGAGTACAAAATGGCATGCAAATACAGTAAGCTTTGACTTTTAATATCTCCTTATTATATATGTGTACCTTGTCTTCTTCAAATAAAAAATCATAACAGGTGAACTCGTTACATACAAAATTGGAAATAATCTTAACTACACAGCTCATGTCCAGATAACAGAATACTGCTTTTGTATAGGTCATATTAGAAACACACACATATGCATGCACCCACGTGTGTGTGTGAGTGTGCACATGCGCACACACACACAGAATTGCAAACGTTTTTCTTCCCTCTCTTTTCAAATCTCATTGAATTGAAAGAAGAAAAACAAAATAATTGTATTGCAGTCCTTTTTAAATCAATTTTTAGGTATTCTACTATTGTGTTCTTCCCAGAAGTATACAGAAATTGAAAATATTTTAAATTCTTTCCATGTAAGACATCTTGCTTTTTATTTTGATTTATCCTTGGAATGTCACCAAAGGTTTTCTAACTCTCTCTCAACCTGGCAGTTCTCAAAGTTCAAGCCTTTTCATCTTTATTTTACCAATTATTCTGTTTCTATTGGTACATGCTGTTGGAAACATTTCTCAATGATACTGAGATCTGTCCTCAAGTTGTCTTATCTTTTGCTTATAGCTCTCATCATATTTTCTCTTTGTTGTGAGTTATTTCTTGCATTTGATCCTTTGAAAGGAGCACCATCTTCTAACATCATTTCATTATCATTAAGCAACAACATATTATTCTCTGTCACCTGAGCATAAACTTTACACAGATTGTGTCTGCCTGGATTTGTTCCCAGACGCATACATAGCTTGTTCTCTCCCCTGCTTCTAGTCTTCCTCAAATGTCACCATCTAGGTTAGAGCATGACAGACTTTATTCTCACATACTAACTCCTCTCCCACTCTTGTGTTTCCAATTCCTCTTATTCTAATCTAATAATAATGCACACTTTAATATACACAACTTACTTCTCAATTGTGTTTAGTACGTTTTTGCACTCATTAAAATTCCTCCTATAAGGGCAAGAATTTTAGGCTACTTTGTCCATTTATGTATCCTCAGCTTTCCTAGTAATTCCTTGCATCTAGCAGTAGGTCAATCAATACTTGTTGAACACATGATAAATATAAAAGCAGTGAAATACCACTCAGTCATTTAACAAGCTAAGCCATGTATATTTCCTTTAAAAGATATCTAAGACATTTGGATAAAGAAAAGAAATTATGTTGAAAAAAATATATAAATATATTTTTTAGCATTTCAAAATATGTGCCAGTAGTAAGTATGTAGTATTCCTGCATTTAAGAGGCTATCTTATGATTGGAGAGGAATAATAATCTTGTCAATTCAATCATTGCAGAGAGTTGAGTAAGAGAGGGATATTCTCAAAATTTTGTGCTATGCCTTTTATTTGATGTTTTCAAATAATGAGTGTATTGTTTTATGATCGTTTAATAGTACCTGCAGGCTTAAAAGTAGTAACGCTATAAAATATTATCAGCACTAATGAATGGATTTTGCAAATTAATCTATATGGTGTGTTGAAGTCTATTTCTAAGAAATCATCTCTATATCCCCAGAAATATTATTAGACCTCAACACAGTACTGAATTGTTCTTCCATTTTTCTTATAGTATATATTGAATCATATGTATGTCATCATTTTCATTCCTTAAGTTGATTTAATAAACTATTTTTGAGTTGATGGCCTTTTGAGTGGTGGCTTACTGACTAAATTAGAGAAATCAGATCTAAACAAATGAGATTTCAGTTGTCCATTTGATATAGTGATTTGAATTAGGTTTAATAGGCCCCAGGGCAGTTTTCTATCCTGTTACTGCTATTAAATAAAATTTTGTACATTTACTGAAGATACTTAAACAGTCTGTGTAGTAATTCAACTGATTTGTGTTTATTTAAGTAACTGTGGAATGAATTTAAAATAAAATACGACCTAAGAGGAACTGTTTAATGTAGTTTTATTTAATCATTTTGTAAAAGTTAATTGAGGAATTCACAACAATTTTATCTAGTATCACTGTGCTAAGAGTTTAGATATTTTTTGTCATGTGTCTTACAGTAAATCTTACAGTGAAATTGACAGTAAAATTAATCTTTTTTTTACACATGGAAATGTTCAGGTTTAAAGTTAAATACTAGCTTTTTCAAATCCAGAGCTATTAAGATTATAATCAGTAAATAAATGTTGTATTATTTCACATTAAACCTATATGCTTAAGTATATGTCACTAATATATTGCTCATAGTAAAACCAAAAGCTTCTTATAATCCTTAAAAATAGTCTTAACATTAAAAATGCATTTAGATCCAAAATATATTATCAGTTAGTTGTATGAAACTAGACAACATATCAAATATCATATTACAACTCTTAGGACAGTGACTGGGCATGGTAGGTACCAACAAAGAAATTGAATTAATTACATCAGGAATATTTTTGTCTATTGTAACACTCTATACCCTTACAACTGCCATGTAAAATGTATTTGAGGATTAAGCACTACATAAAGAGGAATAAAGTTCACTGGCCAAAAATCAGAAATGATTTTTTAAAAAGAAGCTGGGAAATGCTAGTATATTTCAGTATACCACCTTTATAAAATGGAAAGAAGGAGGCAGAGAGGAAAACAGAAGGAGGGAGAGGAGAGAGATTTTCAGAGTTCATTTAACTAAAAAAAGAAATACTCATTTCCTGTATCAGTTGTATTCATTTTGAAATATGTGAAGGCCTAGTTAAAATATGAAGCCATCTCTGAAGGTCAACTATGATGACTCCGCCATTCCTCTCCATTAAATTAAAAGGCTACATTTGCCTTTGAAGTATCACTCTGTCTCATTCAGGCAAACTGGTAATGCTTCAATATTTCCTTGACCTGTGCCTTCCCCTAAGCCTTGCCAACCAATCATGAAACATCATGCACGGTGATTCTCTAATGCACTTACTTCATCTTCCCACCAGTGCATCCACTATTCTGCTAGTACAAATCATCATCTGAACTTATGAAAAAACCTTTCAATGAGAAGTCCCCGTCCCACTATCAGCAGAGTTATCTTCCCAGACACACATCTATTCTTAAATCTTAATTTGACGCCATCTATAAAATCTTAGATTGCCTACAGCTTCCTCATTGTAATTTAAACCCTGGATCAGATATCTTTCCTGGATTGCCTTCCTACATCTGCCAAGATATCAGAGTTATCATAAACATTACCTTACATTTACCTCTTGTGCAGAACTTTGTTTTTGAAATGTGTGTCCCTTTGTTAGTCAAATCTCTCCTCAACCATCAAGGCTTTAGAAAATGCATGTTCTCTCCTTCATGATGTTATTCCAAGGCTCTAGTCTTTTACCCCCCCCCCCATTGAGAATGAAATGTGTTCATCAAACTTATTCCAACATCTATTGACTGCATGTTGTCTTCCTGTATTTATTATGCTTGTTACTACTATTTCCCTGTTGATACAGAGCTCTTTGGACAAGTACAATTGCTCCTCTGAGCTTTTTGCCTCCATAAGAAAATGTTTACAGCAAAAGAAAAAAACAGTCTAAGCCAAGAAATGTATCTGGCTTATTAAAAAAAAACCTCAAGAACTATGAAAAATTTTAATACACAAAAGAAAGTAAAGGGAAGAATATAATCTCTATATTATAGAAATGGAACATGATAACACTTGTATTGATAACTGGATAAATTGAGACAGATGCCTTATTGGAAAAGGGTAATAGAAGAGCCGAGAGGAAAATAAATCAACATTATTCTTTGATTTCAAGTTTTCAGAGGAAAATTATTTTCAGGAACTAAGTTTGCCTGCATGGGGAAGGAGTGATTTTGTAATTTCCTGAACTGTCACCCTTTGTTATACTGTTGTCCCTCACCCACTCCGCTCTCAGGGGGCGGATTTTCAGCAGACTGCACCACAGGACCGTGGGGAACAATGGCTCCGAAGTCTGGCTGTGCCCAGACCACTCCACAATCAATTCCCCACTTTCCAGGTGGGTGAGGATTGGCGCAGCCACATTAACTTTTCAGTGTTCTATATGAAGAAAGCCTCCAGACACTGCAGAGAGAGGGAGAGCAACGAGACCCGTGATTACAGATCAATCACTTTTATAGCCGCCAGAGCCCGAAGCAGAACGGGGATGATAGACAAAGGAATAGTTTTGTTCAATAATTGAGTTGTTTCTTAAGGAGGAAAAAAAGAAGTCTTTTCAAAATGCTACTGTCTTTAGAAAATGCTTGTGCTGTTTTGAACATCCAGTGGTGCACAATAGAGATAGAGGTTTCCATAGTGTCCTGTATCCTATATCACATATTATAAGACAGCTTTGGTTAGATTTGGGGGGAGGATCAGCTCTACTACAGTCATTTGGTTAGATTATTTGGGACACTCTTCCACGTGCAAAACCAAAGGTACACTACCTAAATTAGAGGTGATTTAGTTAAGGTTTTTATTATTGGTTGATTTATACCATAGACCCACACTTAGTCAAAGACATCAAAACAAGATTTTTATATCCATAGTTCTATGCATACATTGCTTTCTGAAAAATGCTAAGGCTATACTATCATAATATAAAATATATAATAATAGAGCCAAATAGTTTGCATCTGGGACATCTGAGTTGGTTTACAAGATGCATTGTGCACACCATATAACTAGATGAATTGAAACCCCTTTTTATAACTACTTAAAATAACAGACTTGCCAGGATTTTTTTGAAATCATAATTTTAAGTTACTAGATGTGTTAAATAATGTCATGTAGTGTTTTTGTTTGTTGAACCTCTATTTTCCCCATTATCCTCTCACCCTACTCCCACCATAATGCCCATATTAATTATGAGGCAAGAGTAGATATCAAGTACTTTTCAGTTATTAGAGAGGCAGTATTTCCTTGCAGAAAGAGATGCTCCTGTGTAAATAGAATTCAATTTATAGCTTAACTCTCAGTTTAGTTCTTCTTTTAGTTTTTGCTTATTTGTTTGTTGTTGTTGTTTGTTGGAGATTAGTGATAAACCATTCATGCTGTTTAGAAGCCACTCAGTCTAATAGAAAATGACTAATAATATCAGGATAGAACATTCTGTACATTGGCCAAAACAATAATTGGCTCCTGTGACATTCAAGCTAGTCACTTGGCTTCTGGTACCTTCCTATCATATTCTTAAAACTGCAAACAATAATACAGCTTTCTTTCAACAGATCATACAAATATTGGAAGATAAATAACATGAGATTCTATTTCAGTTGTTTAGAATGCCATTTTTTCTTATTGCTTTCCTGAAAAGATCCATTCCCAAATGTAAATTATAAGAAATAAGCACTATTAGTGTGCTCTGTATAATTAGATACTTTCACATGAGTCATTATGCTGAACACAGAGAAAATATATTTTAACTCGGTGTAGAACCTTGATTTGTTCTAATAAAACCTGGACTTACACAAGTTCTATCAGTAACCATGGTTTCCACAGAGTTCCCATGGAAATGGCTCTTATTTCCTAATAAGACTCACTGGTACATACCTTTCCCTAGGAATACAAAAGAGATAAATAAAAATGTAAAAGAAAAATTACAAAACTGTCCCTTGACAACCAAATGGTTGATCATAAATTGGAGTATCTATGCAGATGAAGTAAATAATTAAAACCTCCAAGAACAGCATTGACTAGGTGGTTGATGACTGGCAATTATAAAAGCTGAATTTTTAATATGCATACATCTAAGGAGCCAGTAAAAAATTAGCTCCCAGACTAATGGACTTACCTTTCTTTCAAAGCAGAATTTTAATAAGAGCATTATTTATAACAGAGAGCCCAAGAACCAGGGTATTCTTGTTTAGTCTCTTTTTTTTTTTAGTTCTCTGACACTTTATCCATTAAACCATGAACTTCTTCACTGAAAAAAAATCTTTTGTTCTCTGGGAAGTAAAGGTCAAAATGATCTTGAAATTTAGTGTGTGTCAGTATATACACATACGTATATATGTGTGTGTGTACATATAAAATATACCCCATATATGTGTATATATATATATATATATGCAAGCCACTTAGGATGAAAGAAGTTGTAAAGACTTTTTCTAAATATTCAAGTTGAATTCAAGTTGTATGTGTTTCTTTTACATATTTCACTTGGTTGAATTGTCATATATATGTCTGTTCTTGATTCTCTGCAAGTCATTATTCTCCAATGAATGTTCTGTATGGTTGTTGCCTAGATTAGATAAAAATGTCAGGATAATAGTAATTATTATTATTATTTATGTTCTTTTATAATACATGAGAATTGTTTTACTCATTCTAATACATGTATATTGTTTACTTGCTAATTTCTTACAGGCCACTATAAAGGTTTAATTTTCCTCTTGGCACATAGTTTTACCATGTTATAATTATCACTTTGTCCTTTGGTAAAGCATGATTACTCTTTTCTTGTTAAGATTTCAACCAGAGCTATCTCTGGCCTTGCTTCTGTGACTTGTCCTTACTCCTACAGTTGTGACTAAGCAGGAATGTCTAAGGGTGTTTTATTGGCTAGGACATTCTCCCATAAACCATGAGTCAGACTAAGGCAGTCTGAGGATGAATCAGAAGAGTGTGTTCGTCAGAGTTGCTTTACTTATCTTTTCTTAGTTCCATCCTTTCACCCTCACTCTAGCACTGATCTAAAATGTTATAACCAAGGGACAGAAGGAAGAGAGACAGGTTGAACATGATAAATGATGTCCCTTTTGTAGAAGCTTTTCCCCTTTTCTCTTCTTTTTTTTTTTTAAAGCATTCAACATTCCATAGACTTCCACATACATTCATAAATACTAGCAAATTTATACTTTTGACGAAATCACAGGCTTTATTTAAAATGTTAGCAATTAGGTACTTGTGTGATATCTAACATTGGAGAAGGTAGCAGGCAAATTCATTGGACAACCTAAGATCTTAATCAGTGAGGAAAGCTAGGATATTCCCACTTGGTATCTATTATTATTATTATTATTACTATTATTATCTTTACAGAGTTGTACAAAGGAGTTACCATTTAACAAAGCAGTTTATGAATACAATATGACTTGATTAATGTCAACTGTTTCAACATTTCACCCACTATTTTCCTAACTACCTACCCCTCACTCTTCTTATTTTCTATTTCTGTGTGATATACAATAGATTCTTGTCTATGTTTCCCCCTTCTACTTTTTATTCATCTACACACTTCACCAGCCCACCTCTTTTTAGTACCCTCTTCCTGGTGTTTTATCTTGCAGAACTTTGATTTTGAATTCTCCCTTCAATTTCTCATGTTTCAGTTAATACCTTTGTATACACTTACATACCACCCAACGTATTAGCTACATCTAGCTTCCACGTATAAAGAAAACATGCATTTCTTTGTCTCTCTGGGCCTGAATTTCTTCACTTAGCATTTTTCCAAGTTTTTCTAAATAGTACAATATCATGCTTTCTAAGGGATGAGTAAAATTTCATTTGTGTATGTATACTATTTTTTCTTGATTCATTCCTTCATTGAAGGTCCAATGGGCTGATTCCATGCCTGGGCTATGTTGAATAGTGCTGCAATAATCATTTGTACTGGTGGCTTTATTGTATCCTGGTTTGTGATCTTTTGGATAAATATGTAGTAGTGGAATTGCTGGATCATAGGGTAATGAACTAGAATCATCTCAGAAGAGGAAGAAGTAAAATGGTCAATAGAGACATGAAATGTTATACAGCTCTGGCCATAAAGGTAATGCAAATCAAAAGAACATTTGGATTACCCTCGGTAAGTCCAGTGAGCATTCTCATTATCAAAAGAACAAACAATAAGAGATTCTGGGTAGGATGTGGCCAAATTGAACTTTAATACTTTGTTGGTAGGAATGTGAAATTGATCAAACACTCTGGAAAGCTGTGTGAAGTTCCTCAAAAAATTAAACTAACCCTGTGATCCAGCAGTTCGGTGTCTTTTTGGATACTAACATGACAATGGTAATGTTGTCTAGGAAGATAGGACAGTGAGGCAGTTAAGTTCTTTTTCTATCTGCTTTAGCAATTCTTTGTTTCTCTTTCTGGTTTCCTATTATGTCCTTGGCATACATATTCCTATTAGAAATTTATTTTTCCTGAATGCTATGACTTTTCAACTAAGACCATTATTTCTATCTTTGCTGAAAATATTTTCCAAATTATTGCTTTTCTCTTTGAAATTCCAAATTCAAAGTTTTGATTACTCCTTGTTTATGATCAAATATGCTTGCAGTTCCTTCAAGTTTTCTCAATTTTATGTTTTGAAAATCTGTCAATGTTAGATACATATTGGTCTACATTTTCTTCTAATCATGTTTTGACAACAAAAATAATACAAGCTGGATATTTAATATCTTCCTACTAAACCACTTGTCCAAAGTCCACTTAGTCAATGATACTCTTTCTTGACTTCTTTCATTTATGTTATTTATAACATACTGACTACACAATGTAGAAGCAAGTCTTATAATTTGTCCCAGCCAATTATCTATTTCAGTCCAATATTATAAATGTTCTACTAGTCCCAGGACACTGTAACATTTTCTTGGATACTAAATAGTCACTTTTCAAAATAATCTGTTTATCATCAATCTCAGTGATTATATAATTTCTTTCTTTGGATATATCAATAAAGTAATCTGATCAATTCCATAGCTGTATTAATAATGTCTTTAACAGTTAATCTTTTCAAACTCTTTGGATTAAATTCTATTTAGTTACAGTGTAAGTATAATAATGACTTATTGACATTCTTTTGTACTTTTCACATATATAACTACGAATATTCTACAATTTTCTTTTTGCTTTGTCACTGCCTGGGTTTTTAGACATTTTTGGGGGGGTTTGTAACACAATTGGAAAATACATTAGAGAAATTTGTAAGAATATGACTGAATAAACTATGAAATCTAGTATTTCTCCTTGCCAGAAGATAAATAACCACAAACATCCTAATGATAGAAAACAAATAAAACCTTTTACCATTACTGGAGGCTAGGAAGGTAGTCTAATCACACAGAAATTCTGAGTCGTTTCTGCCACATGTGGTGCATATGAATAAGGACGGTGATAGGTCAGAACTCCAAGAGAAGAGTATGGCATTTCAAGTAGAAAGTAAGAAAAACAATAAGGCAGTTTCCTCTAGCTAAAGTCTTAGAGAGTTCTAAGCAAAGACAGATCTGTAAATAGGAGGCATTCATTGCTTCTGCCATCCCACAACAGAGAGGACAGGCCCAGGACCTTAAATTTCAGGGCATCTATATTACACCACAAGCATTCAGACAGGTAGACTTCTCCCTAGAATGACATTAAGAGCCATAAAGAATAAAACAGTACATTATAATCATAAAAGGAATAAAGAATAAGTTTGAGATGACTATCTAGAGCTAAGGGAAAATGGAAAATGAAAACCACCAGAGGTAAATCATGTATACAGATGACTGACCATGGAGAGCTACGATATATATATATTTTTTTTTTTTTTTCTCCTGTAGTAAGCCAATGTAATCCCCCAACATGAAATTAGGAGTTATTAGTTGACCTCTCTGTATTTACTGCAGTCACTACAGAGGAAATGAGGCATCCATTGATGTGTCCTCCCTCCCTCCAGGTGCTATTATGAATTATGAAACTCTCTAAGAGGGAAGCACCATTGTATTTCTCAGCTTCTATTTTCTGTGTGTTCTTTTGTGATCAGGACCTGAGATTTGTTGCTCTCTTTATTTCTGCCTTATTTATTTAAGACTACCATACTGGGATTTAGTTGGACATTTATCTCATTGGTTCCAAACATAAATTATGAATAATTAATTTAAAAAATTTTAAAGTAGATTTTAAATGTTGCTGAGATTTTTATTGAGTTTGAATCAAAAATAGGTGCAAGATATTTTTAAAGTAATACCTCTTATCCTCAAAATTCACAAACTGAATTTTCAAAAAGCATTAACAAGAAATCATTTTTTATCCTGCTTTCCTTTCTAAAGATAAATGTGTATCCTGTAACATTTCCAGCTTTATGGTTGTCTTACTTTCCAGTGCAGAAAATGTGCACTGTTTGTGAGAGAACTAAAAGTCATCACAGAGAAAATTATAACAAAGTAAAGAAAAGCAAGGTTCTAAATTTTATATGGAAAGAAAATGAAAATCCTTATTAAAGGAGATGAAATTGCTATTTCCCACCTTTCTTTTTTATATCTTTATTGTAAAAGTGATGAACTTGGGGTTACTGTTATATAAGTAAAGTAATGAATACATTTCTTTTTAACCACTGTTACTCCCTCCTTCATTTTCTCTTGCTTCCCCTTCTCTATTCCCCTCCCCCTCAAGTCGTATACTTCATTTCCAACATAGTGTCTAGTGTGTATCATTGTTGCACTAGTTCATCCTTTGTCCTACTGTTTCTGTGAGTCCCTTTCCCTTCCACAGATCAAATAAACTTATATATAAGACAAGAGGTACAGAAAACTAAAACAGAAAAAAATAGATATAACTGCCTACAGGACATTATAAGAACCTCTTGTTTTCAATTCTTGGAGATGTAATGTCATTCTTTATGATGGAAGCATAAATTCCATTGTGTATAAACACCACATCTTCTTGATCCATTCCTCAACTGAGGGTCATCTTGGTTAGTTCCATATCTTAGCTATGATCAATAATTCTGCAATGAACACAGTTGTGCTGGTAGTGTTAGCATGCCTTGTTTTTGGTCATTTGGGTAAAAGCCCAGGAGTGGGTTAGTGGATCATAGGGGAGCTCTATATTTAGTGTTTTGAGCAACCTTCATACTGCTTTCCAGAGTAGCTGAACAAGTTTACACTCCCAGCAACAGTTGTAGTAGTGTTCTCTTTTAGCCACATCTGCATCAGCATCTGTTATTTTCTTTCTTTTTGTTTTTTAATTGTGAGAATACAGTACAGAGGAGTTACAATTACATGGGCAAGATAACGAGTACATTTCTTATCAAGCATTGTTGCCTCCTCTTTGTTTCCCCTTCCCATCCCTTCCCATACTCCCCCACTTTCCCCCATCTAATCCCCCCCCACCAAAGTTGTAAAGTTTGTTTTTCCACATAACGACTTGTACATCTCATTGTTGCAATGGGTCCACCTGTATCCCTAGTTAAATGATTTGTTTTTGCCCTTCCCCTCCACAAATTATACCAACATCAAATACAGTGAAAGCAGGGGTTATACCATGGGGGAGGGACATACAAAGCAACATAGAAATCATCTTATAAATATGTTAGAAAGAAAAAAAACATTTAAATACTTATCTTGGGGTTCATTCCCCTAACATAAACTTATCTGACCTTTTCTGCTTGACTCAGACATATACTAGTTATTGCAAATAAGAAAAACCATGGGACCTATGTTTCTTTGGGCCTGGCTTACTTCACTTAGTATAATTTTGTCCAAATCTTTCCATTTCCTAATAAATGTGGCAATGTCATTCTTTCTGATGGAGGTATAGAATTCCATTGTGTATATATACATTTTCTTGATCCATTCATCTACTGAGGGGCATCTGGGTTGGTTCCATATCGGTAAATAATGCTGCAATAAACATAGTTGTGCTGTTTTTCTTGATAATGGTCATTCTAACTGGGGTGAAGTGGAATCTTAATGTTGTTTTGATATGCATTTGTTTTATGGCAAGAGATTTTGAGCATTTCTTCATGTATCTATTTTAGCCTGTATTTCTAATGCTTTAAATAATGTTATTTTGGCTCAAAATCTAATAAAGCAATTCATTACCAGATATATTCTTGCTAAACACAATAGCTATACTCACTAAAATCTCACTCACCTGGAACTATTATTTGTTAGGAATAGTTCTCTAATTTCATATCACTTAAGATTAACTAAAAGGAAATGTTAGAAATCTGATTAGGGAATCTGCTATTCAATACCAGTGCTACATATTTAATAATAAATGTGTTTGTAGATTGAAATCTAAGTGTTTAACAGTAATGTGGGTGACAAATGAAAGAACTTGCAGTGTAATATTTAGAATATTTAGAAATGAATCTTAGATGTATTATAAAAACTATCCTTTTCATGGTTCATGCCTATAAATCCTAGCTAATCAGGAGGCTAAATCTTAGGATCATGGATTGAAGCCAGCCCTGGAAGGAAAATCTATGGGACCATTATCTCTAATTATCCACAAAAAGCCAAAAGTGGAGCTGTGGCATCAGCACTAGAGAACTAGCTTTGAACACAAATGCTCATGGACAGCTCCCAGGTCTTTACAGATCTATATCTTTATAGATATAGATGTAGATTTTTTAAAAAAATGAGAATGTATTCTTCTAAGTAATCAAAACTGGATTGTTGTATTTAGGTAATTGAAAAGCCCACATGGTATTCAAACCAGTATTAGTTGATGATATATCAATAATACTGACTTCTTTAAACCATTAATTATTTGATGGGAAGTTAAAAACCATGCCAAAATATAACCAGTAATGATGGGATGTATGGATTTTTTGAAATATGGAATTCCAATTTATGAACTTTCCTGACAAATATTTAAGTATTCAGTAATTAAATATTAAATAATTAAATAATGGATTTTCTAATATATAGAATTTCCTAACAAATGTTTAAGTATTAAATAATTATCTTAATGATTAAAGGAAGTTGTTGCCCATAGATGATAAAGGAGTATGAACTGATGTTATGAACCAAAGTACTTATGTTGTTTTGAAAAGCATACTTTAATGACACAGAGTCTTACTATGAAAATATCTTACATACATACAGTGTGCTTTGAACAAAGTCATCCAGCATCTTTATATTTCTGTCCTTTCTCCCCTCTTCAGATTGTATTTGGTAGGTCTCATTATACTGTCTTCATACATATCTGTATAGAAAAGAAAAAAAGAAGGAAAGAAGGATGGAAGGAGGGAAGGAAAGAAGGAAGAAAGGAAAGAGGGAAGGAAGGAAGAAAGAAAGGAAGGAAGAAAGGAAGGAAAGAAGAAAGGAGGGAGGAAGTGAGGGAGGGAAGGAAGGAGGAAGGAAAGAAGGAAAATGATAGTCATATAGGCACATATTAATACATTTATATAAATATATTTATATATTTATCTTCTTCACCCCTCAGTATTCTTTCCTATCTATCCCCCCTCCCTTCTGCTGAACTCCTCCAGACAGTATATCTTTTACATTCTTGTCCCATTATTTATTATTACTATCATGTCTTCATCCTCATTATCCCCATGGTTCTTCTCATCGTTTATTGTTTGTTTGTTTTATTCTTTGTTTTTTGTTGGTCATGGGCCTTGAACTCTGGGCCTGGGCACTTTCCTCAGCTCTTCAGCTCAAGGCTAGTGCTCTACCACCTGAGCCACAGCGACACATCCGATTTTATGGTGTTTTATTGGAGATTACAGTCTCACGGACTTTTCTGGCCAGACTGGCTTTGAACTGCGATCCTCAGATCTCAGCCTCCTGAGTTGGTAGGATTACAGGCGTGAGCCACTGGCACCCAGCTCTTCTTATCATTTTTATCATTTATATTTACTTTCCATGGTCATCCCGAAGTAAGGAGGTCAGGTCTGGCCAGCACCATATTGGCCACATGGTGGATGGCAGGGTCTGGCATCTTCATGTTGGGGGAAGGAAAGCCCCTCCCCCACCCAACCATCACCTGCCACCCAGATGATGAGAGTTTCCGGACCCCTGGAGGCAAGGGCCGACACTGGCTGATAGGTTACTGAGTCTGTCCAGTGCCTGGGACTGGGGATTTCCTGTGGACTTACCCCCATTGCTGACCTTATTTAGGCCTTGATCAGTCCAGCCGCCATTTTGCCAAGCTGCATGTGTCTCTCCATGATCTCCTGTCTCTGGTATTGGTATTGTTTTTGTTCTTTTTTCCTCACTTGCCTGTTTCTTAACTGTGTTATGTGTATTTGGGAGATGCAGGCCTTTGTAACAACTGGCTGCTTACAGCCTGCTAACTGTATAATAAAGACTCTAATATTACATCTTCCAAAATGTGGCTTCTGGGATAATTCATTTTACAATCCCTATTTGCAGAGGGTATAATTTAGGTCTAAGTTTCTTAAGTATCCCTATTTATGTATGATTTGATTTTTTATTTAAAAGATTAATTTGCTTTTGAAAAATCCCATATCTACAAAGCTCTTTGAAAATGTAGCAGGGTATAAAAATCAACATACAAAATTCTATAGCTTTCTATCCACTAATAAGGAACATGATAAGAAAAAAAAATAAGAAAAACAATTTCATTCACATAAGTCTAAAATATGTAAATATAAAATTTATCAAAGGAAGTGAAAGACTCTATAATAAAAACAGTAAAATCCTGAGGAAGAAATTGAGGAAGATATAAGAAAACAGAATTATCTCCTATGTTCATGGATTGGTAGAATTAATATTGTGCAAGAAGCTACATTACTAAAAGCAATGTATAGACTTAAAGTCGGGTCCATCAGAATTCCAACATCAACCTTTACAGATACAGAAAAAAATCAATTCTAAAAGTCATATAGAAGCCCTAAATATTGAAAGTAATTTTGAGCAGAAAAGATAATGTTGGAGATATCAAACATTAGTTTTCACACTTTACTAAAAGCCATAGTGACAAAAAGATTATGTCAGTAGAACAAAAACAGACAAAACACCAACAGAATACAACAGCTAGAAATTAAACTGTACAGACAATGCTGTTTGATTTTTGATGAATCAACAAAAATATACATTGGCACAATGATGGCCTCTCAACAAATTGTGCTGAGAAACTGGTTATCTCCATGTAGAAGACTGATAGTAGATGCCTACTTGTCCCTACAAAAATCAACTCCAAATATATCAACTATCTTAAATTATCTTAAAGAAACACATGCAAGAAAAAATAAGGAACACTGTGGCAGATATAAGCAAAACTGATAAACATAATTATCAGTACCAAGAGACACCTATGGCATGGAAGAAAATCTGGTAGCTATTTAATTGACAAAGGATTAAAGTCCAGAATAAATAACTCATAAATACCTACAGAGCAAAAGAAAAAAGAATACAATTAATAAATTGGAAAACAAATTGTATAGACACTTTTCAGGAGAAAAACACTATAAATGGCACATGAATACATGAAGAAATGTATATTGAATATATTCCTTAGAAAAATAAGCAAACTAAGTTAAGCTCAAAAGGCCAAATAAAACACATCTTGGTCTTTGCAGAAAATGTATTTTAATTAAGAAGTTTATGATGTTAAAAGTTGAAATGTAACATTTCAACACTAAGAAAGGAAGAAAATCAGTTTTGTCAAAAATAACCTACTATGTATTTATCTTCTCTAATATTTTATGTAGCTGTGTTTCTAAGTCATCATATTTATGGCACCACTCAACTTAGGTGTGAATGAAAACAGATACTAAATGCTAGGCCATTCCAACTTTTCACCATAAAGTTAAAAATTCTAATGATAATATTGATACCTTAGTTTCAAAAGCTACTGGATATAAGCTCAATATGCAGATTTGTATTATAATTCTATATACTTGTAGCAAAAAACTAATGAATTTAATCTAAAGTAATATAGTACTTACTGTAGCAAAAAATTGATCCTGAAGAAATAGCCCAATAAAGAATGTGGATGTCTTCTGAACTAAAATATAAAACATATTATTGGTGGAAAAAAACATAGATAGTTTTGGGAATATGTTGTACACATGGAAGAAGTTAATTTCATGAAGATGTAATTTTCCCCAAATTGATTTATTCAGTGCAATGTTAACAAAGATGACTCTTACAAACATAAATTTAAGCATAGAAGAGTACAAAATTGTCTTACTTATATAAAATTCAAATTAGTCAGGAATAATGAAAATTAAAATAATGGCTCCTTTATGGGGAGAAGGGATTGGGAGGGGTAGGAAGATGGCTTTCTAGGTTCAGTAATGATGTACAAGTCACTCAGCATAAACTTGTCTGTTTAAACACTTGTGATTTTAACACTCTGCTGTATGTATGTTATATAAACCAATAAAACTGTTTCCTTACAAAATAAAATAGAAATATGGAGAGAAAAACTGCATGCCCTCGGGGGAAAAATAAAACATACATCCTTGAGACAGGCAAAATTTCAAGGCAGATTCACTCATTAAGTCCAGTAGAGAGTGGTACAAGGATGAGGATAGAAAGATATATTGATTTATTTTTATCTCAGTATCTATCATCATAGCTCTTTATATGTTCATGTATTATGCTTAGGGAAAAAATATATTTTGATTTCTGCACTGAGGAAGAGCAGATTGGAAATTCAAGAACTGTGCTTGAGTTTAAGACTTTTTCAATAGTAATTGTTAATTTTCTTAAGTAAAGATGTCTTCCTTGATTACAGCTGATTAACAAGAGACAATCTCTTTCAGTCATATCCCCTTATATGGCATTTATGACTTACTAAAATAAGTTTCATATACATATTTATAGTTGAGTGCATTTTTATACGTGAACATCTATTTTATGTTTGAATATATATTTTATATAGTAGAGTATATAAATACAGACCTATAAAAATACATATATATTTAAGTTTTAAATAAGGTGCAAACTGTAGAATAAGTAATCCAAGAATCATTTCTGTTTGAATTTGAAATACTTTGCATGATTTTTGAGGCATATTTATCTTCCTGATTAGAGCTTGTTTAGACTGATATTAAAATTAGTCTGCACTACTTGAAGACACAACACCTGATGTTGAAGAATTATATTTGAAACACTGGTTAACAGAAAAAAAACTATCTGGGGATTAAGTATTTTACAGTAATATTCATCCAATAAGATCAACAACATAGTGATAAATGAGAATTAGCTGTGAATTAAAGTCAAGCATTAAACCAAGGACATGCCTGCAAGTAAAACAAAATTAAGAAATTAGCCTAAAGTAGAAATCAGTAAATCTCAATTAATTTGAATCATTTTTAGTTCTAGTTGTGTGTGTGTGTGTGTGTGTGTGTGTGTGTGTGAGAGAGAGAGAGAGAGAGAGAGAGAGAGAGAGAGAGATGAGCACAAGCTGTTATTAAAAATAATACAGGCTTCAAATTCTAACAAATGTGTTTGATCCTTTTGATCATTGTGATTGTGAGAGTTTAACCCACAATGGTGTATTAACTAATAATTCATTTGCAGCTAGGCAGAAGGAATGAGCAAGCCGAAGCTCCTGTACGTTTTAGAGAGTTTTCGGTTGACATAAGATGACTTCACTTTGGGTTGTAATCTGGTGGACCTCAGGTTGAATTTAGAGAGCTGTGATCTGGACATGAAGTTTCAGTCATTGCAGATTGGTGGCTATGTAAACAATGGTGATGCACACAGCTCCCATGAGGAGAGAGGTATGGGAGCAAAGTAGGGCTGGCTGGGATCTGCCAACCTAAGATCAATATTTAAGGGACACCACAAGGTGGCCCTTAAATCATATTTCAATCTAATGATATCAATATTACATAAATAACCCAGAACAAAATTGAGCCATTAGAAAACAATACTAAAATTGAACTAGAAAATAATAATAATAATAATAATAATAATAATAATAATAATAATAATAACAATAATAGATTCCACCAGGTTTCTGGATACCAATGGGCAAGAATGTAATTGTACCTTGTAAGGAAATGAAAACAAGAATAAAAAGTCTGAGAATATGAGAATCCATTCCCTCACTTTGGTCTCTGCACTAGCATGTATATCTTCTTTATTTTGCATAGACAGATTTAATTTATCTGAACACATATTTTAAAAAAGGTTATTCCATGACTAGGAATGTGGCTAAAGTAGTATAGAATTAGAAAGTTTGCTACACACATTCCAGCTTTAATATCTTAACCACCGAAGATGCAAACACACAAGGAAATGATACAAATCGTGCGCACATTCACACATGAGGCACTGTTGTCGCCACAGACACCTGCACACTTTCTCTGGTGATGCTGAGCATGCCCCCTCCCTCTTGGCTGCCCCCACCATGCAGGCAGGATGACCAATCTTAGGTCCCCAAATTCTTACTCCACTGATCACTTTCAAAATTTGAGGAATGTTATTCAACTGCTGGAAGATCCAGATGATTTACCCCAAAAGGATGGACTTTGAGTTCCAAAATGCAAACCTGAACTAAGTTCTAACTCCTCCTCCTTCCCAGGGATTACCCTCCAGTGTCCCATCCAAAGAAACCCTGTATGGGAAGGAGATGCACAGTGGGACAGTTTACTGTTTCATTGTAGCCAAGACAGCATGTCCTGATTTCTCCCTTGCCCCTGCCTCACTTCTTTCACTTTTTTCAACTAGTTCTCTCAGTCTTTTTTTTGCACGTTCCAAATAGGCCTTGGCATATCCATCCTTGTCTCAGGCTGTGTTTTCTCATGAGCCTGGGTCAGGAGGGCAGCTTGTTACTTACTTGGCTCTGTGGTCCTCTGTCTATACCAGCATGAGGGAGGCCCCAAAGATAATCTGACAAGAACCAAAAGTACAGTAATAAAGGATTGTTCTTTTTGCTATTTACTCCTTCCTCATAGGCCAGAGAAGAGCCCGATTTTCCCCCCTCTATACACAGTGGATTGAGTTAAGCCCAATGAGGTTATTTCTATAAATATGGGACATTTCTGTGAAAAAAATAATCCTTCGTAAATTCTTTATAGCTGATCAATGTTGTAAATGAGTCCCTAGCATGATACACATTGGCTTTTTACTTAAAGGCATTTTTCTATCAAATGTTAAAAAAAAAAAACCTTTCAAATAAAATTTGATGTCCATCTCAAAATAATTTTCGTACAGAAATGGCTTTTGGATTTCTAGAAACCAAACAATTATGGACTCAGGTCAGCTGACTAAGGTGAGGTAGGGCAGGGTCTTGGCACAGCTTCCCAGAGTACCACAGAGACAGACCAATAGTAAGAAGATGGGGCTTGGTTGTCTCCTGTGTCCTGTAGAACCAGTGCTTTATTCTTCAGTGTACCTCCAATCTCTGCCTTTAAATTTCTGCCTAAGGAACATCTAAGTCTAGTCAGCAGTAAATGTCATCATAGTGGGATAGAAAAACACCAAAAAATCACAATCTGATCTGCCAGTCACAGAGGAAAAATACATTACCTTTTTCCACCTTCCAAGACACCATCCGAAGGGATGATTTACCTTCCTGCTTTCTCTTTTATGCATTCATCAAATTGCATGATGCCGGTGCTAGGTCAGGCACCATAGAAGGGTTACCAATCCTCAGAAAATTATACTTCCCCGATCTTGAGAATAATAACCTCACAATCCAGTATGAAAATCACTGTTAAAATAATTTCTCATGTTCTGAATTCACAATGTTTACAACATTGAATTTTACTAGACTTAAATTTATGATGCATAGTTGTTTTTTGTTTGTTTGTTTTTTGTCGGTGGTGGGGCTTGAATTCTGGGCCTGAGCACTGTCCCTCAGCTCTTCAGCTCAAGGCTAGCACTCTACCACTTGAGTCACAGAGCCACTTCCAGTTTTCTGGTGGTTTATTGGAGATAACAGTCTTATGGACTTTCCTGCCCGGGCTGGCTTTGAACTGCTATCCTCAGATCTCAGCCTCCTGAATAGCTAAGATTATAGGCGTGAGCCACCGGTGCCTGGCTATGATGCATAGTTTAAAAAAAAATCCAATTAGAAAACTAGAATTCCTGAGAAGTCATTAGTGCAAGTATTTAATCACCATGTTAAATTTCAAGAAATATCTGGGATCTGTCTATTCCTGTTGAAATGCTAATTCCTAGGACACCCTGGAAAAACACTGTTTTACAAAATATTTTTAGTGAGAAGAAGACAATGTGGTCAGGCATGTAAGTCCTTGCGGCTTTTTCACTGGTTGTCTTACTTTAGGAGGCAGGTGATTGTCCCAGAAGACAGATCAGAGGAAAGCGTTGGCTCCATCAACTTATTCTTGGCTTCAAGTTTTTGTTTTTATTTTACATTGAAAAGAGAATTTCACAAGGCAACTCAATTAGCTTAGGCTAATTAAATCTCTAAATAGAAGCACAAAAGTCATGTAGCTGAAGGAATATGAACTGTTGCAGATGGTCAAATTAGATTTTGGTGTCTATATTTTTCTCTCTCATACCTTTGTTTTATAGGTGACTTACTTAATCTTTTGATGTTTCTGTTTCTTCATTCTTAAAAGGAAGATGTAAGATTTATTTAAGGTTTTTTAAACATTAATTGTATCATTTAATATATAACTCATCTGGTTTACTGCACAAATGTGGCCAAGTACTTGTTGAAAACGCAATTATCTGAAGACTGACAACACTCAAACCATCAGTTAGAAGAAATACTAGTTCCATAACTTTTCAAGTAAGTTCTTCAGAACTAGAAAAATCTTTTATAAAATGTTAGCCACATGAAAGCTTTTGTGACAAATTTGGCAGATTAGTGTAATGAGTCTCTTTAATCAAGCTCTTTAAGACATAGCTCATCAGTCCAACATACCACAACTGAAACAAACAAACCCAAAGGGCCAAACAACTGCTTCCCCTGTGTTCAGGCCTGCTGTCTAACGAGAGACTCCTGGTCCTCAAACTCGAGGCAATAGGAAAGCTCATACAAACTCACATGGAGGGCTCACCTTGGAGTTGCCAGCCGAACAGGTTTGGGGTATAGTTCTATTGAATTCTCAAGAGATACTGGTATTCTGGGGACCAAACTTTGTGAGTCACTGTCTAAGAAAGGGAATATTTGTATCTCAGATGTTTGCAAATGTGAAGCTGGAAAGCACTGCAAAATGCACAGGGATACATACATTAGAAATGAATGTGCATATATATGTGTGTGCACATATATATGATATCAAACTGTTTCTTTTCAAGAACTGAAAGAATGAAAATTTATTCTTTTTAACATTTTTTATTATTATCTTTAAGTAGTTGTACAAAGAAGTTCCCATTCTACAAAACAGTATATGAATACAAGGTGTCTGACAACACTGTCACCCATCGCTCCTAACCCACCCCTTCTCTCACTTTTCTTTTTAATTGAGATTAGGTGATTACATAAATTTCATATATTTCACAGTATTGTGGGATAGTGATACTTAAAGTCACAAACACTTTTTAACCTTCACAAGGCAAATTGTCGTTATCATGGTCTATAAAGTTTGTGAATTCTATGAGCTTCAACAATACAATGATTTCTTCCACATCAGGTGATGTTTACATTTCTTTCCTTTTGCTTAGTGTAAGCTGTTCCCTCTTTTCCTCTCATTCCTCCCTTCCCATTGCTGCCTTTGGGTTGCTTAGTTCTTTTTCTATTATGTCTAATGCAGCTGATGGGCCCCTTTGTTGTATGTTGTTCTGTTTCCCACTTATTCTGCGTCCTCCTTCTGGCTTCCCTCCGTTGTGTGCATATATATATATATACCATATATATGGTCAAGAACATGGAGTCAGTTAGCAATGATATGCCAAAATGAGTGGCTGTCCTTTGTGTCTTGAGTCCTGTTTACTTTGTCATATCTCCTTGCATTTTGGCTTTAGCATCTACATATCAGGGATACTATGTACCATTTGTCCCTTTGTTCTTGGTTTACCTAACTCAAAATAATTTGCTCTAGTTCCATCCATATCCCTGCAAATGCCCTTTCTAATGGCTGCATAATATTCCATTGTATATAGGTACCACAATTTTTGGATACACTCATCAGTAGTGAGACATCTGGGTTGTTTCCATACCTTGGCTATTGTGAACAGTGCTGCATGTGGAGGTGCATGTGTCCTTGTATACTGGTTCCTGTTGCTCAGGGTAGATGCCTAGGAGTGGTATGGCTGGGTCATAGGGGAGGTCTATATTTAGCTTTCTAGGTGGGATACTTGAAGAAGTAGTATCATGCTAAGAATCAAACCTTTCTTAATTGTGTAAATCCTTTCATGAGTAAAATTTTAGCTAAAAACAATCTTTCATTGGTTATATTAGCATCCAAAATGGTTGATTCAAATCTTAATTTTCACTACTACAAATCTGTTTATGGCTTGAAAACACTGTGTTTGCAAGTAATCTGGTATTCTTGAGGAGGGTGGGCTCTGATTGTACATGATTGCTATTTTTGTAAAAAAAAAAAAAAAAAAAAAAGAAAAAGAGACATGTAGAGAAAACGTCATGTGAAGATGGAGGCAGACCTATAAGCCAAAGAGTACCAAGGATTGCCTACCAACACCAGGAACAGAGAAAGGCATAGAACACATTCTCCTCACAGCACCTTCTACACCTCAGCTTTACCCCAGGATTTTTGTCTCCTTATAAAATAACAAAGTTCTGTGGTTTCTGTTTGTGCTGATAGGAAACACCGAGCCATAGGAAACATGCTTTCCACTCCCACGACTTCAAGAATGTCAGCCCATCTCAACATATTTAGGGCTTCACCCGGACATTTTATTTTTTCATCTGCAGGCCTATTTTCTTAGGAGAAACGGAAGGAAGAACATAAGGTAAAGTCTAACCATCTCAGCCTGCATCCATTACAACTCAGGAAATCTGAAAACATATTAGAAATCAATTAAAAATGAATGAAAGGCCTTAATATCAGACCTGAAACATTTCAACGACTAAAGGAAAATACCTGAGATATAAAGATTTTTGAATACAGCTCAGACAGCTCAGCAAAGAATAGTAAGAACTGACAAATGAGAATATATCAAGCTAAAAAAATCTTCTACACAGCAAAAGAAGCAATTATTAGAATAAAGAGACAACCTACAAATTGAGAAAAATATTTTATTAGCTTATTCATTTGATTATGAATTATTATGTACAGATTATATGAGCAAATCAACAAAAGAGTAATGATTCAACTTAAAGTGGGCAAACCAATTGAGCCATTTGCAATAGAACCAAGCCCAAAGGACAAATAAACACATGAAGAAAGTAAATACAAGTCAAAATAATTTTGAGATTCCTTTTCACCCCAATTAGGATGAATATCATCAAGGATTAAAAACAACCACAAATTCTGGTGTGGATGCTGGAGATAAGAAACCCCTTAACACTGCTGGTGGGAACATAAATTAACCCATCCAATATAGAAATATAGAAATTTCTCAATAATCTACTATAGCTGTCAAATGACCCTGTGACACCATTCTTGGTCATATATCCAAAGTAATCTATCAGCTCCCAATGGAGATATTTATACACCCAGGTTGATAGAATCACTATTCACAATAGCCGAGATGTTGCCAAGAGATGAATGATTAAAGAAAATGTAATGTGTATATCCATATGTGTGTGTGTGTGTG
Organism: Dipodomys merriami; assembly: GCF_024711535.1. NCBI lineage: Eukaryota > Metazoa > Chordata > Mammalia > Rodentia > Heteromyidae > Dipodomys > Dipodomys merriami. Next base: position 20,984,982 of record NW_027202270.1, on the reverse strand, counting down.
TGTGTGTGTGTGAATATATATATATATATATATATATATATATATATATGCATGCATGCACATGGAATATGGAGAATCCTTCAGCCATAAAGAAAAATAAAATGTCATTCACAGGAAAATGGGTGGAATTTGAGAATGACAACATATTTTCTCTCTAACATAGGGACAATTTAAAACATAAAAAGAGGTAACCAGTGAGAGATGGGAAAGGAACAGAGACTAAGGGGAAAATATCACCAAAGTACACATGCTCCATTGAAAAGGTCGTAATGCTCAATAGGAAATGTACTCATACCTTACTCATGTAACTGTAGCCCCTCAGTATCTTTACAATAAAAATATAGTTAATAAAAAAATAAAAAATGGCTTTTCTGAAAGGTTATCAGTGGGCTCCATATGATTAAAACACATTATAGGCATATTGGAAAAATGACAATAAAACACCACACAATTACCATGCTCTCTTTTTTTATTAATAAGTTTTTTTTATTGTGAAAATACCATACAGAGGGGTTCCAATTACATGAGCAAGGTAGTGAGTACATTTCTAATCAAGCATGTTGCCTCCTCCTTTGTTTCCCCTTCCCATTCCTGCCCTCCCATCTCCACCCCCCACCCTGCCAGAATTGTAAAGTTTTGTTTTTGTTTTTTTTTGGGGGGGTCTGGTCATAGGCCTGAACTCTGGGCCTGGGCACTGTCCTTCAGCTCTTCAGCTCAAGGCTAGCACTCTACCACTTGAGCCACAGCCCCACCTCCGGCTTTTTTCTTTTTGCTTATGTGATGCTGAGGAATTGAACCCAGGGCCTCAGGCATGCAAGGCAAGCATTCTACAACTGAGCCACCTTCCCAGCCCTAAAGTTTGTTTTTTTGACATAGCATCTTGTACATTTCATTGTTGCAATGGGCCCACCTGCATCCCTATTTAAACAGTTTGTTTTTTCCCTTCCCCTCCCCAAATTATACCAATATCAAATTCAGTGAAAACAAGGGTTATATCATGGGGGAGGGACACACAAAACAACAAAAAAAAATCACCTTATAAATATGTTAGAAACAACCCATGCTCTATTTTTTGAAATTATTAACTAAATTTAACATGAGAATTTTACATATTAACAATACCATGAAATACTTTATTATATAATATTTAAGTCCAGAAAAATTGTATCTCTCAAAATTCATTTACTATTTATTTATGGTATAAACACTCAAATTTTTTCTTGTAGCTTTTTGAAATACATATTTGTTATCTATAATCTATTGCTATCCATCTATCCAATACTCCCCCTGGTCTCTGCCAAATACCTATTACTCTACTTCAATTCCTACATACTCTATTTTTAAAAAGAAATCTGAACCATCAAGGAACACTTTTGTGGTTATATCCCTCTGGCTCTATATTGTATATCAGGCTCTGGACTTTGTTTTAATTAATTGTCCATCATTGGCTTTGCTATCTTGGCTCCTACTTGGCTTTGGATCTATTCCTTGGTTTTGCTCCTGAGTCTTGTTCCTTGCTCTTGAGTCTGATACCCATATCCTGCACTAGATCTGGTAGACCTTTTTACCTGTCCTTCCTTTTTGGATTGTATTTTCTTGGGATTAAGTTTGTCCACTTCTTCCCTCTCCATCCCCAACTCCACTGTTAACCATGGTAATTGTCTCCTCATCTAAGAGGCCCATGAGGCCTACACAAGCTTGCTTTCCTGTGAACAAATTTCTTTTCATCATTAAATAGAATGTGGTTGCATCTTGAAAACAAGATGATTACATCTTTCTCCATTGTTTTCCCTTTTTATCGCTCTCCCTGGCCTACAGTACATTGATAGATTGGCATTTTTAAAGCCACTCTATCAGTAGTGGGGTTTGAACTCAGGGCCTCATGCTCTCACTTGGCATTTTCTTTCAAGGCTGTGCTTTTCCACTTGGATAAAACCTTCAATTCTGTTTTGTTTTTGTTTTGTTTTTGTTTTTTTGTTTTATTATTTTGGAGATGAGTTTCATGGACTTTCCTGTCCGGCTGGCTTTGAACCATGATCCTTAGATCTTAGCCTCCTAAGTAGCTAGGATTACAGGCATGAGCACAGACACCCAGCAATAAGTTGACTTTTAATACAAGTTGAGTTCTACCATTGATTTCAAGCAGGATTCACTGCTTCTGCTCAGTAATCTTCAATTTTTTTTGTGTCTATATGCCCTGTTTTCTTCTATGACCATTATCCTTTGTCTTTAGGATATAAGCCTTCATCATCACAGCCTTAATATTTTAAACTTAATGTTCTAAATTGCCTTTAATAATGGTTGCACTGTATTCATCCTTTATATTCATCCTTTTACCTTTGTCAGTTGAGTGGTTTTTCTGCTTATGCACATTAGAATCATCTGAAACGTCTTCAATTATGAATTTTCAGGTAGTACTATATTTGTTCTATGAAGGTCCAAGCATTACATATCTTAAAATTATTTTCCAAGTAATAATCACTGACCTACTATTATGCTCAGCAATTTTGATGTACATAAAGATGTCCCTTAATTCCTAGACCCATCACCTTTCATTTTCAATTTTAAGCATGATCACGCTGGTTTACCCACTCCATCACTCAGACATGCTTTAGGACACATCATCCAAATAACTACCGCGTATTCCCAAACTCTTGCGTGGAGCTAACTGCAACCTTCTTTTTCATCTTTAGAACTTCTAAGAAAGAAACTGCTCATTTTTATTGTGACCCTGTTATTTTCTTCAACTTTTTCCAACTCAAGTAGGAAGAAATATTTATTCTGAATTATCACTTTTTCACCAAGGAGGGAAAATTTATACTTCCTAGGGAAAAATATTGGGAAATGCTTAATGACTTTATCCTCTAGAACCCTTCAAACACAGTGTTTCAAAGCAGGATCTAATTGGCAATCATTGGATTGGTGAGCTAGGGAAAGAAACTATGCTTTATGGTTCAATCTTTTTTTTTCCATTCCCTCGTTAAGGAGGCAGCTTTTTAATACATTGCCAGGCATTAAAATCAGATCTTCCGCTTTGCCAATGGCTATGTGAGTAAGATTAATTCAATAGAGAAAATATTTAGATAAGGGTTTTCTCCAATTCAGCTATATCAGTAATCAATAATTAGTGTTCTGATCCCTGTCTGATGCCAGTGATTTTTTCACCTTTGACTCTCAATTCAGGAGAGAAACAGCTTCCACCACAGATTAAACCAACTTTTCTCTTGCATATTGGATCTGAGATCCATTAAAGACTACTTCTGTCCCAAACCACCCTTATGGTTAAATACACATTATTAGAAAAATACATCAGGTCATATTTCTAGGTCTGTTGTATTGTATCTATTTTATTATTTTTTTTTTTTTTGGTTGGTAGTGGGGCTTGAACTCTGGGCTTGGGCGCTGTCCCTCAGCTCTTCAGCTCAAGGCAAATGCTCTACCGCTTGAGCCACAGGGCCACTTTCAGTTTTTGAGTGGTTTATTGGAGATAAGACTCTCACGGACTTTCCTTGCCTGGGCTGGCTTTGAACTGTGATCCTCAGATATCAGCCTCCTCAGTAGCTAGGATTACAGGCGTGAGCCACCAGTGCCCAGCTGCTATTTCATTCTTTAAATGTATTAACTTGCCTCCTTTCTCAGATGTGTTCAGTCTAGTCTTATAAAGCATTAATTTTAAATGCATACCTCAAAGTTTTCAATGAGTAATCTCAGCTTTTTAATACTATTGTTGTTGTTTTGTCAGTACTTAGAATCTCTCTTGCTCAGCTTGTTCTCTACCACTTAAACCTCACTTCCAGTCTAGTTTTGGTTGTTGTTTATTTGTTTTGTTTTGTTTTGTTTTCTGGTTATTTTAGAGACAGAAATTCATAGACGTTTCTGCCCAAGTTGGCTTCAAACTGAGATCCTTTAGATCTTCAATGTAGCTCTGATTACAGGCATGATCTACTAGAGCCCAGCTCCCTTATGCAGTGCAGTCATGTTTTGTTTCTATTCTTTACTTTTCTTCATTTTTAACCTTTATTTTTTCCTCTCTCTTTCCTGCCATTTTGCTTCTCCTTTATGATTTTCCTCTTCCTTTCACTAATTCTCCAGAGACTTTTCAATCTCTCCATCTCCATGACCCAATCCCATCAAGTATTTTATTCATTTATATCTTCAACAGTTCAACCTGAGGACAAGAGCATAAGTAAAAGTTTAAGAGCTAAAAAAAAAAAGCACATGACCCCCCCTTTTTTTTTGCTTTTCTTCCTTCAGCAATAAGTTATAAATCACCTTGACTTGAAGACTCCATTTTAAATTTATTTTCCATAATTTACAATATTTACCTATCTTTAGATCAGTGGAAATGTCTTATTTATAATTCATTAAGAAAACCATACACACCCTGTTGGCAGACTTTCTTCTTCATTCCTCACCTTGTCTCTCTCCTTTCTTCCTTCTACAATCCGCCCGCATTCCAGGCTTGGCCCATCGTGGAGGTGATAATATAATGCTGCCATCACTCTGCTCATTTCATCTTCACATTGACAGTTGTTTACCTGTCACTGAAATCAACGGGTCTCTACTCCCTATTTCTTAGCCTATTCTTTGATTTCCTATGTCAACAAATGGCAACTTTACCTCCTTATGACTCAGGCTTCAAACATCAATGTCATTTCATACTTGCATTTATTAATTTCTTCACCACTCATAATGTACCTGCTCACTGCCAAGGAGTGCATTATGTCCTGGGGGTTACAAAGGAGAATAAACAATGTCTCTTCTTAGTGATCTTACATTAGACTGAGGGAGAGGCTGACAAGTAAGCAGATGAAGTGCTCCAAGTGCTGCTCTAGAGGACCCACTAAAAGGCTGTCTGAACCCAGAGTGGAATGATTCATACCTTGTAAGCTTTACAAGAAATGATTTGCATGAAACCAGTACTCAAGTCTTTAGTATAAACAGGCCATTTAAAAATAAGAATGAAAAATCCAAGAGGCCACTAGGACAACATTCATAAAGTCAAAGAAGCATAAAGCCATGTAAAACTTGGTTTAACTATAGTATAGAAACAAGAGAGACAGGGACCATGAATCCTTCTGAGAGATATTGAAAAGGTCTCTGTATGCTCAACTGAGTCAGTGATTACATTGATTTTCAGGCAATTGTCTTTTTTTAACTTAATTTTATTGTCAAGGTGGTGAACAGAGGGGTTACAGTTACATATCAACAACATGGGCAGGGGAAAGTACACATTGAATCTACCTGTCCAGTTTCCACAAGATTCAATTGTTTATTAAATCCTACAGATGTTCCCTTTACATTTTCTTTCTTTCTTTTTTCTTCTTTATTTTTTTTTCTTTTTCTTTTTGGTTGGTCATGGGATTAAACTCTGGGCCTAGGCTCTGTCCCTCAGTTCTTCAGCTCAAGGCTAGCATACTACCACTTGAGCCACAGCACCACCTCCGGTTTTCTGGTGGTAATTTGGAGATAAGAGTCTCACAGACTTTTCCTGCCTGGGCTGGCTTTGAACCATGATTCTCAGATCTCAGCCTCCTTATTGGCTACAATTACAGCCTATGTTTTCTTTTACATCTTTTCCCCAGTGTCTGTGCTCAATTGCTTTCCTCCTAACTCAACAGCTCAGGACCTTTCCCTTGAATATCCAAGCTTCAAAGAAGAAAGTTTCTATTGTGGCATACATGTGGTCATAAACCTCCCAGGAGACCATACTGCATGCTACATCAAAGGCGAATTCTTCATAGTGACATTCAAAGCATTTGCCAATGAGCCATCTATCTAATGACCTGCTAATATGAAGGAAGCATGTTCAGAGTCAACATCCAGCGCCACTTCTCCTCACATTGTCGCTAGAGAGAGATTGGCGCTCATTTATGCCTTTGATTTGTGTTGCTTTTACCTTGAGCATCATTTTCTCTCTCTTGTTTTTTGAAAGTTTGTCCAATCCTAACTTTTCAAAAGTATGTTCTTAGAAAGCAACAAAAAATCACATGGTACTTTATAAATACATTAGAAACAATAGCAAGCAAGAAAAAAACCACTTGTGACCCATTACAACAATGAGATATACAAGATGCTATGTTGAAAAACGAACTTTACAATTTAGGTGCGGTGGGGGGGGAAGTGTAGTTGTGGAGGTGGGAGGGAAGGGATGGTAGGGGAAAAACAAAGGAGGAGGCAACAATGCTTGATAAGAAATGTTCTTATTACCTTGCTCATATTTTCACAATAAAAAACTTATTTAAAAATAAATAAAAGTATTTTCTTTCAGGATTAAAATTTTAAATTACTCCAAACTGCAAGTTTTAGATTTTTGCTCCTATGAAAAAATTACTATTTTATTTACTTTTAATTGATACACTAATATATAAGTGTACATATTAATGGAATGTCACATAATTTCTTATACCCACACATCATATAATGTTTAAATCAGTTTAAAGTAAAGTATATATACATACATATGTGTATATATATAAATATATATATATATATATATATATATATATATATATATAGTCAAACTTGTTTTCTCTTTATGGTGGAAGCTTCCCAAACACTAGTTTGTATCTTTTTGAAAAGTTATTGTACAAAAACACACTATACACTTTTGCTCTTATTTGACCATAATTTAGTATCCATTGAGCAAACTCTCTCTAACCCCTCTTTTCCCACTCTTCTCTCCAGCCTCTGGCAACCACCATCTGCTCCCAACTTCTGAGACTAATTTTTTAGATTTCATGTATTAATGAAACCATGCTATACTTATCATGTTATACCTGACTTACTTTGCTTAACATAACGATCTCTAGTTCTACTATTGTTGAGGCAAATGGCAAGATTCCTTTTTTCCTTTATGGCTGAATAGTCACTCTATCATTTTAATGATGTGACTTAAAAAGTTAACTGATGCGGGGCTGGGAAGGTGGCTCAGTGGTAGAGCGCTTGCCTTGCATGCCTGAGGCCCTGGGTTCGATTCCCTAGCACCACATAAGCAAAAAGAAAAAAGCTGGAAGTGGTGCTGTGGCTCAAGTGGTAGAGCGCTAGCCTTGAGCTGAAGAGCTGAGGGACAGCGCCCAGGCCCAGAGTTCAGGCCCCACGACCGGACCAAAAAAAAATAAAAAAATAAAAAGTTAACTGATGCAACCAAGCCCTATCCACAACCACCCAAAGTCAACCTTTGACAGGAAACTGTGTCTCATTGGCTTGTGTTTTAGTCATTTCATTTCAATATTGTTTGAGGCACACATGACTTTCAGTGTAATGTTGGAGGTTGTTACATGTCTATTTTTCAAACCTTCACCATTCAAGATAACTGTGTTTAGTTAGGATAATTTCTAAAGGCCAACCAATCAGTAAAGGGCCTCAAAATTATATATTCATTTACATATATTTTCATTAGCCCTTTATTCTCCACTGACTCCAGAAGGTTAAATGAAACAAACAAAGAAACAAAGAAAAAACAAACTAGATCAATGACGTATCAGACTCCATGTTCACTCAGTATCTTCAGGATCTATACTAAAAGATATCAAATAGTCACAAATGGATTCAAAGAGAGAGAATTACCTTAAGGTGAAATGTTCAAACAGCCCCTTGTCATTTTCCTTTCTCAGTCTCTGGTATGTGGTATGTTAACTCCATTCAGGTTTGTCTGAAGTGGTAGAGCCTTGGGTGCTTTTCTAATATAGGTCCTAAATGTTTTCATTTTGATTCTAAAGGCTTCACTTTTTGAGCCAGAGTGGCAGTGAAAGTTATTCTACCTAAGTAAGCAAGACAATAATGTAGGAAAAGTTTACCAACACACCAGGACTAAGTATGTATATGTATAAAGTTATATATTCTGTCTTATTTTTTCTTTACATTCTCATTCACAATAACAGTAAACTATTACAAATTATTACATAATGCTGAGTTTGTGTTAATCCACTCCTTCCAATATTTGTTAAGTATTCCCTATGCTCCCTACGACTATAAAAGTAACTGGGATATATAGGTTAAAATATATGGGTATTTTCCTGATGGATATCACCAAAACAAGTGTAAATAAGCAAAGGAAAGGATTGCAATGGGGAAAAGTTGTGCAACAATGGTTGCTTTGAATCATAGGCCACTATCCCAAAGTACCATAAAGATATAGAGAGGGTCACATAAGATAGTGAACTAATTCTTCTCAAGAATAGGAATTAATGGGGGAAGAAAGAAACCTTCAATCACAGATTTGAGGAAGAGAAAAAGCCATTTCAACACTAGTGGAATTTTATGTGCCATCCAATTTTTGGGTTCTATAGATAAAAAGATTCTGGAAAAACTTGCCCCCTTTTTCATCCAGAAATATTTTAAAAACCATATGGAAAAAATGAATAGGAAGAACATCTAAAAGTTTCTTTTTTTTTTTTTTTAAGAAAAGAGTATCCCTGGGAAAGTGGTTTTCTGCACAATTTTATAAAACTACATTTTTAAAAAGATAAGCATCAAAATATCTAAGAAGACACTATATTTACTTATAAAGAGCTAAGATAAAAATAGAAATTAATTGCAATATAAAAGGGAACAAAGAAAGGATATTAACTATGTAAGAGCAGGTTTGGTACCACAATTGAGTCAGTATGTGGACAACAATTCTGAAAAACTTTGCCAAGGAAGAAAATGGAAACAGCCAGAGTAAACAAAATAGCTGGGCATAGGTGACTTATACCTACAATCCTAGCTATTCAGGAGGCTGTGATCTAAGGATCAAGATTTGAAGCCAGCCTGAGACACTCTTACCTTCAATTAATTCCTTTAAAAATATCCAATATCCAGTACAATGACAACAGGAGATATGGGGGAAGAACCATGGGGGAAGAACATACAAAGGAAATGAACCAATCTCATCGTACATTAAAAACAACAACAACAAAGAAGATCCTCTTGTGTTCATATACATTTGTCCAATTTGGAGAGGCGAAGGGAAATAACAAAATGATGAAACAAGAACACTATGACCCATTGCAACAATGATGCCCACAAGACAGTATGTTAGAAATGAACTTTACAACCTCGGGGTAGAGATGGGGAGGAGTTATGGTGGTGGGGGAGGGAAAAGATAGTGGAAGAACAACTAAGGAGGGAGTAATAATTCTCAACAAGAAATGTACTCATTAACTTATTAATGTAACTATTACCTCTGTACAGCATCTTTACAATAAAATTAAATTAAAAACATAATCCAGAAGTGGGAGGTGTTGCTCAAGTGGCATAACACCAGCCTTGAGCAAAACTGCCAAATGAATTCATAGGGTTTTTTAATTCAAGCCTCGATATCAGCACAAACAAACAAACAAGAAAACCAAGTTTGAAAAAAAGGACAGAAGATAATGTGTGGAGGTTCAGAGAAAAAGACACATCAAATATATGAATGGTAGTTCAGAAGGAAATGCAAGGACACATGTAATAGGATCTACTGTAAACATTATTGTACATATTAGTATTCCCTGTTTAGGAGAGTCCACTACACATCTGCAGACAGAGATCTACAGAGCAAACCCATGCCTACTCCACAGTGTTCAGCATCCGTCCCCAGTAGTCACAACACTGTATTCATTCCAGTGTATAGTAGAGCCCTTTAAAAATCCATCATAAGTAAAAAAACAAAGAGAAATCTACCAATCACAGGAAGAAAAATGCATTATCCTCTGCCTGTGTTTCAGGAGAGCAAAACAAAACCCACTGCAAAGTAGTACTCACTCTGTTCAAAGAACAATGATCCAGATGATTCTCAGTTAACAAAATTGAAGGAAGAAGTAAATAACCAGAATAGAACCAAGAAGAAATGGATGGCAGAAGCAGAAATAGCTGTAAATCTAGCCTCAGAAACAGACGCTGGAAACAGATGGTTTTGTGAATGAGTCCTCCCACCCTTCAGAAGACACAAAATGGCAATCGTGTTTGATCTATTTCAGACCTGAAAAAAGAAAGATACACAGGTCATTTTGCAATGCTAATATAACAATGATATGTAAACATGGCAGAGAAAATGAAAAGACTAAATGGAAGACCAAGTTTACTTTAGAATACAGATTGTGAAAATTAATAGAGATTTTAAACACTGAAATCCAAAATTCTATCAAAATAATATCCAAATCAAGCATTCTATAGAATAATAATTTCTTCATTAGAAAATATGCAAATGTTTTATATATCTTCCATTCATACCTACTCAAATACTTGACTGAAAAACCTTTAATGGAGCATGGCCTGGAATTATGCCAGTCTTGGCTTTTGCTTTATCTTCTCTGTCAATCCCAGTCTTGCAAAAGCAATGAATAAATCTGTCTGAGTAGATAGAAAATGGATTAGAGAAGCTCTCAGAGACAGAAGATATTTGCAGTAGGTACAAATAAAATTTACTAAATGAAGAAAGTGAAGTCAATTATTAGTCCAGGAGGGAGGAAATATAAGAAAATACACCTAATCTTGGTATGGCACATTGGTTTAAAAGTAGACATTATAAACATCGTCCTAATAACATGAACACCAAGAAATGTGAATGGAAATTATAAATATTGGGTGAGGAGCTCAGGATGCTATTCTGACATCTTTGTTTCATTCTTATAGTCATTTTGTGTTGTATCCACAAGACCCTAAGTGCTCATATTACTTTAAAAGTATTGCTATAAGTTTTACATTTTTGAACACAAATTTGTTAAAATAAAAAATTACTTTTACCAAATAAGGATTTTTGACCTGACCATAATAAAAATAATTTAAACATACTATCTCTGGGTCAATATGAAAGGAAGACTGCCTATTAAAGAAACATTGTGTGGTTCTAAATTGATAAATTTTATCAATATTACACTTGTACCTTATGCATTCAAAACTCTAGAGAGCTATACATTTTCATCTAATAGTTTGTCTAGATCAGACAAATCTGACAATTAGATATAGATAATTGTCTAGATCAAATTTCTTCTAATAATTTGCCTTAAATTTTATTCCAAAGAAATAATAAAGTTCCAATACAAATATCATTGTTGTTCTTGTGCATTCTGACTTCCTTTTAGATGCTGTTTATTTAAGTGCAAGCTTCAACTCATTTTCTACAACGATCTTAAGTGTTATCATCCAGGACCACAGTATAAGTTACTATCTATACATTAATAATCTACAAATTTGTTCTCCCACTTTAACCTATCATCGGGCCTCAATTTCTTACCTATTAACATTTTAGCATCTCCTCTGGCTGGTTCAAAAACATCTTCAAAAATGTAACAAACTGTACTTATGCATGTTTTCCTCAAAGTTGGCCATTCTACAGGATTCTTTAAGAAAATCCATGCAGATCTACAAATTTAGGGTTATCACTAAACTTTCAATTCATGAGTAGTTCTTGGCCAATGTTGTTGGTAAAATTAAGACCCCTACCACTTCAATATCTACTTCCTGATCAAATTTCTGGTCTCTATATATATGTCTGTCTGCTCTTCCAAAATCTTCTTCATACTACTTTCAGAGAATTTCTAGTTTTAACAAGAAGTCTGCTCCATTGATTACATATCTATGCACAGAAATAAGTTGTACAAGTAATAATTCACTTGGTTTGTTTATTCGCTAATACTAAATTTGGTACAACAGGTGATAGAAAGTTTTCTGGAATGGGAGAAAGAAAGGAGGAAGATATGTAAATGGGAGAGGAAGGAGGACTTACTGGTGAAGGCAGAGATAGAGGAGAGGAAGAAGATAAGGAGGAGGAAAAAGGAAAATAACAATAATAAGAGGATCAAAGATTTTATCCGAGATTGGACTAATACAGGGTAATTTTGGAAAAGATCTTAATATATATGTCATTATATAATACACGTCATTCTACATATTCTGTCATATCTAGTAACAGAATATATTTAGCACTGTGTATAACAGCAATATATTTATATTCATATTTATTTATATGTTTATATTTACATATAACACGTACTTTAATGTGCAATATAACTTGCATAACGTATATAGTTCTCAAACTCTGAGATGCTTAACAAGTCTTTTGAAGGCAAGGACTGTCAGATAATAGTCTGTGATCATCAGATCTAGTTCATTTGCCTTAGAGAGAGGCATGTCCTTTATATTTGGTTATTAATATCTCTGAAGCATAGCAAGCAGGATAAAAGTTTGTCTATAGACAGAGTCAAGTACAAGACAGAGCCAACCATCCAGCCATCAAAGGAACAACATGGCAGCGACCCCAGCTTGAATTGTCCCCCTCTCTCACATGTCTTTTATACACTGTATTTATCTCACCATTCAGATCTCAGCTCAAATAGAATTTTCACAGCAAAGCTTTGCCTGACTTCCAGAATGCATGTAATACGGTTCCTAATATCCCGACTTTCGTTTTTAGTGATTACCATAATGAAAGTTTGTGAAGATTTTTTATTAAAGTTTGTCTCCCCTGTCACTAGTCTTTGGCTGCTTTCAGAGGAAAAGCACAGATTGTTGTGTTCACATGACTTCCATTATTGCCTTGAAGGCATTTTATAAATATGTGCCGAAGGAATGAATAAACAATTTAGAACAGATAGGGTGAACAAACTCACAAGACTGGATTTTGCCTTTTTGCTTCCTGAGTTTGAAATGGATAGCAGATCATCCAGGTCCTGGCTACACTGATTTCATTTGTAATACAGTGGAAAAAAAAGTCAAGCATTCATTTTTTTAGAAATCCACACGCCTCCCTCTTACTTTCATGACTTTGATTCTATGGAGCCAACAATGTTAAGTCCTTTCATGTGTCTCCTTGCTAACTGTCAGCAGCAGCAACAGCAGCACTGATGTTTATTGCATACTGATTATATGTAAAAAATCCTAAGCACTATGCATTATCTCATGTATTTCTCTAAAGGGTACAATTTAAAAGTAGTAATACTATCCTATTTGGCAGATGAAGAAAGTGAAGTACAGAGATTTTATAAAACTTGCCCCAGCAGGGAAGGTTATACATCTGGCTAGAAGCAGGTCCAGCATTCAGGTGAAAGCTTGGTGATCTAGCAACAGAAACTCCCACAATTAAACATTTGCCCTTTCTCAGTCTCCACATTAGTTTGCAGCATTTACTTACATACTATAAATTAACCGAGGTGTATTCAGCTGTGTGTTTAAAAAGCTGCTAGAACTATAACTGGCACATAGTAGATAATATATGCTATTTTGCTGTTTATTTGGTTTACTAAAATACAATCTTACTATATACATTAATCTAGAATTTTTAACTTATTACCTACATTGTATCAGCCTTTTACTTCATACTTTTTTTTTTACTTTTTTACTTTATTCATACACAACATATATCTACATTTATACAGAAATAGATTGCTGTATGGTTGAGAATTCATGTTTCTTTCATCTTTCTTCTTCTGTCTACTCATACTCCTTACATTATTAAAATCCTGACCAGAGTGTGTTTTATGGCAGATTATGACTAATCAAAGAATACCTCTAAATCATACAGAAGAGAAATGCCCCAAAGCCAACAAAATCCCCAAATTATTCTTGTTAGAGGCCTTTTGTCAATATTTATGTGTAAAACGCAAATAAGAGCAGACCCTACTACTAAAAGTTTACGTTTAGTTAACACATGATGTAAAAACAAACTCAGAGATAAACATGTAGATGATACATTTATTGCCAGGATAAAGAAGAGTTCATTTTTAATTTTAGTGGATATGATCAGATTGTCTTTATAAATCTGGACAGTTTACATTACTTATCATGTGTAAATAATAGAACCCATTTTCCTCAGACCTGATGAGCAAGTGAATTGGGGATGTCTGCTCTATCTTGGATTGCACTACACAGTGAATTTGAATATCTCTTCATAAATTGATTGTCCTTTTGTATTTTCTCTAATGGGAACCATCAATTCATAACGTTTGTCCATATTTCTATGGGACTTTTCCTTTTTATTAATAAAATACATGTGCTTTATCTATTTTATGCATGGCAATTTTTCAACAAAACAAATTTTCTCCTATTACTTTAGATAGTATAGTCTCTTTTGCCATTGAAAACATTTTTGCTTAAGCTTTGGGATTTAACTTATTCACATTGCATATTTGACAGTGCCGAACTTACCCTTCTAAGCATGGCTCTGGGATCTGGGAGCAACAGCCTTCAGTCCCCATTTCTGATTCTCCATAGATCCCAGGCTGACCTCTGCCCATAGTGGGAGCTGAGGAAGAAGGCAGGATTGAGGAGGCAAACCAGGCTGGGTGTCTTTGTTATCTAATCCTCTATTTTCTGTGGGCTTCCTGGTGCTGCTATTTTTTTTTTTTCTGTCGGTCCTGGGGCTTGAACCCTGGGCCTAGGAGCTGTGCCTCAGCTCTTCAGCTCAAGGTGAGTGCTCTACCACCTGAGCCATAGCGCCACTTTGTTTTCTGGTGGTTTCTTGAAGAGTCTCATGGATTTTCCTGCCCTGGATGGCTTTAAACTGCAATCGTCAGATCTCAGTCTCCTGAGTAGCTAGGATGTGAGCCACTGCCGCTCGGCATTCCTGGGGCTTCTTTTGTGACTTGCTTCTTCTTTACAACAACAGCAGGCATCCTATGGCCGCAAGTGTACCCATTTTCAGGATTTGGGGGCTCTTTTTATTTTAATTTAAATATTTTATTCATTTTTTATTTTTGTGGTCGGTCATGGGGCTTGAACTCTGGGCCTGGGCGCTGTCCCTGCACTCTTCAGCTTAAGGTGAGCGCTCTACCGCTTGAGCCACAGCTCCACTTCCAGTTTTCTAGTGGTTTTATTGGAGATAAGAGTCTCACGGATGTTCCTGCCCGGGCTGGCTTAGAACCGCGATCCTCAGATCTCAGCCTCCTGGGTAGCTAGGATTACAGGCGTGAGCCACCGGCACCCGACTAGTTTAAATATTTTATTAGGACTTCTAGTACAAAGGACTCATAATTCAGGCTATTAATCTGTGATTCTATGTCCTTTAAGGATTATCTCTTCTTTTTTAAAATTTTATTGTAAAGATACTGTATGGAGGGGTTACAGTAACATTAGTAAGGTAATGAGTACATTTCCTATCTAGCATTGTTACCCACTCCTTTGATTTTTTTTTCCTACCATCCCTTCCCTCTCAACCTCTCCAACTCCTCCCCCCCTTCTCCTGATGTTGTAAAGTTCGTTTTTATCTTTGTAATTGTTGTTTTTAACCAACTATGTAATTTTCTTTTTCTTTAGAGTGTTCTTCCCCTATGGTATAACACCTGTTTTCACTGTATTTGATTCTGGTGCCCTGCATCTTGTATATACATTTTTCTAATTTGGGGATGAGAAGGGAAATAACTTAATGCTGAAACAAGGATACAGGTTGACCCACTGTAACAATGACATGTACAAGACACTATATTGAAAATAAACTTTAAGTCTTTAAGTTTTTATACTTCCAACTTTTCTTTTTGTTATTCAGTCCTAAAGATTATAGCTGGTCCCTGCAGATACTACTTTAATGATTGTAACTTCTTTTAAAGTTGCTGAAGCCTCTTTAGCAACTTTACACTTAGATACAATATTTTCCCCCATAAATCTCTGGGAATAAATAGTTTGGCTTCTAACTCTTTATTCAGTCTTGATAAATAAAATAATTATGGGTATTTGTATACTTTTAAGAAGAAATCAGTTTGTTGTAGATTCAAATTTGTTGCTATATAAGGGCTATTATTTTCAATTTTGAATATTTTTAGTTTTTCCAAATTTGTAATTAAACCTCCTTTATCATTTAAGTATGTATTTCACTGAATTAAGTGGATTATGAATGCTATTTGTTTTGTATGTATTAGCAGAAATGCAGGTGTTTATATGTTATATATCTCTATGTATATTAGTTCACATACTAGTTTATGAGTTTCAGGAGGCTGATATTTGTGTATATATACATATATGAATGTAGGTTTCTTTTGGTTTCTACAGACATAAGGCACAGCAGAGCAATAAGAATATTACAAGAATAATGTTATTAATGCTCTACTGCAGAATTCACAATTATTCTATATAAGGCTAATTCTGTAGGCATGGGGTCTCTATTGTAATAACTTAACTCTGCCACTGTAACAGCAAAGCATCCAGAAAAAAAGGAAAAATAAATGAGTATTCTATAAAATTTTTCTCTGATGTTTATCCTCTATTGTATGAGTTTTCTCAGTGTTATCTATATATCATCTGAAAGATTACTGTCAGTGTTTGATGTATAGCTCAGCAGTAGAGCCTGGGTTCAATCCCTAGCACCCCTTCCCCAAAAAACATCTGCTTTCAACCAGGAAACTTATGTTGTTGATTTAACCTAGGATTTCAGTACTAGCATTTGTATTTTAGTATTAGTATCCATATTACTTGGTTTTCCATGGACCAGTAGCATTCATTTCACCTTAGAGCTCTTCAAAAAAAAATCAGTCTTGGGCTCCAGGCACTGAAACTGGCTCATGCTGGCTGAGAGCTAAATGTGCACAACGCTTTCCAAATCTGAATTCAGTGACACCAAATTGCAAACTTGAAATTAAAATATTCCATAGAGGGAATATTTACACCATGTAATTTGGCAAATGTTACGAATGCTGGTGTTATAAGAAACAGGTTTACCAGCCCATCATTGACTAACTGGTTCAGAATTTGTACTTATAGGTTAACTTGTATGTTCGCTTGTATGGACATTAATTTTGTTGAGCCACTATGCTAGATCTTATTGTCAAAAATGGTACATTAGAATTTCATGACACAGACCAGAATATGTATTACTGAACTTAAAGTGCAATACTGATTCAGAAACTCTTTTCAAGTGACCTCTTTTTTACATCATCATTTTTATTATGACCAAAACAAACACAGACCAGCTTTTCTTAATATGTTATAAAATTCAAAGCATATGACTAATTGACTATTGAAGCACCACTGCAGTATTCTGGTTTACCTATCAATAGAACTGAATACAAAATGAGCAATGGTGAAATGTCCCATCTTCCTTCTTTTCTTTTTCTTTAATTTTAATTTTATTGTACAGAGGGGTTACAGTTACATAGGTAAAGTAGTGAGTATGTTTCTTGTCAAACATTGTTAACCTTTCCCTTGTTTCTCTCCCACTTTCCCTCCCCCCACTCCCAGACCCCCTCAAATTATAAAGTTCATTTCCAACATGTTGTCTTGTGGGTGGGTATTGCTGTTGGATTGGTTCACCCTTTAAACCCATATGAGAAGAATCATTTTATATAAAAATATACATTTTAAATACATTTTCTACTTGGTTCTTATGCATCCAAAAGGTTGCGCTCATTACCTGACTTAATGTAACTATAACCCTTCTCTATATTACCTCTGCAATAAAAATAAAAATAAGAAAGATTGGTAAAGAGTACAGTGAAACATTTACCTTTAAGAGTGTTGACTTCCTTCCTAATTTATGACAGAAGATAATTGAAAATCCTAAAAAATTATTCCAAGGTATTGAGACCTAATCACAGACTGTAACAATTTGTATGGCCGACTTTCAGAATTACTATAGGCTAGAGCCCTTATTCACCCCCCCCCCTTTCAGAATAGGAATATTCACATGATTTTTCAGTGTTTGTCTCACCCATACACTCTACCCTTGGTATGTACCAGTGGATACAAGTCATGTTCAGGTGCACAGATAGGAAGGAAAGGCATTGTGCTTAAGAAACTACACGACCAGGCTGGGAAGTTGGCTCAGTGGTAGAGTGGTTGCCATGCATGCATGAGGCCTGGGTTCGATTCCTCAGCACCACATAAGCTGAGGAGCTGAGGGACGGTGCCCAGGCCCAGACTTCAGCCCCCACCACCGACAAAAAAAAAGAAAGGAAGAAGAGAAAAAAAGAAAAACTACACACCCGGTGTAGTTTTCTACATTTACCCTTGGACTCAACTGAGATAAGAATTTTCTGGATTTCAAGCCAATGCTATGATTGGAGGAGATTTGGGGCGGAGTTGTTTGTGGGAGGACATGAATCTGAGGTCGGAGTGGAGGAGGATTTCAGGATTGCACGACTCTCTGCATTCTCTTGTTGGCCGAGTGATGAATTCATAATTATCAGGGCTGTTGCTTTATGGAGGAGGGAAAAGGATCTTGTAAGGTCTCAGCATATTATAGACCGTGTTCAGCACATCCTGTTTAAAGCTGACACGCGTGTGTGTCGCAGACCTGAAATTCACTCCCTGACAGCTTTGCCTCTGCTGTCTTTCCTTAGCTGCGGTAGAGAAAGCACACACATGGTGACTCGCCTTCTCCGCGTTTCCTGGTCCTTTAACATGCTTTCCATCAACGAAGGCGTCGCTTTCCTCAAACATGACTATCATGCACGCTCTGGAATGCTCATTACGTTATTTATCTCAGGTTTAGAGCAAACTCCCAACCTCAACCTTCTGTTACTCTGGTAGAACGTTTGAAGTGAGTGTATTTCAATTAAATGTTTGGTGAGTGAAGGAAACCCACCAGTATAAAACCGAGAGTATTTTTATTTATTTTGAAAATACCGTATAGAGGGGTGACAATTACATGGGCAAGATAATGAGTACATTTCTTATCAAGCATTGTTGCCTCCTCCTTTGTTTCCCCTTCCCATCCCTTCCCATCTCCCCCCCACCACCAAAGTTGTTAAGTTCGTTTTTCGACATAATGACTTGTACATCTCATTGTTGCAATAGGTCCACCTGTATCCCTATTTAAACGATTTATTTTTTTTCTTCCCCTCCACAAATTGTACCAACATCAAATACAGTGAAAGCAGGGGTTGTACCGTGGGGAAGGACATACAAAGCAACAAAGAAATCATCTTATAAATGTTAGAGACAATCGCATGAAAGAAAAGATTTTGTTGCTTCTTGTATATATGTTTTATCCAACTTTTATTTATATTCTCTCTCTTTATATACATATAAAAATAGAATAATTGGCCTTAGAAACTCAAAAGAGTATTATAGAAAAAGAAAAGGAAAACAACTATTATATTCATAGGTTGAAATGTATGTACTATAATAAAGCCATATCTCTTAATACAACACAAACTCATACAAGATAAAAAAAATCGAGGTCTGTACTCTAATTGCACAGTTAATATTACTTTTGAAGAAATCTAATTATTTAAGTAGTAGTACAGAAGAGTTGCCATTTAACAAAGCAGTATATGAATATAATGTATCTTGATTAATGTCACTCCATTTAATATTCTCACCCATTCCTCCATTCCCCATCCCTTCCCCCATTCTTCTTAGTTTTGTAGGACATACATTGAATTCTTGACTGCATATCCTCCCCCCTCCCACCTTCTCCCATTGACCTCAACACATCCCCCTCGAGTACCAGCTTGAACTGACTTTGCCCATTCTAAAAAATTGCACTATTTGGGTTGTCCCTTGAATATCTACCACATTCTAGTTAAATTTGTATAGTTTTGTGTACCACCCAATGTATTTACACATAAGTTTAAAAGCTAAATCTAGTTCCACCGATATGAGAAAACATGCAATCTTTGTCTCACTGGCCATGAGTTCCTTTATTTAACATAAAATTTTCAGGTCTAGGGGCTGGGAAGGTGGCTCAGTGGTAGAGCGCTTGCCTGGCATGCCTGAGGCCCTGGGTTCGATTCCTCAGCACCACATAAGCAAAAAGAAAAAAGCCGGAAGTGGTGCTGTGGCTCAAGTAGTAGAGCACTAGCCTTGAGCTGAAGAGCTGAGGGACAGCACCCAGGCCCAGAGTTCAGGCCCCAAAACCGGGCCCCCCCCCATTTTTTTTTCAGGTCTATCCATCTCTTTACAAGTGGTACAATAAACCAGGCACAGGTGGCTCATGCCTGTAATCCTCGCTACTCAAGAGGCTGAAATATGAGGATTGTGGTTCAAAGCCAGCCATGAGACTCTTACCTCCAATACATTAATCAGAAAAAGGCAGAAATGGCACTGTGGCTCAAGTTTTAGAGCACTAGCCTTGAGTGAAAAGAGGCTCAGGAATTGCTCCCAGGCCTAGAGCTCAAGCCCCAGGACTGGCAAAAATAAAAAAAATTAAAAAAAAAAGTGGTGCAATATGCTGGGTGCTGGTACCTCACACCTGTAATCCTAGCTATTCAGGAGACTGAAATCTGAGGATCATGGTTCAAAGCAAGCCCAGGCAAGTTAATAAACAACCAGAAAAATGGAAGTGGTGCTATGGCTCAAGAGGTAGTGTTTGCCTTGAAGTGAGAGCTTAGGGACAGTGCCCAGTCCCAGAGTTCAAGCCCAACAACTGACAATAAAAAGTGGGGGGGGAATGACAATATCATTCTTGTTAACAGATGAGTAAAATTTCTATTATGTATATGTATATATATATATGTATATGTGTATATATGTATGTATGTGTGTATACATACACAAATATGTAATATGTATGTATATACATATTTATATACATATATAACACATTTCTCAATCCATTTGTTCTTTGAAAAGGGTATCTAGGCTTTGCAATTACAATTTTGTTGTTAGATTTTATGAGTTTTCATTATAATGAAACATTGTAGATAGTCTCTTAGAAGCTGAGAAAAAAAGGATTTATTTTTTACTGGAAAAATTCTACTGAAACTAACAATAATCTCAAGCAAGTAATAAAGTCAATATTAATAAAAAATAATTTGTGATTTTGATAAACTTGAATTATGTGATGCAGTAGTAAGAAGATTTAGTTAGATAAAAGAATACAATATTAAAAGTTAGTGTTTATTTTCCCTGGTTCTTTTTGTACCCGTTGCCTATCAGGAAACTGTGAGATTGAATCTAAACTTTAATATCTGTTTTTACAAGTGCTTCCCTCCAACCCTCACATATTTTCCTTCTGCATCTTTTTCTTCTTGATGTATCCCACATGAAATTCATGAGGCTGGTAGTTTTACACAGTAAGCTTTGTTTTGTTCATGCAAGGAAATATAGATATTTTGTCAAGAAAAAGACATTTCTACAGAAAACCTTGGTTCATTAGGTGCTGCCACTTTACTCTGTTCTGCTCCATCATTATATTGGACATATTGTGACAAAAGACTCACTTTCATCAAAAGAAATTCCCCAGGGCTTACTTCTCTAATGAAATGGAACTAATTAAATATAGTCTAACATAAGGTGATTGGAACACACACATATGCATGAATATAGTATTTATATAGATATGCATATACATGTATATGTACATTATTCATACACACAAATGTGTAATATTCATATATATGCACACATACACACATATTTATCCAAATGTAAGTCAGTTATACATCAATATACAGAACACACATTTACATAATTTTCATGCTACTAGAAGACTATTTTTTGAGAGCTAGCATCTAAAGGGTATGAAGAACTCTGCATGCTAACTTTCTCTCCTTCTGGAAACAGTTTTTTTTTCAGTAATTCAATGTAGAACAAAGAAATTTTAAAAAATGGTATGTGTTCAAAAAGATCCATGAGAAAAAATTTGGAGAAGCAAGGCAAGCTAACGTTAATAAGTGAAGCTAATTAGGTTTGATTTGCATATTTAACTCATCTGAATTACATGTACATTCAACGAACACTTTAAAAGCTGTAATCAATCTTTCCCAGACATGGTTAGTTATTTACATGAAGTAACAAAAACTGGGAGGACTGTTAATGATGACTGTTTCTAATTTATATGCCAATAGAATTATTTCAGTATTAGCAATGGGCTAAGTTTTTCTTTAACAAATCACAAATGTGTAAGTTTGAAGTTCTTTGATTTCACAGACAAAATCATATTTTTACATGTTCCTTAAATCACTCCACTGTATTGAAATAGTTAAATTTATCCAATTAGGAAAGCATTTAAAATTTTTCTTTTGACTTTGATGTTTAAACTGGAAAACCAAGGGAACTGTTGGTATTGAGTAGGGTAATGTTTTTCCACAAGCTGAAATAAATGTTATTTTACTCTCCCTTGGAGAACGGCTTTTTTCTTCCATATTATCTATTGGGTCAAATAATTTGAAATAAAAAGATACAGGACATAAGTATATACAATACACTTTCTTTTGATTTCTGTACATCATATTCATAATATCTTCTTTGAAAGTTCTAAAGTATTTTGTGATTAAAAGTTATTTTCTAACAATATGCAAGGGAGATGACACCTGTGTGTGGTGATGCAGGGTTGCTGGGATCTCTAGGAGTGGTTATGGGCAGGGGGTGAAATAAGCAACAGAACACAGGGTGTAAATCGTTCTTCTAGGCAACTGTCAAATGAGTGTGAAATTCCAACTCATATTGGAATAGTGTGCTCTGTGAGAGTTGTTTTATGAAATCAAAATCATGGGAGATTAACCTTTCAGCTTGAAATGCCTTGAAAGGCAATTCAGGTCATAGGGGGAATAAAAGGATGCTGAGGAAGGATAAATTCACCAAATTCAGTTAATAGCTTCTCTAGGATCACTGTGTGTGTGTGTGTGTGTGTGTGTGTGTGTGTGTGTGTGTGTGTGTGTGTGTGTGTGTGTGTGTGCATACATGCATGCAAAATATTTATAAAATACCCCTCCGGAGCCAGTTCATTGCTGCAGCTACAATTATGAAGTGATGACTGTAATGGGCTCAGTCCTCGCCATCAGAGCTCAGCACTGCAGACCACCACCATGTAAACACCTACATGACTCAAAGGTTACATTTGCAGAATGGAAAGATAACCTAAATCCTATTCCTATTTTTACACATGAAAAAATTGACAGGGTGCTATAAGGATAAAAAACAACAAAGCCTAAATTCAAACCCAGTTTCAGTGTAGACATTGAACTATTAACTATTGTGTTTTGTGCATGTATGGTATTGAACTCTACTTAGATATGTGCTCAAATATGCCGTCCAATGCACGCTTTATAAAAACATTGAGACTGCTTGAATATGGTGATCACTAATCATTTATGAATGGTATCCTAATAGAAAGAGATTGTGGCACAGATACATGCAGAACAAAGCTAAAGGGATCCCATAACCATTTTCAAGTCAAGAGGAAAGGATGCTTAATGAAACTAATCTTGCTGACCTCTTGAACTTGAACTCTCCTACCGATCTGTGAGAAAGGATATTTCCACTGTGTAAGCCACCCAGAGTGTTTTCATTGTGTTAAATACCCACATGTGTTGTGATGGCAGCCCTAATAAGCATAGCATACCCTTGATTGTGTCAAAAGATAAAAACTGTCTATGCTCAATGTCTGAAACCAAAAGGCCAACTGTGTCTTTAGGAGTGGGAGATCATACTGGTCTTTGAGCAAATTCACATGTTGATCTGATATCCAGCTTTTCTATGGAAAGTTCACCTTGATTGCATTGGCGACAGAGACAGGAGTGGGATCAGGGCAGTGAGTCTAAAGAGAGATCAGTTGTGATTGTGGTTTTTACCAACTGGTAAAGAGAGAAGAAGGTAAATAACAGCCTTAGAAACAGGTTTATTGTAGTGAATTTCTCACTGGTTTAAAATCAGTCTGTCAGTGTTTAGCTTTTAAATGAATGTTCATTGAAATAAACTGTCATTGATTAATTAGGTAGCTTTCAAATCAGTTCAGATTACTTGCTTAGAAGCAGGGCTATAGAACTGTTACTAATTGAATAGCTGTGTCTGGAGTTCTAGGGCTTGTTGCTAACACTGAGTCGTTTCCTTGGAAAATAGTGACTTAAAAAAAAGTTCTACATTCCTACTATCCAAAATCAAATACAGTGACATGAGGTAATAAGCCATAGGGGGAAGAACATACAAAAAACAAAAAAATCACATAGTACATAAAAAACAACAAAGAAAAACTTCTTGTGTCCATATTTTGAGGTTCATTTTACTTAGCATCCTCTTATATGGTTATATGTACAAAACAAAGAAGGGAGTAACAATTCTCCACAAGAAATGTACTCATTACCTTACTCATGTAACTGTAACCCCTCTGTATAGCATCTTCACAATAAAATCAAATTAAAAAAATTCTCAGTGGCCAACATACTTAGATTAGAAAAATGAAATTAATATATTACTTATATAATATTAATATAATAAATTAACATATGAGTGTTAATGTTATGTTAACAGCATGCTGATAATTTTATACAAATTTTTCTAAACTACAAGTAGAAATTTCAGACACTGAAGATATAGATGGAGGGGCTAGGAAGGTGGCTCAGTGGTAGAGTGCTTGCCTTGCATGCATAAGGCCCTGGGTTCGATTCCTCAGCACCATATAAGCAAAAAGAAAAAAGCCGGAAGGGGCGCTGTGGCTCAAGTGGTAGAGCACTAGCCTTAAGCTGAAGAGCTGAGGGATAGTGCCCAGGCCCAGAGTTCAGGCCCCATAACCAGACCCCCCCAAAAAAATGAAAATATAGCTAGAACTGAGAATGATGAGGGAGAATGGCAAAACAGATGACATTGATCAAGACACATTTTACTCATAATCTGACTCATTGTACAACTACTTACAATAATTTAACAAAAATATTGCTGATTTCCTATGGCAGAGACCGTAAGTTTTGTAGAAAGTACATAACCTAGGATTTACATAAATAAGAGATATTAACACTAAGTGTCTTGTGACTCTGAAGCTTCTACTATCTCATTCTTCACTATCACAGTATATTAACTCTCATAAAGTCTGTACACACAGTATAGTTTCTTTGATGCTTATGTGGACACATGAGACAGAGAGCTGAAGTGTCTGCATGTTTGCAGACTAGTCCATAACTAGTCCACATACAAAAGATGGGAATTAAAGTGGTTCCATTCGAGGTTGATGTGAGATATAGGATGAGGATTTCATTAAGTAGTCTTCTGGAATATTGTTTACACAGCCAGAGTCCTGTATTTATTTTCTCAAAAGAATCTACCTAATAACAATTTAGGATTGTTTTCACTTAAAAGAGAATGAAGATATTTTTCTGGCATAATGAAAACATTCCATATACCAATCTGCATAACAGTTATACCGATGTATATAGCCATATATAAAAAATTCATTAAATTCCCTATGAAATATGCATTTTACTATAGATAAATTATATGTCACTAAGATAAAAATCTACTGAGACATCAAAATGACATTTTATATTCATGTAAGCGCATGCAGGCTATATTTGCAGCCCCGGGGGCTGTTAAATGGGATTTATATTTTATGTTTAGTTTTATGTTTTAGTATTTATTGACTAAGTAATATTATGAAAGGAAATGTATATGTTTTAACTCTTTAAAAAATTTTTGGATAATATTTTTGGATGACTTTATTTTAGGCCCAATTTTTATAGATTTTATGCTTTTGAAGACTTTTACAAATTTATTTATTTATTTATTTATTCATCTATATTTACTTTTCACCTGGCTCTATTGGCAAAACTTTTCATATTCAGAGGAGACATGCTTAACCTTCATGGATAGGATTCCTGAGGGTCAGGTTATGCTGAGTTGTGTGATAGGAACAACCTCTAAACGTCCCATGGCTCTCTTGCTAGGCTCTGCTTTCTTCATAGATTTTTGGGAGGGCTGGGGTAGGGCAATGTCTCTGTTCATTTTACCCATGAAGGGAACCAGGATAACCTCACAACTACCACTTCAGTGCTGTGTTTTGTTTTGTTTTGTTTTTTCAAAGAGAAAAGTGAGCCCTGGAGGACCCTATATCTGTAATTAAAGGCTAGAAGAATGGGGCTTGGGGAAAACAAGAGCAAGGCCTTACATGTCATTTCTACTCTCATCTCTCAGAGCAGAACCAATCATGTGACCTGGTTAAATCAGCAACAGGAGCCTAGGTGTGTATCGACTCAAAGAAGAGGGTCATGAGTAAAAGTGAGGAGATGACCTCACTCATATTACATTAGTGAGTGAGGGCTGAGTTTAGAATTAGAAAAGGAGACTGTACTTTGAACCTACATAAGCATGTCTTAACACCTCTTGGTTTTCTATGTCTAGAATGAGACTTGTTATATATCCATATTAAAGAGCTGTTTGGAGGGTTCTTCTAACGATGGTTATAAAGCACTTTGCATCAGGTACATCCTAAGTATAAAGCTGCTTCCTCTGGCTGTATCAGCATTTCTCTGGGGTTGCTGAAAGTGTTGAGTGGCCTTGGCAGAATCCACAGGAACCCAGGGTAAGTACTTTCCTGGGTTGGAACCGCCTGGAAGTAATGACACTGAGAGATTTCAAGACATGTCACACTGACTAAGGTGAATGTAAATACCAGGAAAAAACTGAAGCTATTTTTCCAACCATGAGTGTACACAATGAAGCTTTTGTTATGTATTTTTTTCAGATTTTCATTATGATATTCGTTTAACCTTGCTTAAATCCCCAAGGCTGTCATAGGCCTTCAGGTTGACACAGTGAACTAGACAAGGTTCTCTTGGTGGGCTTGATTTCATGTCAGGATGCTAACAATTGAGAAGGGAACATGTTTAGTACGTTTTAGTCAACTAATGAGCAATATGAAGGGGTGAAAACAAGGTGATCTATTTGTTGGGTGTTAACACCTGGGGAAATAGCTGGGCCCTGAAATTTCAGGGTTTTGGCACAGTAGCAGCTCATTTCTGATTCCTGTCAGCTCATGCTGTCTCCTTCCAAGGCTCGGATCGGAACATTTCTCCTTGTGGTTCAGAAACTCAGTTTCTTTCTATTTTGTCTTGCTCCATCATTTTGAGCTCCCTCTTTTTATAGCCTACGAGGAGGGGGAAGTGCAGGATTGTATTTTAAGGATTATGTGAGATACATATTCAGGGCCAGGAGCATGTCTGATTTGGTAATGGCCTGTACATCACTGTGCAGAACTCAATCAATGTATACAGTTGCCATGAGGCCTGGCTCTGTCTAAGAGGAAAACATGTTACATAAAATGTTTTCTGCTACTGAAATGATAAGTTGGAAGAGAGAAGTCAGAAATATTAGATCTCACATACCATCAAAAAATTGGTGTGAGGGCTGGGAAGGTGGCTCAGTGGTAGAGTGCTTGCCTTGCATGCATGAGGCCCTGGGCTTGATTCCTCGTGGTTCTGTGGCTCAAAGTGGTAGGGTGCTAGCCTTGAGCTGAAGAGCTGAGGGACAGCGCCCAGGCCCAGAGTTCAGGCCCCTCAACAGACAACAGAGTTCAGGCCCCTCAACAGACAACAACAGCAAAAAAAAGAAAATTGGTGTGAGAGGTGCCCAGCTTGTGGCTCATGCTGCAATCCTACTTACTCAGGAGGCTGAAATCTAAGGATCATGGTTCAAAACCAGCCTAAGCAGGAGGGTTCGTGAGAATCTTATCTCCAGTTTAATCATCAAAAAACCATCAATGGAGTTGTGGCTCAAATGAAAGAATGTAAGAATTGGGTGAAAAGCTAAGGGACAGTGCCCAGGCCCCGAGTTTAAGCCCTAGTATCAAAACAAACAAACAAAAAGATATGGGAGAGACAAACAGAATGGTGAGACGGATACAAGGATACATATATTGTATATTTACACAAGAGCATCCAAGGTGAAGAAAAGCAAATGTAAAGGGAGGAGCGTGCTAGGACTGTTAGATAAACAGGAGGGCCTAGTGACAGCTTGATGTCTAGCTATCGGTGTTTACTTATGTATCATCCTGATAGGGAACAAGAAGTTTCTGAATTGGAGCTCAAACCATTTAGCAGAATTATTATCTATTCTCCCTGGAGGGAAGCAGGCGTACCCTGCAGGTACAGTGGTTGTGTCTTGGAAAGGCAGCCTCAAACTATGAAATTGTATTCTCCTCCAGGGTTGGAATAGAGAGAAAGGATATTCTAAAAAATAAAAAAAAAAAACCTTTGCTCTGAGTTTGCTTTGCTTTCAAATGCAAACAGATCTCTAGAAGAAGTGTAGGCCTCTAGGCTTGAACCTGTGAACTGTACATACATGCCTCCAGGGCAAATGTTCCTACCCTCCCTGGAGGTCTCTAAGGGTTGTTTTCAATCGTCCTTCAATTCAGATGTCAGTACTCTTTGCTTGGAAGGCCCTGACAATGAAGTAACATGAAAATATTGGAGAGGCACAGCAAGTTGAACGGAGGAGTGTTACCGTGAAAGGTCAGGCAGACAGAAAGCCAAGCGCTACAGAGCCTTTGCTTCTCTGAAGAGAGCTTGAAAATGATTCCCAGTTTATTGGTAATTTTTTTCATGACACATGGCATGATCTGATTCTGGCTGTATTGATTCTCTCACAGCTGCAAGGTGAATGGAACAGATAGACAGTCGGGGGCTCCTGCCGTTATCTGGTGGGTAGGTGGATGTCCTACCCCAGAGAGGTGGGACGGGACTGGAAAGGGCAGAGAAGGAGGTAGAAGAAGGTATTTTTTTTTAATTGTTCTCTTTGATTTTGCTACTGTTTGAGCAACTGATAATGTCATGTGTATACATTATAAGGGAAACAATTGGTGGTATGTAAACTAACAGCTCTACCTTTAACTCTTCCCTTGAACTAAAAAACCTAGATTTGTTAAGCTCTTTGTTTGTGAGAGGCTGTACACCAACATTTCACATGCATCGCCAACTCAAGTGATTCTCCTAACAAAGCTAAAGGTTAAATGCAATTACATCATTGTACACAGTACACAATGAAGCAATTGTTTTAAGGTGACACAGATATGAGGCACAGATTCCACAGCTAGTGATAGAAACCATGGCCTTTACCACTCAGAGAAGCAAATACAGAAGCAGTACATGAGCTTAAGAAGAAACCCTCTTTCCTCTTTAACATTTTTTTCACTCCTTTGAAGGAAAACAGTTTTGACAAGGATTCATCAGAGAAGATATTCCAAATTTTAATGTCTCGGTTTGGGTATTGCTTTTGATTAGGCTGTTTGCAGGCTGAAATAGTAGTAGCTCACATATTCCCTCTACCTCAAAAAGTGTAGATTCACTTTTATCTTGGGAACAAAGCTGGATAGAAAAGCTTTTTTAACTTTTCTTAATTCATAAAACATTTATCTTCGAGTCAGGTTTTGTTACAGCAGCACGAATGTGGTCCGTCAGCATTTCCATTATAACCCCATATTTCCAGGGCTTTTCAACAGTGCCTTAGAGACTCTCCTTTGAATTAAAACTTGGCACTCAGGATTGGAATCAGAAAACTACATTTTCCTTACCAATTAATCAAATATTTTAGACATTCTCAAGTTAGAAGAGCAAACGCAAAAAAATATCTTAAGGCACATTTGTCTATTAAAAACTATGTAAAAATATGCACACTTGCTACATACATATAATATATGATCACTGTCTATTTAATTCCCAAAGAAAATTAACCATGAAAGTCCCTAAGATAAAAAAAAATAATTATTATAACATCTATACTTAGTCTGTTGGGCTTTGTAAGTAATTCATTTCTACTTTGGGAATTTGAATAGTTTGAAGTTCTCAGCATAAATTGATTTAATATTATAACAGTGTTAAGACACTGAGCCAGACTTACAAAAGGGAGGGAGCATGAATTCTGAGAGAATATTAAGGTGTTGCTGCATAAATTTTGGTGACATTTGAATGTGTGTGGGGAAACTCTTGCCTTCTATGATCAGGGATTAGTAGCATGCAATAATTCTGTAATAGACACTTGAAATTTAATTTGCTGTAATAAAATGGCAATGGTGGGGACTATAACAAAGCATAGTAATACACCTTTCCAACCTTGCTTTATTTTAGAAAAATGCCATGAGTGACCGATAACAGTGAGGGAACAACATGATAAACTCCCTTTACTATCTCATTTTGGAGACACTTCTCTTACTTTGTTTTATGTTTTGTTGTACTTGGTGTTTTAACTCAGGGCCTCATGCTTCCTCTGCTACCACTCTACCATTTGATCCATGCCTTCAGCCTTACCTCTTTCTGATTATCCTGGCAAGGGCTTATCTACCTGGGCCAGTCTTGAATCACGATACTGGGTTTCAGTCTCCTGAGTAGTTAGAATTGCCAGCATAAGCTGCTGGTGGATGGCCAAACATTTAGGGCTACAAGTAGAGGAAGACTTTTGAGGAAATATCCCCATCAGTGGACTTCTCTCCAGCTATAGTGGCTTCTTATAAGTCTGCTTTTGCCAGCCCTCTATTTAAAATCCTTGTTCAGTGAGGCCAAACTGGATCACTCTGGTGAGGAAATTTGTCCCTCTACCCTCTGAAGGTTCACTGACATAAACTGACTATAGAAAGATAAATAGAGGGGGAAAAGGTATACAGAATTATTAATGGGCCAAAGCACAGGATCTTGGCCATTCAGTTATGAAGCTCAATGAAGGAATATGTGGCTTCAATACCCTCTTCATAGAGGACAGGGGAAGCAGGAATTGGAGGCAATTTCAGAGTAGTAAATTATTTTGAAGATTTGATTGGTCCCAAATGTTGAGAATGGCTCTCATTGGAAGCTCTGAACCAACAACAGCATGGGACAGAGTGGGTGTGATGGCATCCTAGACTTCCAGCCATAGAAGCTTAACAAATTGCTTAAATAGGGATACAGGTGGACCCATTGCAACAGTGAGATGTACAAAATGTTATGTTGAAAAACGAACTTTACAACTTTGGGAGGGAGATGTGGAGAGCAGGGATGCTAAGGAGAAACTAAGGAGGAGGAAACAATGCTTGATAAGAAATGTACTCATTACCTTGCTCATGTAATTGTGACCCCTCTGTATGGTATTTTCACAATAAAAAAACTTATTAATAAAAAAAAAGATTTCAGGAGGGAGATCAAAGAAACTACCTTATTGTTGGAAGAGCTTCCTTTGGTCAGATAAAAGAACTCCCAGAAGAGCCCTTCTCTGCACTTGAGTAGGATGGAGGGAAGAAGAGAGATTATCTCAGTTCTGAGACTATTTCTCCAAGCTCAGCTTGTCAAAGCATCACCTGTTAGGGTGCCATTTTCAGAATCCGAAATTAATATCTGTAACCCAAATAGACATCTCCTTCATTACACTTATCTCCTCACACGTTTTTATCTTTCAACAAAATATGTATCTCCCCCTGCATAAGGCCTGTAAGGCGATGTTCTTTATTTTCATTGTCCACATTTAAGCTCACAGAACTGTATGTAACATATTGTTGAATAAAATCTGAACTCCAAAGGCCATAACATGAATCTCCAAATAACTGTCCAGGCATATTTTCCTTGGGTCTTCTAATTGCACAGGTTGACAGTGCCAAACTGTGAGACTCCACATGGAGGTTCCCGCTGCCATGTGTCCATTGAAACTGATGTTCGAGCGTATTTGGATGTAACTTTGACTTCAGCTATTGAATGTGAAAGATGTCAATATATGAAATATGGTTTTTGCCAAACAAATGCCTATTCTGTATTTTAAATTACCACTATCTGTGTTCTGCAATGTATTGTACAAGTAGTAATATGAATGCCAAACTTTGAAAACCACAGCCTTTGATTGTGGTCCTATAATCTCAAAAGAAAATTAAAAAGTTAAAAGAAATCATCAAATCTTCTGGCCCCTAACCTCACTCCCATAGTGGAGGGAGGGCTGTGCTGAAAACAAGGTAGTAGGCAGGTTTCATCTTTGCTCAGTGGTACAAATGCTGAAAACAGCAAAATTGCCTTGCAGACCCCAACACAGGTACCTCAGCAGCCCATCCCTATGTGATGCTGAATGGCAGTTGATGGCAAAGGCTCAGATTTTCTAATCTTGATCATATGTTATTTTTATTGATTTGATTTTAATACATTAAAAATAAGACTTAAGTAAAATAATTGTTAAATACAATGCATGGAATGTATTTAATTTTGCATCCGGTTTGTCTTCCTAGGGTAAATGCGAGCATTCGTTGTACGGCCACATGCATTCAATCAACGACGCCACCTTCACTCCCAGGGTGAGTTCCTTTCTCCCCCAAAGTTCTCATAACTTGTCATAGATGAAAATTCCTTCATATGAAACAGGCTTCCAAAGGTAAATATTAACCTAATAAGCTGAAAAGGAGGATCTATTTAGGAGTTAATTATAAACAATGAGAAAAATGCATAGAAAGTAAAGGGCTGCAGAATTTGAAAACACACACACACACACACACACACACACACACACACACACACACACACACACACACACACACACACACATTCCAGGCAGGAGTGTTGAGGAATTCTACTGTACTGAAATCCACTTACACATTGTTTTGTTGTTTTGTTTAAGATATTTGGTACACATTTCCAGCTTTGTCCAGCTCTACCTTCCAAAGTGTAAATGAGATAGGGACTTTTTAAATGACTTAGGTTTGGTAAGAAGACATTTTCCCACTGAGCAATATCCCCAGCCCTTTGCCTTTCTAGGGAGGGTTTACTATATACTTGGGGCTGGATCCTCCAACCTCTGCCTCCAGCGTGATGATGATAACAGATGTGCTCCACGACAAACAACCAGAGTGCATTAACCTTTAATGCAAAATCCTGAAAATAACTAAAGTGATCCAGGTGCCTATAATCCTAGCTCTTTATGAAGCTGAGATCTAAAGATCATAGTTCAAAGACAAATCAGGCAGGAAAGTCCATGAGACTTGGATCTAATCAAGCTCCAAAAAACCTGGAAGTGGAGTTGGTAGACTGCTAGCCTATCAGGGACATCACCCAGGCCCTGAGTTCAAGACCCAGGACTATCACAAAAACAAACAAAAACCTAAAATTGTTCAAAGGTAGCAAAAAAGAGTAAAAGATGAATAAAAAGCAGTTAAAAGGAGTTTTTTTTAATAACATAAAACTGGTGTAGCAATAGTATTTTTTGTCTGCAGCTAGAGGTACTCAGATGCAAAGATAATTTCAGTGGTGAACACTGTAAGACATTACTTTGTATTGCTAAGCTAATCGAAGGGGCATCTTTAAAAAGGCTGAGAGAACAGCCTGGAAGTGTGATTTAAGTTTGTACCTTCTCAGAGGAAAATGAGTTGACTAGATAGATGAACTCTCAAGCCCTTCAAATGCCATGGTTTAATTATATCTAACATTTTAATTTGTCTCCAACTTTCCAACAGAGTAAGAATCCTAAAACCATATTCCTCTTAGCCAATTAGCTTAAAAAGATATCTGATAGATTGCTTGCATGTAACTTCAAAATGACAGTGCAGTCAAAATTCTGTTACTATCATTCTATTATTTTTCTTTTAGAAAGCGAGAAAGTACTCATATCTACTGAGCAAATGCTAATGGCCCAACTGAAATTGGGTTCATGTAATTGTCAGTCCTGAGAATTTTAATAATGGGCTCAACCACAATTACGTGTTTAACAGATTTGTCTTTGTAAAGAATATTCCATTTAATTGACTGTAGTGAGCCAATTAGCTGAAAAATATTATATTATGGATTGGGTCTAGACAACCAAGTAAAATTTTATTTCTAGCAAATTACAGAGACATTTAGGTACCATGGGCCCATATGATATAGGATATTTATGCTAAAACTCTATTAAGTAGCTTGTAGCGTCTCACATTCTGGGAAAATTAAATGGAAACTGGAATGTAGTAAACTAATATTTTGTAAGTCAGGCATTTTATTTTGGTAAGCAATATCATAGCAGAAAAAAAGACATACCATTCAACATTCTAAATAGTAAAATTAATAAATATGGAAATACCTAAATTAGATTTATGAAGCAAGCAATCGAAGGAGACGTGCATTCATTATACATACTTAAAGGGCAAGATGATGAATATGAGGACCAGGTGTCCAATGTCAAAGTGAGCGCCCTGTTTTTGTTTACCACCTTAGTTCCAAAGGACTGTTATAACGCAGTGCCAAATCCATCTCACAAAGCCATATTGAAATTTTCCATTAACTTCTTTCTTCTTTGCAGCAAGTTTTAATAAAAAGGCGCTTTGTTATGATGACTGATATTCCTGCATCACATTTGCGGCCACATTTTAATGATGTGACTTGAGCCCTGTGCTTCCAAAAGAATATAGGAAGGTCGGAAAGCCACAATGCCACAGGGCACAGGGATGTGGCTGCCACACCGCCAATGTTCATACTACTGGTAGCCCAAGTGGCAATCAGGCAGCTCCCATCCTCTAGCACTGGACTTCATAGGTGTTGGGCACCTCTAAAAGAGAATCAGTCATGTGACTAGTGAAAATTGACAATTTGATATTTGTAAGCTGGAACCGTAGGTGAAAAATTCCGTGCTGTCAACCTAGAAATCAAGATTCACAGAAATCCAGCAATCCTCATTTATGTATCATCCCACAAAACAAGCAAACAAAAACTATTCGAGCTGCATTTGATGTCTGGGTTTGTAGAGTTAGAGCACTTGAGTCTTCATTTCTGACTCATTTCTCCATTGGAAGTAAAGACTTCCAATAGAGAAAGTTTCCAAGTAAGTTTCCTTTTGAAACTTACTCATTCAGTAGTCTGTAATAAAATATTTTAAGAAACTCAGAAAATGTTTTGTCTGTTTTTTTTAACTTAAGGCCTTCTTATAAAGCAAAACCAAAATTCAGAAACAAGACATTAACTTGTAGGAAAGTATGAATAGACAAGGAATAGATTTTAAAAAGAACAACTATGGGTGTGTGTGTGTGTGTGTGTGTGTGTGTGTGTGTGTGTGTGTGTGTGTGTGTGTGTTGTGTGTGTGTGTGTGTGTGTGTGTGTGTGTGTGTGTGTGTGTGTGTGTGTGTGTGTGTGCCTTACATAGAAAGCAGAAAATGAACACATCTCTGCCAGGAGCCCCAAGGCTCTCATTTACAACAAAAGTGATCCAGCATCTTCCTGTGTATACCTTGAATTAATCAGGGAAACTAAATTGGGGTTTATTAGATATGTTTCTATGTTTACCATTTCTTTGCTTACCAGTGAATTTTTCCATGTTGTTAGGGGGTTTCATTGTTTAATTTAAAAAAATTTATTGCAAAGGTAATGTACAGATGAGTTATGGTTACATAAGTCAGGTAGTAAGTACATTTCTTTTTGAACAGTGTTACCCCTTCCCTCATTTCCTCCAATATTTTTTGTCCTGACCCCCTGCTCCCCTCCCCTGACCAAATTGTATAGTTCATTTCGAACATAGTATCTAGTATCACAGCTGAATTGGTTCACCCTTGGTCCCACCCTCTCTTACTCTTACTCTCCCCAAATCAGATAAATTCAGATAAATTTACATACAAGACAAAGGGCATAGAAATAAAAAAAAAAAAACAAGGACAAAAGGGGAGAAAAAGAAAATAACGTACTTCAAACAGTACAATTTAAAAAAAAATTTCTTGTTTCTATTTCTTGGAGTTCATTTCAATAAGCGTCATCTTTTTGCTGAAGAATATCTCCTGGTAGTTCAATCCAGAGAGAGTGCTCACTAAACTTTCTCTACTTTCACATATCTGAAAATGTCATTATTTTCTTGGCATTCTGATATTCCATTGGTTTCTGTAACTATTGTTGCACAAAGACTCCCCCCCCCAATCAGGTGGTAAATCTTTTAGATAATGGTGTCAGTCTCTCTGATTCTTGGTAATATATGTGATATTTCATATTTAATTTTTCTGTGATGCATCTACATTCTGGATTCATTCCATTTTTATTTCATGTATTTCTTTTTTAAGTATATTTTTATTATCTGAAAGTATTGTACAAGGGAGTTGCCATTCATTC
This sequence comes from Dipodomys merriami, assembly GCF_024711535.1. Lineage (NCBI taxonomy): Eukaryota > Metazoa > Chordata > Mammalia > Rodentia > Heteromyidae > Dipodomys > Dipodomys merriami. The sequence continues at coordinate 20,949,388 of NW_027202270.1, read as the reverse complement.
TACAAATCAGCTTATGAATTCAATGCATCTTAATCAATGCCAGCTCTTTTCATCCTTCTCCCCCTCCCTTCCAATAAAACCAACTCCCCTCAATTTTCTTAATTTAAATGACTTTCCACAGTCACAGAAAAATTTCAGTCATCACTTGTTAAAATATTGCTGTAATATCAATTCCTTCTAAGCCATTCTCTAGAAATATTTATTAAAACATCCTATTCAATTCCCCATGTTCCTTAACGCCTTTTGATATGTATTTGTTAGTTCACTACCTTGCATTCTCACTAACTTATTCTAGATCTGTTTTATAATCCATACTTTCTTTGTCTATTCCAGTTTACTTTTGCAATTTTATTGAGTTTCATAGTTTAATTATTGTATTTTTCACAATTTTTCTTGATTACTTTCCTATATCATATGGGATTTCAGATTATTTGTTTGTTTTGTTTTTAAAGTTTTAGTATATAAATTCTGTGAATTTTCACTAATAGGTCTACTTCTGCATTTTCCTCTCCATGTACGTGCTCAGGACTTCTCCTATACTATTCACTTCTCATCCATCCAATGTAACCTAGAAATCATGTCTACTGAAGCTATCATGATTTCCACGCTGTTAGATGCAATGGCTGCTCCTCCATTCCTTTCACATTTCACCCTTCAAAAACATTTAAAACTTTTCTTCTCAAGTGCTAAGAAAAGAAATACCTACTTACTTTTCCTCCTCTCCTCTGACTGTGCTAAAATCTGTTAACTGACTGCTAAATATTAATCGACTCAATGTTGAATATTGTCCTGTAGAAAATTCTCTTCTTAATTCATTTCATTCAACCTGTCACATTTAATTTTTTCCACATGCTGATTGTGTGAACCTCAGAATCGTCATTAGGATTTTTGTATTTTAGCCTAAATATCTACAAGATAGCTCATTTAAATATCTTAGCAGTGAGAGCCCTTCTTTCCTTTCATTCCAGCTGATTCCTTTGCCTAGTTTATTAGCTCAGAAAATACCATCCTGTTCATCCTGAAAGAGAGGCATGAGTCATGGTTAGCAAATATCTTGGGGATTTCTGCATGTTTACATTTTTCAGAAATTCTTTATTCTGGAATTTACTAAAAACAAAGGAGAAAAGGGATATTTTGAATTTTGTTTCACTTAACTTGTCTGGCATAACTTATTTTACATATGTAATACTTGAATAAAGCAATATATAAATAATTGAATGAAGAGTTGTGCACAAACATAGCCATAAGGATGTCATTAAGCATTGTATCATTTTTATCTTATTTCAATGTTAATGCTTTTCCAAACTCTGTGGATGCTGAGCTACTCTATGTAGGTGCAGTGTAGTTGATCCTACTAAGATCAGTGTTAAGTTTCAGTAGGAGCATTTCATCTATTTTATATCTGGTTATAATGTGCATTTTTAGGTAGCTAGGAGTTTTAAATTTGACCTAAGATTGATAAGTCACTTTTTCTCAGTTGCTAATATCTGGACATAACTTGTTTAATTCGCCATATCTTTTCTTTAAATTATCCAGAAACAAGTATCTGCTATTGCCTACCTGGAAAAAATTTCTATTTTATCAAAATAAGCTGAATTCCATATTGATGATTGTTTTTATTGTTGTCCAAATAGAAAGCACTTAGATTCAAATTCTGGCTATCTTATATAAAAATGCAAATTATTTAGGTCATACAGCCATTGATCATCTGAAGGACAAATGATGTCAGGTGACATTTATGCATTACAAAAATTTCAATTTTGTTTACCTCTCCAGCAATCCAACTTGATGTCAGATACCATTTAGCTGGGCCAATAATATTGATATTGGATGTCACTTCTTATTCATTACTGCACTTAGATGATGCATAAGTCAAACTTTTAAATGTGTAGTGAAAAGCCACAAAGCAGGTTCTCCCCACCTAACGAGATTGCAGAATAGGCAACGATATGTAACATACTATTTCTACATTTGAATTTTTTCAATGTGCCCATACTATTAAAAGTTAAAAAAATAAAAAATAAAAAATAAAAGTTAATCATATATTTTAAACTTATCCTATCCTATAAATATTTTATTAACCCTTTTATGAAATAATTTTTCCTAATAATTTACATAAAATAATTTCTAGGAGAAGATGAAAAAAAAATCTTTAAGAAAGGTCAAGGAAACAAAGTTAGTATAACCAGACATTCAAAAATTAGTTAGAAAATCATAGAATAAATTTATGTAACTCTTATCTACTTAGTTGGTTCTTAGAAATTTAATGCTATATATATAAGCAGTTACAAAAATAAAATACATTTAACATTATGTCACACTGAATTTTAAACTTTATTAGCTCCAACAGTCGGAGATGAGTTCATGCATTTGTCTTTTTTTTTTGATGAGTAACATACAATTCAGAAGCAATATGGTGATGTCATATTTCCTGATACTTTCTCACTGATTATATAGTTAGTCATTTGTTTTCATATTGTAAATCCTTTGGATGACTTAAATTTTCTAACATATATGAAAAATGTTCAGTACTAGAATTTCTACTTAGCATTCCTTTCCTAAACCCCTAGTACTTTCCCTAGTACTTCCCTCAGTTCTCATTTCTCACCACTACTCACAGCTGAGGATTCACCAAGAAGCAATACCCAAGTCCTCCCAACATGGCCTTATATCCTTTAATAACCAAAGATAGTAAATAAGCCAACAAATGAATGATTGCCACCCATAAAGAATAACCAAAGTAGAAAGTAATCATTAGAGCAGAGTTACACCTTGCTGAGAAATGTTCACCTACGGAACCCTTACAAAATCAAAAGAAAGAAAACTTAATCAATAAAGTCCACATTTCTCCCACAGTAGACTCCTGATGCTATGCAGGACCAGCAAGACTGGGTCATGTGGAACAGACTAGAATTAGATTAAACATGAGTAATATTACGCATGTAATAGATAACTGGGTGGTAATTTCAGTCCTGATTGGCTAGACATCGTATGGTTGAAAACATTTTAGAATAATCCTCTAACATTATCTCTGATTCCTAAAATGTTTACATACACAATGATAACTCTGTCTATGAAAAATATAGTAGATTCTTCTTTGGTATAATAGCTGGAGTCTATTCAGCAATTTGTTCAAGGCTGGTGATCTACCACTGAAGTCACAGCTTGACTTCCAGATTTATTTATTTATTTATTTTGGTGACAAATTGGAGATAAGTATCTCAAGGACTTTTTCTGCCCTGACTGGATCCACAGATAACAGCACCCTGAATAGCAAGGATTACAGGTGTGAGTCACTGTGCCCAGCCCTTCAGTTTATTTAGTCCCCATAGATATTTGCACAATTCTTGTTACAAAAACTAATCATTAAATATTCATGGATTAATATCAGAAGTCACTGCAGGACAGAATGCAAAGAATATTTTAGTGGGCATGGTTAGGACAATGTGTGCTAGGGCAAGAGTAAGTAGATTTTCTATTGATTTTAAATATTAGTTTGAAATTTAATATATCTGCAGTCTCTTTGTGATTGTTCTGAGCATATAGATGCCAAAAATAGTTCAGAACATGTTTATTAGTTTTATAAGAGATAATGCCACTGCTCAGAATATTTGACCATTTAGGTGAATGACCTGCTAACATAACAAAGTCTCAGTCAAACAGATTGCACAACACAAAATTCTTCTAAATGTCAAAATACCAACATAAAAGCATACATCATTCTCATTATGATTACCTGTGGTCAATCTTAAAAGTGGGCACAATTTAAAGCCATTTAAAAACATATATAATATATATATAATATAGTATATGCAGGACAAAAAAGATTACTTCTGAGAATATCTAATGCATCCTACATTGTCCTGGAATCACATAATTAAAGGAAAAAGAATTTGTCATGCTAATTTGCTCATAAGTATAATTACACAAAGTTGTGACTATCCCTTTTAATGTCTCTGGTGACTGGGGTCTGGTAAATCTATACCCTCACCAGTGACTGTAGTTAACATGTCACACTACAAGCAGGACAGGAGAGTTGGCCCTTCCTCTAAAAAACACTGAATTTGTATAGACAGAGTGACTCTGTGGGAAACATGTATTAGCAGTTACATTTCCCTGAAGATTGTCCTGGAATTTCCTGAAGCAGCTTTTACATGGTCTTGGATCCCAGAATGTGAGTCATTACCATGCTCTTCCTTTCATGCAAAAACCTGGAGATACTGTAGTTTGGGAAATACTGTTGCTTACTAAGTAGCAAAGCACTGAGCATAATGGTTGAGTACCATCATTCTAGGATGTATGCTAAGACAGGATGATTCCCAAATTAAGACCAGGCAGGGCTACAGCGTGAATTCAAGATCAGCCTGTCCTACATAGGAAGATACCATTTTGAAATGCATGAATAAATACAACAACAAGGAATTTTGGAAAATACTTTCTTACTTGCTGCTGGGGTATGAATGAAGCAGAACACTTTTGTTTCTGATTGAAATACCTGCTGTCTTCTGAGTTTTTTGCCCTAACTGAACCAAAACAATTTCGTGCCACAAAGATTCTCCTCCTTTTTGCTGGTGCTTAATATTAAAATTAGCCACAGATATTCAAAAATTATTCTCATCTTAAAATAAGACATAGTCCCTTAGAAATAGTTTTCAGCCTATACATTAAAATAGAAAAGTATGATAGTGATAACTGTAATGGGCTCAGTCCTGGCCATCAGAGTTCAGCACTGCAGACCACCACAATATAAACACCTACAGGAGTCAAAGGTTACATTTGCACAATGAAGGGAATGAAAACAAAAACCAAATCTTTTACCAATCAGGAAAGAAATAAATCTATCCAGAATTTTGATACCTGCTGCTACTTCAGCTGCTAATATGTATGCCCAGGATTTATAATTCCCTCATTGACCTCTCTGCGAAGCTACAAAAAGCTAGTGATCTTCCAATTGTAATTCCCTGCCTTCTCTCCTTCATTCCTTTCACAATATAAAAGGACTGACTTCCTTCTTGATAAAGGACAACAGACTAATGAATTTAAGTGCCTGCCTCACCAAAACTTGTAATCGGTGGTATACAATTTCAAGTGCAGTAGCAACTGTGGCTAGCTTTTACTCTTCAGGGGGCCCAGTGATATTCAGATTCTTATGTAAATTTATGCAAAACTTGCTCCAGCAATATCACATGCTATTTATTTCAAACACCCCAAAAAGGAAGGCTGCATTTCTCTATTTGTAATGGAAAGAGCAGAGCATGAGGGAGCTGACTAAGAATATTGGCCCACCCAGAGATGAGGAGAGTTTGCAAAACAGACACAATGTCCATTTTTACATCTGCAGAATTAAAGATTTACCTATACTATTTGGTTTTATCTATAAATATTTCTAAAATCTAAAACTACAAGCAGTCAGTGTTAGCTTGCTTAGAAGGTGTATACATTAGCTTCTCAAAGATGCCAAAATTGCTCAGTAAGTACTAAGACAGCATCTTATCTTTTTTCTTATAGCATGTCTTCTCCCTCATCCTACTCTACAACCTAGCACTAAGCCCTTCTAACAGAAAATGCTTCAATGAGCAAAACTTAATGAATGATTAAGTTTTATCAAAGCTTTTCTCTTTTTAAATCAAAACTCTTTAAAAAGAGATTAGCTGGGCACCAGTGGCTCACTCCTGTAATCCTACTCAGGAGGCTGAGACCTGAGGATGGCGGTTCAAAGTCGGCCCATGTAGGAAAGTCCATGAGACTCTTATCTCCAATTAGCCACCAGAAAACTGGAAGTGGCTCTATGGCTCAAGTGGTAGAACTCTAGCCTTAAGCTGAAGTGCTGAGGGACAGCTCCCAGGCTCAGAGTACAAGCCCCAACACTGACCAAAAGAGGAAAAAAAGAAAAGGATTATACCATCATTTAAAGTGTTTATAGATTTCTTTCTCAGCTCCCTATAACAAGTCACCATCACCACCACAACAATGACTAATGGTGCCACAGAACAGAATGAACTGGAAAAAGGAAAGGATGCAGAAGCTTGATTAAATGGATCAAAATTTTATAGAAATTTAGTAGTTGACAAATTGGTCTTTAAATATATTTGAATGTTCTTTACATTTCAGATTGAGTCATCCATCATGATGGGTCATTTTAAGAAGTAAGATGATCACCAAAAGCTAATGCAAATGTACATACATGTAACACAAATGCTTTGTTCAAAGATAGTTGCTTAATGTGCTTAATGTTTCTATTGGCTACACGTATTTCTTCTCCAGAGAAGTCTCATTTTAACTCTTTAGCCCACTTATTATTGAGGTGGTTGTTTCTCTGAGGATTTGTTAATAGCGAGTTTAAATTTTTGAGTTCTAGGTATATTTTTTATAGGGGTCCCTTGTCTGTTGTATGCCTAGTGAAGATCTCCCAACCTGTGAGCTTTCTGTTTATCTTGCTAGCTATGTTCTTTGCCATGCAGAAGCTCTGCAGATTACTGTGATCCCATTTATTCAGCCTTTCTTTGGTTTGCTGTTTCTGGATTCTCTGGTAATAAAAGAAATGCAAATCAAAGCTACATTTATATTCCACTTCACCCCAGTTAGAATGGCGATTATCAACAAAACAAATAATAATAGATGCTTATGGGGATATGGCCAACTGTTGGTGGGAATGTAAACTGATTCAACCACTGTGGAAAACAGTATGGAGGTTCCTCAAAAGACTAAACATAGAACTCCCCTACGATCCAGCAATCCTATCTTAGGCATTTACCCAAATGATCACAAACAAGGCCACAGCAAAGCTACCAGCATAACTATGCTTATTGCAGAATTATTTGCCACAGCCAGGATATGGAACTAACCCAGATGCCCCTCAGAAGATGAACAAATCGAGAAAATGTGGTATATATGCCATGAAATTCTATGCCTCCATCAGACAAAAATGACACTGCCCCATTCCTAAGGAAATGGAAAGACAGAAAAAAAATTGTATTAAGTGAAGTAAGCAGACCCAAAGAAACATAGGTTCCATGGTTTCCCTCATTTGTAATAATTAGTATATGTCTCAGATAATCCTAGAAAAGAAGAGTGCAATAGCTCAATAGCTATGTACATGCTAATCAACACAAGAGGGTTTGTTTTTTTTTTTAATGTGTGAAGTTATTTCTTTTTTCTTTCAGTTTTTTCCCCTTTGGGATTATCCCCTGTTGTCACAATTTTTTATTTTGGTACCTGGTATCTTGTATATACATTTATCTTATTTTGGGAAAGGAAGGGGAATAAAAAAAATAGTGAGACAAAGGACAAAGGGTGAACCAATGCAACAGTGACACTCAGAAAACACTATGTTGGAAATAACTTTTACAACTTAGTGGGGAGAGGGGAGGAAAAATAGAGGGAAAAGAGGGAGGGGGTAACACTGTTCAATGAGAAATACGATCATAACTTTTCTTATGCAACGATAACCCTGCTGTACAACACTTTGCAATAAAATTAATTTAAAAAATAGTTTCTTAAGCTGGCCATGGTGGCTTTAGCTCCTCTGGGGACAGAGAAGAGGATTGTCATTTGAGATCAGTATGAGTAAAAGTCAGTGGGACCACAACTAAACCAATACAAATGCTGCTGTGGTTTTCTGGGATTGTTATTCTGACTAAATAAAAGGGAAGCTTGCAATCCAGACTAGCCTTGGAATTAATGCAAGATCCTATCCTGAAATTAACCAAAGTGAAAAAGGTGTTGAAATAGAGCATCTGCTTAGCATGTGTAAGGCCCTGAGTTTAGTACTACAAAAGAAGTAAAAAGGAAGAAAGAAAAGAGACAGAAAAGAAAGAAAGGAAGGAAGGAAGAAAAAGAAAGAAGAGAGAGAGGAAGGAAGGAAGGAAGGAAGGAAGGAAGGAAGGAAGGAAGGAAGGAAGGAAGGAAGGAAGGAAGAGAGAGGGGGAAGGGAAGGCGGGAGAGAGAGAGGAAGGGAACCTGAATAAGACAGTTATTAACATGTGGTCGTTGAGCCTGTAATTTATGAGTTTAACAGAAGTGACAATGATAATTATAAACTTCTAAGCTTTACCTAGACTTAACTAGATCTTAACTAGACTTAACTAGATCACTGATCACCTTCACCGCTCCTTCTACCTTGCTATCTCTAATTTCCATCCTCATCTTCTATTAATTCCAAAATCACTAGGCTCAAATCAAATAACATCCATCAACATCAAATAAAAAACTCAGACTAAAGATTTTTTGTCTGATTTACATATCCATTCATTCCTGACTCTACTTTTTATGTAATAAATTTGAATTCAATCAGACTGTTTTTAATTTATTTTTATTATTTATTATTTTTTTTATTGTGAAAATACCATACAGCGTGGTTACAATTACATGGGCAAGTACATTTCTTATCAAGCATTGTGGCCTCCTCCTTTGTTTCCCCTTACCATCCCTTCCCAGCTCCAGCCTGCTGTCCCTCTTTTCCTCCACCACTCCCCGTCCCCCCTCCTGCCAAAGTTGTAAAGTTCTTTTTCGACCTAACATCTTGTACATCTCAATCAAATTGACTTTAAATTCTAACTATCACTTACAAACAGCCACCATTTTCTCATGTATAAAAACAGAAATGTCACCCAAATACCTGAAATACATTGAGCTAATCTCGTTGGATGCTAGATATTTTTGTATTCCTATATCAATCAGCTTAGTTCTAGGATACAATCAGGTCCTTAAAAACTAGTGAGGTCTACTTTCAACATTTATTAGCTGAGACAGAACCACTGCTCAGTCTCAGGCTAATTATTTCCTCATATTGTGAAATGAGACTCATAGTTCAGTATTACTTTACCCATTGACCAAGAATCTTGAGAGATTTCAGTCTGGTTTCTGGGCAAGGTAATATTTCCATCACCATTTCAGGTAGTTCTTTCCAGACATCTAGGCAGTTTCTTTGTGTGTCTGTAGCAGGGGTCCTTTGGCTAACTACTGGCAGAGATTTCTCTGCTCACTTACAAAGTCATCTTCATGCCACATTTGCCTCTCCTGTACTTTGCCCTGCAAAACAGAGCAGCCCAGGTCTCCTCAGATTCTCACCTCATCTCAGTTCAGAAAGTGTGGTCTGCTGAGCAACTTCTCTCTATGCTGTGAGAGGGCCGAGTCACAGCCATCTTCTAGGCCCACCTGGTTAGGTTCCCATCTCTTGGTGATCATTTTCCTTTGTGTCTATACAATGGCTTCTAAGTCATTGTTTCACCTTATCTGTCAGTTTTTGTATTTTTGGTTGTTTAGACAGAAGGTCATTGCAACTGGCAGTAGATTTCTTTTGAATGTCTGTTTCTGAGTGTCAAGAGCTATAACTAAAGATAAGCGATTCAAATAAAGATTATATGTGTTCTTTTTTGTTATAAAAGATAAAATTTAAATCAGGTGAGATGGTATGTATCAAATATCCCAGTATTAGGAAGGCTACACATGCTCAAAGCAAAATAGAATTAACATCAAATAAAATAACTTTACAGCAGAAGATTTGATTCTGAGTCCTTATTGGGCAAGTCCTTATTGGACATGAAAACTTAGACAATTGTCATAATTTCTCACATTTTCATTTTCTAATCATTTATAGACTTTGATATGAATAACCATTTTTGAAAATGATCTTTCTCAGAACTGTATCAATAATCATTATTACTTTTTTTAGAAACTGACGAAAAGTATAAAATATGAATAAAACACTTGGAAAACTGTTCGGGGTGCCGAACACCCAGGTCCTGAATTCAAGCCCCAGGACCAACACAAAAATAAACACATAAATAAATGTCAATAATCTGACTGGGCATCATGTTCCACATTTGGGAGACTGAGGTAGGCAGGAGGGTGGGGATTTCCAGGCCAGTAAAAGCTTGTGTTTTGTTTCTTAAAGGTCTAGTCTTTCAGAAATCTAAGGGTCTTTATATCTCCAAATGTATAACCAGTCCTAACAACATATCTATAATAGGTATAATCTTTCAGTGACCTATGGAGAAAGTCTAAACTGAAAAATTTGACACTACGCCTTCTGATATTGAGAATTAAGCGTAGGTTTTTTTTTTCACTTCAAATCTCTGGTTTATTCTTTATATACAAGAAATTCTATTCCCCTACTTGGACAATTCAGCATGTTCCCATGTAAATATATTAAATACAGCAAGTTCCTATATAATAGATTAAATACAGCCCATTCCCATGTAAATACATAATAAAAATTATATTAAGTGAAGTAAGCCAGGCCCAAAGAAACATAGGTCCCATGGTTTCCCTTATTTGTAATATCTTGTATATGTATGAGTCAAGCGGAAAAGGTCAGATAATGTGATGTCAGGAAAATGAACCCTTAGATGTGTATTTTAATGTTTTTTTCTTTCATGCATGTGTTTCTAACGCATTTATAAGATTATCTCTTTGTTGCTTTGTATGTCCCTCCCCCACAGTATAACCCCTGCTTTCACCATATTTGATGTCAGTATAACTTGTGGAGGAGATGGGGAAAAACCAGTTGTTTAAGGATACAGGTGGAACTGTTGCAACAATGAGAAGTACAAGTTGTCATGTCCAAAAACGAGCTTTACAACGTCGGTGCGGGGGACGGGGACGGGGGGGGAGGGGGGGGGAAGGAGAAGGATTGGGATTGGGGGGGAGGGGGGAGGCTGGGAATGGATGTGAAGGGTAAACAAAGGAGGAGGCTGCAATGCTTGGTAAGAAATGTACGCATTATCCTGCCCATGTAATTGTAACTCCTCTGTACAGTATGTTCACAAATAAAATTAAATTAAATTAAAAAAAAAAAGTAGATATGCAAAAAAAAAAAAAAAGATAGCTGTGGTGTGATCATCAAATCAAAAGAAAACAGTCAAAACTACCTGGCCTAGAAATCAAAACCTGATGTAATGCTAAGATTGGTGTGGAAATGAAGTAAACTCATGTGAGAGTCACAAAACGCTTTAAGGACTCAGTTTTTGTTTTCTGTCTTGAGATTGTTTCTAACATATTTATAAGATGATTTCTTTGTTGCTTTGTATGTCCCTCCCCATGGTATAACCCCTGTTTTCACTGTATTTGATGTTGGTATAAGTTGTGGAAGGGAAGGGGAAAAACAAATCGTTTAAATAGGGATACAGGTGGACCCATTGCAACAATGAGATGTACAAGTTGTTATGTCAAAAAACGAACTTCACAACTTTGGGGGGGGGGGGGGGAAGGGAAGGGTGGGAGGGAAGGGATGGGAAGGGGAAACAAAGGAGGAGGCTACAATGCTTGATAAGAAATATACTCATTATCTTGCCCATGTAATTGTAATCCCTCTGTATAGTATTTTTCACAATAAAAAAATCACTTATCTGATTTTTTAAATATCTGGCATAATTCTTAAGTAAGTTCATAGGAGAAGAAATTTTACCTTGATTACTCAGAAATAGAAATATAGATTCACTCATTCATTCACCCAGCCAAATATTTTGCTAGCTGTAAAAGCCCCCAATTGAATACAAATGATCTAGAGCAGTACTGTCCAAGACAACTTTTTGCAATGATAGAAATGTCTTTTATCTAAAATACCTCTTGGGATAGTTGCCAATTACACAAGCAAATTTTAATTACAGCTAATTAAAATTAAATGAAAATAAAAAATTCAATTCCACGGTTGCCATGGTTACATTTAAATTAGTCACTAGTTACATGTATTAAACAATGTGAGCCCTAGGAGGAAAAGCTAGACATGTATGCAGAAATTAATGTGCTATGTATTTTGCAGCATGGTTCTAGGGGAGTAAGAGAAAAAAATATAAAACAGTGGCATTTCATGAGAAATTTAGCAATTTTATTTGAACCATGCTGCAAATCTATTTAATACCCACGTATCGGTGAATAAATATCCCTATCACTAGGAAGGGAAGAGCAAGCAAAGACATGTGGAGACGCTATAGTTGAGGGATAGAAATAAAACATGTGAGGAAGTTTGGGGACATAGTAAGCAGGTGCATGGTGGGCAAGAAGGTGCTCAGGTTTGCAGTCTAGAGAGTATTTGGTCTCCTTTAGTGGAGAGCTGGGTATGTTTTGATGTTGGGAGAAGCGATCTTTTGTGCATTGCATTTATCAGTATGCCTGGTCTTGGCCTGCTGAATCCTAAATGGTACTCACCCCAGTGGTCACAGAGATGTCTCTAAACATTGACAAATATCTCATGTGAGGCAAGTATCACCTCTGTTTAAGAACCATGGCTATGACAATGGTCTGAAAAAAGAAGTCCACAGGATTGAAGGCAGCAAATTAATTACAAGTATTTCTGTGTGAGATGTTGAGGACCTGTAATGAGACAAGGTACAGATGGGGACAAAATTTAACTGAGCAAGACTATAGAGGAGCTGGAAGGAAATACCGAAAGTAAGCTCTGGTGATTGTATGATATCTGAGCCTGTTGTAGGAGTGTGATCTGCACCTACAAGATCAAGTTTGGAGGAAAGATTCGTTTGACTTTAAGCACTCTGCCATTCTGGTTCTTTAGCTTTCCATGGAACATACCAAGGTAGATGTCTTGTGGATAATTGGAGGTAAAGGCCTGAAGTTCAAGGCATAAGTGAGAATTACAGATGTAGATTTAGGAATATTAAATATCTGTATTTTTCTTTGTGTGTGTGTGTGATAGTCCTGGGGTTTGAAGGCTTGAACTTGGGGCCTGGGCAGTGTTTCTGATGGGTTTTCTTTGTTGTTGTCTGATTTTTGTTTTGTTTTGTTTTCTCAAGGCTGATATTCTACCACTTGAACCACAACTCCACTTCTGGCTTTCTCGTGGTTAAATGAAGAAAAGAATGTCACAGACTTTCCTGTCTTGGGTGGCTTTGAACTGTGCTCTTCAGATCTCAACTTTTTGAGTAGCTAGGATTAGAGATGTGAGCCATGGGTAGCTGGGTTAAGTAGCTTGATAATTATAATCATTAATTGATTTCTCATTGCCCCAGTAACTGGAACTATCTAATTTCTAGCTATTCTGCAAACCTGAGCCTCTTGCATCTAGTTAAAGCCACAAGGCCAGTTTGGTTTCAATTCAGTTTTGTTCCTAATTTCTTATGAATCAAGGACTCTGAAGTCTAGCTACGCTGGCCAACTTACTTCACTGCTTCAGATCCAGAGCTCTTGACCTTAACTCTTCCCTCTTCTTGAATGCTCCTTGAATCCTTTTCACTTGAAGCTCACCTTCCTAGTAAGATTCTTCTGGCTGGAACTTGTACATTTCAACACTCTTATAGCCAAACACACCTTGTCTTCACTTTAAAAACTTTCTCCTAATGGAAAAAGTGATCTCTCCTTAACATTTAACATACTTTAAAGGCATAATTCTCCCCAGAGGCTTTCATATGTCTTATTTTATCTGTTTTGCTCACTCATATATTCAATATTGTAAGTGAAGTGATAGATTTTCTGTGGGTTGAGGCATATTTGTCTGAATTTTGTGAACTTTGTCTCATGCTTAGATTTATGGCAGACTGCAATACCATGGGCAAGGAATGTTTACTTGCCTTTCAGCATCTGGAATAAATAATTTTGTAGTCCGTAGTGTCTGTTTAGCCCTAAAACCATTGACCATCTAAAGTTCTCTTTAAATATGTATATTTATGTTCAAACTGCCTGAAACACTTTTACATGATATGTAAAATTCACATGCCTCAATAGTAAATTCCACAAAGAAACATAGGTCCCATGGTTTCCCTTATTTGCAATATCTAGTATATGTATGAGTCAAGCAGGAAAGGTCAGATAATGTGATGTTAGGAAAATGAACCCTTTGATATGTATTTAAATGTTTTTTTTTCTTTCATGCATTTGTTTCTAATGCAATTATAAGATTATTTCTTTGTAGCTTTGTATGTCCCTGCCCCACAGTATAACCCCTGCTTTCACTATATTTGATGTCGGTATAATTTGTGGAGGAGAAGGGAAAAAACAAGTCGTTTAAATAAGGATACAGGTGGACCCGTTGCAACAATGAGAAGTACAAGTTGTCATCTCAAAAACGAACTTTACAACTTTGGTGCGGGGGGGGGGGGGGGGGGGAGGGTGAGAAGGGTAGTAGGGGGTGCGGGGGGGGGGGGTGATTGGGTGGGGGGCGGGGGGAGGCTGGGAAGGGACGTGAAGGGTAAACAAAGGAGGAGGCTGCAATGCTTGATAAGAAATGTCCTCATTATCTTGCTCATGTAATTGTAACCCCTCTGTACAGTATGTTCACAAAAAATAAAAATAAAAAATAATAAATTCCAAAATATCACAATTTTTATAAATAGTTAAATTCATCATCGAAAAATCACATTTTCCAGGGAAGACCATGATCATTTCTGAGTTTTTGCTCTACACTACACCAGTCTCTCTACAGGTGATGCCACAAATCACCGATACTATTAATCCTATTATATGTGCATTTATAGAATTTTGTAATCCTTTGGAGAATGCATCCCAGTGCTACCCACTGGGAAGAAACCATTTTGCATCCCATAGTACTGAGTTGTGCATTTGATTTGATGACAAAATAGCTCTTGCCCTAATTCCATCATTAACTCTGTAGATTTTTAGGTGCCTGATCTCTTAATGATGAATAATAAAGTGATTACTATCTCTTTTCCTCCTGGTCCAAGTAATGGACAGAATAAAACTCAATATCTGTTCCTTTATGTGCATGGTTTCTATCTGTTTCTCCATACTGTCCTACATTATACATTCAAACACCTGCTTGCTCACTTCTCTGTCACACATACTTCTTGACTATTCTCTTGGTGTTGGTGTGTTCCACTGCAGTTACAGTTATGCTCTTAAGAACTAAAGACTTGAAACCACTTCATAGCTTTCAATTCCCCAGTGCATCTACCAAGGAATGTGAAATGTTTTCTTGTTTAAGAATTCAAGAAAATAGGCCCTCAATTTTGATCATTGTGGATGGAGTCCTTGGACTGTGTTTTACTAAACAGATGGCTTTGGGCAAGTTATATAGAATAAGCTGAATTTGTACTATCTAGAATCTGGGAATATTAGTGTCTAACAATGAAGATGAAATATTCATGAGATAAAACAGATAAATCCACTTCAAATTGATCTAAGGTCATTTATGTAATTGCATAGTTTTGTGTCATGTATATTACCTTCTATGCAATTCTTTTTGAAATGTACTGCCTCTATCTC
The DNA here is from genome assembly GCF_024711535.1 of Dipodomys merriami. Classification (NCBI taxonomy): domain Eukaryota; kingdom Metazoa; phylum Chordata; class Mammalia; order Rodentia; family Heteromyidae; genus Dipodomys; species Dipodomys merriami. Next base: position 20,934,214 of record NW_027202270.1, on the reverse strand, counting down.
CATTGGAATAATTGGTGATGCAATCACTAATTAATGTTTAAAATATTATCAGGGAAGAAGTTCATACCAAAATAGTACAATTTTATCTATTTCATTCTAAAATGTATATATATATACATGTATGTATGTATATATGTGTCTATAATACATATTATATATATATATTAGTATGTATATTTCCGTTTTCATCATTGAGCAACTTAAGCATTCCCAAATTTTACTTTCCTTCTCATTTCTAATTTCATAACTTCATTGCCTTATTTGTGTCATTGAATTACTGAGGAAATGGTGCAGTGAACTACTACTTAATGTTGCATAGACCTGCACATCTCCTAAAATACATGCTAATATATCAGTTCTAAAAATGTTTGGAATGATGATTTTTTCCTCTTAATAAGCTTAAACATTTTGTTATATTTATACCTTACTACCAAGTTACAGGTCATTACCTCCACATATGGAAAGTAGCTGATGTTTCTACAGCTTAATGTTTCTGCCATTTGGTTGATGACCATTCTTGTTCATTTTACATAAGAGACATTGGAAATAAAAATGACATATATAATGTTTTTACTTCAATATTTATTCAAAAATATTTTATTATAAAATTAATATGCACTAATCTCAGAAAAGCTGAAATTCTCAAAGAGAAAAGAAAATAAATTTAAGTCTTTTTCCCTTCCTAGAGATAATCATTTCAAGTTTTGTTCTCACTATTTTGTTTCAAATATATAATTCATTTTTGTTTACAGGGTAGAAATTTTTTTCTCTTCTTCTATCACTGGACTACATATCTATAATTAGTGTAATTGATCATCTTTGATAAGACTATTCTAATAGTTAAATAATGGTTTGCCTTACATAGGATATATGCATATATCCATAATAGATCAATATGTAATACATATTATATATAAGAATTTTCTCCCATTCTATAGGCTGTCTCTTCACTCGGTTGACTATTTTATGTACAGCACCTTTTAATTTGATACAATCCCATTTTTGTCAATTCTTCAAAATAGGTATGATCTCAATGTCTGTTTGAATTTTGCTTGTTCTCTGTTAAAAGTGCTTTGTTTATTTTTCACTTGCAGTGCTAAGGATGGAACCAAGATCATCATCCATGCTAGGCAGGAAGGCACTCCTCACTCCAGATTTCATACTATAGCTCCATAGTGTAGTCTGATCTCAGGTATTGTGGTATACTAAGAACTGGGTTTTGTTTTTTCCTCCCCCTCAGGATTGCTTTGGTTATTTGGGTTCTTTGATGTTCCCATATGATTTGATTTTATTTCTATAAAGTTATTCAAATTTTGATGATGACTGCAATAAATTTTTATATTGCTTTTTTGTAATGTGATCATTTTTATAATATGAATCCTGTTAATACATGAATTTTAATCCAACAATTTAATTATTCACTGAATTACAAATTTAACTGTTAAAGTCTGCATCATATTGGGTCAAATTTATGTTTATACCTAGGTATTTTATCTTATTTTAGTCTTCTGTGAATAGGATTGCTTTCTTGAGTCCCTTTTTTAGTGAGTTAATTGGTGTATACATAAGCCCCTGCATTTTTTAATGTATTGATTTTGTATCCACTGTTTTGCTGAAATTGTGTATCAGATTTAAGAATCTTCTAGTGCAGTCTTTGGGTTTGTAAATAGGATCATGTCATCTGCAAACATAATTTGATTCTTTCATTTTCTATTTGTGTCCCTTTTATTAATCATTTGCCATTTGTATTTCTTGTGTTTCTGTCTCTCACCTAATTGCTCTAAGAGTTCGAGCACAATACTGAATAACAGTGGGGATAATGGACACCATTATCTTGTTTTTAGTTTTAGGGAAATGTTTTCAGAGGTATGAACCTTTTATTCCTTGTTTCTTCGGGACTTTTATCATGAAGGGATTTTGAATGATATCCAAGGCTTTTTCTCTATCTATTGACCTGAGGGATGTGATTTCCATCCCTGCTTCTGTTTATATGATGTATTACATTGATCAATTTGCATATGTTGAAATATTCTTACATTCCAGGCATAAAGAAAACCTGATCATGTCATATGATCATTGTAATGTGTTGCTGAATTTGGTTTGGGAGTGTGTTTTACTGAAGATTTTTGCATTTACATTCACCAAAGAAATTGGCCTAAGGTTTTTCTTTTTCTTTTGTTTTTGATATTATAGGAATTTTGGCTTCTTAGAATGAATTTGGGAATGTTACTTCATTTTTATTCTATAAAATATTTTCAGGAGGTTTGGTGTCCATTCTTTAAACATGTTAGATTTCATCAGTGAATCCATTCTGACTTGAGCTTTCTTTGTTAGAAGTTTTTTATTTTATTAAATCACTATTTCAATTTTAGTGCTCATTACTGTCATGGTTATCTTTATCATCTAGGTCATATGTGTCTGGAAATATACCTATTTCTTCCAGAATTTATTAAGGATTTTTTTTTTTTTTGTATTAGTTGTGGGGCTTGAACTCTGGGCCTGGGCATTGTCCCTGAGCTCTTCAGCTCAAGGCTCATGCTCTACCACTTGAACCACGGCACCACTTCTGGTTTTCTGATGGTTGATTGAAAATAAGAGTCGCACAGATTTTCCTGCCTGGGCTGGCTTTGATCCACGATCCTCAGATCCTGAGTAGCTAGGATTGATTACAGGCATGAGCCACCAGCACCCAGCTCCTTCTGGTTTTTGTGTTGTTGTTTTATAGTTTGGTTAGTTGGGTTTAGGGTTTTTCAAACTTTGGTTTATTTTCAAAGAACCAAATCTGTTACCTTTTACATTATTCTTTTATTTTCCATATTGTCCGCTTCAGCTCTGATCTTCATTATTTATTTCCTTCAAATATTGGACATATCTTCTGTTTTATTTTAAAAAGAGCTTGATGTGCACCACTAGACTATTGGAGAACTCTGGCGTTTTATTTGGTGGTTCTTTTAAATGTAGATACTCTTAGCCATAAATTTTCTTCTTGATACAATTTTTACTATACATCATAGCTTCTGATAAGTTGTGTTATATTTCATTTGACTCTAGAAAGTTTTTGATTCTCACCCTTATTTCTTCAAATACCCACTAAACATTGAAGGGTATTGTGTAGTCTCCATTCCTTTGTATATTTTCCGTAGTTTCTCTTGTGGTCTGGTAAAATGCAAGAAGTTATTTCTATTGTCTTTCATTTAATATTTTATGTTTTGCATTTGGTCTACTCTGGAGGACGTTTCTTCGCCCCGTGAGAAGAATTAGTATTTTACAGCTTTTGTGTGAAATATTCTGTAGATGACACTAAAATCCACTTAACCTGTACTATAATTATGAAGTTCTTTCATTGATTTCTTTTTGTTTGAATGACATATTGTTCATGAAAATGGAGTATAGAAGTTATACCCTACTATTACTATATTAGAATCTATGTTCTTTCATGTCCAGGGTATTTGTTCTATGAAATTGAAAGTGGAAATGGTGTGTGTGTGTGTGTGTGTGTGTGTGTGTGTGTGTGTGTGTGTGTGTGTGTGTGTGTGTGTGTGTGTGTGTATTTACAATGATCTTCCAATTGAATGTCCTCTTTTGTTTTTATGAAGTGACCATTTTGTCACTTTGAAGTTTACTTTTTCAGATATAAATGTAGCTACATTTGCTTACTTTGGGGAAATAGAAAATCCTTGTCTTTCCTTTCACTGTAAGCCTGTGTTTTAATTTGACATTGAGATTCATTTCTTGTAAAGAGTAAGCAGTTGGGTCCTATATTCTTGATACAATCTGCCAGTCTGTGTTCTTTCATTAGAAAATTGAGACCATTAATACACTAAGTAATTATAGAAAAGTACACATTTATTCCTGTCATTGCTAATATCTGTCTGCTTATATACTCATTCAGTGAGATTTTCTTTCCAGTATTCTTTATGATTTTGTTTATCTTCTTCTCTGTTTAGACTTCCTTTAACTATCTTCTAAAAAGATGGTTTAGTGGTAATTAATTCCCTTAATTTTGTGTATTGTGAAAGATTTATATTCCTCCTTCAATGATGAAGAGTATTTTTGCTAGATCCAGATCTAGATGACTAATTATTTACTTACAGTATATTGATCCACTCTTATTCTCATAGATTTACCTTGATATATGACTTACCATGTATCTATTTAGGTTTTTAATACTCTTTCCTTGTTCAGTGTACTTATTGTATCAAGGAGAATATGATTATCACAAGTTATTCTAAAAGTTATTTCTAAAAGAATTTCTAAAAGATTCCTATGCTAAATGATAATCTCTTCAAGAAAACCTAATGCTATTATTTAACTGAATGTATTTCCTTTGCTTATAGCTCATACCTTTCTCTTCTATAACCATGATTTAAAAGTTTGGTCTTAAAAATGTTGGACAGTTGTGTGTTGGGTTTATGCATTCTTATTTTTTCTCTATTGTATAAGTGTTTTCTACCTGATATTCTAACTTTTACTTGCTCTGATCTGTTAGTAAGCTTTCCGCTGGCATGTTTTTTTTTTAATTTGACAAACAGCTCTTCATTTCTAGCATTTTAATTTGATCTTTTCCATTTTTTAGGAATTTTCTATCTTTAATGAATTTTTCCTTAATATATTGTATTCTATAGTTCATATATTATTTTTATAATCTCTTGAATTTATTCAATTGTTTATTCTTTATTGATTATTCTTACAATTATTGTTTTGAGGAATTTTTGGAATTTTATCAATGTCACTACCATGAAAAGCCAAGGAATTGATAATTTAGAGGACTCATGTTGCTCTGATATTTTTTATATTTCTTTTGTTTTTAAATTGAGATTTGTGTATCTGATTCCAAATATTGACTAAAGATTTTAATCTCCAACATTCGTTCAGTTGAAATATTCTCAGGGTTCAGGTAGAACCTGGTAATTGTAGAATTGAGTTGGAATTTCTCATCTGTGGCCCGGAGATATAACTCAGTAGCCTAACATTTGTCCACATATTCACAATACTATATCTCATACATAACAACACTCAGAGAACAGAATTTCTTACAGTTCCTAGTGGATAGATTGGTGCTCTGTATGAGCTGATGGAAGAGTCAGCCAAGATTCATTCATTCGCTGGGACGTCGGCTCAATAGTAGAGTGCTTGCCTAGCATGCATGAGGTTCGATTCCTCAGCAGCACATAAGCAGAGAAAAGCCGGAAGTGGCGCTGAGGCTCAAGTGGTAGGGCTCTAGCCTTGAGCTAAGAGCTGAGGGACAGCGCCCAGGCCCAGAGTTCAGGCCCCACGACCAACAACAACAACAAAAACAAAAAGATAAATTCATTCTACCATTACTTATTGGTGACTTGATATAATTCTAGATTATGGGAATGTGTTCTCAGACAAGGATACTTTTATCTGCTCTTAAAAAGTTAAAATATTATAAATGTGTCTAGTTTAATTTTGTTTAATTTTGTTTCATTCGTTTAATTTTATATCTATATTCACATGTATAATATGAGCATATATATGTATATGTATATATAAATGTGTATATATTGACATACTGTATATACATATGTCATATATACACATGTGTATATGTATATATTTATCTTGCAGAACCTACTCATCTCCATTCCTCATTTTTCTGCAAATGTCATAATTCATTTCATCTTTATGACTAATATTCCATGTTACAGATATATATCATGATTCTTTATTCATCTGTTATTTACTCATTTGCAGTTGATTGCATTGTTCAGCTATTGTGAAGAAAGCTGCAATGAGCATGCTGATAACTCTTACTTAAATTAGTATTTACACTTCTAATAGATGCCCAAAAATATTACAGTTCCTAAAGCTGAACTTAACCAACTAATAAAATATACAATCAACATATAAAAGTAAGTTGCTTTTTCAATACACCAAAAATTAAAAATACCTAAAGAAATAGGGAAAACAACTCCAATCTCAATACCTGAAAAGAAAAAAGAAAATAAAAAGAAAACATAAGTATAAACTTAATTAGAAAAATTAACTAAAGTAAATCATCAAGTTTTGAAGAATAGATGATATCAGAATGCAGAAAGGCTTTCCTTGATCATGTTTTTGGTATTGACAGGATTTATATTATGAAAGTGGCCATGTTATTGAAATCAATTTATGCAATGCTCATAAAATCTCAATATTTCTTTATAGAAATAGCAAAAAATAATCCTAAAATTCCTAAGACTGCAAATGGGAAAAATAACTCTGAGCAAAAAGAGAAAGGCTGGTGTATCACACTATTAGACATTGAATTTTATCACAGAGCTATGGTAACAAAACAACATGGAACTGGCATAAACACAGACACAAAAATCTTGGAACATAATATAATACATAAAGAAAAAACACATTACAGCTATTTGATTTTTATGAAGAACTGAAAACCTGCATTGGTGAAAAGACACTCTTCAACATGATTCTGTGAAATCTATGTATCTACATATAGAAGATTGAAACGAGGCTTCTCTTTCTCTCCCTCTCCATGTCCCCCCCCACACACACTGTATATAAAAATCCATTCCAAATGAACCAAAGACCTCAATGTAAGATCTGAGGCATTGAAATGACTACAGGAAAATATTATAAATGTATAGGCATAGATAATTATTTTCTGAATAAAACTCCAATTGCCCAACACATAAGAAAAAAGATTGACAAATGAGATTGCGTATCAAAAAATTCAATGTCCAGAAAATCAAGAGGTAACCCAGGAAATGGGAGAAAATTTTTTGCCAGCTACTCAATAAATGAAGGATTTGTATAAAGAATATAGAGCTAGAAAGATTAGCAAAAGAACAAATAATCCAAATATTTAATGGACAAATTAATTAAACAAGCATTTATCAGAAGAGGAAATACAAAAGACTAATATATACATGAAGGAATGTTCAACATCATTTGGTTATAAAGGTAAAGCATATCAAATCCACATTAAGGCTTCATCTCACTTCGATCAGAATGATCATCATCAGAAAACAATAAATATTAGCAAGTTTGTGAGAAAAACAAAGCTTCTTGCACTGCTGGGGGTAATGAAAACTAATGCAACCTGTATAGAAATCAATAAATTCATGAAAAACTAAAAATAGCCAGGCACTGGTGGCTCATTCCTGAAACCCTAACATCTCAAGAGGCTCCGATCTGAGGACTGTGGTACAAAGGCAGCTTGAGCAGGAAAGTCTGTAAAACTCTCATCTCCAATTAACTACCAAAAAGTTGAAAAGAGAGCTATGACTCAAATGGTAAGAGCACAAGCCTTGAGCCCAAAAGCTGAGGCTCTGAGTTTAAGCCCCAGAGCTAGCAGTTACACACACACACACACACACACACAATCACTACCACCACCACCACCACCACCACCTAAATATAGACCAGTGTGAATTTATTTGAGAGCTCTCTATCCAGTTGCTTTCAATACTTTATTCAGTATTATTTTGTCTCTTCATCTCTCAGAGCTCACATTACAGTCAGTTTTTTTTTCCTATTTTTCCCTTTTTAGGGAAGGAGGTAGATGGATGTTCCTCTGGTTTGCCCAAGATAGAAGAATTAGGATATAGGGTCTGTGGATGTTCCTGTTATTGGCTTCAGAATTTCAATGTTTAGCCCTATCCTTTTTATCATTTCATTTTAGTAAATGATGCAGAACTATCAGGGTAAGAATTGCTGTTTATGTTTAACTCAAGACTGCTATGGAAAGATTGAGCTAAAACAAAACTCTTAGATGAGTTCCAAGAAACCATTATCTACCAGGATAACAATTATTTCTTGAGCTCTATTATGCTTAAACATTGTCATAGACTCCACATCTGCTCAACCTGCGTAGTATAACTAAATCATTCTTTTATTTCAGTTATCAAAAATATATTTTTCTATATTACCCATTATCTATTCAGTTTTACCATAATGAATACTTTTAATAATACATGGCTTCTAAATTTCTAAGGCAATGAAAAATTCTGGCTAAATGAGATTAGTGCAAAAATTTATAAGTCATTATATATTCTTTTATTAATGAAATATTTAGCACAATACCTGATTAATTAAAATCGTTTAATAAACATTGATTCATTTTAATATTGACAACATTTATAATTTGACAGCAATGGAAGTTTCAAGTATTAAGTGTTAAAATGTTAACTATTTTAATATTACATTCACCCAGCAAAAATGGTGAAATTACACCTTTTTACTTCATTTCTTCCATGTTTAATATTTAGTTGGATGAATTATGCTTGCCTGAAAATCATCTTTCCTTCAGACTCCAGACAAAAGTACATCTAGTCAATAACTTGCCTTCAGCAAGAGCTGTATGCACAAATTAAATTCTGATGAGAACTGATCTGCTCTGTTCTCATAATTGAACAAAGATTCCATTTTGTGACTTCTGAAGATGATTGAAATCCTCTATATTTGGAAAAGGTTTTTTTCTGTAATTTATAACATTAATATTCCCCGCTAATACTGAAAACTGCTCTTTCATTTTCTGAGATGAAATTCACTGATTTCTCTCCATTCTTAAAATACATGTTTACATATTTGAGACCATTCCAAGTTCTCTATGTTCCTTTCAAGTCATAAAAAAGATGAAGCATCTCATTTACTAGATTGAGGACAAGGTTTTTGTATTCTTTTGCCAGTGAGAGCAGTTACAGAATCTTAACACTAATGGTCTCCATTCTATTGCTGGTATGTTTAGGAAAAACAAAGTGTCTACTTGAACTGGAACATAGGATGTGTGTTTTATGCAGAATCCATGGTAGTTATGATAGAAATGAGAGATAAATTAAGCTAGCCTAAAGTAATAATGATGAAGCATTATATGATGTTAATGTTAATAAGTTTTACACCTAAAAACATAGAAAGAAACTAGAAGAAAATTTGGTTTTGACATTTACTTAACTACACTGGAGCTGAAAAGGGAACTCTATGTCAACTTGAAAGCAGCATATTGATCTATCACCAACATTCTCAATGACACTCATGTTGTGGATACTTATTACATCTGGAAAATAAATTAAAATGATGAGATGATGAGAAAGTGTGGAAATGTAAGAGTGGCCGGTGAACATAAGCCCTCTTTTGCTCATCAGCATATCCTCAGCTCCTGACAAAAAGCAAACATTCAATAAGCCTCTATTAAGTGGAAATGTAGACAGCCCTTGAGCTCAAAAATGCTGAGGCTGAGTTACAGCAACTAGACTGGGAAAATACCCTTCCCTGTCCATTACACCTGAACCCATCTACTCTGCTATATCTGATCTCTTCTTTCTTGTTCTATCATGCTACCAAAACAGACCCAAACATGTCCGCTGGGAAGTATGTCTAAGACCACAATAGGCACCAATTCATTGCAGAGAACTATACCTGGCCTCTGTCATTTTCTTCACCATGACAAATCTTTCTCTTACTGTCACATACATCATTTGCATGATGTAAAAAATGTATACCCAGACAATAAAATACTCTAAATGCTTTCCTGAATAACTGTTTACTAAAATTTAGTACAAGATTCCATATGTTTTGTTTTGCTATTAAAGACAAAAGTACAATGATAACTTTTAGCTTAGGTTAATGTTTGTGAACTTACAATATTGACCTTGTGAAATTATAACCTTATAACATCACTCTGATATTTTCTCCGTAGGTTATGAGGTATAGTGCTATAGATGAATACACATTTTTAACATCTATTTTATATTTTATAGGGTCACATAATAGCATCCTGCGACACCTGTGGGGTTATAAAACTATGGGACTTTCGGAAGCTCTTACCCATTGTGTCCATTGATATTGGTCCCAGCCCCAGCAATGAGGTGAACTTTGATTCAACAGGTAGGATCCTTTTATTTAACTTAGGACCAAAATAACAAGACTGTTATTCATTCTGGAACTGTTTTATCTTCCCTTAGGATTTTTATGGTATTTATTCCTATGAAAATTTGTTTTTTTTATATCCCATTACTTACAATGTGTTCAATCTCATCTGTGTTATATATCACATTTATATCATGAAAGAATTACATTTGTCATCTCTTTGAAGGAAGAACTAATGACATGTGTGTGTTAACATAGATAACACAGCATCGCTGTGGTGCCATAACCATATTGCTCGAATTTACTTATATCACAATGCAAATAGAATTTTTTTAAGCAATAGTAACAGAGAATAAAAAAGAATAAAAGTTGGTGAGGCAGTAACATTTTAATGGAATATTTTAGTCACATGAATTTAATAAATTGCCCTATATCATCTAGACTATACAATTTTTATGAAATGTGTGTTCATGTTACTGTTACAGTTGCATACTCTGAATCTTCTAATATTATTTGATCATGTTTAGCATTTTTCTGGAATAATGTAAACATTACAAACCAGATAAAAGTATTTTGTCCTTCCTGGTGATGACTAGTGTAGCCATCGATGTTAAAACCACATTGATTCCAACTGTCCATTTAGAAGATTAAAAATATAGTTGTGTTTACATCTTTGATGCTTGCCTTTGCTAAATAAAAAATGCACAGTGTATCTTTCTTTAGTTAGGATGATTCAATTTTGAACCTTTGGAAGTTGTGAGAATTTCAAAGTATTTGAGATTTCATTGTGTTCAAAGGTGTAGTGAAGAGAAAACCTTGCCTTAGTTTTTCATGAAGAGATAATACTTTTATAAACAATCCATATGAATTCTGTAACACAGAAAGCATAAATAAACCAAGAAGTAAGATGACTGTTGTGTATTTCTTAAGGCTCACTGTCATCTTGAGAATAGTTAAATGTGCCTTCTTAAACTTTAGATTGTGTTCCTGTTATAATGGAGTATGTGAGCCACCTTAAAAACAGTGCCCACTTGAAATATAGTTTTAGTTTCCAGGCATGATGGTACACACCTGTAATCCCAGCATCTGGTAAGTGGAGAACAGAGATGGTGAGTTCAAAGTTAGCCTGGACTACTAAACACTAAAAAATAAAAAGTAAAATGTTTTAAGTAATATTCTTGACATTAAGACATTTGTGATCTGTCGGAGTTCAAAATGAAAATGCTGTGCATACTAAAGGATCCCAGCTATAACAATTTCTTTCTATGCTATGAAAGCATATTAATATTTCAATTTAATTTCTGACATATAAATCTACCTTGAGAATATAGCTCTTAAGGAGCATTAGCTTGATTTTCATAAACATATCTCAACTATAAATCCCTTACTATTTTGAGCGAACATGTACGTATTCATGTTTTTGAGTTCTAAACTTTAAAATATTAAAACTTTTGACAATTCATTATGCTAATAAAAGATATGGTTTATTTTCAAATGCTGTACTAATAAAATAGTTATATCTTACTCTTATTACTAAATATGTTTCCACTGACTTTAATGACCTTGTCATCAACAGAAAGTTATTGTATGGTCAGACAAATGTGTCTCAAATAAATTATCAGGGTCTATCTTCTTGCATACAAGTCAATATGCTGTAAAATCCTTGGTATTTTTCCTCTCCCTGACTGCCGTATTCCTGGTAATTCAGTAATATTAAGAAGAGTGTGATGAGGCAAAGGAGGAACAATAGTAAACACCGAGACTAAGAGTGTGAGCTGCAGCCAGTGAAAGCACTCCATCAGCCTGAGGCAGTGCAATCTCAACCTGACCTTGCATCTTTTGTCCATTTCTCCAAGGAGCACACGATATTTATTTATTTATTTATTTTTGGGTCGGTCGTGGGGCTTGAACTCTGGGCCTAGGCAATGTCCCTCAGCTCTTCAGCTCAAGGCAAGCGCTCTACCACTTGAACTACCGCTCCACTTCCGGTTTTCGAGTGGTTTATTGGAGATAAGCGTTTCACGGAATTTCCTGCCCCGGCTGGCTTTGAACCATGATCCTCAGATCTCAGCCTCCTGAGTAGCTAGGATGACAGGCGTGAGTCACCTGCACCTGACACGATGTTTAATTTTAATCCCCTGTGTCTGAGAAATTACTGTTCAAAGACTTTTCATGTTGAGTAATGAGAAATACTTGTTTTTGTGCAGAAGTCCTCACTTACTCTTTATTTAAAAGGTTACAATCTAAAGTTGGAGAACCTAGAGGGAACAAGCACAAGGTCTGATAAAAATATGAAAGTTACACTGGAAAGTACCAGAAATCATGTTCATCTCAAGAGAGAATGAGAGTGCAAATTATAGAGGACAACATAGTTGAAATTAGGATATGATTATATACATCTATTCTAATCATTATCCTTTTCAGGAGCATAGTATTTAAAAGAGAAATGTATACCTGATTTAATTCATGAAAATATCTGGACTAGGAAAAACATGAAGCCTATGGAAATTCAAAATATGGCTTTATTTTAAGAGGTTTATATTTATTCCCAGTGGTAAGCTAATGCATGCCTATATGATACAATTATTTCCAAAAGCAATAGGTTAGTACTGAACACTTATTAAGGCCTCGCATTAAACTGTGATGGTATCTGGTTGTGCAGTGATGTACAACTAACACATGATTTGTTATAGCTGTGCTAAGGTGCAGCAAGGCTGTTTTCCTTGTGCGTTTGAACCTGAGGAAAGTCATTGGAAGCATCCATGTGATGACATCAGAGTATTCTATAATTCATGTGATAATACAGATAGCATCCTGCCTGATGTATTTCTTACAAAAAATACACTGGTTGTTAGATATTCTCAATGATCCTCATAGAAACAAACATTTCCTAGTTCCATACCATTTAATTAAGAAGATCTTGAAATTATGAGGTAATCTTCAAGAGAAAATTATATCCAGAAACATCTGTATATAATATATAAAATATAGTATAATATATGATACTTATTTTTTATAAATAGGGGATTTCTTGTTGCTGCAAATCTGACACAATATAGACATAAAGTTGAAGTGGAGATGATTAAAAACATGAAATGTTCACACCTTTCATTGCAAATACATCAAATTTCCTTATTATTATTAAGCTCACAAGCAAATATTTTGATTTGAGATTTATCATTGTACAAATGTCTTAAGTAATGGTACTTTGTGTTTTAAAATTGAGATGCCTAATCACATAGCATCTTTTAGATAGAGCTTTGATAAATTTTTTGGAGGGGAAACCAGAAGTTTAGGAAACAAATGCCTACTGTAATTAAGACCATTAGGTTTAACCACATCTTCAGTGCTATTTGAAGTTCAGGAAAATTGTTTAATCTCTCTAAAGTAGCTGCCCTCCCAGAAATATTGGGATATACAGTCTTGTAGTGTTTAACATGGATTCAAAGACATACTGGTATTGTACAATCAGGAACTTTTATCATGGTCCTCTACTATGCTTATCCTAGAGTGTGAAGGGATCTCAGGGGTCCTTTTACTGCTTTTAGGAATGAAAAATGGAAGTCAGCCTGCTTGTGTGCAAGTAGAATGCTCAAGGCTTTGCACCACCATAAGGAAGAATGCCAGTGGATCTCTGGTCTAACAGATACAGAGGCCAAAACCTCATTTTTAGGCAACACTATTTTTCATAATGTAATTGAATGATTGATTGAATTAATACGTAAATAGGATATATGTGGTGTGTGTATATTTATATATATAGTCAAAAGATTGGAAAACATATGAATCACCATGTAGGATTTGCTCTTCCCTTGCTGCCATACATTTAAAAGAGGAATCACGTGTGTGATAGCATTATTTGCATAAAGTTTTATTTGCAAATAGATTACTTGTGACAAAGACAGATTATCTGTGTTTACACATGAATACATTATTATATATTTATAACCTTGTATTTGTGAAGGGATAAATGTTCCTTTCTCATTAAACAGAGAGCCCTCCTGTTACTATAAAACAATATTTTTTTGTGAAGATTCACCATCTAAAATAGCATCTCTCATTTGACATACTCAAAATGCCATATGTTTTCCCATTCAAAAATTTATAACTATTTCAGAAAAATGTTAAATGAAATCTCATCATGAAAGTAATAAAAATGAATGGTGAGAATTTATACATACCATTTTCCACCTCCCCCGTTTCCCTGTGTTTATGTAGTTTAACAGTAGTTTCCCTCCTTTGGAAATGGGGATTCTAGGATATTTGTAAAAGAGTCACATCACTGAAAATGCAGAGGCAGAAATGTGAGCCAGATGGGGACTTTCCAGCAGAAAGCTTTATCAGTAGCACATCATCAAAATGGGCAAAGTTTCCCACCATTTGGAGGAAATCCCAAATACTCTCCACAGGCAGATTTGCAATAAATATGCTAAAATGAGAAGGCCAAAAAAAAAGTCTTGATTGAAAAAATAAGAAATGTATCAGACTTCTCTCTGCCCCAGTTTTTCAAGACAAAATGAGATAACTCTAAATGCTTGGTCCAAATTAAATTAATCAGTCTCTGTTAATAAAGGCTGCAGTAGATGGCTTTGTATTTAAAAGGTCCCTTGTCTTTAGTCCCCTCCGATAGAAACAGTGAAGTGTAGTGGAGAAAGCACTTATTCAGAAGTTAGAAGCCCTAACTTGGAATTTTCTCTTTTACTTCTTTTGGGTAAACTGATTTTCGGTGAGTGTTCTAAACATGTGTGGGCCGGGATTTTCTTGGATTTTTTCTCCAGCCAAGGTCAGGTCACAGGGACCACCTGGATTGATTTCATACCTAAAAACATAGGCAAGAGAAAAAGAGGCAAATATTAACGAAACAGCAGTTTTTAGACACTGAATGTTGGGTCATTAAAAACACAGTGGTTCCTGAAAGACGAGATGTAGATACAATGAAGGGAATCGCCACCCCAGATTACTGTCTTAAGAAAAGTTTCTAGGTATCAAGTCAGCGGGAGCAGCATGGTAGTCTGGAGTTCAAAGGAGCAGTTTCAAGTCTGCAGTGCGGAGCCCAGGAAGGATGGGAGCAGGCCAGAAAGCACCCTAGAGATTTTCAGGAAATCAATCAGTCGCCAGCTGAGAAAGGACTGGTACAGCTTGAGGCAGGGGAAAGGTGGGCATGAAACATTCTGGGCAAAGAAATCCTAGGACCTCACATAGGCCGAGGAGTACTTAGAGCTACCACAAAGCAGAGTTGAAAATCTCTGAAATTCAAAAAGACAATAGGTGGAGTGGAAATTACCCAACATGGACACAAGAGGCTTTTCTCTGTTGTTGTTTTTAATGTACTATGTGATTTCTTGTATGTTCTGCCCCTTATGGTATATCCCCTGTTGTTACTGTATTGTACACACATTTATCTAAATTAGAGATAGGAAGGGGAACAACAGAATAGTGAGACCAAGGACAAGAATGGGAGGAGGGAGAACCAATATGTTGGAAATGATCTGTACAACTTGTGGGGGAGTACCTGGGGTGGGGGTGTAAGTAGGAGAAAAATGAGGGAAGCAGCAACAAGCCTGACAAGAAATGTACTTATTACCTCACTTCTGTAACTGTAACCCCTCTGTACATCACCTTGACAATAAAAAAAGAGAAAAAGGGGAAAAAGAAATTACCCAACTACCACAACCAATTCAGCCTATTTTCCATATATGAAGTTTGAACACAGCTTCACCCACTTGTTTGTATATTATCTGTATTTGTTCATTTACATGTAGTCATCTCACCACAAACAACCAGGTTGAGCGTTTGCAAGAGACTATATAAGTCACAAAGCCTAAAATTATTATTAGGCAGCTATTTGCTGGAGCTCTATTTGAGGAACATCTCTAATCTTGCTTTTGATGGCTATTTTGCAGACAGCCCCATGGACTTTTCAGCCTAGCTGGCTTTCATCCATGATCTGGATGAAAGTCTCCTGAGTGGCTAGGATTGCAGGCAGCAGCCACTGTGCCCAGCCTTTTTGATCTCCTTTTGACTGATAAGGAAACTGAATCACATAATATTACCAATCTCAGAGTCATCCAGCTAATAAACATGCAGTTGGAATTTTTTTAGAAGCAGATTAAAACCAGAGACATAAATTTTATATTATTCTAAGTTTCAGGATAGTAATAGTATTTGTTTATATATTACTATATAACATCTGTTAAGAGAAAAGATTAATGAACTATAAATATTGAAATAATCCTACTTATAACCACTTGGAGATGTTTAACTCATAGCTGAGTGAGACATAGAATCCTATGTCAATTAGTTCCTTTTTCTGTGGGGAAAAAAGCAGAAAAGAGAATCCGCTTAGTGTTATCTGTCAGGGTTTGATATATCTTAAGAACAAGGAACATCTTAAACGCTATTTGTTTCTACTGGGAGCTAAAACTTAAAATCCATACCATAGTTTAACTTTCTATCCAAGTAGTCAGGACTGAATTATACTAGCCCCTGAAGAACCCTTCTTTCTGTGTTTCATAGTTAAGTGTTCTTTAGTACTGTATGCTCAACACATGCCTGACACACAGTCACTCAATATATGTTTCACACACACACACACACACACACACACACACACACTTGTGTATTGCTCAGGATTGAACCCAGACCCTCACTTGTATTTTCATTTAACTGAGACATGGTTAAAAATAAAGCTAACTGAAATTAGGAAGACAAAGTACAAGACAACTTCTTTTGTTGCTAAAGCATAGGAAGAAGCCCCTTCTACTTACAACTTGTTAGGAAGAATTCAAGAATTCATCTTAGGAGGCCCATATTCTACCACATTCTTGAAAAAGATAAAACAAGAAAGGATGAAATATAATGTTTTTAAATGACAAGGTAACCCAGCTTAATTATTAATTCCCTGTTTGAGTAGTCCTATTGTGTTTGCAAATACTTTTGTTCTTAAGTAAAATACAGGCCCCTCAGTAGCTGAAGGAAATCAGATTATGTACTCCTATGTATATACACGTGAATGACTCATACCTCCCATGAGCCAGGCTATGCTTGAGGAACTTGGATTTCTCTTCACAACATGTAAATCAGGATTCATTCCCCCAGTTTATAGTTTTGAGAGCTTTGATGATATATTTATACTAATAAATTTACACATTTTAAAAAATTCTATGAAAACCTGAATTTCATTTTGTTACTGTAAATCAAGCACTATACAGAAAAAAATAGAGTATCAGAGGAACTAATTTTATACTGTACCTGGAAAATGAGCCTTTTATTCCTCTGTGATTTTTTGTCTTAGTATTTCTTCATCTAGTGACAACTTATCTAAAGAAGCATTGGGACTAGAATGACAATAATGTTGTTAATACTTTGCAAGTTTTAATTAAAGACATATTAATCAAAGACATATTAATTCAGGTGTAATATTCATAGTTGTAGAAAGAATTATGGCCATGAGTTTCTTTTGATAGGTCTGATGTCCATTCTGATTAGTTTGTGACTGTGCCATTTCAGTTAGAAAATGTTTCTATTATCATCGTAATGATGGTTCATAAATTCTGAAATTACAATAAAATGTACAATTTATAATGGGTTAGTATATACAAAAGTTACTGACTTCTGCCTCAAAACATAAAATCTACACATCACTAAGTCTTGTTCTTTTATAAGTATGAAGGGCTGGCTCCTTAGATAATAGCATTGGTGTATACTGTTCCATGGGCATGTATAAAAGCTTCCTCTTGGACTTCTCATGGTAGCTGTAGAAAGAAGACTTTAAGACCTCCAATACCCGTAAGTCCCCCTTTTTTACAAGTCTAGATTGAATTTGTAAAAAGACATCTAGAGGTTACATCATGTGTATTAGGAAAGCACGTTCTTGAGTGTAAGGTGTAGTTCTGCAAAATAAAATTATAGTCCGTCCATGACTTGTAATGTGAACATGAGCAGGACACCCAGATTCTCCTGCTCTTAGCTTTATCATCTGTAAAATAGTAAGTTTGGATTAAATGGCTTTATCAGTTGGTTTACAGCCTAATCTGTGAATAATTTTTATTTCATTTCCCCTGTGTTGAGTGTAATTAGGACATGGTATCCTGAGGCAAAAATGTTATTAGTAAAATTTAAATGAACTGATGCCCTATTTGAAACAAGAATATTAAATATAAAAATATAAATATGATCTCCTACTTTTCCTTAATTTCAAACGAATAAAATTTGGTACAAAAAATAAAGATTTCTTAAGCATTAAGCCTCAAGTTTAAATGGCAGCTGTATCGCTCAGCAAGAATAAATGTTATTTTCCAATATCAACTTACATTCAATCTCTTTAGCCACAGGAATTTTGACAAAAAGATGCATAAATCCCAACATTTTAATACAGTAAATTAATGGCCAGACTAGAGTCTTTTTATAGAATATAAGATAATAACATTCTGAACTGCTCTAGTTAAATCAAAGCAGCAAATAACTTATTAACCTTACAAATTACAGTATTTATAATGTAGATGCAGTCAGCTTTCGAAGCTACAGTTGCATGAATGTTACAGACACACAAGTTAATTTTTCAGTTTGGTGTAGCATTTTTATGCCTTTTATAGCATATATTACTTGAATGAGGGGGATTTCATAAGTGACATTTCCACACGTGCACACCATGCATCCAAAATGAGTGCAGTCCCCTCCTTCCCCTCCACTCCCCCTTCTTAACGCAATGTAAACAGTTTTTTTTGTCCTGTTCCCTCACATGCATATTAAGAACTTCAATCATATTTGTTGTCAGTTACCCTCTCCGTTCTTCCCTGCATCGGTTCCTACCCCAGGAGGACCGGCTTTACCTGTCACTCAATGTTTTGCATATATTATCTGTACATAAGGTTTCCCCAATGCATATATTATCTATTAATTGGTCAATCTGCTCTATTTTTCTCTTTTTTCGTTCTGCCATTCTTCTATTGTTCATCACATTCATTGTTATCTTCATGCATAAATTCTTTGCACTTCAATATTATTTAACCTTCTTCATTCTCTTTTACTGTCTCCCTTCCCCTTGAATCCTCAAACAGTACCACAGTTAAAATTATAGCCTATATATTTGTATGTATTTGTATGTGAGTATATTTGTGTGCATATATATGCATATATATATATATATATGAGGTCTAGCTTCTACGAATGATAAAATTTGGGATAGTAAAACTCAGTATAAAGGCTTAGGGGTGGGCCTCAGTTGGTAGAGAGCTAGCCAACAAGTGAAAGCTGCAGGTACCAAGTTCAAGTCCTACTCTCAACCACCACCCCCAAAAAAACAATCCTTAACAGCCAAGGAAACTACAAACATTTCAAAGTATAGAAACTAAACAATACATAGCTGCATGAAATAAGAAGAGAAATCAGGATGAATATAATGAAAATTAAAATATATTCTATCAGAATTTTGAATATGGCAAAGGAAATATGAGGGAAATTTGTAGCTATGAGCACCCTTATGAGAAAAAAAGAGAGAGAGAGAGAGAGAGAGAGAAGGAAAGAAGGAAAGAGAGAAAGAAAGAAAGAAGGAAGGAAGGAAGGAAGGAAGGAAGGAAGGAGAGAAGGAGAGAAGGAAGGAAAGAAGGAAAGAAAGATTGGTTTCAAATAGATAGTCTGAAGATATACCAAAATCTCCTAGAAAATAAGGACTAGCAAAACTCCATACTAGCAGATGGAAAGGAATTGTAAAGATGAATTGGAAAAATTGAGCAAGATAGAGACAAAAATGAACTATACAAAGAATGAAACAAAAAGATGGTACCTTGAAAAGATAAATAAGATTGATAATCCAAAAAGAAGGAAGAACAATACCTAGACATAATAAAAAATATGAGATAAAAAATACCCAGTTAGAGAGGAAAAGAGAGAATAGAGATATTTGATCATTGAAATCCAGAGTATCTTAATGGAGCACTTTGAAAACAAATATTAAATAAACTGTAATATCAAGATATAAATTTATAGATGCATTTAACTTACCAAAACTGAGTCAGGAAGATATAAACTACTTAAATAGACGTGTAGCATTTTAAACAAAGTTATAACTGCAGCTTCATTCTCTGATATAGTTGTACTACAGTTAACTGTAATTCTAACATTGTAGGTGTAGATAATCAAAAATATTTGGAATTGTTTCTTACATAAACAAAGTATTCCTTGGAAGGAGTTTATAGAGCTATGTGCACAATTATATTTAAATAATAAGCAAATAGAACATGCCTAAATAATGTAAATTTGAAATAAAAAAACATACATCATGTTTACATAAAAAACGTATTTCAAAAGCCTTTATCCTAGTTACGTGCATATACACAATTAGCATGCTAAGACCAAATTATTTTTCAACACACATAAGTAAAAACATTCAAAAAGCTATGTGTACATATGTAGCATTTGGGAGAAATGAGTAACATAACTGTTTGTATATTAATATCATCTCAAAAATAAATTATCTGAATGTATATAGTAAGCTATGCTGGTATGTTTGCATATACAATGAAAATTACATGTATGTGCTACCATGGATCATTTTGAAATATAAACAAGTAACATTTTTACAAATATTTTAATGAACAAAATGCAATTACAGAAAGAAATAAAGTATATTTTTTCCAAAGGGTGGAACAGTTTGGAAATCTAAGAGGAATATATTATTATTATCTAATCATACACACTCATTATCAGATTAAAAGGTAATAGTAAAAATTTACAGTGTACACATTCTGCACGGTCCAAAGTCTATTAGCCACAAAATTTGTCTTCCACTTAATAGTCTGTATATACAAAATGGAACATAATCATCTTTAATCTGTCCACATGATACTTTTTAATAGGATAATCCTTTAAGGGAAGTGTTAGCTCAACACAAATCAGCCCAGAACAAATTGCATACAAACCTTAGAAATAGAACCTGCACAGTTGGTAGTTAAGATAAACTGTAGTTACATTTATCTAAAATTGAATTTTAAACAATATTCAAATATGATTTACTGAATCTGATAGAGCTCATAATTGTATTTTCTCACTTGTAATATGAAGTATAAATAAAAACAGTTCAAAGGTCATCAACAGATAAAAATACTGCGAAGAAGCAACCATCTATTATGAAAATCCACACTCCATTAATGTTTTGAAATAATGAGTTTAAACATCTTGGAACAGTACCTACGCACTTCGGATCATGCTTTCTCCCCCAGAATTGTAAGAGTCCCTCTCATATTTGGTCAGCCTAATGGTAGAAATTGTGCTAGTACAACTGATATTTAGTGCAGCCTTTTTATAGGCTAGTTGGTGTACTGATTTCTACGTTCAGAAAACAAAGAAATAGGTCAGCTCTCTATATAGTGTCAGTATATGAATCTACAGGTAGGAATTGGGGCTGTTACAAACTATATACTTGTGTACTTGCCATGTGTGTCATTCTAGTACTATATGTCAAGAAGAATATGTAGCCCTATATGGAGCTGGAGAGAAAAGATGGGCCTTCCTATTAGGGTACACTTTCTGTTTCTAATGGGAAATTGGTGCAAATAATGTACTGAGCTTTTTTTGGCGGGGGGGGGGGGGTTCCAGTTATAGAGCCTGAACTCTGGACCTGGGCGCTGCCCCTCAGCTCTTTAGCTCAAGGCTAGCGCTCTACCACTTGAGCCACAGCACCACTTCTGGCTTTTTTTTTTTTCTGCTTATGTGGTGCTGAGGAATCAAACCCAGGGCCTCATGAATGCAAGGCAAGCACTCTACCACTGAGCCACCTTCCCAGCTGTACTCAGCTTTTGACTATTCCTTTCTTTCGAGAATCCTCTATGCCTGGCATAGTGTTTCATTTGTTCCTGTAGCATACTGCATCAAGATCTATTTATCTTTATCCAAATTCATTGGTTAACAGTGGGTGCTTTTGCTGCTTTATGTTTCTATTTGTTTCACATTTACTTTATTCCCAGAGTCCCCCATAATTTCCTTCATCTTCTGCTGTCCCACTGCCCTTCCTACAAAAAGTAGTTGGCTTTTATCTTTTCTATCTCTTGGCTACACTTTCGTTATCTTATCGTTCTACTCATCTATGGCATTTGTAATACACAAATACCTCTGTTCTCCCAAATCCTGATGCTGTCCTCACACAGACCCTTGTAATGGGCTTCTGTGGGGGTTTCTCTGTATACGAACCCTTGTGTGGAATTAATGTGCCCTAAAATGAACCTTATTTCATTTCCATACATTGTGCCAAATTGCTTTCCTAGTCAGTAATGAATAAAATTTGAGGGTGGCTCAGACCTGAAGCACTTTCTTCATTTTGACCCAGACCTAATTTTCAATCTATCTAATTTGCATCGTAGGGCCTGCTCCTGTGGGACATGCAGTCTGTTCAGTATAGGAAGAATGAACACAATAAATCAGACTGTGCCACCACACTTGATTCTTCTAGATGTCATAGGTACTAAGTCTGCTTCATGTTTCATTGGCCATGACAATTTATAAGCCAAGGCCAAAACCATTATGACCACAGGCATCTAGGGCAAGGCTTATGATAATTGGTAGGAGGCTTTACCATCTTACAGAGAAGGAGCAAGCATTGGGAACAATAATTGAATGATCTAGTGAGATTGTTATTTTTCAGTTTGAACTGAGTACCTTACATGTTAGCCATGTCACCAGCTTTTGTTTTTAGGGTAGGATCTTGTGCTTTTTCATGTGACTGCCTCAGATGGAGATTCTCCTACCTGTTTCCTGCTGTGTACTGAGGACCACAGACAGACATCAACATATCTGGCTTTTGATTAACATGGTGGGGTCTGATTAACATGTTTGTGGGCCCTCCATGACCCAAGGTTGCCCTAAATACCTTCACCTGATTAGTTTGGTTTACAGGAATGAGTCATTGTGTATGACTCTATGAAGACAGATTTTTAATAGCATATTAAATAGCTATTTAATAGCATTTAATAGCTTCACTTATCTGAAATACCATTCCCATCATATATCAACCTCAGGTTGTTGGACAGTAGTTAAGTTTTCCTTTCTAATGCATTGTTGTAACATTGTTTATTATCTGGTACAATAGTGTTTATTTTGGACTGTTCTAATATTACTGTTAACCTCTGATCTTCTTTTTCAATCCAATTTGAATTTGAATTTACAAGTCCCTGGTACTGGGGGAGAGGGGTGAATGCAGTACTGGGGATGGAACTCAGTACTTCATGCTTGCTAGGCAGGTGCATTCCCACAGCTTCACATTTCCATCCCTTTCTGTGATGCTTATTTTGGAGATAGCACCTCATTACCTCTTGGGCATGTTGCTGGACTGTGACCTGTCTAGTTTAGTTTTCTTGTATAGCTGATATGACACCATTACACCAAGTCTTCTCCATTGACATGTAGTTAAAATCTCAGCCTCCAACCTAGCTAGGATCAAAGGTATATGCTGCCATGACCAATGATCAGTGGAGAAGAGGTCTTAGGAACTTTTCAGCCCAGGCTGACCTTGAACTATGATCTTCCTAACTTTGGCCTTGCAAGTAGATAGGATTATAATCATGAGCCACTAGTACCTGATTTTTTCCTAGTTTTTTTTATAAGCTTTTATTTTTATTTTTTTATTGTGAAAATACTGTACACAGAGGAGTTACAATTAGATGGGCAAAATAATGAGTACATTTCTTATCAATCATTGTAGCCTCCTCCTTTGTTTCCCCTTCCCATCCCTTCCCACCCCCCCACCAAATCTTCCCCCCCACCAAAGTTATAAAGTTCATTTTTCCACATAACGACTTGTACATCTCATTGTTGCAGTGGATACACCTGTATCCCTATTTAAACGATTTGTTTTTCCCCTTCCCCTACACAAATTATACCATCCTCAAATACAGTGAAAGCAGGGGTTATAACGTAGGGGAGGGACATACAAAGCAACAAAGAAATCATCTTATAAATGTTTTAGAAACAATCACCTGAAAGAAAAAAAAACATTTGAATATATATCTTAGGGTTCATTTCCTAACATCAACTTATCAGACCATTTCTGCTTGTCTCAGATATATACTAGTTATTGCAAATAAGGGAAACCATGGGACCTAAGTTTCTTTGGGCCTGGCTTACTTCACTTAATATAATTCTTTCCAAGCCTTTCCATTTCCTAACAAATGGGGCAATGTCATTCTTTCTGATGGAGGCATAGAATTCCATTGTGTATATATATACCACATTTTCTTGATCCATTCATCTACTGCGGGGCATCTGAGTTGGTTCCATATCTTAGCTATGGTAAATAATGCTGTAATAAACATAGTCATGCTGGTAGCTTTAGTGTGGCCTTGTTTGTGATCATTTGGGTAAATGCCCAAAAGAGGGATTGCTGGGTCATAGGGGAGCTCTATGTGGAGTCTTTTGAGGAACCTCCATACTGCTTTCCAATGTGGTTGAACAAGTTTACATTCCCACCAACAATGCAGTAAGGTTCCCTTCTGTCCACATCCCCTCCAGCATCTGTTGTTATTAAAGTTCTTGATTATAGCCATTCTAACTGGGGTGAGGTGATATCTCAATGTTGTTTTGATTTGCATTTCTTTTATGGCTAGAGAGGTTGAGCATTTCTTCATGTGTCTATTGGCCATCCTTTCCTCTTCAGAGAAGTTTCTCTTTAAGTCTTTAGCCCACTTATTTATTGGGCAGTTGTTTCTTTGAAGCTTTGTTGTTGGGGGATTCAATTTTTTGAGTTCCCGGTATATTTTAGATATGAGACCCTTGTCTGTTGTAAGGCTAGTGAAAATGTTCTCCCAATCCGTGGGCTTTCTATCAATCTTGTTAGCTATGTCCTTTGCCATGAAGAAGGTCTGCAATTTCATGCAATCCCATTTGTCCAACTTTTCTTTGATTTGTTGTGTTTCTAGGTCTCTATTGAGAAAATTTCGGCCTGTGCCAAGGAGACCTAGGGTTTCTCCTATTCCATCCTGTAATGTTTTCAGGGTGTCTGCTTTGACTTCGAGGTCTTTGATCCATTTGGAGTTGATTCTGGTACAGGGTGATATATATTTATAAGCTTTTTATAAATTTCAATTTTATGGAATTGTATCAGAGACTATGGTCTGTGATAAATTGACCTCTGTGCTCTAAAATGTAGAAAACAAGTCTTCTGTTCCATCTTTAATCAAAAAGAAAAAGGGATATATGTGTATCCCTTGTCAGTTTAAACAGTTTACAGAAATTTTTGTTTAACATATCAAATTGTTACTCAAATAATTTATAAAATGTCTTAATTTTGTCATGTTGACATCTCAGTTTCTAACACATGGATATTAAAATCCTCAATAACAAGTGCTCACAAATTTCTCCCTCAAATTCTGTTGCTTTTTGATGTGATATGTTGGAGGCTATGTTCAAGAATTCTATCTTTTTTATCACCATTGCATCTTCTTGTTCTTTTTTTCCCTTGCATCACCTATAACTTCTTTTATGTATATATTTTTATTGTAAAAATACTGTACAGAGGGGTTACACTTACATGAGTAAGGTAATGAGTACATTTCCTATCAAGCATTGTTACCTCCTTTGTTTTTCCTTTACCATCCCTTCCCTCCCAATCTCCCTAACTCCTCTCCCACCAAGTTGTAAAGTTTGTTTTCAACATAGTGTCTTGTACATCTCATTGTTACAATAGGTCAACCTGCATCCTTATTTCAGCATGTTATTTCCCTTCCCCTCCCCAAATTAGAAAAGTGTATTTACAAGATGCAGGGCACCAACATCAAATACAGTGAAAACGGGGGTTATACCAAAGGGGAAGAACATACAAGAGAAACAAAAAAATCACATACTATAACTTCTTCTTGATCATTTTATCCTAAATTCTATTTTGGTCCATATTCAAAATTTCTTCATATTTTCCTGGAAATCTTTCCATAATTTTATTTTTCATAACTTTCTATAAAAACTCATTCGTATTTATGTGTCCTTTTTCCCCATCTGATATTCCTTTTTTTACATGGTGAGTTTAACTTAGCCATGATAGTTCCATTGCTTTCTACATCAAATGATTTCATAGAAATTGTTTGTTTTCAGTCTGAATTCTCCAAAGGAAGAGAGCCAGTAAGAGAAAATCCTTAATGTTTAAAACCTGAACTTTGAAATGCTCCAACATCTAAAAAGCTTTGAATGACAACTTGATATCACAAGTGGAAAACTCTGTACAACACAACTGTTTCATGCACAAAATAATTTAAAATGTTACCAAAATTACCTAAAGGCTATATGCATAGTGTACATATGAAACATTAATGAGTTTGTGTGTATGGAGAATGGGTCCTTGCTCCAAAATATCTCATTACATATACATATGAATATACATAAAATATTCCAAAATTAAAAAAGATCTGAAATTCCAAGCACTTTGTTTCTAAGCATTTTGGATAAAGAACAGTCTATCTGTGGGTTTCTGTGAAGAGAAAAGTGTTGGGGGAGAGAGACTGACTGAGACAGAGAGAGACAGAGGAATGTTCATAAGACTGTGGATGCTGCCTAATTTGAATTTGCATAGCAGAGCAGCAGAGTAGAAGATGCAGGCAAAGCTAATGTTGCAGCATGAATCTGAAGGCAATGTGAAAGTCGGATTCTTGCTTCCTTGAGGAATCTAACTTTTAGAAGTTTTCAACTGACTAGATGGCACTAAATTATATTATACAGAGTAATCTTCTTCACTCAGTATCTGCCGATTTAAATAAATAACAATCGTTACTTCTCTCGCATTCTATATTGCTATTTGACCAAAAATAATGGTCACTATAGATAAAATGACTTAAAATTGACTTAAAATTGGTTCCTATAATGCTGGAATGTGATTGTGTGGAAGGGAGATGATAAATAACTAATGAAATCAACATGTTAGCAAAGTGATGATAAGGTTTATAAAAATTAAGTTAGGAAAACAGCAAGGCACTAGACCAATTCTTGAGAGAGACAGAGATGAGTTCTCCATGAGTTGATATAGTTGAGTGGCTGTCTGAATGAATTATGGATCAAGTGATTCTGGGGACAAGAGCATTCAGATCAGAGAGAACAGTAGCAGAGAAATCTGTGCTTTTGGGGTGTTAGATCACAGGAGAATAATTGCGATGTCTGAATGAAGTTTTATAACCACCAGGTTATGGAAGGTCTGGGATGCTATGTTACCAAATCTGGTCTTTATTCTTAAAACTATTATAATGAATTATTTTGATAATCTTAAGTGTTAAAGTCTATTTTTGTTGAAATACAAATAAATTATATATTGCCAGGAAAGAATATCACATGAAGCTTAAAAGAGAGAACTCACATATTTGGTCAAATTTAAAAAAACAACTAACTAATGGGTTTCCTATTAGTTATGGATCATCAAAGCACAAAAACTTACAAATTATCTAAAGGCACAGTAGAATTTAAGTCACAGATTCAGGCATGTGAAATTTAGAAATGTAAATGCTTTCCATACTTTTTAAAACCAACAACTGAGAACATCATGATAAGGGACAATTACATAAACGATAGCTATCTTTCCAATGTTTTTCTTTCTCAAAAACTGACATGATATCACTACATATGAGTGTCACTGGATTTGCTGAGGAGATGCTTAATAGATTTGCTGCTCTTCAACTTCACAGGAAGAGACAATTTCCTCTGTACTACTTAGAGATGCTGACATTGCTAAGAATCAGAATCAGGGGTGCTTAATTTTTTACTGTTACCAGCATGACAGATAAGTTTGTGATTAGGTTAAAGATATTTACATCTGCAGCAGTTTATCTATACAGAACATGATTTCATTTTACTTAAAAACTGGCCAGGCAATGGTGGCTCATGACTGTAATCCTAGCAACTCAGAAGGCTGAGATTTCAGACAGGAAAGTCCAGTTTATCTCTAATAAACTACAAACCAAAACAATAGCAACATAAAACCAAGAGCTGTAGAACTTTATTTTTGTTTTGTTATATTTGGATAGGGTGCTAGGAATTGTAATTACATCCATGCTAGGTAATTAACAATTTTCTCGTGTAGTTTGAGACAATGTAATGCTTAGAAATCTCAACTGACTGGATACCTCTTAAGAATAAAGATAAACTATGTATAACTATGTAAATTTTAATATCATTCATTCCACTAAATTACTTTCTGATGCTTAGTCCTGTCATTATTACCCACAAATAATTTTTTTTATTTTTAATTTTTATTTTTATCTTTCATGGGGCTTGAACTCTGGGCCTGGGCACTCTCCCTCAGCTCTTCAGCTCAAGGCAAGTGCTCTACCACTTGAGCCACAGTGCCACTTCTGGCTTTCTGTGGTTTGTTGGAGATAAGAGATAAGAGTCTCATGAATTTTCCTGAACCATGATCCTCAGATCTCAGCCTCCTGAGTAGTTAGGATTACAGGTGTGAGGCACCATCACCCTGCTAAAAATGATTTTTATCGTAACCCTTTATTGGCCAAAATTGATGTATAGTTCAAGGATATTGAACTAGGTAGTGTATTTTCAAATCATTATCTTTCTTTTTCTGTCTAGGCACAACCTTCCTTATAACATTTGCATCCCTTTCTCTATTAAATAGTGCTACTTGAAATAAAGCTTTATATGTATTTTGAACTACATTGGTCACAATGTTAGGAATATCATGCTGATAGTACCTAATAACCCAATAGCCCCTTAGTAGATTAATGGATCAAGAAAATGTGGTATATATACAAACAGAATTCCAAGTTTCCATCAGAAAGAATGATTTGGAAAAGGTCAAATTAAGTGAAGTAAGCCTGACCCAAAGAAACACAAATCCCATTGTTTTCCTCATTTATAATACTTAATATATGTCTAGGATAGTCCTAGCAGATAAGCAGAAGAGCTCAATAGTATTATACATATAAGAGGATATTAAGTGAAATGGAATCCAAGATATGGACATAAGAAGTTTTTCTTTGTTATTGTTTCAATGTACTATGTGATTTCTCTTTTTTTGTATTTTTTTTCCTGTTGTCACTGTATTTGATTTTAGTACCCTGGGTGTGTGTGTATATATGTATATAGTTTATCTGAATTAGGGAAAGGAAGGGAAAGGGAGCATTAAAATGGTGAAACAGGGCTGGGAAGGTGGCTCAGTGCTAGAGTGCTTGCCTTGCATGCATGAGACCTTGGATTCGATTCCTCAGCACCACATAAGCAGAAAAAACTGAAGTGGTGCTATGGCTCAAATGGTAGAGCAGTAGCCTTGAGCTGAAGAGCCAGAGTTCAGGCCCCATGACAGACAAAAAAATGTTGAAACAAAGGGCATAGGGAAAACCAATGCAACAGTGATATTCACAAGAAAATATGTTGGAAATGAGCTGTACAACTTAGGGGAGGGGGTGGAAAAGTGGGAGAAAAATGGGGGAGGGGTAACAAGTTTGACAAGAAATGTATTCACTACCTTACTTATGTAACTGTAACCCCTCTGTTCATCATCCTGACAACTTTTTTAAAAAGAAAAGATAATAAAGAAAATAATAATAATTTTGGAAATGGGATAGAACTGAAGACCCAGAAATGAACCCACAGACCTATAGCCACCTAATCTTTGATAAGGGAGCCAAAAAAAATAGAATGGAAGAAAGACAGCCTCTTCAGTAAATGGTGCTGCAAAATTGTGTTAAACACCTGTAGAAAACTAAAGCTAGATCCTTCTATATCATCCTGTAACTGAATCTACTCCAGATAAATCAAAGACCTCAAAGTCAAAACAGACACCCTGAAAACATTACAGGAAGGAATAGAAGAAACTCTTGGGCTTCTTGACACAGGCTGAAATTTTCTTAATAGAGACCCAGAAACACAACAAATCACAGAAAGGTTGGACAAATGGGATTGCTTGAAACTGCAGAGCTTCTGTATGGCAAAGGGTGTAGCAAGCTCAATAGAAAACCCATGAATTGGGAGAAGATCTTCACTAGCCATGCAACAGACAAGGGTCTCATATCTAAAATATACTTAGAACACAAAAATTAAATTCCCCAACAACAAATCCTCAAAGAAACAACTGTCCCATTAATAAGTGGGCTAAAGACTTAAAGAGAAACTTCTCTAAAGTAGAAATAAGAATGGCCAGTAGCACATGAAGAAATGCTCAACTTCTCTAGCCAGAAAAGAAATGCAAATCAAAAGAACAGTTAGAATGGCTATAATCAAGAAATTTAATAGCAACAGATGCTGGAGGGGATGTACCAAAGGGGAACTCTACTGCATTGTTGGTGTGAGTGTAAACTTGTTTGACAACTTTGAAAAGCAGTGTGGAGGTTCCTCAAAAGACTACATATGGAGCTCCCCTATGACCCAGCAATCCCACTTTTGGGCATTTACCCAAAGGATCACAAACAAGGCCATACAAAGCTACCAGCACAACTATGTTTATTGCAGCATTATTCACCATAGCTAAGATATGGAACCACTCCAGATGGCCCTCCACTGAGTAGATGAATGGATCAAGAAAATGTGACAGATAGATAGATAGATAGATAGATAGATAGTTAGATACATACATACATACATACATACATAGATACATAGATACATAGATACATAGATACATAGATACATAGATACATAGATACATAGATACATAGAGATAAATTCTATACATCTATCAGAAAGAATGACACCACCCCATTTGTTAGGAAATGGAAAGACTAGGAAAAAATTATATTGAGTAACTAAGTCAGGCCCAAAGAAACTTAGGTCCCAGGGTTTCCCTTATTTCCAATAACTAGTATACATCTAGGACAAGCAGAAAAGGTCAAAACCTAGCACATATGACCATATAAGATAATGTCCATATAAGATGTCCCAAGATAGGGACACAGAGGTTTTACCTTTGTCGCTGTTGTTTTTAATGTACTTATAATGTATTATGTGATTTTTTGTTTCTTTTGTATGTTCTTCCCCCATGGTATAACCCCTGTTTTCACTATATTTGATTCTGGTGCCCTGCATCTTGTATATACATTTTTCTAATTTGGGGAGGGGAACGTAAATAATAAAATGCTGAAACAAGGATACAGGTTGACCCATTGTAACAATGAGATGTACAAGACACTATGTTCAAAATGAACTTTACAACCTTGTGGGTGGGAGAGGAGTTGGGGAGCTGGAGAGGGAAGGGATAGTAGGGGAAAAACAAAGGAAGGGGTAACAATGCTTGATAAGAAATGTACTCATTACCTTACTGATATAACTGTAAACCCTCTGTACAGTATCTTTCCAATAAAAATATATATTTAAAAATAAAAATACTAATAAGTTGGGAAGTATCTTACATCTCACATACTAAAGTGTTCACAAAACTGTAAACAAAATTCATTCAATCATATTTAACTCTTGCTGTGCTGTAAGAATGGCAGAATTTGTGTTCACAAAGCCAGATTTGCTACAATTCAATTAGCTTTCTTATGTGATGAAACTAAATAATCTCATTTAGGTGTTTAATGACAAAATAAAGAGAAAATTATTCATATTAATTATAAAATAATCTACAAGAATTAGTCAAAAGGGCATCTTTGAATACTAATCATGAAAAGATAATCACTGAAGATAATTTGAAAATAAACTTGTTGAAACACAGTAATCCCCAATCCATACAATAGAGTACCATGTGACCTTTAAAATGTAAATATGTTCATAATGAAATGCAGACAGTAGCTCTCCCTTATCTGCCATTTTGCTTTCCACAATTTCAGTTAGACATGGGGCCCACAGTCCAAAAGCCCTAACGGAAAATTTGATAAACAGCCATAAGCTATATACTGTACACTGTTCTGGGTGGTTTGATAGCTCATGCCACCTGACCATTCTTTTGGAATTTTTGCCCTGAGGGTAAAGGGAGATATGCAGTTATGAGAGTAAATTTTGACTGTCAATTTGATTAGATTGAAAATATTAACATCTAGGACATTGGGGAACAAAACTTCTAGTGTACTTCTTTTAAAAAATATTGTTATAGTGATATGCAAGTCAGGTATTGAGTACATTTCTTTTTGAATAATGTCTCCCTCTTCCCCATTTTCTCCTGTTTTCCCCTCCTGACCCCTCTCCTTTCAAGTTAAGACTCATTTCCAACATATTGTGAGGTGAGTATCACTGCTGAACTGGTTCACCCTTTGTTCCACCATTTCTGTGCTTCCTCTTCCCCTCTCCAACTCAGATAAACTGATATACAAGACAAAGGATACAGAAATAAGAAATAGTGACAAAAGTAAACCACAGGTGCTGGGAAAGTGGCTCAGTGGTAGAGTGCTTGCCTTGCATGCATGAGGCCCTGGGTTCGATTCCTCAGCATCACATAAGCAGAAAAAAAAAGCCAGAAGTGGTGCTGTGGCTCAAGTGGTAGAGTGCTAGCCTTGAGCTGAAGAGCTGAAGGACTACAGCCAGGCCCAGAGTTCAGGCCCACGATTGGACCTCCCCCCAAAAAAAGAAAAAAAAAAACAAGAGTGGGGGAGGAGGGAAGAACCACAATCAGTACAATAAAAAACCTCATTTCCATTTCTTGGAGTTCATTTTGATAAGCACCATTTTATATGTTCATATTCACATAGCTATTGAGCCCTTGTGATCCTCTCTTAAGAATATCTTCCTTTGGTCTCACTGTGTGACTGTATAGAGTTCTTAATTTATCGTGTCTAAATGCAATTTTTTGTCTTTCACTCCCCATTGTGTTTATGTGTAGGTTGGTGGGCACATTCTGATTACAAATGAGGGAAACAATGCAACTTACATTTCTTTGTGTTGGATTATTTCACTTAATATATATCTTTCCAAGACATGATTGCCATGTAGAACAGCAATTAAATCCCAAGTAACAGTAACAAAGACCCAAGAACCATAGAATAGGCTTGGGACTGAGACGGTAAAGAAGCTAAAGGAAGAAGCCAGCCAGCACCAACAAGCCCTGTTCTTACTGAGTGGATCCTTTTTTTTCCCCTGAGTACATCCTTTGCTACTGCAATTGTCAAAGACAACAGACTCCAGTTACTTCAGCTAATTGATGCAGACGGAATAATCCAGGGAGCTTCCAGGCCCTAACTTCAGACTGGGGAAGCCCATCTGTTCCCTTGCTGAAGTTTCTCCTTCTGGAACTGCATGCTTACCAGGTTCTACCAGTCTCTTTGGCTGTCCAGCATGTTATCCAGATGATCTTTATTAGATTATCCAGTCTCCAGTCATGAATACCAATCTAATGAGTCCTCCTGAATAATTATATATGTATATGTATGCATACACATACACACATGTTCCATTGGTCCTAGTCTGATGGAGAACTCAGTCTAATACTGTAGTGAAAATAAATAAAAAGCACAGTAGAGTCTAGAACATAATCTTATATTCAGTATCTAGATAAATAAATAGACAAGCTGACCATGGTTGTTGTGCTGCTCATTCTCCCATGACCCTCCTTCTCCATCATGTATTCAACATTCTTTTCTGACTTCTTTTGTTCCCTAAGGAGGTCACCTTGCCTACTGATTTATGGAACTGTCCCCACAAGAGTCATACTGACAGAAGAGCTGAGCAGAGGAGAGAGAGGTGGGAGCACTCAGTATTGGTTCCCCCCTTGCTTGGGTCCTTTGGCATGATGGCCATACTTCTAAGAGCTCCAAGATGCAGGACTTGTTAGCACCTCTGCTTCTGGGGCTCCAGTTGTCAACCAGACTCCCATAGGTCATTTCCTCTGCAGGTCTCTTCAAGGTTACTGTCAATAACAACTTCCCACTGCTTCAAATTTATTTATTTATTTTTAACTATTCTTTGATTTTTGCCCCTTGATAAAGTATTTCTTCATTGCTAAGTCTCTTTAAAACCTGCATCTTAGTAAGACTTGACTTTTTCTTTTTCTTTTCTTTCTTTCTTTTTTTTGGCATGCCAGAACCCTAACAGATGCAGATGCACATAAAAATCTGGCATGACATCTAGCAAGACCAGCATAGGAATTACCTGTGAGGTCTCTTCTCCCAGGTGTAACGTTTCTAAATCCAATATACAATTAATTTTGAATATGGAGCAAACAAGTTTTAAAATGTCTCTATATGTAAAAGAGGGAAACATAAAAATAAATGTGGATGTGAAATCATGAATATCTGATATAATCTGAACTTCTTGTTATAATTGACTAGATTGCTATCCACAGTTTGTTCTTACACAGCCTTCCAAAATCTGCTGGGAAGTCAGGAAGGAAAGGGAGGATAAGACTGATTTATCTGAAGCCAGAGGAAAGCTGGAGTTTAATGTTTAATCTTGGATGGCTTCATTTATATCTGGAACCAAGAGACTATCCACTCCAATTGGACTGAAAAACATTCATGTTTTTATTATCTTTAAGTAGTTGTACAAAGTAGTTGCCACTGAACAAAGCAGTTTACAAATACAATGCATCTTGATCAGTGTCACCCCTTTCAACCTTCTTACCCACCCCTCCAAACTCCCCTTTCCCCACTTTTCTTAATTTTTAGGATATATATTTTCTTTATTTTAGGGTATATATTGAGTTTTTGCCTTTTTACAAAGCAATTTATGTATACAAATCATTTTGTGCTATGTTATGCCTTTAACATCTTCACCTCCATTCAACTCACCCCTTCTTTATTTTTTTTAATTCTTTGGTATGTACAATGAATTCTTGCCTGTATTCTCCCCGTTCTGCCCTTCATTCTTTTATCCTCCCCTTTTGGCTCCACCTCCCCCTTCTTTGCAAGTATCCATTTCCTGGTACTTATTTTGTTGAGCTTTGACTTAGTCATTCTAAAAAAATTATATTATTTGAGCTCTTACTTCAGTTAATTCATTTGTAACTGCTTGCTTACCACTCAATGCATTTACTTATAGATTTGTAGGCATGCCTCAGCTACCACAAATGAGGGAAAGCATGCAACTTGTGTTTCTCTGGATCTGGTAAAGAGCTACCCTATGACCCAGCAATTCTATTCCTGTGAATTTATTCAATAAAGCACAGACCAAGATTGCAGTAAAGCCATCAACACAACCATGTTCATTGCAGCATTATTTACCATAGCAAAGACACGGAATCAACCTGATGCCTCTCAACCAATGAACAGACCAGGAAAATGTGGTATATACACAATGGAATTTTACATACCCATCTAAGAGAATGATACTGTACTATTATAAAGAAATGTAAAGACATAGAAAACTTTAAGTAGATTGTCCTCAACCTTTTTTACCCGTATCTATGAAAGGGCTGTTTTCTATCTGAAGAGTTTAGAAGAAGTCAAACAGGTCCCATTGAATAGCTTCTACTGGTAGCCCTCTCCTTGTAGAGTCAGTCCTCTGGCACATGGTTGTTTGTTTTTGTTTGGTTAACAGTAGAGGCCTGAGTTATTACAATTCTCTTAATAAATCGGTAAATAGGGACTGATTCAATATGAGAAGCATTGGGAGCAAGTAAGAGGCTGAAAATTTGTGTTGTTTTCATTCAACCAGATCATATTATTGCTAATGTTTTTTGTGTTCATAACTAAAAATCTAGTGTCTATTTCTCAAGTGGTTCTCACCTGGAGAAAGGAAGAAAAGAATATTGTACTGATGCTTGCAACTCACAATAGCATTCAGATTCCTTTTATATGACTGTAGAAAGCTATATAAACATATAAATATATATGTATATATGTGCATATATGTATAGGTATACATATATATGTATACACACAAAGTGATCAATATATTTTTGAAAAACAATATGTAAGAATATATAAAAATAAATTATATGAAACTACACAAATCAGTTAATCAACTTATATTTTCTTGTAATATATTTATTTATATTTGATAAGATAGTATTTTAATTAGTTATATATTTTTCACTTTATAGCCTCCAGTGTGGCACTGTTTGATTTTGAATCCAGATTCTACAAATAAATTTGTTCTCTAAACATAGGCAGATTTCTTAATCTTTCAATGCCTGGAAGTTTCCTCCTTGTCAAGTGAGGATAATACAATAATTGTACCTCTTACAGTGTTTGTGAGCATCAGTGAAAAAAATCTATAGAAAGCCAATGAAGATAGCAGTAACCTGTGCCCTCATCGTTAACACTCTAATGGAAGAAAAAGAAAGCAACTGTGATTCTCTGTCCTCTGATATTCTTCTCTTTCTTTGTCTTTCTTTTCTTTTCTTTCTTTCTTTCTTTCTTTCTTTCTTTCTTTCTTTCTTTCTTTCTTCCTTTCTTTCTTTCTTCCTTTCTTTCTTTCTTTCTGTCTGTCTGTCTGTCTGTCTTCTTTCTTTCTCCCACAGATTCATATAATGTACACATAATAATATGTTTCCTGCGTAGAGTATGCAGTCAAGGTGATGGTATTTCAGGTAAGTTATATAGGCAAGGCTTCTGAGAAAAGCACTCTCAGGACATGAGCAAGCAAGTTATGAACAGATCTATGCAAAGAGCATTCTAGACAGAAGGATTGGAGGAGACAGACCATGAGTAAAGTGAGGTTGAGGAGCTCCTTGTGTCTGCAACAGAATGGAGGACTGAAGGTATGCTGGTGAATTGTCTGAGAGCAAAGAGGAGCAAAGCCACCCTAGCAAAGATGTGGCTGATACTGGAGAGCAGTTCTGACAAGGCAGCGGAGGTAGTTGCCTCCTCAAATGCAGCTCTTCACCAGGAGGACATGTCTATGGGATACTGCAATGAAATTAAACATTGTGTTTCATTTAAAAAATTAAGTCATGGTGATTTTATCTGCTGTGTGTTCTTATATTAGCATTTTTCAGAAACATCCATCTTGCCTTCATAGGCTATCACATTAAATAAATTTTCACATGACATAGAATACCCAGAAAAGAACATACCATATCATGAAATTCATTATCTGATAGTCCTTACGTATTTATAATTAGATCGCAAGAGTTACATCCCTGAAGTATGATAGTATTCAACGTTTGTACTAATGAATTTATTTAAGATACTATGATTTAATTTTGTGCCACTTTGACTCCTGATCTTGTTTCATAAACGAACATGTTTGTTATTTGACCACTTTTTTTGTCAGTCATGGGGCCTGAACTCTGGGCCTGCACGCTGTCCCTCAGCTCTTCAGCTCAAGGCTAGCACTCTACCACTTGAGCCACCGCACCACTTCCCAGCTTTTTCTGCTTATATTGTGCTGAGTAAGCGAACATCTTACTTGCAAGGCAAGTAAGGCCTCTTGCTTGCAAGGCAAGCACTCTACCACTGAGCCACCTTACCAGCCCCTATAATTTGACTTTTTATTCTAAGCAAGTAAATCAAAATTCAAAGTGTTAAGCTAAGGAGTACATTGGCACATGTTTAGATTAGCTTCCTTTAGAGAATTTTGTCCCAGCAGCCAGGCAGCGTTTTGCATTTTGGTCATTTTGCTTTTGTAGAGATAATAAGGGTGGGTCCTCTACAACTGTAGGCAATTGCTTTGAGCTCTCAGCACTTTGGAGAGATTAGCCCCATTGATATTCTCTTCATTTTTGTAGAGGGAAAAGTCTGCCTTCCCCTGAATGTAGAGAGACGGACAGCTATTGAATAGAAACTGCTTTGTCTAGTACATAGTATGCTATTAAATATTCTCTTCTAAAAGGCATATGTAACACCAAAAATTTTCTAAGATGATTGAAATCCTCATTTCACTAACTTGTTAATTTTGTCAGAAAATTCAATGTTAAATTTGTTATCATTTTCCTGGAATATTCTTAAAGGAATTAGAGACTAGCCAACTTGGTGATGAGCAAGTAAATTATTCTGAGAATAAAAGTGAGGGAAATGCAATAATTTCTGCCAGCAATAGAGTAATACACACACACACACATACATACACACACACACACACACACACACACACACACACACACACACACACACACACACACACACACACACACACACACACACACAGAAGAACTACTCGGAGGTCTGCCCACCACAGCAGGACCTTGCTAGCCAATGGCATGTCTCTCCTGTGTGAGTTGATCAAATATGTCTTTCTTTGACTTGAAAAATGGTAAAGAGATTCTGAAGTCATACAAACACTGTGTGACTGCATTGTGTTACTTTAGAAACATCCAGTTGGTAACACTCCTGATTTGAATCTTTCCTGTCATTAAAAAATGTCTTCTGTCTTAATATCTGGCTTAAGTTCAAGAGCCACATCTACTGATTAGCTTGTTCCTGCAGACAATCAGATAGCTATTTAAACCTCTGAAGGTCATCAAATGCTTCTTCCAAAAAGATCTTTTGAAGTTTCACAGCTTAGCAAGTTTCTCTTGCCTTGGGATTCCTTGTTCTCTTATACATATAAATGTTCAGAGAAGTTAATAAAAACCTTTGAGTTAAGAAACAAGATTGTTATCGAATAGGCCATTTATGTATGCTATTTAGACTATGTATCTTCAGGATATCCCAATACTGATCAATTTCAGGACAATTGGATGCATGAAATAAAAGCATACTGTAAGTCATGATTGTATCTTGTAGTTTGAAAGAGTTATTTGGATTGCATCACATGTTGAAGCAATCTATTTGCTTGCAGACCATGTTCACCTGAAATAGTTTACCTGTGCCAACTCTAACAACCAGTTTTCTAGAGCATAAACTACAATATGATTCTACCTATTTCCTCAGGTTACTAGAATTTATATTGTCCCATCACTGTCATCCTTAGAACTCCTTAATTATAGATGTGGTCACATCATCAAAGATCCTTAATAGGCTCACTTCTAGCACTTGGAAGGAGGAGCAGAGATGGGTATAGGGTTTCCTAAAACATGGCTATGATCAGAGAATGGCTATTCTTGCCCTTATACTCATCAGCCCCCAGAGAGGATCCTAAGATTTTGTGACTTCTTAGTCTTGGAAATAAGAGTCCATGAGATTTTTTCAAGAATATTACAATTTTCAAGAAATGAGATAAGGTAAGAAGATTCTAATTTGCAAATCTGGCCTCATCTACTTGAGGCCACCACCATAATGAGATTAGACATTAATTACATTGGCAAAGATGTGAAAGATGGGCCTTTTTGCAAAGAAATGGATTGTGTGTGGATGCCTACAATATCCAAGCTCTCCTTTTTATTTAATATTCCCTTCTCTGAATGTTATTTGCTATACTTTGCTGAGTTATCTATATTCCTCTTATACAAATGCTAGCATATCTGGAAATGACTACCCAGAAAATACTTTTTGAATTCCTTTGTCTTTAGTTATTATTAGAAAGTTTCCAGAAGCTTTTTTTTGGTTAACTTCTGAAAGTTCTCAATAGACATTTTGCAGTTCAGAATTCGAGTATGTTTTCTACAACTTTATTTTACTTTCTTATGGTGAATGTTGATAGTTACCACTATTAAAATGCAGTAGCAAATTGCCCAAGTTCTTACATAGTAGAAAATATTTTATTTTGTCTCATAGACTGAAAGTTTTCATATAGCTGCTTAAACAATCTGACTATGAGCTGTTTATTTGCAACCAATATCAGTGTATCAAGTATTATGATAGTTTTTAAGGGTAATAAATGAGTAAAAGTTGTATAACTTAACTATGTCTCAATATTATTAATTCCTTCCTAATACCAACATGAAGCATCAAAAGTCACCATGGGCATCAACATCTAGGCAGTAGACAGGAAAAGAAAGGAAAATAACTAAGGATCTTTCATTCTTCCTTGTATTTGCACAACACAAAGTTTACATAAATAATTTCTGCTACTTTAGTTGGTAGGGAGTATTTCATGTCCCTTGCCTCCTGTCCACAGCTCTGCAGAAAAGAGACCAAGCCCTTGTTGTCTGCCAGACTATATAGCTGTAATTCTTGATAATAATCCATGGAAACTGACTCTACTATTTCAGCTACAAAAGGGATAGATTAGAAAGGCATTGTCCATTTTTAAAAATCCAAAAGAAGGTTACACTAAAGAAAGTGGTTATATTAAGTGAAGTAAGCCAGGCCCAAAGAAACAAAGGTCCCATGGTTTCATTTATTTGCAATAACTAGTATGTGTATGAGACAAGCAGAAAACGTCAGCTAAGTTGATGTTAGGGGAATGAACCCCAAAATAAGTATTCAAAATTTTTTTTCTTTCATGCAATTGTTTCTAACATATTTATAAGATAATTTCTTTGTTGCCCTGTATGTCCCTCCCCCATGGTATAATCCCTGCTTTCACTGTATTTGATGTCCGTATAATTTGTGGAGGGGGAGGGCAAAAACAAATCGTTAAACTAGAGATACAGATGGACCCATTGCAACAACAAGTCGTTATGTCGAAAAACAAACTTTACAACTTTGGTGGGGCTGGTGGTGGGGGAGTATGGGAAGGGATGGGAAGGGGAAACAAAGAGCAGGCAACATTGCTTGATAAGAAATGTACTCGTTATCTTGCCCATGTAATTGTAACTCCTCTGTATGGTATTCTCACAATAAAAAAAGAATAAATAAAGGTATCCAAAAATAGTGGATCTGAGGAATTCTGGAGATGAAAGGAATTGGACTGATGAGTACTATTCTCAGATATTGTCAACAAGATGAAATGGCTGCAACCATTTTCAGCCCAGGTACTATTCTGCTCAAGTTTAGGATTGAAAGAGAAAATATCTAATCAGCAGTGAAATGTTCATTTTGTAGCCAGTGAAGACTGGGTTACTTTGATTGGCCATTCTCCATGAATTACACCCAGTGGGCTCATGCAAAGATTTCCCTAGACCCAAATGAAAAAGAGGCAATGTCACAGGAAGGGGTGGTAGACATTTCATGCTTTTGGAAGCTCACATATTCCAGACTACTTTTAGTATGATGAAGTCAAATGCAAGAAAATAATTTTTTTACATTAAAAGGAAGCAGAAAAAAAATCTGCCAATAGCATCAGTTATAAAATCAATCCCTTTTCCTTGTTGAAATTTGATGGCCTTGAATGTACTCATGAATCCCGAGATAGCTGTTTGCTTTCATGTAAAAGTGCAGCTGAGACTATATCCTATTATGGACAGTGGTGTTTAATTAAGAGGAGTGATAGAAAAACAATATGCATCGGTGTTTAGGCCATTTTGTATGTTGTTATTTCCTTAGGATATACCATAATTTAAAAAAAAAAGACTTGGGGTCTAAGTTTGGTGGTATATACCCATAGCTCCAGCTATTTGGAAAGCAGAGGTAGAAGATTTACAATTTAAGATTAGCCTGAGGCAATGTCTGACAAACTGAACTAACACAAAGGGACTAGTAATGTAGCTCAAACACAAGGTCCTGAGTTTACTTCCATACTAGTACCAAGAAAGGTAAAAGACACAAGAGGTCTGTCTTTGTTGTTATTGTTTTAAATGTACTATGTGATTTTTTTGTTTCCTCTGTATGTTATTCCCCCTATGGTACATCCCATGTTGTCTGTATTTGATTTTGGTGCCCTGCATCTTGTATATACATTTGTCTAATCTGGTGAAGGGAAGGGGAATAACAAAACACTGAAAGAAGGACACAGGATGACCCATTGCAACCATGATATCCACAGGACAGTATATTGGAACTTTACAGCTTTTATAATTCACAATTTTTTATGAACTTTACAACTTCGAGTGGTGGGGTGGGGGGGGGAGTGGGGGAGGTGGGGGAGGGAAGGGATAGTGGGACAACAAGGAAGGGAAGAGGTAACAATGATCAACAGTAATATACTCATTACCTCCCTCATGTAACTGTAACCTCTCTGTAGAGCATCTTCACAATGAAATGAAATTTAAAATATAAAAAATTAATCATAAAATATTTTTTCAAGATGATATTAGAGTGCTAGAGTGCACTCATTTGTATCTCACTCACATTTTTTTTTAATTTGTGTGTTAGGATTTCTGCAGATTATACTCAAATTTATTAAAGGTTTTTGTTGATGACAGTGTACTCAAATATAACATTTGCCACTATTCGTTATCAAAGACCCGTGTGGAAGAACAGGTATAATGGACAACATCCAAGTAGACAAATTTAAGTTAGTGTAACAGGCAGGAAGTTGTTCTTAAGAAACAGTATCATTACTGGAGTTAGAGGTGCTTTAGATGGTCAGTCCTAAAGATGAATGCCAGGTTTGAAAAGTACAGGAAAGCCTTTAGGAAATGGTAAAGATTACAATGAAAGAATCCTTCAAACAGGTCTTAATATGCCCCTCTTATCAGTTCACTGTACCCTGTAGTTGTAGTTTTCTGAGTAGCCCACTATGTTGTCTTTGAAAGGTTTAGTTTAGCAAATGGCTGCTCTCTCTATGCACAAAGGAAGTAAAATAACCCTGCAATTTTGTGGATTTTTTGAAGGTAAACTAACAAAAAGATTCTCTCCCTTTTCCTTTGATTCCAGAGAATGTATAGTTATATATTCTTTTCCCCTAGGAGCTCAATAAGACAATCTTCCCCTGAATCTTTCTTCAAGTGTCTCAAATAACAAAAGTACAGTAATGGTCATTTTTTAAAACCTTCCTAGCCTTGTTCACTCTCCCATGAGACACTCAGGTGAAATTTATTATTTGTGTGTGTATGTGTTTATA
This sequence comes from Dipodomys merriami, assembly GCF_024711535.1. NCBI lineage: Eukaryota > Metazoa > Chordata > Mammalia > Rodentia > Heteromyidae > Dipodomys > Dipodomys merriami. The sequence goes on along the minus strand of NW_027202270.1, from coordinate 20,891,830 downwards.
CATACATTTTTAAAGCAGAATTCTGTAGCAAAAGGAAAAAATGTGTTATTCACTTCTTTGAAGTTATTTCTTTTTAAAATTTCTGGAACTAAAATCTTACTGTAGGTTTTGTTCTACATTTCTATTGTTATATAGCTGTACTTCTGTAGATATATTTGCAGATAAATTTTGCAATATCTTCATTTATTTATAATTTTAGATTCCACAAATGTTCATAAGTATGGAAAAAATTAGAAAAAAATTAAGGTTTTTTCAAGAATTATGCTTGGAAAGACACTTTAATCCCAGCTTTTTGTTGCCAACATCCTGTACCTAAGCATAAACCTTATCTTCTTACTGTTATTGTGAAGACGATTTACAGAGGGGTTAGAGTTACATAAGTCAGGTAATGAGTATATTTTTAAGCAGTGTTTTTAAATAATGTTATTCCTTCCTTGCTTTCTCCCAGTTTTCCTTCCCTACTGTCCCCACAAGTTTTCTAGTTCATTTTCAACGTAGTCCCTAGTTTCACTGCTGCATTTTTTACCCCTTTCCCACCATTTCTGTGATCCCCTTTTACCTTCCCCAAATCAGATAAACTTACATATAATACAAAATTTACAGGAAACAAAAACAGCTACAATGGAGGAATATAGAAAAAAAAAGAAACAAATAACAAGGTAACAAAATCCTCTTGATTCCATTCCTTGGAGTTCATTTCAATAAATATCATTTTATATGATCATTTGCACATAGCTATTAAGCCTTTATTATCCTCTCCTAAGACTATCCTCCTTTATTCTCACTTGTATACATGTGTAGAATCCTGTAAGATGTATCATATCCAAATGTATTTTTTGTTTTTTACAATCCAGTATGTGGTTATTTGTAGAATTACAAGCACATTCTAGTTCCAAAAATTAAGAAAAACCTTGCAACCTGGTTTCTTTGGGTTTGGCTTACTTCACTTAATATAATTTTTCCAAGAATTCATGTGGAATAATAAAAGATCATTAATAGAAAAAACAATACTTAACAGAAAGAATACTTCTGGAGGGATATCAATAACAAACCTCACACTGTATTATAAAGCCATAGCAATAAAAACAGCTTAATACCAGTACAAGAATAGGCCTGGAGACCAATGGAACAGAATTTAGAAAACCAGAAATCACAGACCTATATCTACTTAATATTTGATAAGGGAACCAAAAACACAGGATGGAAGAAAGATACCCTCTTCAATAAATAGTGGTGGCAGAATTGGTAACACATGCAGAAAACTGAAACTAGAGCCTCATATATATCACCCTGCACCAGAATCAACTCTAAATGGATCAAAGACCTCAACATAAATCTAGGTACCATGAAAGTATTAGAGGAAAGGGTGGGGAAAACACTGGGGCTCCTAGGCCCAGTAAAGGTCCAGAATCACAATAAAGCAAAGAAACACTGTATAAATGGGATTGCATCAAACTGAAGAGGTTCTGCCTGGCAAAGAATATAGCTATAAGATAAATAGAATGTTCGCAGAACAGGAGAAGAAGATTTTTACTAGCTATACATCAAGCAAGGGCGTCATATCTAAAATATACTTAGAGCTCTAAAAATTAAACCCTCAAAAGTAAGCTCTCAAAGAAACAACAGCTGGGTACTGGTGGCTTATGACTCTAATCCTAGCTACTCAGGAAGCTGAGATCTGAGGATCAAGGTTTGAAGCCAGCCAAGGTCAAGAAAGTCTGTGAGACTCTTATTTCCAATAAACTAATCAGAAAAAGTCAGATGTGGTTCTGTGGCTCAACTCGTAGAGCACTATCTTTGAGTACAAAGAGGCTCAGGGACAGGGGCCAGGCCCTGAGTTCAAGCCCCTGGATGCTCAACATCTCTGGCCATAAAAGAAATGCAAATCAAAACAGCACTGAGATTCCACCTCATCCCAGTTTGAATGGCCATTAGAAAACTAACAATAATAGATGCTGGTGGGGAATGCTAGTACACTGTTGGAGGGAATATAAACTTGTTTAAGCATCTGGAAAGTAGTATAGAGGTCCCTCAAAAGACTACACATAGAGCTCCCCATATTACCCAGCAGTTCCACTCCTGAGCATTTATCCAATAGACAACAAACAAGGCCACAATAAAGCCACTAGCACAACCATGTTCTTGCAGCCAAGATATGGAGTCAATCAATCCAGATGCCCTCAATGGATGAATGGATCAAGAAAATGTGGTAATTATATATGGTGGAATTCTATGCTTCCATCAGAAGGAATGATATCTTATTTTCTGTTGAGAAGAGCATCATGAGTTTCAAGCTCAAATCCCAATTTATTTTTTAAAATCTCGTGTCCATTTTTTGAGCAATGGGGCTGGCACTGGTGATTGATCCCAGGCCCTTTCACTCTTGCTTGACATTTTCACTAAAAGCCAGTGTTCTACCACTGGAGCCACAGCTCCACTTCCAGAGGTTTGCTGTCTAATTACAGATAAGAGTTTCATGGACCTTTCTGCCTAGGGTGGCTTCAAATAGGGATCCTCAGATTTCATCCTCTATAGCTAAAAATCACCAGCACCCAGTGTGACCTCTTTTTCTTGACACATGGAACATTTTGGTAGACTGTAAGTTAGTCATTCAATATGGATACCAGGGAGCTGAAACTTGAGGTGTGTGAGGGAGTAAGGTCAAAGGAAGGGGGTAAATGAATGAAGATTGGCAGGGTAAAAGAATGCAACCTTATTCGATGTGTGTGTGTGTGTGTGTGTGTGTGTGTGTGTGTGTGTGTGTGTGTGTGTGTGTGTGAAAATGGAATGAGGAAGTTGAGCAGTGATGGGTTGGGTTGGAACAGATGGATGAGAATGGAATGTGGCAGACAAACGAAAAAAGAACATATCAACCATTACCAAGTACCTTCTATTTTGCTTATAAAATAACTGCAAAATGTAAACCTATATACATTGTCTTTAAGAAGACTGATCTGATCCTGACAACTTTCTTCTTACAAATCCTTTATGAGTCTATTTATCAGCCACCTCTCACATTACAGGCAAGATCTGCATCCTTATTCATCTGGCATACATTTATTTGTTTTCTAATACTCAAATGCTACTTCTGTAAAATTCTTCTTCACCCTGGAAACATAGATTCCTTTCTAACTCATGAAGAAATGTAATTCTGTTCCTGTAATTAAACATGTTACATGCATTAATTCTGGAAAAATGTTCAAATGTAAATTTTAAGTGGAAAAAATGATAAACAGCTTTACATGTATATTTTACAACATTGGCATATAAAGTTTTTTTTACCTTTTGTGGTTAGTCTGAGTTTATTAAAATTCATTTATTAGGTACTGGATAATTTTTTAAACTTACTTTATTGTTGTTCAAATTTACTTAAATTTACTTTATTGTGGTAATATACAATGGGGTTACCTTAACATACATCAGGTAATAAAGACATTTCCTTCTACCTAGTATCATCTGTTCCCTCATTTTCTCCAATTCCCTTCCTCCCATCTCCACCCACTTTCATCAATGCCCAGGGTACTCTACTACTGCACCTTTTTACCCTTTTTCCTCTGATTCTATACCCTTTGCCCACTCCACCCTAAAGATGTGCACATGAGTACACCATATATAAGGTAAAGCATATAGAGTCATCAGAAAAAAAAAATAAGAAAAATGTCCTTTGTTCCCATATCTTTGGGGCTTGTTTCAGTTTGTATAGTATTTTATATACATATGAAGAGGTGCTTGGGTGTTGCAACTTCGTGATTCTTTCCTATAGCTATTCTCTTTTGGTCTCACTATACGTGAGTATCTAGAATCTTGTGTAATTTGACAAATCCCAGTACATATTAGATCTAACTCCACATATGAGGATGAGCATGTGCCATGTGTCCCTCTTGTCATTGTAATACTTATACTTTTATATTATATAATCTTATAAATGTATATATATATATATATATATATATATATATATATATAACATACACAAAGAAAGCCTATAAGTAAATACAGGTTTTTATTTTTATTAACCAAAGCATCTTATTTAAAATGTCATTAAATTTAATTAGACTGACTTGGGATATTTTTTAAATGAACCGTTCCCGTTTTACTGAATTATCTTTCTTTAGATGGAGATATTAAATTTTTGCAAACACTCTGCTAAAATAAACCAATCTGGTAATAAACCAATCTAGGAAATTGGAATGTTGGAGTCTTATGGTTGCTACATTATGTAGTTTGTAAAGTAATGAAAGTGATGGTAATCAATGTGGAAAACTGCATATATAAAATTGGAAACAGATGCTAATACCCAGGTGGTTGAACAAAAAATAATATGGCCTTGGTTCAGCACTCTTGTGCTAAAAGAACATCTGGACGAGTATGTTTTATCCCAAAGCCAGAACTTGCTAACAAGAAACAAATGTCTTCAGTGAATAGAGTTGAATCAAAAACTGAATTTAAAATAATTGAGGGTATATTGCCTTTGACTCTCTATAAAGTCATGATAATCTTTCACATGAGCCACACACAAAAATGTGATATATATATATGTATATATATATGTATATATATCATAAGACACAAATACTGTTGGTTTTATAGACACACAGTTTTATGGAAAGTACATCATGCATAGTAATAATTCTAATTTCTGGTACTCAGCATCTAAATCTAAATTTTCTTACAAAAGTATCCTGAAGATTTTCATTAACAAGGAACAGTTTCTGAAAAGATATTCTTATGCACTGTAGTCTGAGAATCCTGCTAAAAATACATTTGTTTTATATGTAGTATGTAAATTAAAACATATTAAAATGTGATAGAACTTTCATATAGTATAAGTTTAACTTTGTCCTATGAACATCTCGTTGGCATAATAAGATGAACCACTCTATGATGGTAAGTTTTCACCAAGACAAATAATATGGGTGCCTAGAACTAAACATTGTAACTATAATACCTGAGTACTGAAAATATCGCTCAACTCCAATGACTTTTCCACTTCTTGAAACACAAAATTTAAGTGTATAAGACAAAAACAAACTCATTTGGTACCTAGGAGCTGGTTGAAATACTATGTAGTCTTTGTCATTTGTCAAATTACAATAATGAAACCTGCATTCTTTGAGAACCAATGCTCTGGCGATAGTTTTAATGCATGCATTGTGTCCATTGGCTTTTGTATTACCAGTTTGTGTAATGATTGTTTTTTAATTTGGCCATAATATTGTAAGCATATGAAATGGGCATATGCCAGGAATAATTAAGCCCTGCTGTACTGAAACCCCAGGGAATGAACTGCCTATTTTATAGGAGAAACCAACTGCCTGTAGACCTGTCGGTTTCAGTTAGGGAAGACCATCTGCTTGTAGCTATCTCTTTTCCCAGTGGAGCAACTCCTCTTTCAGGAAGACCTGCACCCTGATGTCAAAGTGCCTTCTCCACAATATGCTGTTCTTGTCCTCACTTCGCCCTGTTCCTTGTGTGAATGATACCACCAGTAGAGAGGGCACCAGATAGCCTAAGACGCAAAATAAAATGTGTGAATCTTGATAGACAATGCCTCCAACAGACTAAATATGTTAAAATTTTCCTGGGTAGCTCTACGGCTGTAAAAGCGTTCTTGAAGAATACCATTATTTACATGAGGCCTTAGGTTTATTGGCATCCCAAGTGAACTGGTATTTGCCAACTATATGCGAATAGTGTATTGGAATAGATATTGAATTTGAAACCATAATGATCACTATGATTGGAAAATATTATTTTGTGTATGTAGAATTTAACAGTTTATACTCAATGATTTCTTTTAGTAAAACATACAACTAGTGGTAGAATGATACAAATGTTAATTACTAAGCCACTAGATTAATAATTATTCAAGAAAATTCAATTTTATTGGAGTCCTCATGATAAATAGCATGGATATATTAAAAAATATAAATGACTATTTCTCTGTATCCTTTTCTCTGTATCCTTCATCCCCGTCCTCTCTCATAACATCCGTATGTTACTAAATAGGAGGATGCTTAACTTTGAGCTGTCAGAAACTCCAGCACGTACTTTTCCTGGAGAGTATTTCAACAGGGAAATTAAGAATCAGCCTCATGGTCTGTGTTCACATTTGTTTATATACTACTACCCATAATGAAGAAAGAGTGAAGCTGACCCAGTTTTTCTGCATTTTGAATGAGTGTGGGTTCTTTTTTTGTTCTAAGTCCCATTGCTCACATGTGCTGAAGGGTCTGCAGGGTTAACAAATAATGACTGTAGCATCTCAGTATAAAAGAACAGCGGGCAACCAAAATTACCTAGAACTTCAAATTAGTGTAGTCCTTAAAATCCCTGAAATCACATTCACTATCTATTACCCAGATAAATTTACATAAGGTCTAAATAGATATGAGTGTATAATTTAATTAACAATGAAATTTGTCTATGGAGTTAACATCTACCCTCCTTTGAAATGAGCAACTAGTGAAATGAGAACAAAGGAGAATTCAGGAAACAAACATACACTGTAATAATAAAGAATAAGTCACTCTGAGGTAAGAGAAAGAATGGATACTCACATTTGAGTCAAAGTATTGTATTGTTATGTAAGTATGAATTGTGCATGCTTTTTGTAAAGTAGGCTTTGCTGATTGTACTGGGACTAGATTTTATTTTCTTACAGCAAAAAATCTTTCCACAGAAACCAACAGGTCAGTTGAATATATAAGTTCTAATATTATAAATAATAGTATGCTAGATCCAATATGATATTTGACCTATTTGAACTTAAGTCATAACTTCCTGGGATCATTTTTGGCTTTGTGTTGGTTTCATTACAAATATCTTCTCTCTCAGGAACAGTCATTTCTAACTGGATCAGTTGTCAGATTTATTAAAAAATAGATGTATGTGGAACTTCACAAAAGTAGAGCTTTTGGTTGTAATTCAAATTGCATAGCATTAGTTTATGTTTCCAATTACATTTATAAATTATTTTAGAGAAAGGATGAATTACTGTTTGTGAAACACTGAGGAGCAGCAGTGGGAATATGGGCTAACGTGAGGAGTAAGAGAAGCAGTAAAGGGGAACCAACGATACCAAGTAGTGCTTAAGACAGATCATGTGACCACCATATGGGCAACAAGGAGGGGGGTGAGTGTAATTTTATCCTGAGGTTGTGAATACAAATAATGGCCTCACACTGTCACAGGACACAACAGACATTCTAAAGGGCTTGTTTCTCTATCTATTGATCCCAAGGAGGTTTTAACCACGTTCTTTCTTATATGAAGTTTTTCCTCCTGCTGACCACCAGTACTTCCATAGAAACAAGAGGAAGATACTGGAGGAATATGTAAAATGTGTTCTATTCACAGACATTTTAATAGTCACCATCATGGGAAGAAATGGCTGTAGTGCCATATGTTTAGTTTTTTTTTATTTTAGATATTTTCATTCCTCAGTTTTACTGCCTTTATTACACATCCAGTTTAAATCTTTTAGAGCAAAACATCTTGCAATTCTCTGCCATTGTCACTTTGGCAAGATGTAAAATTGTATATTTTAGTCCAGGCAATTACACAGGAGTCAAGCAGATGGCTGTAATTTTTACATTAAAATGAAAACAATAGGAAATGTCTAAATGGTTCTGACCTAGTTGAGGTATGCTTGAATACCTCTGACTGCCATGCTCCCTTCATCACTGTGACTTCAAGAACATTGTGGATGGTCCCTAAGCATCACACCTGCATCCTGTTAAATTCTATTCACCACCAGCACTCCCTGCTCCAGCACATACAAAGTCATTGAGAAGAGGAAACACAACAAATGATTTAAAGCTTTTTATTCTCTAAGAGGCTCCATGATCTTTAGCTTTCTATATATTTTCCACTATATTGATCATGGAATAAAAGGAGCTGACAGATTATCTCTTCCTCTACACTATCTTTTTCTGAAGATTAAAAAATATAACAAAAGAAGTGAAAACTGAGCCAATGATTCAAGATATATTTTACATTAGATAATAACCACTATAGTCATAAGAAGTTGGCTCATTTCATTATTACAATTTTGAAGCCACAGGTGATTGGTTTGCTCATTTTATTTTATGTGTGTAGTTTAGTCTAAGCTTAAAGGTAAATATACATGCACCTGCCTGTAGTAGTCCATTGAATATTTATAAATATAGTGATTCCCTTTCCAGACTATATAATCTAAAATAGATTCAAATAACCAATAGAAAGCTAATTTACTAATAAATGCATTGTGTAGCAAAAACAAAAGATAAACAAGTCATTTTTTTTTACAATTTTGGTTTTCTGTACAATGTAATGTGCTACAAAAGTTAGAAATATACATTGATATATGTATTTCTTTTTCTTTTTCTTTTTTTTTTTGGGGGGGGGGGTCCGGTCGTGGGGCCTGAACTCTGGGCCTGGGCGCTATCCCTCAGCTCTTCAGCTCAAGGCTAGCATTCTACCACTTGAGCCACAGTGCCACTTTTGGCTTTTTTCTTTTTGTTTATGTGGTGCTGGGGAATCAAACCCAGGGCCTCATGCATGCCAGGCAAGCGCTCTACCACTGAGCCACCTTCCCAGCCCCATATGTATTTCTTAAGTGGGACAAAATGACTACAAACTTTGGAGTCGAAAAGTTAGGATTTGGGGATTATTTGGGTTTTTCTTTTTTGGTTATTTGTTGTTTTTAACTTCCTATATTTAAATAACTGTTGCATAATGGGTAAGCTGAAAGAATAGACTTACAAGAAACATAAGCTTTAATGTTATGTATTAGGACCAAGATTGCTAGTACATAGCATTTTTTACCAGATTCTATTGCACAGATTCTTTCTAAATGTCACTAAACAGTCTCTACATTTTTCATAAAATGAATGCAACAACTAGCTTTAAATTTAACTTACTCTTTACTACGCATACCAATTGGGTGTTTCTCATATCACCAATTACAAGGAACTTGAGAAGAAATCATAGTTGTGAAGAGATAAGCATAGTGCAAATACTTCAGTATTTTCTGGAGGAAAAAAAATGACTTTAAGCGCTGGTGTTTTTCAGGGGTGCTAGTAATTTCTACTTTCATTATTACTCCTCTTCTATAAAATGTTTTTTATTGTGAAAATACTGTACAGAGGGGTTACAGTTACATGAGCAAGGTAAGCATTGTTGCCTCCTCCTTTGTTTCCCCTTTCCATCCCTTCCCATTTCCAGCCCCCTCCCCGGCCCCGCCCTCCCCCCAGCTTAAATTGTAAAGTTTGTTTTTCGACATAGCATCTTGTACATCTCATTGTTGCAATGGGTCAACCTGTATCCCTAAACAATTTGTTTTTTCTCTTCCCTTCCCCAAATTATGCCAACATCAAATACAGTGAAAACAGGAGTTATACCATGGGGGAAGGACATACAAAGCAACAACAAAAAAAATCACGTGGTATCTTATAAATACATTAGAAACAGTAGCAAGCAAGAAAAAAACACTTGTGTCCCTATCTTGGTGTTCATTTCACTTAACATCATCTTATCTGACCTTTTTTGCGTGTTCCAGACATATACGATTACTCCTCTTTTAAAGGCTTGCTTGTTTTTCTAAATGGTCCATCCTGTTTGTATTGCTTTCTGTTTTTCTTAAATGTCTTCTAGATATTTTTCTATTTATCATTATCTGAGCCTATATTTAACCATAACAGATCCATTTCTGTTTCCTATATGGTCTAAATGTTCTTCTTGGATTTCTGTGCCCTGTTGTCACACCGAAATTAACTTTGGACAAAAAGAAGAATGTCTGTTGAAGAAAAAAGGCAAACACCTGGGGTTATTTTTCTTCTGCAGAACGGAAGCAAATGGTTCTTAGCGCTTGTGCAGAGGGTCACTAGGCCCACCCCTTCGCAGGTTTCAGCTTGCTCTGTTGGAAACATAGTGAAAGGTGGCTAATAAGATTCCAGGCTTGCTCACCAGGAAGAATAAGATAGTGGCTTCTTTCACTTCAATAAGAAAAGTGAATGCATGCTCTTCTAGAAAAACCCCATCAGATTCTTGATACTGTATAGTCTTTTCTTCATGCGCAGTTTCACTTACCATCCCAGTTAACCCACGTCAGTCATGATCTTAAGCATTAAATGGAAAATTCCAGAAACAAACAATACACAGGTTTAAAGAAGTGTGCTGTTCAGTCACACTTGGGGCATGAATCCTCCATTTGAGTAGCCCATTCAACTGTGTATGCTGTCAATGACCCAGCTATAAGCCAATCCACAGCAGCTTGAAAATCAGATGATACGGTGGTTTCTCAGTTTTTGTTGTATTCAAGTAACTCTTACATTACTTAGTCATGTTCCCAAAAGGTAACACCAGTGCTGCTGGCAATCCAGATGGATTATAAGGTGCTTATTTTTAATATCAAGAGAAAGCCAAGTGCTGGTAGCTGTTCTCCTACCTACTGAGACTGAGATCTGAGGTTCATGTTCAAAGCCAGCCTGGGCAAGAAAGTCTATAATACTCTCATCTCCAATTAAACACAAAAAGCTGAAAGTGGAGTTGTGGCTCAAAGTGGTAAAGCTCTAACCTTGAGCACAAAAGCTTAGGACAGGGGTTGGGAAGGTGGCTTGGTGGTAGAATGCTTGCCTTGCATACATGAGGCCCTGGGTTCGATTCCTCAGTACCACATAAGCAAAAAGAAAAAAGCCAGAAGTGGCACTGTGGCTCAAGTGGTAGAGCGCTAGCCTTGAGCTGAAAAGCTGAGGGACATCGCCCAGGCCCAGAGTTCAGGCCCCACAACCAGACCCCCCCACCAAAAAAAAAAAAAGCTTAGGACAGTTCCCAGGTCTAACAAAGAAATGACCTAGGATAAAAAAAAAAATCAAGAAAAACTAAGTTGAGTAAAATGAGAATATTTTGAGAGACCACATTTATATAAATTTTTGTTGTATATTTTTAAATGTTTTTTATTGTGAAAATACTGTACAGAGGGGTTCCAATTACATGAACAAGGTAATGAGTACATTTCTTATCAAGCATTGTTGACTCCTCCTTTGTTTTTCCCCTCCCATCCCTTCCCTCCCATCTCTACAGCTACAGCTGAAGAAGAGGCAGGGGAAGAGGGGCAAGGAGCAAGGGAGCTCTGTCACCCTTTCTTATTTTAGCTCAAAGCCTGTCCCAGATGCCATATTCTTGTTCATGTGATTCAACCTTGAACTGGCCGCTCTGAAGACCCAACTTTTCATTCGAAGAAAAAGAGCTTTCTGGTCTTTTCCCCAAAATAATGTTTGGAAAACTGAAGGTTTCATTGAAGACTCCATGAGTAAAACACCCCAGACTGAGATTACAGAGAAACCATCACACATAGCTAACATAAGTTCAAGCCATACACATGAACACTATGTCTCTTAGTCTCTTACAGCACTTGGGAATTTGACATAGAAGTTGCCTCATATGTTTTTTTGCCAGTCCTGGGGCTTGAACTCAGGGCCTAGGCACTATCCCTGAGCTTCATTTGCTCAAGTACAACACTCTACCACTTGAGTCACAGCACCATTTCTGGCTTTTTCTGCTTATGTGGTACTGAGGAATTGAACCCAGGGCTTCATGCTTGCTAGGCAAGCACTCTACCACTAAGCCATATTCCAAGCCTGTGCTATGGGGGATTCTTTTAAGTCCAATCTAAGTATGATATTTACTACTCATCTATTTATACTACACATTCTTAGATGTTTGCTTTCACCATCCTCATGGATCAGTAAGAAAGAACTGACATGGAGACAGCAGGCGAACCACACATCACGGGCAATACATAAGCTATATTTTACTCTTCATTGACACATGGTAAACATCTCTGTGTTTCTTTCATCTAGAGGAAAGAAATATATATTGTTTTCCTGATCTGTTTAATAAACAGATTTAATCACAAAGAAATTTGATCATATAATTATCAGATACTGAAATGTAACAACAGCTACTTATGTCCCATTAATGTAAAGTTGCCAGAAACTTTTTCAAGCTTTGTTGATAATAAAATCAACCATTTATCCCAACCAATTCTCTCTACATAATGCTAATTTTCACTAGTTTAATATTAATACAATTGAAATGAATCATATCTTTTTGCCTTATATCTTTTACCTTACAGAACAGCAAAAAATATAAGCATTATTTTCACTGCTCGCAACATTCATAGGAAGAACTGTGGTACAATGTAAGGCCAGTTCTTAGCTGACAACCACCCATACATTACTTAAGGGTGAATTCCAAACCAGTTTCAAATCCAAAAACAAAAGGGCATAATTTGATAAAAAATCTTGCTGCCTGATAGCTCCCAGATATTTTTCAGCAGTTTAGGCTCCTTCTAAAGGGCAGTACATGGCCAACAGATCCCATTGGAAGATTTATAAGCGTAATTATTGTCATATAATTCAACAAATCACTTTTATCACTGAAAACCTGAAGCTCTCAGATTTTTGCAGTTTGAGTTGCTGAGATTTTTGTAATAGTCTTTTTATTTTTTGTACACTTTACTACAATTTAAGTAATTTAACAAGAAAGCAGAAATAATTCTTTCAAGTCTTTTAGTGAAGTTAGATTTTCACATTTAGAAGTATTATTATATTTGTGCAAGTGCTGGGGCTTGAACTCGGGGCTCAAGGCTAGTGCTCTACCTCTTGAGCCACAGTTCCACTTGTAGCTTTTCAGTAGTTAACTCTCAGATCTCAGCCTTCTGAATAATGAGGATTACAGGAATAAACCACCATATATATATATATCCAGGCACTACTGGGTCATGCCTATATTTCTAGCTGTTTGGGAGGCTGAAAGGAAAGGTCAAATTTCAAGGCACAAAAGTTTTCAACTAAGAGCTGGGTCTGAGGGCACATACCTGTTATCCTATAACACAGAGCCTAAAATGGACAAATTGAAGCCTAAGTGTATTCCTGCATGAGCCCGTACCTCAACAGCAACTAGCACGGTTCTGAATGCATGTCTCTGTGGGACCGTACCAGCCTATCAAGTTCAAGGCCTCAGTTCAAACCCTTAGCACTGTCAGTGTAAAAAAGAAAAAAAAGAAAGAAAGAATAGTAGGTGGACCTTTTAGAAACATGCTGCTAATTTACGTCCCTAATTGCCATACTTCTCAAATTGTCAAGGTAAATTTGCATGAAACAGGAGTAGACTTATTTACAGAAGCTTAAAATTACCTCGCAAAGTTATCAGGCTGGAGGTAGTGCTGTTTCCTAAGCCCACACCATTGCGATCTAGCATTTATAGATAAATGAGGAAAACGACTTTTCTGAGCTTAGGTATATCTATTTCATAAGGTTATTATATGCATAAAATGAGATATTGTATGCATATAAATTATTGTGTACAGCTCTTGCCACAAATATATATCTGAAAAATTATTATTATTATTATACAAAAGCTTATTTCTTAGTTACTGGGTGGAAAAAATAGTACTAATTTGGAGCAAAATAAGAAAAAGAGCAAAACATATTAGTATAAATAAATGTACCTTTTATTTATGTTCCTGAATGAATTCTTCTCACAAATGGAATTTACAGAATGAAAATGAGATGAGTTACAACTGTGAAATGTTATTTTCTTAAATGCTAAAGAGATATATAAAAGCGCCTATATTGTTTTATCACAAAGGGTGGAAGAGCTATGGGTAAACTGGAATGGCTTAAGATATTTTCCCAGAGCAGCCAAAACTTGAAGACTAAAGGGAGATTGGATGATGGAAGTCTTGTCTAAATGTTTCTAAGTATTCGGTGACAAAGGCATAAAGGCCATTGACAGACATACAGTCCTATGAAAATCAAAGAAGGATCTGAGTACTACTCTTGAATAGACCCAAAGACACACCAAATCCTTTCATTTCATTCATTTTTCACAATCAGCTGCTATTTTTTTTTCCATTTCTGTATTCAAAACTTACCTCTTCCAGGAGATACGTTCTGTTCTGTTAGGGGAGAAATATCTTGCACCAATGTTCAAAAAGTACAAATTGCATTGATAAATTCAATGACTATGAGATAAAAATTATAAAATTCTTTCTATAAAAAAGCTATCCTAGGTAATCTGTAGCATAATACCTCTCAGTATGGATCAAGACATTCTGGACCACCTTCCCTCATTGCTGGATCTGTTACCATGTGACTACTCACAGGGAATGGTCTACTCAAACAGCCATTATGATGACTCATAGAGAAGCCACAGTTCAAAATGTGTCTGGGGATACTGTATGTACAGAATGTATTAATAATCAAAATACTGATTCCTCATATATATATATATATATATATGCATCAACTTGTACTGCCTCCCTCCATACCAAAGTTCCAATGTATTCCTGTTTAATCCAAGAGAATCTCTTTGTTTCAAATACATTTCAATTATTCTTTGACCTTGACCAATGCTTTACAAAATCATTGTAGTATTATAAATCACTCCAAAGTGGAAAAAAATAAAAATCTTGACAACCTTACTTGAACATTTGTTATGACTCTAAAGATTAAGCATTGATCACTCACCAATTAATTAATTAATTCAATTAACATTTGTTCTGTTAATCAGAAAGCCCCCGTTGTTCTATTTAGAACTTAGAAGAAACTTAACCTCTTCTCTCTTGGTTTATGTGGCTGGTATAGCCTCATTCCAAGAGCAACTTTGAAGAGGCTCCTCTATCCTCCATAACAGTGTTTTCTGAGGAGCTGTTCTTTCTAATACAGTCAAGTGCATTAAAGCACATGGAAGAGGATTTCAGGTTGAACAGGACAGAATTTACAACCTTGAACGCCGAGGTTTTACTCAGATTCAAAATGCCGCTTCAAACTATATGAAACAAAGTTGTAAGAATTGCTCAGGTGAGAGTGTGTTGGCCCTCTGTCTATGTGACTGCATCCTTTTGCATCTCTTCATCTCCTCAAATATCTGTATTTCATAGAGTCAACTTGTTATTTGCCCAGGTGAGACTGATGAAAATCTGCGCGTATTTGAGAGGCATTTCTGATAGAGCATGAAGTAGACCTGTCATTAAATATATGCTTGGAGGAGTGGAGGTCTACCTGGGTGCTTTTGCTCCGTGTACTTTCTCAAAGGCATGCATTCAACATGTTTGCAGAACATGTGCTAAATGCCCAAAATACTGGCAAACATGATATATCTCTGTGGCACCTAGAATAAGCACAATCATAATGCAGAAGAAGTGAACTTGAGTTTAGATGCGCCTATTTTAGCATATTTGCCGAGGTCTTTCATTGCTGCTGTTGTTTTTAATGTACTATGTGATTTTTTTCATTTCCTTTGTATGTTTTTCCCCCTATGGAATATCCCCTGTTGCCACTGTACTTGATTTTGGTAACCTGGCATCTTGTATATACATTTATCTAATTGGGGGAGGGGGAGGGGAATAACAAAATGCTGGAACAGGGACACAGGACGACCCATTGCAGCAATGATACTCACAAGACACTAGGTTGGAAATGAACTTGGCAACTTTGGGGCGGGGGCGGGGGAGGAGTGAAGGAGGTGGGGAGGGAAGGGATAGTAGGAGAAAACACAAAGGAGGGGTAACAATGCTTGTCAAGGAATGCACTCATTACCTTTCTCATGTAACTGTAACCCCTCTGCACAGCATCTTTACACTAAAATAAAATTTAAATGCATCTCTACATATATGATTTTTTCAAGCCATGTATTTAAAGAAATGAAATTCCACATGTTAGAATTGAAAGAAATGATCAAATTAGGTATCTGGATTTATTTCCTATATTTCAAAACTAGACTCCCCTTGGTCCCTAATCCACATAGAATTCTTCCCCATGACTATGAAAATGCAAACTCTTTGCAAATCTAAGTGCTCATTCTTATTTTTAAGTCCTTGCTGTCATATTTATCTGCTCTGGTCCTGAATACTAATTTTAGGAATTACTCTTCTACTGAACTCTCCTTTTTCAACTGTGAAAATCTCTATTAATGCAACTGTTCTTCTTTAACAGCCCCTCCATCCATGTAATTGGTCATCAGCTAGTTTCATAATTCAAGTGTGGGGTTGATCTTCTCTCTGGTCTTCATCTCTTACAAGTTATAAAGGCTAGATGAGATTTAGAAAGAAAACAAGTAGCTAAGTTATACTTAGCAACATCTCTTGACCAGGAAAGAGCTCAAATCTTTACAATAAAAATAATGTTCTTTTTCTCTTTTAGCTCTCTTTCTAGTTCACGTTCAGAACAAGTCAATTCATATAATTGTCTTGTGTTGCTTAGATTTGTTCAGTACTTTGCAATGATTCTCTGTGAGCCCTCCAAGTTTTGAGCTGGCCACTAGCATCTATGCTGCCCATTAGATTAACATCCAAAAACAGATTTGCATGTGCCACCAAGCATTTAGTCCCCAAACCAGTGAATGTTACCAATGTGGAATAATAATGAGAAAACTGGCTCTTGGAAACAGGAGATGAAACAAAGTTTTATAAAACCCCCAGTTCCCATACGAACCCTTCCAAATCATGGAATACTTTATATATCTTTATTTTTCCTGGTATCATTGCGAAGATTATCATGATCTCTTCCAGGACCTTTCATTTCATGTTAAATATCAGGTCATCGAGAATATTTTGACAGCTTTAAATGCTAGTCATGTAATCAGGGTGTCCCCTCCCTTGTTTGGAGAAAGCCCTAAACTCTACCTGTGCATTTTACATATATTAAAATATTGGCTTAAACTAGGAGGAAAAATTTACGACCGCCGTGATATAGGCTCCTAGCAGACAATCACAAATGCAGAAAAGCTAAATGTGGGTTTTCTGTATTGAATGCATAACCACCTTTTCTACATTTTTCTCCATGTTGTTTTGGTAAAATGACTAAAAATACTCCATGGAAGAGAGAGGATTTGAGAAGCTTACTTTAGAAGCTCAACTCAATTATGCAGTTAACGCCTTTACACATACATTCATTTAGATAATTACTTAAAGTATGTGCTTCTATTTTTATTAAAAAATGAGAGCTACTGTAGATTATATTTTACAGTATTAAAACTACTGTTTTCTTTGAGTGACCAAGACATAAGACTAAGACATACTTAATCACTAACTTCCCAGCCAGTGTGCCTAATTTTACAGGAAATTTAGGGCAAGTAAAGTTGACCTCTGCCAAAAGAGGAATTCAAGCAAACCATGAGCAGAATAACAGTGATAGGAAAGGTTATTAGAAAGTAAATATGACGGAGAAAGAGAGCACATGGCATAGATGTGCCAGGAGAAGACAGCCGTACAGCCCATCTCCGCTATCCTGTGCTGTCTTCTGCATTACAAATTGACTCTGGGTTAAGTAGGGTGAGTGAGCTTTCTTGAATATTACTTTCTGATTGGCGGGTCTCCTTTCTGTTTCCTATAAGATTGGGATGTCAAAGACCAAAGATTTAGTGTTCCAGTCTCATTTCCTCTTTCTCACGTAGCCCTCTGCCCCCATCTCCTAGTCAATTAGGTTTTGCTTCATCAGCCGCTCCTGCCATCTGCAAGTTCTATGGGCTGCAATACTCTGTCTGCTTTGCTGCTGACTCACATCACTAGCAAGAAGCTCTGTGACAGCATGGGCAAATGCCACTTCAAGTTTTTCTCGAATTAGAATTTTATGGCTGGCAATAATAGAACTATGAAGAATTTTCAGTGAGCAAGCCAATATGTACAATGACTGTCCTACCCCACGTTATTGACAGTTGTCTTATTTTGCATTAACTAGCTCTGCCTGACCTCGTCCTTGTGTTTTTGGCTTTGACTCATGCACTTAAACAAATGCTATAGCTACCAAGTCTTCTCTAAATAGTCTCACACTGCCTTGTTACTGTATTCTCCAAGTCTTTCCCCTGCCTCTGCCTCAAGACAGTTATCTCCAGTGATAAAAGATGGAAAGCGAATAAGCATAGGATCTTTACAAGGTTCCATTCCTCGTGTCAGATGATTTGCAAGATGCAATGGTTTGCTACGTGCAAACATTTGAATATTGTTTTCTTCATGCATGCCTGAAAAAAAATTGAAAAGTCGTATATATCCTCACACACTGGTATCTGAAATTATTTTCATAAATTGCATGATCAAAGCGATATAACCTATAGCCTATTATTTGTATATTTTTGTGGGCTGGATGCTTGTTACCACATTCACATTATGAAGCTTAGGTTACACAGTTCTCCATCTCTGTGGTAACAATACCCGCTACTCACAAGAGGAAAGGTTAATTTAGCTCACAAGTCTCAGAACTTTCAATACATAGTCACTTGTAGCTATGGCAGTATACATCATGGTGTCCAGGAGGCAAAGAGGTGGACAGAATGGACCTGAAGTCCTAGCCTCCTCACCCTGGGCACACAACGGATGGCCCATCACCTCCCAGAATGATGACAAAGCCCTTCACACATGGGACACATGGGTCTTAGGGGATAATGCTGATCCACACTAAAGCAAAGCTCCAACAATAGATGCCCTGAATTTTGCAGGTGCTGTCTTGGAGAGCTAATTGAGCTTAGATGAGGCCATGATGATGGGCCCCTAATAATGATAAGTGTCCTTAAAACAAGAGATTGAAGGGTCCCCTCTCTCTTCCCCTCTCTCTCCCTCTGAAAAGGCAGAGCAGGAAAACAAGAAGGCTAATATTTGTAAATGAGACTGTTGAAAGTAGTGACATTGATCAAGATGTATTGTATTCATAATGAATCGCTCTGTTAAATGGCAACTCCTTTGTAAAACTACTTAAAGATAATAATAATAATTTACAAAAAGAAAGAGGATCTTTACTCAATCTTGTACTGGTTCCCTTACCCACAAGCCTTTCAGATTCCAGAAATGTAAGTAACAATCTTCTATAATTCATATGCAAACTTACTCTATGATATTTTGTTATAGCAGTCTTGGATGACTAAGATAAAATGTAGTATAAATATATGTTTGCCAAAAAATCTGTAGCTACAAAGTTAGAGTATTCAATTTATGGTAAACAGTGAAAGAGGAAGCCTCATTATTAATACATTAAGATAATTAGACTTATTATTGTCTGAAAAGTCTAACTTAATTCTCAATTCAAATAAATGTATTTACTTACATTTTCAAGATGACCATTTCTTCTGGATTCTAGATAGGTTCATGGAAAGGCAGAGCTGTAGGACAGTAACTACAGTGATGGAGATAGATAGGAGAGTGCATTGCAGAAACATGGGTTCTGACCCTGGGATTCTTGGCTTGGTGAGGAAGAAGTCAATATCTTTTATCAACATTTTATCTTTTCAGTGTCTCTTATCAATGTTTGTGCTTCTAGATTCTTCCAGTGGGAGCTATGCTGTTTCAAATGGTCGGTTGGTTAGTGTAGCCAATCAGACAATAATACACTTCTCTTTAGTAGAGTAGAAATGTGTTACTGAGGAAAAGGAATGGAAAAGAAGAAAGAACAGGGGAAAGAAAGAACAGGGATGCTGTGAACCAGGATGAGGAAAGGAAGGGTTCATGTAGAAGTTGAGGCATTGGAAAGTGGTTTCCTTATAGTCAGGTGCTACAGGTTTTATGATCTCATGGGTATGTAAACACCAGTATGAAGATCATTGCTTAAACTACTTTTAATGTGATGATACCTGAGCTCCAGTTCTAATAGTTTCTCTTTTGCATTTTTTTTAAAAATTGGGAATCGTTACTAGTCTTGGCATTTCATTGTGAAAATTTCCATTGTAAGACATTTCACAGCTGTATATAGTGGATTCTGCTAGCTCCTAAATTACGTTCCCTTAATCTATCTCCCTCTCTCCTTTTGTAAGCAGTATTTGGTGGGTTTCCATATGCTATCTTTGGCACATGCACATGTGTATGCATTGTACTTTGTACCTTTTTACTCCCCAATATCCTTGTGCCTCTCCACTTCTGATACTCTCTTCCCGACCCCAGCAGTCTCTCCTTTACATGCATCATGCCTTGTGTTGATTTCTATTATCATTTTAGAATTAGATGAGTGAGGACAGGTGATATGTAGTTTTGTGAGCTGGAAATTGATGACCCCAGAAGATGAAAAGATCGCCCATGCTCATGGATTGGAAGAATTAACATTAGGAAAACTGCTATACCACCCAAAAAAGTAATCTACAGATTTACTGTTAGCCCCATCAAAATTCTAATGGCCTTCTTTATAGAAATAGAAAAGGCAATTCTAAAATGTATATAGAAGCAAAGATCCAAAATAAGAAAAGTTATCCTGACCAAAAAGAGTAATGATGGAGTATCACAATGCTTAAAGTTATACTGCAGGTATGCCACAGATCTACAGAAACAAAAACAGAGTACTAGCATAGAAACAGACACTGAGACCAATGGTACAAAAAAAAGACCCAGAAATAAACCCAATAAATAATAATAATAAATAAATGAACACAGCTACAACTACTTGATGGTTGACAAAGGAGCCAACAACACACATTGACCAAAATAATCAACCACATAAACAAACAATGCAAGAAAACTGGCTAGCTAGCTATCCTTCGAAGTAGTTTTTCACTTAAGCCTTTGAAATGAATACTGTACATTTGAGAAAACAGAAACAAAGTGAAAAAATGTAATGGTAAGTCAGAAAATAAACAATACTCCAAAAGAAACTAATTTGAAGAATTTAACCCAAAGTTTGCTACTCCATGAAAATAGGAAGTATCCATTTCCAACTATGTAGGAATTTATGGTAATTAGAATAAATACTACAGACTCATAAGAAACTAAACAATTACACCTGTCCAGTGATGTTGTACACATTGGTGACAGGGCCATAAAATACAAAGAAAGGCATAAAAATTGTTGGCATAGGACAATCTGGGCAGTTTCTCTTCTGCTATGCTTTCTCTAACATTTCTTTTCTTCTGACACCTTTAGAAAACTGTGCTTGTACTAAAAAGAAGTGAATAATGTTAAACTTGCTACTGAGCAACTTTATAATACTGGGAAAATACTCTAGTTTCTATTTCTTTATAAGAAATTGAGATTTGTTTCTTCTATTAAACATTGGTTCTGCCATCTCCAGGAGCAAAATTCAAAGAGAAAATAGCATTTTGTTTGTCCAATTTATTTAACTACATTTAGCACTGCTTTTGTAATGCATTCTATCAAAGGCTATGTTCTTTACTCTTTGTCACACACTATAGTTTGTTTTGTTAATGGCATTTAGGAGTATCGTGGAATCCTTCCTATCATTTTTCAGCTTTTTACTTTTCAGAGAGATGACTGTAATATTGCATGGTATTTGGGGCTGATTTGTTTTCCTTAAATGCTTTTATACATTATTTTTCTGGTTAACAGAGAGCTGTGGATAAGCAAATACTCTATTTGCCAAATGGTGCCTATCTATTAATGTTACTCTGTTGCCATAATATATTTTTAGAAATAAGTTGTGGAACTGCAATAAGCTTTTCTTACATCATGTCCCACTGGCAAATGATCTGGTAACCTTGGGGAGGGATTGGGGAGTTTTGTGTAGAGAGAGCTCTTAGGAGAAACCTGTGATGCTATGAGAAGCCAATCAAGGGAGAGGCGGGCTGCGAAGCAGTGGTGAAGATCAGCTCAAGTCCACCATCAGACACATAAAGTTACCAGCCTTGAGGTAAAGGCACCAAGCCTTACACTTCCGTCTCTGTCAGCAATTGGTTACAAGCACTACATGGCAATTGAGAAAGGCACATAGACTCTCAAACATTAGCTGGCAAACTGGCTTTTAACAAAAGATACTCTTTTTAAAGAGAGCTGATCTATAACAATTTAGCAGCTAGTATCCACAGCAGTTGGAAGAAGTGCTACACTGGGCGGTAAAAAGCATCCAAAACCTTTTTCTGCAGCTGCTGCCCTATTCAGATGTTTGTGAAAATTAATACTTTCATTAAAATTTATTAATATTCATTACAAAGTAATAGCCTCTGCATGTGTGTGGGTTTGAGAGAGAGAGTGAAAGAAAAGAGGAGGAGGAGGAGGAGGAGGAGGAGGAGGAGGAGAAGGAGGGGGGAGGGGAAAGGGAGGAGGAGGGGAAGAGGGGAAGAGGAAGAAGAAAAAAAGGAAGAGAAAGAGGAAAAGAGGAAGAAGGTGTACACACAAGCTCATTTGACAGTGGCCCTCAGAGCTATCACTGCCAAGGATTCAGGCAGAGTGGCTCAATTTTTAAAACAAATGCTCCCCTGTGTGACGGCCCTGCTGTGCAACCTTGGATAGTTACTTAAATTTTTTTGAATTCAGCTCATTGTCCCTGCAAGTGCTGCCATAGTACCTTATCTTTAGATTATCATGAAAATGTGTGAAGATTGTTCAAAAGATGATTTAGGAAACTCTCTAAATGGTGGCTCCTTTTTCGAAATGTAGCATGAGTTATTGTTCTCCATTCCAAGACACTTGCTTTGAAAAATAATACATAAAATAGTCCAAGTAGGGAAATGTTGCAGAATCAGTGCAAATGTCACTTCTACTGGACAAGATGCTCAGCCTTGAGTGTCGTTGTCACATTGCCATCTCTGTAAAAAAGAAATAGCAACTTCTTTTTGAGACAGAGTTTTATTATGTAGCCCAGGCCAACCTAGAATTCATGATCTTCCTGTCCTGAAATATGGGATTACAAGTATATGCTACCACATTTTTACTTTATGTTAATATTCTAGAATACTATAAATGTTAATAAAATATTGTCCCATGATTGCATTGGTAAAATGAAATAGGTTGACATTCTTTAAGATTTATGGATTGCTACTCTTCATATAATACTAAAATGTGTCAGAAAATGACATGGACAACTAATAGAATACTTAAGATGAACAAGCATGGCACTTTCTAGAGTAATTCAAGGGGCTTTTGTCTTTTCCAGTGGTCACCACAAGGTGGAGATATTTGAAAGTTTACTTCAAGCTTGTTTAAAGGTAAAAGTAACACCTTGGGTTTCCAAAATCAACTACTGTACCAATAAATCTATCTTCATGCTTCACACAAATTGAAAAGCATATGCACTACAACACACATTTATCTATAAACTATGGTCATCATCCTTATTCAGATACACTACAGTTTTATTTCCCAAGCTATTATAGTAAACTACAAGTATTAAGTATTTAAGACAATAGGAAAATTTGAAACAGAAAAATGAGCCAGAAGAAGTTAACCATAGAAACTTGCTCATTGTTAAATCGGCATCTAATGGCCTCAGAATTTTTTTTCAAATATGTGTATATTCTACTAGTACTTGACTTATAAACAATAGCAAGTTAGATCTTAATAGCACCACACTAGATTTGCTGGTTTAAAAAGTCTCATCTTTGGCATGTGAAGAATGTTTCCATGTTTCCACTCTTATAAAATCACAAGGTTAATAGGTGGCAAAAAATAAATCATATATATATATATAATACACACACACAAAGGTGTATATACAAATATATGTACTGTATACCTATAAATGTATACATATATATATATATATGTATACACGTACATCTATATGTTAGATATATAATGTGGCCTAGCTATCAGATTACTAGATACCAAATTGCTAGGAGGGTGAGGGTTTTGTTTATGTTGATTTGCTTTTTCTTTCAACTGTGAAAGCTCTGCTTCTAATCTGTTTGGAAGAAGGAATCAGTTCTTCCCATTTACCTGCTGGACTGCACTATATGACTCTATCTTTCGGAAGTGGCCTCTGTGCCAGACTCAGAAGTAAAACCGAAAGTCCTGCTGATGGATGGGTTATAGATGAAGTGGCATGGGAGGAGACAGTTGAAATGCCTGAGTCTCGCTTCGTCTACTGATGAGGTAATGGGAGAATGACTAGAGACACAGGACCCTGGGAGAGAGAGACAGAATCGGGGCAGAAATCAGTAGGTCACACTTACACTTGGTAATTTTGTGATTGGGGCAGAAATCAGTAGGTCACACTTACACTTGGTAATTTTGAGATTCTGATGAAAACCCAATGCAGATTTGAAGAAAAAAAGTAGCTAGGCATGTTCTGATTCTGAGAAGAAAATTCAAGCTGAAGTTATAAACTCAAAGTCACCAAAATTATGACTTTACTGAATGCTGAGTATTTAAATAGCAGCAATTTAGCACAGAATAGAAGACTATCCAGGATTGTGCCTAAGGAACACGGCTTGCCTAGAGGGCTTTGTACCATCATTCATTGCTTTCCTGAAAAACTTTACCACTATTGGGCATATATCCAATGGACAGTAAATCAATATACCAAAGGATACCTACTTCTGTTTATCTCAGCACTGTTCACAATAGCTAAATAATGGAATTAAATATCATTTACAACAACAACTAAATGAGTAAAAAGCATTGTGTATATGGATATAGCTTAATATTCTGTGGTGTATATAGTATGAATTACATATATTTATAGTACATAAGTGTAAGACAGATATATAGAGATATACTATGGAATGCTATATAGCCATAATGAAAAATGGAATTATATCATTTGTCAGAAAAATGGATGGAATTGAAGGTCAAGTTATTGTATGTTTTCTCTCATATGCAGAAACTAGACCTAGAAGACATACATTTTTATGGACATGTATATACATATATATATTCATATAAATAATTGTATATAGGACTAATCCTATAATATGCATCTAACTAAGGGACAATTTAGGAAGAGAGGAGAAAGATTGTAACAACACATAGAGGGCGAATAATTTTGTAATACATTACAACTATCTATGAAAACAGCATAAAGATTCTCAGTGAAAGCTGTTGATAAGTAGGGGACTGAAGACAGAGAAACAAGAGACACACCCTGTTTGGGGGTTATTAGCAGGAAAGTTTTGATCTAACAGAAAGGATGAAAGAGGATGATACAAGCAAAGAAGATTGTTTACACATAGGAACTTGTTGAAATCCTGTTTTTCCTCCCCATGAGGCCTTGACATCTTATGATCCTTAGCATTCTTCTTCAAGCAAGAACTGACTTGTTATCTTGAAGCTCAGTATTGCTATTTCATGTGAATAAATAATTACTTCTTAATAATTGAGATTTTTTTTTAAAAAAAAGAGTTGACTAGGGTGTGCCAAGCCTATAATCCCAGCTACTCAGGGGGCTGAGATCTAAGGATCTCAGTTTGAAGCCAGACCAAACAGGAAAGTCCATGAGACTCTAATTTCCAATTAGGCACAAAGGGGAAAAAAAGCTGGAAATGGAGTTGTGGCTCAATAGTAGATGGCTAGCCTTGAGCAAATTGCTCAGGAACAGTGCTCAGGTTCTGAGGTAAAGCCCCGCACAAAAAGAAAGGAGGAAAGCAGAGGAAAGGGAAGGGGGAAGGGAAGGAGGAAGGGAGGAGAGGGAAAGGAGGGGAAGAGGAGGAAAGGCGGAGGGAAGGAGAGAGAAAGAGAGGGGAAGAGAGGGAAAGAAGGGGAAGGAAAGAGAGGTATGGGAGGGGAGAGGAGGGGAAGGGAGGGAAAGGAAGGGAAGAAAAGGAGGGGAGGGAAGGGTATGGAAAGAAGAAAAGAAAGGGACAGAAGGGAAGGAGAGAGAGAGAGAAAGAAGAGTAGGAAGGGAGGAAGGGAGGGAGGAAAGAAAGCTGGACAGAAAGCTACAAAAATGAACCCAGAATATCCCTAGGCGAACATAATTCTTAACAAAATGTAGAAACATCTATTGTTATTAAATTCAAAATAGAAATGTGGCAATATATCATTCTGTCCCAAAATACTCTCATGATTACAACCGAAAGACACAATGCAAACCAAGAAAAATGTAGTAGATGCTTGAAAATTATAGAGAAAATGATCAAGGAAGTAAGATGTAGAGACTATTATGCTAATTACATTATTAGGGGTTAGATAAAACAAAGTGTATAATTTTGAAATGAGACACATTTCTTAATTTCATTGGATTTATCATTTAAGTATGAAAAACAGAGCACTAATTTAGACAGGCTAAAAATAATGTAGAAGAGAATGGTATAGTATAACAGGGAATCACAGAACACAACATAATCCATCAAAACCACACAGCCTATATAATTTTCTTGCTTTATATTAGATTGAAAAATGACTGTACAATATGTTCTTTTAGATAAGTGATGAGAAAGTTGAGGGGAAAATTCAATGTTAGCTTTGTATGATAATGTATGAATCTAACACAGTAATTGTTAGAGGATTAAATGGACCTAGGATATATAGTTAACAGAAAACAGGTCTACCTGTCAATATGAAGTTTTGAGACATCACTTAGAAAAACTTAGGGCAATTAAACTAACAGCATTCCACTCAATCTCTAAGCAGAAATAAAAAAAATAATATAGGTCAGATAGTGACTCATATCATCATTTAGACTTCTGCCACATATTTTAAATTAAACATTATTCAGTCATAAGTTTGAAATCAGTGAATAAATTTGAACATGTAGTTTTTACTGACAAAAAAATGAGAAAATTCTTTACTGAATTTATATTCCTATTTGGGCATGAATAACATTTTAAAGTATGTTAGCCTTATTTAGAAGTCACAGAATTTTAAACTAATAAAGTTCAATTTAAGATAAAACATTATTCATTTGGACTCTAAACCCTCATAAAGATTAATTCCAAACCTCCTTCATATTTAATGGGAAGGTTAAAATGATCCTGTCATTTCAAATAACATATTATTGGCATTATTAATAAAATTCTTCTAGCTAGTACAACTTTGTTCATAAAACATTTTCAGGTTTCTATAGCATTAGAATTTTATTTCTATTATTTGTTTTAATAATTCTTAATGTAGATTATGTGACAGATATATGAAATTGGGTTTCTTTGTGGATTCTTCTGGTTCATGTTTTGGTTTTAGTGTTTACAGATGAAATCTTGTTTTGTAGCTCAAGCTAACCTTGAACTTTCTATTATGTGTCAGCCTCAGGAATGCTGGAATTACAGTTATACATCAGAATGCCTAGCTCCATCTTTAACTTTTTTTCTTTCCCCTCTGAGTTAACCACTTTATCATTGATAAAGTGCTTACAAAAATATGGAAGACCATAGCTAAAACAATTTCTATATTATAAAACATATCCATTCTCCTTTCTTTGCTCAGTAAAAGTAATATTTAATTCAAAATTGTTACTAAGTTTTAGATGGCTGTTCGCTAAAAATGGCCCAAAAGTTTTGTACTCTGTGATTTCATACATAGATCATGTGTAACCTTTTATAACACTTCCTTCTCACTTCAAACAGTAGCAGAATTCACAGCGTTTATTTTTTTTTTTAATTTAGAAACAAGGCAAACATGCATGTGAAAATCTAGAACCATTTGCCATGTAAATAGCCTGAAAGTGCATATCAGTTTTCAGTTCACTCAAAGCTTATTACTTTAAAAATACCATGATTTGACTACCTTTCACTTTAAATCATAAAGAAAGCAGAAAGAGTAAATTGCAAAAAGTTAATCAAGTACTGTCATAATTCTTTAACAAATCTCAAAAAATATAAACAGAAAAATTACCTATGAAAATCAAGTTTAAAAATATAACATTCTGAAAAAAGTAGTATTATTTTTAAGACATTTGTAACTAATAAAAAAAACATGATACAGGTTACTGTTATAACCCTAAATCTCCATTTAACCCTTTATTAACTGGCACATTAACTTTAAAAAGTGTATCTATTGAGATGATCATGTGGTTCTTGTCTTTTCTCCTGTTGATAGGTTGAATTACATTAATTGACTTGTATATATTGAACCAGCTTTGCTTCTCTGAAAGGAATCTTGTTTGATCATAGTATATGATTTTTTTTATTAGTTGTTGAAGTCTGTTGGCCAGAATTTTATTGAGAGGTTTTGCATTGATGTTCATCAAAGAGATGGGTCTATAGTTCTCTTTCTTTGATGAGTCTCTATCTGGTCTTGGAATGAGGGTTATGCTGGCTTCATAGAATGAGTTTGGTAGAGATCTTTCACTTTCAATCTCATTGAAGAGTTTGAGGAGTATTGGAGTGAGTTCTCCTTTGAAAGCCGTATAGAATGCAGCTGTGAATATAAAATGATTCTTATTGAAATGAACTCCAAAAAAATGGAAACAAGAGACTTTTTATTGTACTGTTTGTAGCTACTTCTTTTTTTTTCCTTCTTTCTACTCCTTTGGTTTATTCTCTGTTGTCAACGTTTTTTATTTCTGTACCCTTAGTCTGATTTGGGGAGGGTAAGGAGAATCACAGAAATGTGGGACAATGGGTAAACCAATACAGCAGTGATACTCACCAGACACTATGTTGAAACAAACTATATAACTTGGGGGGAGGGGAAATGGGAGGGGAAAAACTGTGAGAGATGAGGGAGGGGATGACACTGTTCAAAAAGAAATGTACTTATTACCTTACTTAAATAACTTAACTCCTTTGTACACTACCTTTACAATAGATAGAATTGACATCTTAAAAAGTGAATATTTTTATATTTTATTGTAAAGACGCTTCAATTAAATAGATTAAATTTCTGCTCTAGAGATGTTGTTTCTTCATGAGAGCATTCGATATATCTGAAATAGTTTCTTGATGTAATACTTTCAATTAGCTCCTAAAATGTAGCTGTTAGTGAACATTTTTAAATACTGTACTTTCCTTACTTTTTTCCTCCAGTCCTGGAACTTGAACTCAGGGCTCAGGCGTGGTATCTGAGCTTCTTGTACTCAAAGCAAACAGGCTACCACTTGAGCCTCAGCACCACTTCTGACCTTTTCTGAGTAGCTTATTGGAGAAATGTGCCTAATGGACTTTCCTGCCTTTGCTGGCTTCAAACTACAATCCTCAGAACTCCATCTCTTGAGTAGCTAGGATTGCAGGCACGAGCCACTTGAACCCAGCTCACTTTCCTTACTTTATTATTATTATTATTATTATTGTGAAAGTATCATACAGAGGAATTACAATTACATGGGCAAGATAGTGAGTAGGTTTCTTATCGAGCATTGTTGCCTCCTTTGTTTCCCCTTCCTATCCCTTCCTCTCTCCACCCCCACACCCCCACACCCCTATCACCACCACCACCACCCCCCATCCCGCCAAAGTTGTAAAGTTCATTTTTCGACATAACGTCTTGTACATCTCATTGTTGTAATGGGTCCACCTGTATCCCTATTTAAACAGTTTGTTTTTTCTCTTTCCCTCCACAAATTATATCAACATCAAATACAGTGAAAGCAGGGCTTATACCCTGGGGGAAGTACATACAAAGCAACAAAGAAATCATCTTATAAATATGTTGGAAACAATGGCAAGAAAGAAAAAAACGTTTGAATTTGAATCTTGGGGTTCATTTCACCTAACATCAACTTGTCTAACAGTTTCTGTTTGTCTCAGACATATATTAGTTATTGCAAATAAGGGAAACCATGGGACCTATGTTTCTTTGGGCCTGGCTTACTTCACTTAATTTTTAATATGGAACATTATGACTTAATCCATTCCAGTTTTCTAGAGGCTCACAAGCTTCTCCATGTACCATGCTTCTGCACGGTTGAATTCTGAATTCCTTAATCTGTAGTTTGTGATAACATGGACCAACCTGTCTTTTCTTGTTTTTTATTGTGAAAATACTATACAGAGGGGTTACAATTACATGAGCAAGATAATGAGTACATTTCTTATCAAGCATTGTGGCCTCCTCCTTTGTTTACCCTTCCCATCCCTTCCCCTCTCGACCCCCTCACCCCTCTCTTTCTCTCTCTCCTTTGTTCTTTCTTTCCTTCTTTCTTTCTTTTTCTCTTCTTTTCTTTCTTTCTTTCCTTCTTTCCTTCCTTCCCCTTCCTTCCTTTCTCTCCTTCCTTCCTTCTTTCCTTTCTTTTTTTGTGTCAGTCATGAAGCTTGAACTCAGGGCTTGGGCTTTGCCCCTGAGCTCCTTTGCTCAAGGTCACAGCGCTTCCACTTGGAGCTGCAGTTCCACTTCCTAGAATGTATATGTCTAAAGAAAGCTATTGGGAAGAATACAAAAGTGTAGAGTGACAATGTGTAAAGCTCCTAGAAGAAGCAAATTTTTATGGCTATAAAAACATCTGCTTTTGTAGCTTCAAAAGTCCTGTTGCTTAAACTGTATTTTGGTTCTGTCATTTCACCAGGAAAGGCTACATTTTAATGTCACAATTCCAGCCACAATTCTGGAATAGTACTTGAGATCTTCTCTGGCAATAAACTTTTAGACAGATTAAATTAGATGAACACACTCTTACTTGAATTAAAATATCAAGATGTCACATTTCTTCAAGTATTTTTATTTAATCTGTTTTCAGGAAGAGATATCATACTAACAAAGGCAGAAATGCAGGAAATATGAATTTAAAAAATTTATAACCTAAAGACATAAAGTCAACCATTGCTTTATGGTATACCTATATTTTGGTTGAAGAAAAAACTATCTAGAAATGGAATCTCAGTGTTGTTTTGATTTTCATTTCCTTTATGTCATATCTTCATGTGTCTATTGGTCATTCTTCTTCTGAGAAGTCTTTCTTTAAGTCATTAACCTTTTTAATATTTGGGTTGTTGTTTCTTTGAGGGTTTACATTTGAGTGTTTAATTTTCTGAGCTCTATCCTACCCAGTTAGAAAGGCCATTATCTTAAAACCTAATATGAACAAATGCTAGCATGGACATGGCCAAAGGGAACTCTATCATACTGTTGGTAGGAATGTAAGCTTCTTCAACCACTCTACAAAGCAGTATGGAGGTTCCTCACAAAACTCAACATTGAACTACCCAGTGACAGCAATCCACTCTTGGGTTTTTATTCAATAGTGTACAAATAGGTTACAGTAAAGCCACAGGCAAAATCATATTCATTGGATCACTATTTATCATAGTCAAAATATGGAATCAGTTCAGATATGCCCCTCAATGGGCAAATGGGTAAAGAAAATGTTATAGATACATGATGGAATTCTATTCATCCACAATAAAAAGAAATAATGTACCATTTATAAGGAAATAGAAAGACTTGGAAAAAATTATATTAAGTGAAGTAAACCAGACCCAGAAGAACAAAGGTCACATGTTTTCCCTCATTTATGGTAAGTAAACACATTGGGTGATATGCAAGCAGTTACAAATGAATGAACTGAGGTATGTAGACTCTATGGAGATCAAATAGTAGACAAAATAAGCAGCAGGAAATGGGTACTTGCAAGCATGGTGGGGGGACAAGGAGAAAAGGGTAGATGAATGACGGGAGGAAGGGAGAGAATAAAGTCAAGAATTCATTGCATATACCACAAAGTTAAGAAAACTGAGGGAAGGAGTATGTGGCAGGAGGAGGAAAACATTGAAGGGATGGCACAGATCAAGATGCATTGTGGTCATAAACTGCTTTGTTGAACGGCAACTCCTTTGTACAACTACTTCAAGATAATAAAAATATTTAAGGAAATAAAAATAGAAATATTTTTTAATTATCCAGAGGGAAAAATATTTCAATAGAAGGGAAGTGCCCATTCATGGCCTTTCAAAGAAAGATCGTTAGCACAAAAGAAAAATGATTTTCTTGGATACGATAGCAAAGAGATGAAATCTGATTGTGGTTAATATCGGGTATGAAGCCCAAGTTTTCCCAACGGTGTTCATGAGACCATGGCATCTAGGGGATCTGAACCTGTCTAAAGGACATTGCACTTCTCCAAAACATGAAGGTTGGATGTGAGCTAATCTAATCAAGATTTTATGGTCCTAGAGGCAAAGAATAGCATTTGGGATACCCACACACATGCCAGCATCATTGTCAAACACATTAGAAGCAGAAAAAAGAAACAAATGAGTAAATACTGGCTTACTGTCTTTTGATTTTCCACTAGTGCCATCCCAGGAAGCTTCAGAGTTTTCGGCCCCCTGATATCTACATAAGGTGTTAAAACTATGATCCTGGGAAACAGACCTGAGAGAATTACCTCTCTTTGGATACAAAAAAAATGTTCTAAAGTTCTATTTTTTTAACCTCCTATGAGGTGACATTGGTGTTGAATATCAAAATAGATTTTTAGTACTGGCAATCTAAATTATTCTCTTTTATGTAGTCAACAAAGAAGGTTCACTCAAGCTAAATGAAAAATAGTGCTCATTTTACTATACATGAGAGATGTTATTATTGAAGATGAAGGTAATTATATCATGATGAAGATAATTTGACAGTATCCAATTTAAAAGAAAAATTTCAGTATTGTTTGCAATTTTGTGTTTTACTGAATCGTCTGGTTCTTAGACATTTATTTGATAGAAAAGACTTCAGTTGTTTTATGGATAACGTCTCCAATTTTGTCTAGAGCTAGCTACAGGTGTACAACTTCCATGTTCATTCCACCATACGAGGCTTTTGGGGTGAGGTGCCCTCATGGGAGCACATCTAAAATTCCATAATACAAGCAGAGTAACAAAAGTCCCTGCTTAGATGTACAGAAACCCATAGGAACAACTTGACAGAAATATGTCTTTCCCTGGGGCTTCATATCTCCCTCACCACTGTCTCCTGATCCTAAATATCAAATGAGGTTCTGATTTATTTTAAACTTTGTTAGTGTGCAGTGACCAAAAGCTAGTAAATATTCTGGGAAAATGGTTCAAGCAAAAGTATGAACAACCATTAAACAAGCCACGAGACACCCCCTGTTCTTCGCCCTTTAACACCACGAAATCATGAAATACTCTGGGAGACCAAGAATGAGGAGAATCTTTGTAGCTAACCTGGTCTTATAATATTAGAGGCCCCTAATTTTTGGTTTCAGGCATTGTTACCATTGATTATGTATAACTGATAGCAATACTGCCTTAACTTTGCCTCCAAACTTTAGCAGTTCTACTAATGATAAAAATCAAAGCTACTTAACTTGAGCCATATGCAGTCAAAAGATCATATGATTGACTAATTCCACCCAGTTTATATTATAAAAGGGGTATAACTTCAAGGAACTCTCTGAACCAGCTGAAATGTTTGTCCCCCAACATCTACCAACCTCACTGTCATATTCACCTCTTTGTCAGGAAAAATGGAGAATCTACTGTTACAACAAATACCAGATGTTCGACAAGATTGCCATCTGAAATCAATACTCCCTTCTACAGTTTTCTTGACCTACTTCATCAGCTGGAGTCACCTCTGATTTGTGTCAACTGAAACTTCAGACAGGGTGATAGGGTGATGGAGAGAAGAGGCAAAAGGTCACATCTCCCATTCAATACAGAAAGAGAAATCTTGGAAGCAGTATGCATTAAAGACTATGTTTTCAAATCTCTATGGGAAATTTTGATATTAGGTAATACTATTTGTTCTTCAAAAGATATGAAGACATCATAAAATGATTTATCAGATCTAGTTAGAACATTACATAAGCATTCATTGGAATAGATGTTAACTAATTAAAATGTGGTTTCCTGAGCATGGCAAATAATTTGAAAAGGGAAGAAGTAAATAATTTGTGTACACTGCTTCTCTTTAGTGGCAATGATGTTGGTGATAATAGTCTTGAATTCCTACCTATGTCATCAGCCAAAAGAATTCTGTGGATTAAAACCTTAATGTAGTAAATCAAGATTTGAGATACTCAGGAAAAAGTAATGATAAGTATTCAAGCTGTCTTTTGTTGGTTATTCTAGAAAACAAGTAGAATAAAAATATAAATTATTTTATTTATATAAAAGGAAAATTATTTTAAACATTACTATAAAAATAAAATCAAAAGCAAGGAATGCATATAAGGAAGATGACAATCCTTAATCTATAAAAAGCTGGATATGAACCAAGCCTCACTGGCTCATGTTTATAATCCTAGCTATTCAGGAGGCTGAGATCTGAGCCTCATGATTCAAAGCCAGCCTGGACAGGAAAGTCTGTGTGACTCTAATCTCCCGTTAAAGACCAAAAAGCTAGAAATTACACAATGACTCAAAGTGGGAGAACACTAGCTGTAAGCACCAAAGGACAGCAACTAGGCCCTGAGTTCAAGCCCTAGAACTGCCACAAAAGAAAAAAAGCTGATAATCTATAAAGAGATCTTGTAAGTTAATAAGAAAAATACAAAGTGAATGATAGACAAATAGATCATAGAGAGGAGCACAAATTAACAGTGGGCATATAGAAAACTTCAACCCTGATGTCAAAAGGTAACATCCAATGCAATCCTAATAGTCTATTCAAGAACAATGATAGGCTAGGAAATATAGCTCACTGGTAGAGTGCTTTCCCAGAATGCATGTGTTCTAGAGTTTGCTACTCAAAAAATGAATAAAGAAGGAAGGAAAGACATGAAGACAGAGGAAACATAAAAGGAAGGATGGGAAGAATAAAAGAGATAGCTCTTCAGAGACATGGTTGGATTTTGCCCACTATATTCTAGTAAATAATTTAGGATAATCTTTCTTTAATGGGTTACCTTGGAAATAATATAAACTATTGAAACATAAATTCTAGTCCTAGAAAATAAACATCATTCAGTTACATGTAAAATGGTCATTATTTGTAACAATGTGTACCTGAAAACCTCACAATTTAGAACAGATAAACTTATGTGTTTCTCTGTGTGTTGTAACATTTATCAGATAAAAGAGCATGGGTGTAAAACTATACTGTTGGAGAATGTTTAAGAACAATTGAGAAATATTATATGAACAAAGACAGCAATATGAGCTTCATTACATCAGTCTTGATGCTGATGATGACTCTGAAGATGTTATTCCAAGTAACTTATTTTACTTTTTAATCTTGTACATATTTAATTTTTGTAACATTAGCTTTCAAAAATTTAAATCATAGAATAATTAGTTTTCACAAGGAAGCAAGAAAAACTGCCTACAGTATTTGGGCAATAGAGTAGAATCATCAGGGAATCATCAAGTAGTTCACTCTTCCCCAGCTTCCAAATCAAAATCTGCTCTACTTTTTTATGTTGTTGTTGATGATGATGATGCACATAACAGGGTTCTCAAGTGATTCCTAAATGGCCAGCCTAGTATCAGTCCACAAACTGGCATTTGGGTACCTATGATCTTAAAAAATTCTCATAACTTCTAGGGTATTTTGAATATCAAGTGAAATAATGCCAGTGGATGATCAAAAAATAATAGATAAATAATCCAGCCTATGGGCTTCTTACAAGCAAATGGTTTCTGGGAAGTTTTAAAAATTATCTTTAAGTTCTTATACAAAGGAGTTTCTATTTCACAAAGCAGTTTATGAATACAATGCATCTTGATCAGTACCACCCCTTTCAACTTTCTCACCCACCCCTTGTCCTTTAACTTTTAGAGCCTGATATACTTCATTTAACATATATTTTTCAGATTTATTTGTCCTTTCCTCTGCAAGTGGCATAATGTCATTCTTCCTGATAGATGAGTGAAATTCCATTGTATATGTGTATAAGCATACATTATATATACACTTATATGTAAATATACATATATTTAGATATGAAGAAAATATGATATAGGTATCTATGTATGTGTGCTATATGTGTATGTGTGAATATATACATATATATGTTTCATATATGTCATGTGATATATCTTCCACCTTTTCTTGGTCCATTTGTCCATTATAGGGCATCTGGAAAGGAAAATCCTTCAAACATCACACATCTGTGTCCAGATCACTGGAATAAAAAGCTCTACATAGCAGACTTTTCACGTCTCAAGTTAACCTTTGTGTGCTCCATAGGCCACCATTATTGTCAATTTAAGCAAAGATGTTTTCACTGTACTATGGAGTTCTTTGTGTGGTTGTGAACTCTCTTTATCTGCTGCCTGAGTGGCTCAGCCTTAGTGTTATCAGACCTTGTTGACCTTTCCCTTACCTTTCCAGGTTTTCAGATCATTTCACAGTTGTGAAGACAATTCTTACCTTTCAGAATTAATTAACATTCACTTTCTATCCTTTACACGACTAGGAAAATAACGCATTGTAATAACACCTTTATTCTTAATTAGTCTTAAAAGCAGACTAATTATCCACTAATACACACCCCAGAATTCTTTGATTAAGTACCCACACAAAGCTGCCCCTTCTAGGTAGAAATAATGACTTTATAGACTCTATAGACCCAACCCATCAAAGTCACTCTTGTGGGAAAATTATTTGAAGTTTCAGACTAGAGACCAGCTGGCAGAATCCTTTCCCCAACCAAGGAATAATCATAAGGTTTTGTTTTGTTTTGCTTGGCTTCTGTGCCAGAACTGGGCCTTAAACTCAGGACCTCATACTCTGACTTGGCTTTTTTCACTCAAGGCTAGGGCTCTACCACTTGATCCACACCTCCACTTTTAGCTTTTTAGGAGGCTGAGATCCGAGTCTTGTACTTTTCTACCTGTGCCGACTTTGAA
Organism: Dipodomys merriami; assembly: GCF_024711535.1. Lineage (NCBI taxonomy): Eukaryota > Metazoa > Chordata > Mammalia > Rodentia > Heteromyidae > Dipodomys > Dipodomys merriami. The sequence goes on along the minus strand of NW_027202270.1, from coordinate 20,855,524 downwards.
CCATGATCCAGTCCTCAGATCTCAGCTGTCTGAGTAGCCAAGGATTACAGTCATGAGCCACCAGGACCTGGTTAAGCATGACTTATACATGGTTCTCAAGTTCAGCATTATTTACTGACAAGGTGAATTCCAATGTTCAATGCCACTTAGCACCCCTGTTTTCTAGCCAGTTGATAAGAGCATCACCATGCCACTGGGACAATGGAAAGTATCTACAGATATTGAGAACTGTCCCCTGAAATGAGTGTGTGTGTGTGTGTGTGTGCGTGTGTGTGTGTGTGTGTATACATTCATGTGTGTTGAGAGAAGCCATTGGAAGATTGAAATAGACATTCTTAGACCTACTATTCTGTCATTGTATCTTTCCATCCTACTTCCTATTCTGTCTTCTTTCTAGCTTAGTTTTCTTCTGTCTTGAGGAGACTGCAGATCTTATAGCCACATTCTTCTACTAGTTGTAAAATTGCCTTCCCAGGCTTGGAGGAAACTTTTCACCACAGGCTTTCCAATGAACTTTTTCTTACTGTTTTTTCCATATATATTTTTTATGGTAAAAATACTGTAAGAGGGGTTACAGTTACATGAGTAGGGTAATGAGTACATTTCCTATCTAAGCATTGTTACCTCCTCTTTGTTTTTCTCTACCATCCCTTCCCTCCCAACCTCCTCAACTCCTCCCTCCCACCCCAAAATTGTAAAGTTGGTCTTCAACATAGTGTCTTGTACATCTCACTGTTACAATGAGTTAACATGTATCCTTATTTAAGCATTTTTATATCCCTTCCTCTCCCCAAATTATAAAAATGTATATACAAAATCCAGGACATTGGAATCAGATACAGTGAAAACAGGGGATATACCATGGGGGGAAAACATACAAAAGAAACAAAAGAATCACATAGTGCATTTAATAAGTATGTTAAAAAACAATAGCAATAAAGAAAAAACCACTTGTGTCCCTATCTTGGGGTTCATTTCACTTAACATCTACTGGTTTTTTTCACAGTTGAATTACTGAAGAAACTACATAAGTGAACAAATAAGCATGAGATTTCTTTGTAACTCTTCATTGTGCTGTGAGAATTGAACTATTATTCATTTGCTGAACCTATATCAACTCTATTTGTGGACTTCATTTTAGGCTTTGTGCCTGCCTTCTGTTTCCTATGTGTCAGCCTTTACTATAACTTTCACCCCTTGCTGTTTTCAATTATTGTTGTGTTTGCATAAGTCTCATTTTTGTCATGATTCGGTGTAGATGTTAATCCATTAAGACTTTTCCACATCTATGTTCCCAAGAAAAGTTCACATCCTTGAGGAAGAGAGTCAGTTTGGCAAAGACGTAATAAATACCAATGCAAAAAAGTTAGAGAGGGGCCATTTCAGATGAAAATAATTGTATGTGAAGTTCTTGAGTTTGGACTTAAAGATTCATGTCTCAGAACAATAAAATTAGCTAAATTTTACTTCCAATTAATAGAATAATGAAAGAAGGTTGGAGATTGAAGGGTTAACTTTACAACCAGAGAGAAATGATTGAAGATGATGCAGAAGACTGAAGTAGTAAAGCAGTGAAGTTGTTTGATCTTGATGATGACATGATAGCACTGTTTAAGATATTGCCTTTATTGAGGTAGAAATAAAGTAGACAGTAGAGATGGGAGGGGGACCTTTGAATGCTGATTGAAGAATTAATGCTGTGTTGGAATCAGGGTCCCGATTTATAAGATTCTTTGCCTTTCCTTTTCCTGTTGCAGGAATGAGTGTTGACAGAGATGAAAATCACCCATATTGTTCTTATATGTGAAATTGTAGATATAAGCAGGATGTGTCAACAGTGCTCTCATAAAGTGAATGAAAAAAATGTTAGAACTATAATTTCGATGACACCTGTGCTCTGTCATTCAAAATCCTTGAAGGAGTCCTTTACTTTTTAAAACCTAAGTTCTGGAGTACAGGAAGGCTTTGCAGTACAAATGTACTTTCCAAAATTAAAGACGTTTTTGCAGCCTTAAAATGCACTAATTGAATTCACAACCAATTCTACAATTTTACATTAATTATAGGATTCAGACATACATATTGAAGCTGTAAATGTTTGGAACACATTAAGGCTTAAACATTTAGGAGCATTTTAAAATATCAAGTACAGTTTGCAAGTTATTCTCTCTGTGGTTGGAGAAAATGAGAGGGAATGAAAATTGTATATTGACATCCTATGTAGACATGTGGTATATAAGATGTGATTATGATAATATTAACTTACAAGGTCATTTTTTACAGTGATTGTTTTATAGATTAACAAATACAAACTTCCATTGGACATTAAAGTCCATTATTTCAGATAAGGAACATTGATTTATAAAAGCCAAGTGGCAGATTTAACACAACCTCACAGTTTAATGAAAGTGTTACAAAATTTTAGTTATTAAAAATTCATAAAGGTTAACATTTTAGATATAAAAAGAGCAAGGCACCAATCGATTTAATGGGAGATAAAGGGTAAAGCATGCAATGCTTAGACTTTAAAAATCCAATTATTCCTATTACTCTGCATACATTAGGCAGTCATATTTTACTGCTATCCGATGCCTCACTTGCCTGACTGCCTCTTATCAAACCTCCTGTTTGCATTTTAATTGACCTGTGCAAGAGCACAAGGAAAAAGTAAAAGAAGTTGTAAAAATAAAGAAAGGGCTCTGCATACTTAAAAGCACATAAATGACCCTCTCTGACTCTGTTATGCTAGTACTTTAAATACCACAGTGCCCCCAAAGTCAGTTCCCTACCTGTCTACTTTCAAATTCTCCCTTCCTCCAGATCCAAAAATGCTTTACGACACTTTATGTCACCTTTGTGAAAGTGTATGTCACCACTCTGCGTGTCAGCACTCTTAAGAATGGTTAATCAACAGGAATCGTGGAGGACTTGGAGAAATTCCAGGTAGACTAAACTCACTTCCCACTTTATCATTGCTTTAAATAGTTTTACACGTGCAAATGGGATTGATGGGGGCTACTGTAGCAGGCAGCTATGAGGACAAGGGCGGTGCTTGGTACAGGTGGTGAAGGGCCAGGCGGCTTCTCTGGGAGGGCCATAAAGTATTCTTGTCAGCACCGCTGACATGGTTTGGAGATTGCTATTGGGGCAGAGCTGCTCAAGCTTGTCCATCTCATCATGATTTTATACTCCTAAAAGTTTATTGAGATCCTTAAAGGCATTTGACTATTAAGATGATTACTTTTGGTATAGTACTTAAAATACATATTAAAATTTTAAAGCATAATAGCCTGTATATTCTAACATCAACGTTTTATGAAAATATTCAAAACAAAATAAAGGAGAATATTAGCATTGCTCCACACTTTTCTAATCTCTTCCATGTGTACCACGAGAAGTAGATTCTAATAGCTGTTCTCATAGTGAATTCTTTGTAGGTTGATTTGTTGGTTGGTTTGTTTTATGTTTGTGGGTGATCCTAAGCACTGAAAAACCTAGGTCTTCATGTGTATGAGGCAAAAGCTGCTCTAACACTTGAACCATGCCTCCACCCTTTTATATATATTGGGTTTTTAAAGGTAGAGTCTTCTTCAGTCTGCCCACTAGGATGTAGCATTTGTGATTCTCCTGTCTCTGCTTCTGAGAAGCTGGGGGTACCATTATGCAACACCATGGCCAGCTGGGACATGTTTCAATGGAACTAGGCTTCACTCACTTCTGTAGTTGAAATAGAGAAGACCTTGCAATCTTCTTAGAAAAATTTAGGGCTAAGACCCTCAGAAGTCCTAAAGCCATAGTTTATCATTGTTATTTGAGGTGAATAAACACAATAGGGAGAACAACACAGACTGATTATAGCATTGGCATCATGCCAACCTGGGGGAGAATTCATAGGAAACTACCAGGAGCTGTAGACCTACTTTTGCCTTGAAACTGTCTTTCATCTAATTGTTTTTACCGTGCTCTGTTCACTCACCCTTTCCTTCTGAAAAGATGTTCAGAATTCTAGTCTTCATTCATCTGAAAAAGAATCTTGAAAGAACTAGAAAGACTAATGCAACATAGTCATGCAGAGAAGTATTTACTGGACTATAATTTGAGGAGGAATGTAGCTTGATTTGTTATTAAATACTATAGATCCTTGAGATATATGGATATAACATTGTCAGTTTCACAAGTGACCATGAAGATGATTGATACAAGCATTTGTAACTGGCATCTTTGAGTTTGAAAAGGTGCTGGGCCTAGTGTGTAATGGTGAGACAGTCATTAGCCACTTGACTTCCTTCATCCCCAGTACCTCTACCCACATGTAGTCTACTGATGGCCACTAGTCTCATGTGAACTGCTTCAAGAGTAATTAAAATAATTACTGGAAGCCTTAAGATTTGGAAAGTATTATTGTTTGGTCAAAAATGGCTTTGGGAAATTAAAATTCAAACTAAGAGCATTGGTAATGGAGACATGGAGAAAATTAAGCTCTAGTGCTTATTAAAAATAACTCTATGTTTTATTTTAGTCTAATATTTATGGAATAATTAAGTACGTAAAAATATCAGTGAAATTTAAACTTACTGCATTTTATGAGAGTAATTATATATAATTGGGATATTCACAAATTTGGGCATTTAGAAATGTCAAGAGTCTATATTAAATCAATATTTTAAGGTAACATTAGAATAGCAAACCTCAAGCTGTTTTTAATTCCTGGTTTGAGTCTTTTTAAATCTTTGGTACAAATCTTTGGAGAAATTGAGAAGTACTGATTATTATTTAAAATGGAGTGTATTTATCAAACTTTATAAAGTAAGTGAGTTGATGACTCCCATCTGTAAATTGTAGCAACGAGGAAGGCTGAGACATAGAAGATGGTTGTTTGAGGTCAGTCTTGGAGGAGAAGTTTGATAGAATTCATTTGCAAAATAAGCAAGCAAAAACAACAACAACAAAACCATTGTGGTTGCAAGTATACATCAAGCAGTAGAGTGCACCAGTCTAGCAAACTCCAGTTCCTGGAGTTTTAAACAAAAACAGAAAAATAACCTACAAAAACAAAACAAAAGATGTTTATAAAGTAAAGCAAATTATACATTTGGAATTTGCTTTTCTGCTTATGTAAAACTTCATGAATTGTCTAACACAATGTGAAGGACTTCACCCAATTATCTAGTGTATATCAAATGCTATATAAATGGTGTTAATCTTACAGTTTTCTACACATAGCCATTAAGGGAATGAAGAAGATAATATATTGAGTGCCTGCTCTGTGCCTGTGGCTCTTCAGGCTGTGGAGACAGAGTTTCTCAAATAGAATATTTGTGTTTTTACCACACACAGTTGTGCAATTAAATTTTCCCTCTTTCCATAGGTTTACTGTAACTTACATGAGTTTTCTCTCACTAAAATAAATTATTCAAATAAACTGTTCATTGCCAAGCCAACCACACTATTAGTGCTGCTAGTTGACAATGAAAGCATATAGCTCTGAGGTCTTTGATCCTTTTGGAGTTGATTCTGATGCAGGGTAATATATATGTGGATCTAGCTTTAGATTTTTACTAGTGATTAACCAGTTTAGCCAGCACCATTTACTGAAGAGGCTGTCTTTCTTCCATTCTATTTTTTTTAGCTCCCTTATTGAAGATTAGATGGCTGTAGGTCTATGGGTTCATTTATGGGTTTTCAGTTCTATTCCATTGGTCCTCAGGTCTGAATGGAATTCTATGCGTCCATCAGAAAGAATGACATTGCCCCATTTGTTAGGAAATGGAAAGACTTGGAAAAAATTATATTAAGTGAAGTAAGCCAGGCCCAAAGAAACATAGGTCCCATGGTTTCCCTTATTTACAATAACTAGTATATATGTCTGAGACAAACAGAAATGGTCAGATAAGTTGATGTTAGGTGAAATGAACCCCAAGATAAGGATTCAAATGTGTTTTTTTTCTTTCTTGTGATTGTTTCTAACATATTTATAAGGTGATTTCTTTGTTGCTTTGTATGTCCCTCCCTCACGGTATAACCCCTGTTTTCACTGTATTTGATGTTGGTATAGTTTGTGGAGTGGAAGGGAAAAGATTGTTTAAATAGGGATACAGGTGGCCCCATTGCAGCAATGAGATGTACAAGACATTATGTCAAAAAACAAACTTTACTCCTTTGGCTGGGGGGGAGTAGAGAGGGTGGGGGAGGAAGGGGATGGGAGGGCAGGCATGGTAAGGGGAAACAAAGGAGGAGGCAACAATGCTTGATATGAAATGTACTCATTATCTTGCCCATGTAATTATAACCCCTCTGTACAGTATTTTCGCAATTAAAAAAAGAAAGAAAGCATATAGCTTTATTAATAAGCTTAGACATAGATAAGGATAACTTAACCTCTATAGGGATGTTCATTTTCTAAAAAACAAAAATAAAAGCAACCTTTTTTATATAATTATTTTTAAGTGTTTATTTTTTAGGAACATTTTCCCCATGTAGGTGAAAGCACTATTATCAAGATAGTATGTTTAGCAGAACGCAAAAATCATGGTATAAGTTATTTAAAAGTATCAGACTGTAATTAATGCCACGTTTAACTTAGATCTTACTACCAGGAAAAGTTTAAACTTTTGTCTTATAAGAAAGTCTACACCTCCTTCAAAATCTACATCTTTGGTCCAAATGTTCTTACATCTATTTTGCTAAGAATTCTTACATAGAAAATCAGCCTACCAAACCCATCTGAAAACTTGCTGTGTTTTCTGATTCTGAGTAGATATAGTCAAAGATATTAGAGATTATCAAGCAACTGTCTGCCCGAGGCAAGCAAAGAATGCTGGACGAATGTCATTTTCATTAAAGCTTGGTAATTTTGAATCAATAAGATTATCCATTGTTTCACAGAGGACAGATTCATCCATACCATCTGTGTCCCTATAACAATTTGTATATTTCTTTTATTTTTAAATTAAGCAATTGCACAAAGGAGTTGTCATTTAACAAAGCAGTTTATTGAATACCCAGTGCAGCACCCCTTTCAACATTCCCACCCCTCCCTCACTCTTCTTAATGTTAAGACTGCGTTCTCTCCCTGTTGTCTTCATTTGTCTACCCCTGGCCCCTAGACCCCATTCCACCCCTCTCAAGTACCCACTTCCTGGTGTTCATTTTGTTCAACTTAGATTTTGTTGTTTTTTTTTTTTAAGGAATTGTATTATTTGAGTTTTCCCTTATTCTGTCCTATTTCAGTTAATGAATTTGTATTCACTTGCATCCCACCATCATATTGATTTATTGACTTACAAGTTTATAAGCTAATTCTAACTTCCACATATAAGGAAAACCATGTCATAGACAACTATGCTGAAGGTTCTGTTTGTTTCTTTCTCAAATGCTTCAGACAGTACCAGGCAGGAATTAAATGTCAAGCACTTATAGGATTAGTAGTTTAATGTACAATAATGTTTTTACTTAAAATCATAGCAGAAGTAAATACAATGGAAAAGATTTCATATGGCATGTTGTGGGCATATTTTATTTTCTACTCTTTATATTGTTTATCTTTGGGGAAAATAATTCTTCTGCTGTGTCTTTTTCTGTGTAGTCTAAAGAAAATGACATTATCTCTCTACCTAAGATGTGGGCATAACATCCAGAACTTTTGGAGTTGTTCCTCCATCTGCTATAGTTTGAATGTATCAAGCTATATGCTACTGTGTCATGTGTTGAGAATCTATTCCTCAGTAGCACAGCATTGGGAGGTGGAGCCTAGTGAGAGGTGATCACCATCTTCCCATGGGACGATGTAGCAAGAAGGCCTTCATTAGTCTTTGATTTTTAATATTATATACTTCTTAGCCACCAGAAACATGACAATCCATTTATTTCTCTATAAATTACTCAGTCTTGGCTGAGGCTATAGCTCAATGGTAGAGCATGTGCTACAAAGGCCTAAATGTAATCCTCAGCACTAAAAAAAAAACTTATCTAGTCTGTGATATTCTATTACAAACAACAAAAAAAGACCAAGACACTGCCCAATTTTCAAATTATGAAATCCAGTATATTCCTTATTTTGCTTTAAATAGTTGCAGTTAGGCAGAATTCACATTGAGGAGTAGCCTTGCTAAAACATGGTGTATGTTTTAGAGCTCTCTCATCTGAAATATTCATCAGGTTCTGTTCTTTATCAGTGTTTTAACGACTGCACCGTAATAGGCATCTAAAATTGTCTATTTGCTTCTAACCTTGTTTCACATCCCTCCTAATGTTTCAGTGGAACCAATATTTTTAAGCACAATTTTATAGAATGATTATTTTTGTAACTTGTCTCATTTCTTCCTTGAGTTTCTAATATTGAGAACAGTTTTTCTTCACTTTCTTTTCCTTAAGCTTGGTATTTGTGCAACTTTTTTCCCAAGAACTTGCCTTTTCAGTCTAACTTTGTTGCAGAACATAAAGAAATACAAAGACACATCATATTATATGTCAAATTTATTTATTTTTCTAAAGAAGCACACACACTGGCTAAATATATTGAATGTATGTCATAGTAATGGTTTATCTGTATCTCTTTTATTCCTCTATTTGAAAGGAGAGACCGGTACCTACTAAATATTTCTTTTCAATGGATCATTTAGTTTTAATTCATATTAGCTTTGGTGCTTCCATTTTAGTGTTTCATTTATAAGTTTATTGGTGTATGTTTTACTTGTGTTTACTTTTACTTGTGATTTTTTTAATTAGTGGAACACTGTATTTTCATTCATAATATGTAGGTTGTATTATAAATCAGGCAATCCAATTTAAGAGTTTGTTTAGTGTTAAAAGAATGTCTCTTAAAAAACATTGAGTAAAATATTTGGAAAGAATCTAAAAAATTATTTTAAATAAAATAATGTATGCTTTGTATCACCCATTTTTAATTGAAAAATGATACTGAACATGATATTGTTTACTGTTTCTCAGAGATGATAGACATGGTCATCCATCAACAAATATACCCAGATATATTGAAACATTAGCTCCCTTACAGCTCTTTAGCACCATGTGGTAAAACAGCATATTCTGAGCCAGAAATAATCTAGTGATGCACACGAACTCATATAATCCTTTTAAGTCAAATAATAACCTGTATTTCTTATGTTAGAGGGGAAAATTTCATCACCTAATCTGTGTGAAATATGGGGTCCAAGTAAATGATTTTCTGTAACATTTTTTTACGTTTCATGATGTACTTGCTTTCCACAATGAATATTTATTGTCACTAATGCAATTATTAGAAAAAATTTCAGTAATACTAATTTTTAGTTAAGTCTTGTGCCTAATCCAGCTAAAATATGCATTTTCCCCCCAGGAGATTTGCTTTTGGATTATCTACCCAGAGGTATCCTATATCACTTTAAAGCTACCTGAGGTCTTTCATAAAATGCACACTGGACATCACTCATACTAATAAAAGAGTAATCCTTGGGGCTTGGTACTTGGACTGTATTTTACAAAAGTCTTTAGGTGGTTTTGCATATCAACCACGAAGGAATACCATCTAAATGAGTCTGATGGATATTCAGAATTGCATTAGTGATTTTTCAGACATTTGTTGAACTAATTCCTTGATACAAAAGACATTTACTTAGTGGTGATGGATAAGTGAAATATCTTTTCTTTCACTTATTAATAAGAAATACGTTCTGGATACACTTGATAATCACAAATGTCTGCATCTTAAAAGATTTTCATCATTGCAAGCCATTTTTGATCATTTGGATCCTCCTAGGGAGACTTTATCTCTGGGAGGTAATCTATGTTTAGTCTTAACTCAAGAAATGAAAGCTCTTGAGGAAGGCTTGGAACACACGGGTCATTAACAAAGTGCTAAAATTGAAGTATTCACTGAAGTATCCATTATAATAATGATTATGAGACTCATTTTCATAGAATAGTGATTTTCCCATGTAGGCATTGTGCAACATTTTATTGTAGTAAATTCTAAAATTATTTATGAATATATGTAGTGTATAAACAAACCGAATGAATGATAAATAGAAGAGAGAGGTTCTTTTAAAAAATAAAGGACAGTTTAAAGTTAGAACAATAAATGCAATCTAGAATTCTTGATTAACTTAAAAGATAATTATTCAGTAGTAAACTTGAAAGCAATTCAATTGTTCTGACAACAGTATTTAAACCAGTGTAAATTTAAGTACTTTTCTCTCATCAAATGATATTTATAGTATAACAAGATATCTATTTCCAATTATATCTTTTAAAATTATATCTTTTATTAAGTGCCACATTTATCCTAAGGATGTACAGGAAATATAAACATGAGTAAAAGATGACTCCTCCTATATTGTGGGCAAGACATACATATGCATAAAAATTGAAAGATATGCTGTCCTAATCAAACTTAGTGGACAAGGCATTGAACAAAGTTGCCCAAAGGAAAACATGTTTTGAAAAGGATTGTAAAGGAAAAGTGGAGGTTTCCCCCCAGGAGCAGAATAGGCAAAATTAAATAAGCAAAACTTAGAGCATTCTGCAGAAAGACAAACCCTGCAATATAACATAGAATCTGACATTAAAGACCAATTTGTAGTGAGACTGCATTTTCATTGAACCAGGTCATGAAGAGCCCTGAATTTTAAACTACGATTTATCATCTTCCTACTCATGTAATATAATTTGAAGTTGTTAAGACTCCTGATTTATTAATCTCATTTCTTAGCCCAACACCAAGCCAATTTCATATTTCATATTTGTTTCTTTCACATTGGTCACTTTGCTTAATAAGTCAATGTCTCTCGGCAATTTTCTTAAAGTTTTAAACAATAACAGTGGGCCAGTTGCAATAGCTTGTCATTGTAATCCTAGCTACTTGGTATGAGGAAGCAGGAGGGTCTTGAGTTCTAGGCTAGCCTGGACAACATTATGAAGGAAGCTAAAACCTTAACAAAAACAAATGAAAGCAGAAGGGCTGGGGAGATGGCTAAAGGAGTATAGTGCTTGTCTAGCAAGTGTGAGATTCTGCCTTTGAACCCCAGTATCATGAAAAATGTCATTATGATTAAGGTTTATAATTTCATATTCATGTACAAGTTGATTTTGGTAATCATGTACAAAATAGAAACTTTTGTGTTAAATATGCACCAAAGAGCTTTTCAACTTTTCACTCAATAGGTAGTACATACTCCATCTGAAAAACTTGAAAGTTAATTCAGAAAAAAGGAGTTGTAAAATTAAGGGATTTCTGAGGAAAAGCTACACAACTCATTCTTCAGAGCTTAGTTTATTGCTTGGGTAAGAAGATGTATTTTGCCTTAATGTTTCCTTCAAAATTCAGGGAAATAGTAAGATGCATCACTTGTTAAGAGCAAGCAAATGAACATTGCAAGAACTTATTCATTTAACAAATGTGAAGCACAGGTATAGGTGAAATTTAGAAAGGATGCAGTAGTAAAATAGTGGAGCACACATTGGCTTCATGGAGCTTTTTCTTACCTTCTTGGAGACTGTCAAAATTTAAACAGGGGTAGAGTCAAATGATAAGGAAAAAAACTACGGGATGACAAGTGGTGTTGAGGCAAGTGGGACAGTGGGTTACTGGCAGGTGTCATTTGCTACTTTTTATGGGGGAAGTTTCACAAATAAGGTTCTGTGTAAGCCATTCATACAGAGTGAGGCATAAGGAACAAAATTTAAATTTGAACCATATTCCTCGGTGTTCCCCAGAATCAAGGAAGCTCAATGTAGCCAGAAGACAGGATGCACAACAGGAAGAGTGAACAAAATGGGGGGAAGAGGGAATTATGCATGAAATCAGGGAAGAGGGACCCAATCTTGTAGAGCCTTGCAAGCTACTTTCAACATTTATGGTTTGACTGTAAGACAGAAGTCTAATAGATGTTCTTACATTTTAGATGAACTAGAGCAAAAAGCTTAGAGATGATGGCATCTGGATCACAGTGGCTAGGGAAATGCGGGGAGCATCTGATTACAATCTGGATGTATTTTTGAAGACATGAAAGTATGCACAACAATATATGATAACTATGTGAGAATAACTATTTGCCCATGAGTTAAAACGATCTTCACAATCTTCATATGCAAGGATAATTTTATTACAACAATTATGACAATTACAAAGGATCTAGAAGAGAGCAGACAATATTTCACATATTCAAATATTCAAAAAGAGACATGGAAGAACTGGTTACCTTTGCATTGTACAACCAATATATGTGCTGGCCCAGAAATCCATTAGTTTTATTTATAATATGGTACCTAATTGTGTTTTTTAAGACTATTGGGCAAATGGGGAGGAAGTTTTGTTTCATTCCATTACATAAATTATATATTGAAATCAAATTTAGCATCTAAATGTCTGTGTAGATACTGAAAAGAAATTACACACATGTGGATAACTTAATTCATTACATTCTGGTTGTATACTATCTAGAACTTGGTACTCTTTCATTTCCTGACTAGGCACTCATCCTAAACCTATAGTATGACTAATTCTGGTAGAAAGCCAAGTGTGGAACTTTCAATTCTTATTTAAATGTAGCTGCAGATAGCATCCGAAAAGGATTTGATTTGCAAACCATGGTATTACAAAGCACTCCAAACTTATCAGCTCAAATATGACACATTTATTTCTCACAAGTCTCCATAGATTTCAACTTTGCTACTTCACTTGCCTGAAGTTTGTTAGTGAATTTTCAAAGGCTAACTAGGCTCAGAGGGTCTCGGATGGAAAAACTCAGTTCTGCCTCTAGGTCTGTCTTCCCATGGTAGATTAGCTGAAGATTCTTCTCCTGGTGATAAACTTGGTATCGGCCTAGTGAACAAATCACGTGAGTTACGTGGACAAGGCCAGATGCCAGGACTGGAAAAGAGGAAGAAAAGGACTTCACAAGCAAAGGACAACCAAAGCAGCCCCAGCCACACACATAAAAAGCCATTACAGCTACCATTTCCATTATGTGTCAGGACTAGAAGACATCCAATTTTGGTTAAAACATCACCACAAATTCTAACCATTTCAATTCAAGCCACAACAAAGTAACTTAAAGCCTATTTAAAATACTTTAAATTGCTTTATCTAAACCTTCTCCCAAGAAACTTTGATCAAGTCACCGGAATTCATGGTGGGTGCACTTAGTTGAAAATAAGAGAAAAGAATGTACATGAAACTCCAAGGACTGTGCCAGTGATAGTTTGGTCTTTGAGAAAACAAAAATATCTTTATGACTGGGACTAATGTTTTTTTCTGACTCTGAACATGTGCCTGTTTTTTTTTTTATTTCAATAATTAGAATGCTTGTATTTTTGCTTGATACATTCTAATGTATTATACTTTTATCTTTTATCAATATCAGATAACAACTAAAGCAGCAATACAAATAACAACAACTCACAGATGATTAAAATGTTGTTGGCATCTTGAACGCATAACAACCTGCCAAACTCTAAAACTAGTCCAGTGAATATAAGTCTAATATAGTGGTTGTGCAGATATCTTGTAATACAAATTAATATTTTAGTTGAGTGATAAATTTATTTACATAGCATGTCTCAAATTGGTAAACCCACTCAACCTGATAATTACTCCAATTAGTTTGTGGTCAGATAAAAGTGGTTACCTAAAAGGGATTCTGTACCATATTCTTACTGTAAAGCATGATCAGAGTAATTTGCTACCTCATAATGTCAAAATTAATAAGCTAAAGTCAATATCAGAAGCAGTTTCAATATTTGCTACCAAGTCTACCCAAAATACATTTCCAAACAAAATAGCAATAAATAAGGGTCAATGTTATTAAACTTTATTTCACTATTTTTCAAAGCTATATAGATCTTATATCCTGACATCTGTCACTTCAACTCTTTCAGTCAGGACTGCAATATGTCTTCACAGACCTCCCAAAAGAAAACATAGTGACATTGTACCGTCCAAGTTTGTGTATCATGATACAGTTCCTCTTCTTTCCTTGGTTAATTAACTCTGGCTACAATTGGAGAAGCTGCTCTTCACTCTCTCCCTTCTTCTATAAATGGTAGCTATTTTGAAAATTCCAACTTCTCATTGGATAGCTAGGAATTTGTGTTGTTAATAAGATATATTTCTTATAGATACCACCTATGCATATATGTATGCATGTGTAATGTATATAACAAAAATAATTGTCCTATCTCACTATTTCCTCCTTCTATAGATGAATCATTATCAAGTTGTCATTGTTTTAAACAGACTAGAGATAGGAATATAAACTTTCTTGCCTTGAAAGTTTAGGAAATTACCCCACACATGTAACTATGTAACTACTACCCTTTCTTTCTGCAAGACTCGTGCTGAGATTCTGTGCTGTGACTGTTTGTAAATATAAAAGCTGCTTCTTGAGACAGATGGTTATTTACTGTGTTTTCTCTATTATGCAGGATAAATTATTAACAAGGAAATAATTGAATATTGAATATGCCCTGGCAAAGAAATAATCTTTCACCAAGTCTGTCACATAGTTTGCTGTAAGCATGCATTCCAATTAGTAAAGTTGGCCAAGTAGATTAATGTATCAAATTGTTTAAATTCATGACCCAAACCTACTTTTCTTAAGAACTTAGTAGCATTGTGAATCAATTATTTTTCAAATTCATTAGCTTTCTGCAAATTTCAACTGTATTTTATGACCCATGGATTTTATTCATGATTTGATGTGCATAGCACTGAAAAAAATGTTCTCAAAAGCATTTTTCATCCTAAAAAATGTTAGTGCCATTATATCAGAGACAATCAAATTGTTTGTCATGTTATCATATTAAAAATGAGGTTAGGAAATGTTTCATCCCATTTCTTGCAATTTTTCTTGTGCATATGATCATATAAAATGTTGCTTATTGAAAAGAGCTCCAAGAAATGGGAACAAGAGAATTTTTTTTACTTCCTGTTTTGTTGGTTTTTTTTTTTTTTTCAGTTTTTCTCCTTTGTTGCTGGTTTTGATTTTGGTAGCTTTTGTCTTGTACGTAAGTTGACTTAGGGAGGGGAAGGGGAAGCACACAAAAGGCGGGACAAAGGGTGAACCAGTTCAGCAATGATACTCACTAGACACTACGTTGGAAGTAAATTATACAGCTTGGTGAGCCAGTGAATCTGGAGGAAAAAAAACTGGTAAGAAATGAAGGAATGGAGGACACTGTTCAAAAGGAAATGTACTCAGACCTGACTTACGTAATAACTCTGTCGGTCATCTTTACAATTAAAAAAAAAGATTCAAAAGAATAGAACGTAGCTAAGAGAGCAGTGACTGAAGTATTTGAAAATTACTGGATTATAGGAACAAATAACACTGCTTAATCATTATGTATTGGCAATATCCTTTGCCAGTGCCTTGAAATACCACCTGCAAACTTGTGAGAAAAGCAAGTTCACAGACCCTGTCCCCAGAATTCCTGAGTCAGAAACACAGAAATTGGGGCCCCAGTCATAAATGTTCTGCACCAAAAGTGGTCCTGATGAACATTGAAGTTGCACTGTCTTGTCTTTACCTTTTCAAGAACTCTTACAATAATATCGTTTAATTATGAATCTACAAGACAAAGCCACTAGGCATGGCAGCGCTCACTGTTATAGTTCCAGCTACTCAGGATGTTTAGAGAAAGATTCTGAGTTTGAGGCCAGGCACATCAAAGGTAGCTCTAGTGGTATAGTGTTTTCATAGTATCCACAAATAATATTAGAATAAAGACAAAGCATTATTATCAGTAATTTAAAATAAGGAAGGAAAAGGAAGGGAGATATGCTGGGTGCAGGTGGCTCGTGCCTATAATCCTAACAACTCAAAAGGTTGAGATTTGAGAATCAAGGTTCAGACACTCAGGGAACTAATACAATATTCTTATCTCTAGTTAACCAGCCAAAGGTGGGAAAAGGCATGGCTCAAGTCATAGAGCACCAACCATGTCGTCAAAAAGCTGAGCTTGGAGGTTTCAGGCTCTAAGATCAGGCACCTGCTTGGAAACAGAAAAAAGGGGAGGGTGGGGGGAATTGAGGTTAACTTCTTCAAAACTCCTCAATTAAATTGATGGCAAAACTGGTATCTCATTTGACTTACACCCAACTTGTCTCTACTAACATACTCCCATAATTTGTACCCTAATCCAACAGGAAAACTAAACGGAAAGAAAAAGATTAATTCAAGAAAGGGGCTGACTTTGTCATGTTGGAATTAGGGAAAAGATATGAATGTGCTAGTATTTATTTGAGCACACCCTACAGGAACAAGATCTCCTAGTGGGATGAAGGCCTACAAACAATTGCATGGGATCATTCCTGCCACGGAATGCTCAATCTCTCAACAAATACTTTATTAGTAACAGAGGTCAGCATAAGGGATACTACCATAAGCAAAGACATCTTTGTGTTTAAAGACAATGTAGTCTACCAGGAGAAGCAGACAACAACAGCAACAACAACAACAAAAAGAATGATTTTGCTTAGTACAAAAATTTCTACAAGAGCACAGAAGAAAAAAATACCTGCTCTGAGCTTACTGGTAAGAGGAAGGTGATTGAAAGACCATTTCTTGTCATGTGTGGTGTGGTGGAGTAGGGGTTCTTAACCCACATAAGATCTTCATGGGGCTGGGAAGGTGGCTCAGTGGTAGAGCGCTTGCCTTGCATACATGAGCTCCTGGGTTCGATTCCTCTGCACCACATAAGCAAAAAGAAAAAAAGCTGGAAGTGGAGCTGTGCTCAAGTGGTAGAACACTAGCCTTGAGCTGAAGTGCTGAGGGACAGTGCCCAGGCCCAGAGTTCAGGCCCCATGACCGGACCCCCCCCCAAAAAAAAGAGATCTTCACAAGAAGACATAGCTTAAGATTTGAGAAAGAATGAAGAGACAGGAAGCTTATTCTCCTACCTTTTCTCGTCTAAAGAAGGATGCAAACAAATTTGGTTTTCCCTGTTCTAGTATTCAAACTCACCTCTACCACTTGATCCATGGGTCCAGCTATCTCCTTCCCTTCCCTCCTTCCCTCTGTTCTTCCCTCCCTCCCTCCCTGCCTCCTTTCCTCCTTCCCTCCCTCTTTTTCTTTGTTTTTTTCTTTTTTTCTTTCTTTCTCTCTTTCTTTCTTTCTTTCTTTCTTTCTTTCTTTCTTTCTTTCTTTCTTTCTTTCTTTCTTTCTTTCTTTCTTTCTTTCTTTCTCTCTCTTCCTTCTTCCTTCTTTCCTCTCTTCCTTCTTTCTTCATTTTTCTTTTTTTCTCTTTTTCTTTCTCTTTCTTCTTTCTTTCCTTTCTCCTTGCCTTCCAGAAATATACACAATGAATTTAAACAGAAAATTTCCTAATACATGGGAGCAAGTGAATAAAAATAACTAAATCTGAATTATTTGCATGAATTCTCAATATATGAAGCAATGAAAATGAAAATTTAATATGCAGCCACCTTTTTGTTGTAATTATGCTACAACTGTGAAACTTGGTGATTAGAGTACTGTATGCACTAAATTACATTGTTTGACATTATTGTTACTGGATTCTGAATAATTTTTATATCAGCTAGCTAATTTCTACGTTAACCAAAAGAAGTAGCTAATTGAGAAATAAACATGATAGGGTAGAAAAGGCATCCCTAGAAGGTTGTTAGCCTACAAACCCAGTAAGCTCTAAAATATCAGAAGGCTGTACCAGTTCCACAGTTAACCAGTAATATCCATGGTCACTGCAGTTCTAATTGACTATGCCTAATATTTTTGCAATGAAACTAAGAGACAAATACATTCTTGGTGAAATAATAAAGGTTTATTACATTAAACTTTTTAAGTGTTAGATTTGGCAGTCAACCTAGGAAAAAATTTTATGAGTTTAGAATTATCTCATAATAATTGAATATCTATAAATACAATAGTTTGCTTTTATTAGCGAATTTAAACATACAACCCTGCACATGATAGTAGAGAAAGGGCAAAATGTAGATGTAAGGACTTTCTAGAGGACATCACCATTCTTAGGCTAGATGCAAATAGAGGTAGGAAAGTTCAAGCCAGTTCTAATTTGGTGTCTTGACATCCCAGAGAGAGAGGATCACTGTTGTAGAGATGATAAATGAAAAGACAAGAAGTGGGGAAAATTACAGGGACAGCAGATGGGGCAGGTGTTATGGGTCAAGTTTACAAGAATATTTTGAAAAAAAAAAGGTGGACCAGACACAAATCATCTCCCTTTTATCTTGACTGTTAATAGTGTTATGGCAGAGAGTTATTGAGAATTCCTGTTCAAACAAAATACTTAACTAAAGAAGTCAAAAATTTTAATGTAGCCAGGCACTGGTGCCTCACACCTATAATCCTAGCTACTCAGGAGGCTGAGATCTGAGGATTGCAATTCAAAGCCAGTCCAGGCAAGAAAGCTGTGAAACTCTTATCTCCAACTAACCACCAGAAACCAGAAGTGGTGCCATGGCTCAAGTGGTATAGCCCTAGCCTTAAGCAAAAATATCTCAGAGACAGCACCCAGGCCCCAAGTTCAAGCCCCATGACTGACAAAAAGTTGGTTGAGTAATCCAAACTCACCTCAGCTGACTACAGTCTTCAATGTTGTCTGTCATAATTCTTGGTGGCTTTTGTCTCTGGACCTAGACATGATTGGAATAATGAACCATGTTCCAAAATAATGGTAAGTGAAAATATGTAAATCTAGGATTAGATAAGCTTTATGTCTAATACTTGATGACAAAAACATTACAAATATAACCCAGGTTACAATGGGAGAAAAGGACAAATGCAACAGTATATACTCTGATATGTTTTCTAGATTGATAAAAGAGCTATCTTAGATGTTCAGTTTTATTATTGCTTTAGATTTACTAGACTATAGAATTAATTGAGGAAGCAAAAAGGGTACAATCATATAGACAATATTTTCTTATAACCATATGACTAATGACAATATTTATGTATATAAGAAGTTATAGATTAGGTAGGATTCTTAGTCCTATTTAATTATAATTTCTTCTATTGAAATAGGAAAATATATCACCTGTGCCAAAAGGCTTCATATAGTGGTACTATCATTCTAATATTGAGCCCCCCCCAAATAGGGGAATTTCTGAAGGAAAAAGAGTGAAAGAAGACACAAGAAGGACCACACACTTATTTGTTCTTCAAGAAGCATTGAGTTTTTCCTTACACTTTTGGGAAATTTCTTTGGTATTATTGTCTGCTCTCATTTTGAGTTTAGGACTGTTCTAGTTTATTGAGATGGCTTAAGAAATCAAGATGATGTTAATTTTTTCAAAGAGTGGAAGTAACATGTAACATGTCTTTTGTAACAGACAGTGTGCAAAGCATTATTAATATAATTTTTCATTTAAGTAATGTATAACAAAATGATACATAAAATGATTAGTACAATAGTTGAAGATACATCTTTGAAAATTCAACTGATATATTTTTAAGATTAATAAGGGAGCATTTAATATCACAGATGGTTTTATACTTCCCTAGCTTACACTTATAACTATTTTGTTACATAAATCTTTAAATATATTTTCTTGCTCTTGTAATCTTAACTAGGGAAGATGTAGGAGAAAGTAAACATACAGTAGGTGCTATTTATTCTTTTCCCTAGGAGTAGAAAAAGTCAAATTTAAAATTTCAATCTAGAATTATTTCAGAATATGGCACCTTTTACCTCAAGTATAGACTACATTGGTTTAAAATGTTTCATTATTTCACCAAAATTGAAGTAAGACTCAGTTTTATTTTCATTCTCCAGTTTTAATGCCTTCTTTAATAACAGAAACATTGGTAGTTTCATTTAGTTATCAGAGACTGTGGAAAGTCCAACCAGTCACAGAATTGATAACTAAGGAAATATGTCTGAGAATATCTGGTATTAGTAAGGTTTGCCAAGAAATGCACGTTACAGCAGAAGCCAATGGCTTGTGCCTGTAAATTTAGCTACTAAAGAGGCTGAGTCTGAGGATTACAGTTTCCAGCCTAGGAGGAAAGTCTGTGAGACTGATCTCCAATTAACCACCCAAAAAGGTTTGAAGTGGAGCTGTGACTCAAGTGGTAGAGCTCTAGCCTTGAGCAACTAAAGCTTAAAGACAGTGCCCAGGTCCTGAGTTCAAGCCCCAAAACCTGCAAAAATAAAAAAAGCACATTAAATATATCCAAATATCAATAAAGTCACCAGACAGTAGGGCTTCTGATTGTGTTGCTTTTGTTCAATCTATTCTAAAAGTGCTAAAGGAATACACAATTGAAGAGCAGTTTATCTTTAACTCCTCTAAATATTGTTAATCATATACATAAATTAACAGATGTAGTCAAAGACTTTCATTTCTTTGGTAAATTTAGAAGATTGCTTTACATGGTTTCAAATCTGCTATATGTTTTTTTTTTTGCTTCTGTAGATTTTACAAAAAGCCCAGCATGTCTAGTTTAGAAAAAAACACTAAAGAGCTCATCTAAAACCGACACAAGAGTGGATAGATAGTGGAAGAAATATCTATGCAATGCAATGGCTCAAGTGATGACCATGAAAGTGCACCTAGCAAAACTGTTCAGTGAGAGAAACCAAACATGAACATAAACTCCCTGGGCACCGGTGGCTCACACCTGTAATCCTAGCTACTCAGGAGGCTGAGATCTGAGGATTGCAGTTCAAAGCCAGCCCAGGAAAGACTGTGAGACTCTTATGTCCACTTAACCACCAGTAAACTGGAAGTGGTGCTGTGGCTCAAGTGGTAGAGCACTAGCCTTGAGCTGAAGAGCTCAAGAACAGTGCCCTGGCCCAGAGTTCAAGCCCCAAAACCAAAACCAAAAACAAACAAACAAACAAAAACAAGAACATATACTCTATGATTCTTTAAAGACAAAGCACAAAACCAGGAAACATTTTTATAATTTGGAGTTTGTACTACACAATGATTCCTAGCAACATAACAAAAGGACAACCTGTAATTGCTTGGAAATGCAGAGATTCGGGCTGGGGGGTGAGGTGGGGGGTGTTGGACATGTATGAAGTACCAAGAATATTTTCTTTCTCAATCAAGGTGGAAATTACAAAAGTCATTGTTACTATTTTTGTATTAATAATGAGGTACAATATCACAGCTTTGATCTTTCTCTATTCTTGAGCCATTTCCCTATCACTTATTAATTTTTACAGTCTTCTGTATGTGGAATCCAATACTTAGTGAAGACTAATGATGACTATGGATTATGATGTTGATAATGATGGCGATGGTAATGATAAGGACGGATAGTGGGTGGTGATGGAGATGATGATGATGATGATGATAGTGGTGGTGAAAAGACATGAGGAAAAGGAACATGGTATGAGAAGACAGGTAGATAGAAAGCAAAAGAATTAAAGAATTAAAAGAATTAGCCTCCAGAAAAGCAGGATGTTTAACTCATTATTTCTGTTTTATCCAAGGTGTACCATTAGACTGCTATAGACAGCATATTATCACCATGGAGATACTTAATAAGAAAAGAACCATTTCCTCCTCCTTTTACTGTTTTTGAACATACCCACCCCACACACATAGACATTGGCAGATAAATATATGCAGCATGCACACATACATACACAAACACATGTACACATACATGCATACATAGTCCCCCTACCCATATCAGTGCTAAGCCTATTGGGAAAGTTCTGGAGAAGGAAGTATCAAGATTGATCTCAGCCAGGTTTTCTCTCTTCTGCCATATCTGTTCTTAGGAACATGGGCAAATAAAACCCCACAAAAAAACACACACAGGTACAGTTATCAACCTGACTTCAAGATGTACATTTGTAGAGTAATGAAAGGAATGATGTTTTTGAACAACTCTTCCTTCTTTGTATTATGAACTATGTATGCTAAAGGTTCATTTTCTTAATCCTCTATTTAACCTGGTGGTAAAATTGCAGGAAATCAAGATTCGTAGAGGTTCAAGTAATGTTTCCAGGACTCCCTAGTATATAAATAGCACCACCAGGAGATTCTATTATAGAAAAATAACTCCTCTAACCCCAACATTCTCTCACTTGGAATCCTGCATTTAACTGAATCAAAAGGAATTTTAAAAGGTGCCCCGGGCCCCTGCTCCACTACACTAACCATCTTACCAACATTTTTTAAAAAAACTTACTAAAGGTTCACTTTTCTTTCATTCTCATGCCTCCCAACAAAGAGACATCAATCACAGTGCTTAAGCCATTTATGTTTGGTTTCATTTGCTTTTGATCATAGCAAGAACATTATTTCAAACAGTATAATTAAACTGTTTTCTTTATGTGTTATTGCTCCCACAGTAGCATGATCTACAAAACCTTTCATCACATGCTACAATCAGATTCCTATTTTTTTTCCCAAAACTAACCTTTATTTAGTTTTTTGTACCAGTCTTAAGGCTTGAACTTAGGGCCTAGGTGCTGTCCCTGATATTTTTTACTCAAGGCTAGCACTTTAGCACTTAAGCCACAGCTCCACTTCTGGCTTTTTTTGGTCCTTAATTAGAGATAAGGGTCTCATGGACTTTCCTGCCTAAGCTGGCTTTGAACCTTGATCTTCACATCTCAACCTCCTGAATAACTAGAATTTTAGAGTGAATGACCAGTGGCAGGCTTCAAAACTACTTTTTTTTGAGATAATTTTGAGCATTTATCAAAATGAGATTGTGGAGATTTTTACTCTGAAAAAGAAAAAACACATTTCGTTTTTTATCTGCTAGTACAGAAATAAGACAGGGGCAAAATGTGTTCATTTCATTCAAACTTTGATAACTAGGGCCTAACCATCTGCCAGATTGTATTATAGTGGAAATAATTCCCATCAGGTGTCCTGCTGGCAAACCCAGATCAATTAGTACTTGTAATTGTAGCTCAATAATAATTACAGCTACATCTAGTGAGTGTTTATCTCCTGGGTGCCACCTAGGAAGGTGATAGCTACCATTTAAGCTGTTAAAGTTTGACAAATGAAAATTATAAAAGTGTAGGGGCTTATACAAAATTGCTAGTACAAGGAAGCTGGGTGTGAACAGAGCTTTTAAATATACTTTTTTTGTTGTTTTAACCTCTCATTTCCCATTTTCCAGAATTCATCACCATGACTCAATAAATAAGGTGATGATTGAACAGAGACTCTTAGATTAGGAAGCTTTGGGTATTCCCTCTGTATTAAAATGACTGACTTTCTTGAATTCATCCTGTATACCCAAACATTCATAAGGTTATGACTAAGCTGAGTGACAAAGAACTTATGCTACTTTCCTTACAAAAAGTGAATTAATAAGGCTGGGAAGATGGCTCAGTGGTAGAGGGCTTGTCTTGCATGCATGAGGCCCAGGGTTGGATTCCTCAGCACCACATAAGCAGAAAAAGCCAGAAGTGGTACTATGGCTCAAGTGGTAGAGTGCTAGTCTTGAGCTGAAGATTTGAGGGACAACACCCAGGTCCAGAGTTCAAGCCCCACGGCCAACCCCCACCCCCAAAAAGTGAATAACATCTATTTTTGAATCCTCTACTATTTTACTTAAAGAACTCATTCTCCCCAGAGTGACTGTTTGCTCCCATAGCCACAATGTGTTCTTATGACCCTTGGACTTTACCATGAAAGGAAGGTGGATTATTATTTTTAAGAACACTATTGTTTCATAAAAACCACAAGTATCATAGCCCTTTATGAGGCCACCAATTCTGTTGCAAAAGGGAAATATAGTCCTCAAATTTTACAAGTATGTTCTTTCTGTTATTTTTATGCTTTAGATTCAGGTCTGGTTCTTATATTAGATGATATTTCTAAACATAATGAAAGCAATTTATGAGAAAGTACCCTGGAACCTTTCTAGAGGTTACAGTGTTTGATCAACTGTGTACAAACAACACCATCAGCTGCTGTTAGTATTTCACTCAGGAGATAAGTAGCATTTATACCATCATCCATGTTCTACTCTCACGTAATATGCCTTTCAGGTGCTCTTATGAGATGTTCTTAGAAACCTATATAACTAGATTTCTGAACAGAAGTATGGTCTTCCTTCAACATATTACTATACTTTGATTTATGCATATAATCCTCCTGAAAAAAGGTTGAAAGCATACATCAAAAATTGTATTTATTGGGGATGGGAAGGTGGCTCAGTGGTAGAGTGCTTGCCTTGCATGCCTGAGGCCCTGGGTTCGATTCCTCAGCACCACATAAGCAAAAAGAAAAAAAGCCAGAAGTGGCGCTGTGGCTCAAGTGGTAGAGCGCTAGCCTTGAGCTGAAGAGCTGAGGGACAGCGCCCAGGCCCAGAGTTCAGGCCCCACGACCGGACCCCCCCAAAAATTGTATTTATTGGCCCACCTCTGGTAGCTTATGTTTCTGATTAGGATCAACTACTCATGAGACTAAGATCTGAGGATAGTGATACCAAGCTGTGAGACTCTTATCTCAAATTAAGCATCAAAAATGCCACAAGTGAGCTGGGTGCTGGTGGCTCACACCTGTAATCCTTGCTACTCAGGTAGCTGGGATCTGAGGATAATGGTTCAAAGCCAGCCTGGGCAGGAACATCATGAGACTCTTATCTCCAATTAACAACCAGAAAACCATAAGTGGTTCTGTAGCTCAAGTGGTAGAGCCCTAGACTTCAGCTGAAGAGCTAAGGGACAACAACCAGGCCCAGAGTTCAAGCCCCACAACTGACAAAAAAAAAAAAGCCAGAAGTGGAGCTGTGGCTCAAATGGTAGAATGTTAGTCTTGAACAAACTAATTCAAGGAGAGAACCTACGTAAGCCCCAGGAGAAAAAGAAGAAGAAGAAGAAGAGGAGGAGGAGGAGGAGGAAAATTATACTTATCACTCCTGTCATTGTAAAATGCAATTATAAAAATGCAAAATATTGGAGCCAACATTTTGTTCATTCAACTTTTGTCAAGTTACCAAATCAAATAAAGGAACACTTTAATTCAATTTACATGATTTGATAATTTCTTCTTGGGAACAAACTATTTCATCTAATTTTCTTTACAAAAAAATGCCATTTGGATCTGTCTCAAGCCTGTAATCCTAGCAACACAGGAGGCTGAGAACTGAGAATCACAGTTTAAAGCCAGCTCAGGCTGTGAGACTCTTATTTCCAATTAAACACCAAAAGCCAGAATGGAAGCTGTGTCTGAAGTGGTAGAGCATTACCCTTGATCAAAAAAGCTCAGAGAGTTGCTAGGCCCTAAGTTCAAGCTCCACAACCAGCACACACACACACACACACACACACACACACACACACACACACACACACACACACACACACACACACACACACACACACACAGAGAGGTCATTCGGAGATGGGGTATAACTCAAGTGATAAGTCATTTTCCTATCACATGAAGAAGGAAGAGTTTGATAAGACTTACATTAGGTTATATTTATGTAGATTAGCTAACATAGTAGGTTTACGTTTCAAATTCAAACTACAAAATATCACTCTGTAAGCTTGTTGCTATAGATTTAGAAACTAGAGCATTATATTGATTACAAAACAAGTATTTTAATTATAAGACCTTGTGCTTTAGGTCTATTTTCATTTAGACTCTCATTCATATCAAGGATATTTATTACACTTAACGACTTTTAAGTTAGCTCAGCACAGTTTGTTTTTACTTTAGAAAGTACAACAATCCCAAGTTTGCAAATCAAATACATTTCTTAAAATCTGCATTCACCATGGTAGGATTTTGTAATCTGGGTAGGTATGATAATGAGATAATTATGTCTAACTGTACATCTGCAGAATGCATGGCTCCTGGTCCTTTCTCCATTGTTAAACAATGACTGTCCAATTTCCAAAAAACGTGTTCTTTTAATCCTTTTAACCTCTTGATATAAAATTATTCTTTTTTCAGAAATCATTTCCATGCACTATTTTATATCATTATAAACAAACCTGCTGTTACCTTCTCAAATGTGTAAGAATTAGATTTTCCAGAGTTAATGAATTCTATCAGTAGCAGTGCCAAGTTCAGATAGTTAAACTATATTCAAATTTTAATGAGAAAAATGAATTCTATATATGCTGATGATAACTTCATTAAATTAACATCTAGTATCTATGAACAAGGCATTGTTAAATGAAAATTACATAAATGAAATAATAAGTCGTTGAAATAATTTAGAATTTCTTGTGTTATCTTGTCTCATTCCATAAATTTGTTTCCTGATATGTTTTATTTACTAAAATTTGATTGATAAAGCTAATAAACTTTCTAAATGATTACTTTCCCTGATAGGAATATCATTATTCCTAATGATAAAGCTATCTACAGGTAATACTTTTAGGAGTAATGATATTTATTCTTTGTAAACTGTTGTTAAATTCTCATTCATGTCTAAACCAATGTAAAACTCCATTTAGAAATTGGCGATCGCTGTAAAATCCTAACATTTGAAATCTTAACCATTTAAGCGTACAGTTTAGTGGTATTGAGTGTATTTGTATTTTTTGCACAATAGATCTCTAAATCTGTATCATCTGAAAGTTTACAAAATTTCTATTTTGAACTCTATTTCTCCTCAACAGTGTATTCCCATTTTTAGCAATAGATGCCATCTTGATATTTAGGAGAGCTCTCTCAATTTTTTTTTCCTGTGAAAGAGGACTTTAAATTTACTTTGAGAAAACAAACATAAACATTCATTAGAACATCTGTGTTATTCTGTGACAGAAATTTGATACATTGAGTTGTGTTCAGTTTGGAGGACGCGAGGACACATTCAGTACTCCAGCCTTTTCTGCTGGTCCCTTTGACATCCAGGGAGAAATACTAAACCTGCCCTGCTCACAGGGATAGAGAAGACTTGTGGTTGTAGTTTGTCCCACTCAAAGTCCCTAAGTCAGGACAGTTATTATTGGTTGAAACAATAATTATTGAAGTAACATAAGCTTGGGTTCATCAAAACCTTGACAATAACTGGAAGTGACACCAGAAACTTTATTCTGGGCCCTCAGCTAATGGCTGAAGGCTCTTTCTGCCTTATCATATTGGACTGGTCTTAGATATCTCCTCTTTCCCCCAGTTTGGGGCTCTCAAAGCAGCCCTAAACTGTTTTCCTAAGATTGAATCCTTGTTTTTCACTTTCTACAGTAAATTCCTCCCAAGGAAGTCAAAAGCCATTAAGAGATCCATTAAACAGGGCTCTAAAGATTCACAGTGAGACCAAAGGAAGATATTCTTAGGAAAAGATCACAAGGGCTCAATAGCTATGTGAATATGAGCATATAAAATAATGCTTATCAAAATGAGTTCCAAGAAATGGAAACAAGAGGTTTTGTTGTTGTTGTTGTTGTTGTTGTTCCTTTGGTTTATTCCCTTTGGTTGCTACTTTTTATTTCTCTCCCCTTTGCCTTGTATATCTGATTTCAGGAGAGGAAAAGGAAGCACAGACATGGTGGGACAAAGACTGAACCAATTCAGCAGTGAAACCCACTAGACACTACATTGGAAATGAACTATATGACTTGGGTGGAGTGAAGTTGGGAGGGGAAAACCTGGGAGAGAATGAAGGAAAGGATGACACTGTTCAAAAAGAAACATACTCATCACCTGACTTATGTAACTGTAACTCCTCTGTACATCATCTTTACAATATTTTTTTTTAATTCACTGGGGAAAAAAAGAAGTACAAAGCAAAGTTTGCTTTAATTTTGTTTTTTTTTAATTTTATTTTCTTGTAAAGATGCTGTACAGAGAGGTTACAGTCACCTCAGTAAGGTAATGAGTCTTATCAAGCATTGTTACCCTCTCCTCTGCTTTTCCCCTATTATCACTTCCCTCCCCACCTTACCCACTCCTCCCCACAAGTTGTAAAGTTCATTTCCAACATAGTGTCTTGTGAGTATCATTGTTGCAACGGGTTATCCTGTGTCCTTGTTTCAGCATTTTGTTATTCCCCTTGCCCTTCCCAAATTAGATAAATGTATATACAAGATGCAGGCTACCAAAATCAAATACAGTGACAACAGGGATATACCATAGGAGGAAGAACATACAGAGAACCAAAAAATAAAATAAAATCACAGTGCATTAAAACAACAACAAAGAAAAACCTCTTGTGTCCATATCTTGGGATTCATTTCTCTTAGCATCATCTTATATGGTCATATGTACATAGCTATTGAGCTTTTCTGCATTTGTTTGGGTCTGGCTTACTTCAGTTAATATAATTTGAAGCACATGTTCTCCAAGCAACTGAAGCCCTTTGAAGACAGGGTCTGTACCCTATTCATCACTACGTACCTTAGCCTTCCTACTGTCTGCAATGTGGGAAATGAATTAGCAAGGACAGTTAATGAATGAACATTGGCTTTTATATAGAGTCCCTATAAAGCAATCTAATTTCAATTCAAAATACACAAACTCAGTATGTACAAACACCAACGTAAATGTTTAGAAAGGATGTCTTGGAATGAAGATCAAACTAGAACTCAAAGAAATATGTTTTCCTTTCATAAATTCTCTATGGATTTTTGACGTTTACTTATGCAATCTATTTCAGATAATGGTTTCTTGGTAGAATTTGGTTAGTTGTACGAGAGGAAAAAAATCATTTGAGATCGTGATGCAAATTAGTCATCATCAAAAATGTATAATAGAGACCTAGAATTTACATAACCTCTACTAACATTTATTTTATATGAAAGAGGAATACATTCTACAGCACATACATAATTAAATGTAAATGTATGCTGAGAAATCTCATAATCATGAAAAATACATATCCTGATGGACTACTTTTATTTGGCAACCTTTTGCTTCCAATATCTGTCTTAATATTCAAGAGCAGATTAGAAATTATGTCTGCAGTCTGCACTCTTTCTATGAAATATGTATAAGAGTAGGTATACACAATTTATTTTACTTTGGCTGCACATGGATACGTGGATAATTGCATCCTCCTGAAAAAGTGAAGCCATTAGAAATTTCCTAACCTTTAACTTTACCTTTGTAGGCTTTAATACTGCTAACTAGTACATCGTTAGGTACCATTACCCAGAGGTGTTCACCCCATTTCCCAAGCATCTTTCACATGGTTGGGAGATTTATATTCAGTGTCAGTATGTAAGGCTTTGTTATTTAACTTAATGTTCTTTGTGACTATATTTTCAAAAAATACAGTTTTTAGTAAATAGGAATAAACTCATGTAGAGAACTCTCCAACATCTTTGTTCAATTTCTTTGACCAATCTGAAACTCCAGTAACAAATAAAAAACAATTGTAAAAATCAATAGATATATTGATATAATAGAGCTTTAAGATTGTGTTACTTAAACTGGAAAAAGGAAGGAATACATTAATAACCATGTCATTAATTATTTTATGGGGCATATGAACTATCTTACTAAGTATATGACAAGTAAATAGACTTAAGTTTCTGTAAGAGAGAAGTTAGGCTGGGCAAAAACAAAATGGTATTGAAATGGTCAGAATCAGTTAAGAGCATAGAAACAGAGATTATTAGATGGAATGTCCAGAATTTGATATCCTAGAGAGTTTTTTTTAAAGATACAGGCAAACAATTTTCTGATATAGGGAATGTTTTGTTTGCCTAGAGGCAAGGAGATAAAGTATTAGGGAAACTGGAACCAACATTCTACTACTATATAATCCTATATTTCCAAGACTGTGTTTCTCAGCCAATTGGAAAAAGAGGGCTGATGATACTCACTAGATATTATGTTGGAAATGAACTTTACAACTCAATGGGTAGGTGAGTGGGGAGTGGCAAGCAGGAGAAAATGAGGAAGGTGGGGGCATGGGGGCACAATGTTTACAAAGAGATGCACTCATTACCTTTTGTAACTGTAACTTCCCTACTCACCATCTTTACTATAAATGAAAAAGAAAAGAAATACAATACAATAAAATAAATTGACACAGGAAATAAAAAAGAAAGAAAAAGAAAGATGTTCTGAGTGGATGATCACCTTCAGGAGATCCTGGAGGCATGGACTTCATGCTAAATATTCAAAGACGATACACACAAATGCAGAGGTGATTCATTGCAGAAAAGACTGACACTAGTCAATCAAATTCTCATTCTCTACATGAAGAAAATCGAGGGCACTTTATAGAATTTTTAAAATTTTTTTAATACGTTTGTTATTGTAAAAATACTGTACAGAGAGGTTACAGTTACATGAGCAAGGTAATGCGTACATTTCCTATCAAGCATTGTTACCTCCTCCTTTGTTTTTTTTTTCTATTTTTTTCTTTTTCTTTTTTTTTTATTATGAAAATACTGTACAGAGGGGTTACAATTAAATGGGCAAGATAGTGAGTACATTTCTTATCAAGCATTTTAGCCTCCTCCTTTGTTTACCCTTCCCATCCCTTCCCATCCTCCCTCCCCCCCACCTCCTCCTTTGTTTTTCCTCTTCAATCTCTTCCCTCCCACCTCCTCCCCCTCTCCCCTCCCTGCTTAAATTGTAAAGTTCCTTTTGCAACATAGTATCTTGTACATCTCATTGTTGCAATGGGTCAACTGTATCCCTATTTAAGCATTTTGTTTTTTCCCTTCCCCTCCTCAAGTTAGAGAAGTGTATTTACAAGATGCAGGGCACTGACATCAAATACAGTGAAAACAATGGTTATACCGTGGGGGAGGAACATAAAAAGAAACAAAAAAATGGTACATTATAAATATAGGGACAATAGCAAGAAAGAAAAAAACACTTGTGTCCCTATCTTGGGGATCATTTCGCTTAACATCATCTTATCTGGTCATACACACATAGCTTTTGACCTTTACTGTTTGTCCTAGACATATACTAGTTATTGCAAATAAGGGAAACCATAGGACCTATGTTTCTTTGGGCATGGCTTACTTCACTTAATATAATTTTTTTCCAAGTCTTTCCATTTCCTAACAAATGGGGCCATGTCATTCTTTCTGATGGAGGCATAGAATTCCATTATATATATATATATATATATATATATATATATATACATATATATATGTATATATATATATATAAATTCCATTATATATATATAAATTCCATTATATATATATATATATATATATATATATCACATTTTCTTGATCCATTCATCTACTGAGGGGCATCTGGGTTGGTTCCATATCTTAGCTATGGTAAATAATGCTGCAATAAACATAGTTGAACTGGTAACTTTAGTATGATCTTGTTTGTGATCATTTGGGTAAATGGCCAAAAGTGGATTGCTGGGTCATAGGGGAGCTATGTGGAGTCTTTTGAGGAACCTCCATACTGCTTTCCAAAATTCATATGGGAACAATAAAAGACCACAAATAGCAAAATGGATCCTTAACAGAAAGAATACTGCTGGAAGAATATCAATACCATATTTCAAACTACTACAAAGCCATATTAATCAAAACAGCTTGGTACTGGCACAAGAACAGGACCAACCTCAGGACCAAAGAAATAGAATTGAAAACCAGAAATAAACTCACAGACCTATAGCCACCTAATCTTTGATAAAGGAGCTTAAAAAATATAATGGAAGGGGCTGGGAAGGTGGCTCAGTGATAGAATGCTTGCCTTGTATGCATGAGGCCCTGGGTTTGATTCCTCAGCACCACATAAGCAAAAAGAAAAAAGCCAGAAGTGGTGCTGTGGCTCAAGTGGTAGAGTGCTAGCCTTGAGCTGAAGAGCTGAGGGACGGCGCCTAAGCCCAGAGTTCAGGCCCCACGACCGGAACCCCCCCCCAAAAAAGAATAAAATAAAATGAAAGAAAGAGAGCCTCTTCAGTAAATGGT
Organism: Dipodomys merriami; assembly: GCF_024711535.1. Lineage (NCBI taxonomy): Eukaryota > Metazoa > Chordata > Mammalia > Rodentia > Heteromyidae > Dipodomys > Dipodomys merriami. The sequence continues at coordinate 20,823,754 of NW_027202270.1, read as the reverse complement.
ACTGGCAAAATTGGTTAAATATCTGTAGAAAACTAAAGCCAGATCCTTATATATTACCCTGCACTAGAATCAACTCCAAATGGATCAAAGATGTTGTAGTCAAAGCTGGCACTCTGAAAACATTACAGGATGGAATAGGAGAAACCCTAGGTCTCCTTGGCACAGGCCAAAATTTTCTTAATAGAGATCCGGAAACACAACAGATCAAAGAAAGGTTGGACAAATGGGATTGCATAAAGTTGCGGAGCTTCTTCATGGCAAAGGACATAACTAGCAAGATCAATAGAAAGCCCACCGATTGGGAGAAGATCTTTACTAGCCATACAACAGACAAGGGTCTCATATCTAAAATATACTTGGAACTCAAAAAATTAAATCCACCACCAACAAATCCTCAAACAACTGCCCAATAAATAAGTGGCCTAAAGACTTACAGAGAAACTTCTCTGAAGAGGAAAGAAGGATGGCCAATAGACACATGAAGAAATGCTCAACCTCTCTATCCATAAAAGAAATGCAAATCAAAACAACATTGAGATACCACCTCACCCCAGTTAGAATGGCTATAATCAAGAACTCTAATAACAACAGATGCTGCAGGGGATGTGACCAAGAAGGGGACCCTACTGCATTGTTGTTGGGAGTGTAAACTTGTTCAACTGTGGAAAGCAGTATGGAGGTTCCTCAAAAGAATTGTTTTCTTTTCCTTTCCGTGTCTTATCAAATTATATTGAATTTTGCTTCTATAACAATATTTAACTCTTCATCAGCAAGGAACCTCTCAACTCTAATTACTAAACCTACCAACAATACAAATATAGCAACCAAGAAAGAAATGAAAGCGTTTTCTTATGTTTTTCAATAAAAGTCTCTTCACTTACTAGCTATGAGACAATGAAAACATAATATCTGATCTGATTCATACTAAAAATTACAAAGTAAATTCCCACTGTGTAAAGCTAATAGCAATTCGTACTTCGCAAAGTCACCATAATTCAAATTCATAGTTCCCCTGTATTAAAATACTTATATTATGTGTGATTATTTTTGTCGGCACATTATTTTCCACCTTGCAATTAGAGGCTAAGTCTGAACTATTACCATTTTGGTAAATAGCACCTTATACTGATTGTTTTGTTTGACAAAATAAAACTTACCCCAGGAATAACTTGCTGATTAATAATACTCAAGTTTTAAACTTAGCACTTGGGTAAATCAATAATTGGAAAGATCATTTTAGGGGTTCAAATGCAAAATAAATAAAATCCTCAGAAGCTGAGACTTCATCCAAATATATAGGCATTATAATTAAATACTTTTTATATCCAAGGATAGGAGGAAAAGTCCAGAAAATCTGACTCACTGTCCTAAATGGTTGACTCTTTATGTGATGAATGAGTTTTAATCAGTTTGATTGTGGAAAATAAAACCCAAAGGACCATTATTCAAGTGGTATCCATAATCAGAGAAGAAAATCCTGCACTAAGTAATGAAAATCTTTTCAATAGGCCCTTGAGATGAACTGAAGATTTGAACAAAGAGAATTTGATCATAACATACCAGTTGGCCTACACTTATTTACAAAATATTCTGATACTATTATAGTTTGTTTGTGGATAGTTTTTGTTGCTAGAGTAAGGATTCATAAAATTAAGGTTTTTTTGGTTGGTTGTGGGGCTTGAACTCTGGGTTTGGGTGCTGTCCCTGTACTCTTCAGCTCAAGGTGAGCGCTCTACTGCTTGAGCCACAGCACCACTTTCGGTTTTCTAGTGGTTTATTGGAGATAAGAGTCTTATAGACTTTTCCTGCCCCGGCTGGCTTTGAACCACGATCCTCAGATCTCAGCCTCCTGAGTAGCTAGGATTACAGGCATGAAACTCCTGCGCTCGGCACAATCCTTATTTTTTAATTTAATTTTATTGTCAAGATGATGTACAGTGGGGTTACAGTACTTATGTAAGGTAATGAGTGCATTTCCTGTAGAACATTTTACCTTCTCCTTTGTTTTTCTCCCACTTTCCCTCCCCCCAACACCCCCACGAAAGTTGTAAAATTCATCTTTAGAACCTAGTCTAAGGTTTTATGAAATTTTGTGTGAGAATCATTAATTAATCTTATATAATCATGACTACAATGAATCTTTGTGATAACTTCAGTGTATAGATAATCACATGAAAAAGTCACACTGTAGCATAAGCAATGAATTTCAGATTAATATTCTATGTGTCTAATTTAAGTATAACATTTGTACCATCTCACTTCTTGTCTGGGAGGTAAAGTTCATATTACACTTCAGTATTTTTAATTACTACCAAAAGTTTACCAATCATATGCAATCAATATGTACATATGTGTATATATCTCTCTCTATATATATATATCCCAAGAATCTAAGCAAAATAAAAGTTTTAATTTCATTGTACAAAATAACAAACAATGTGGAGTTTGGATTGGACCCAAGAAATCACAGTGTGCCCTCTGCCCACAGGCTTTCTCTGAAGATTTCCTCATTATGCTTACAATTTCTGACTAGGGTTGCAGTAAAATGACTCCTCTACAAGGCCAAGAATAGAAACAAATGCTAGGAATTCTCACATCTTCAGTCAGTAAGACATATTCCTGAAAGAAAGACAGGAAAATCTAATGTCGTCATAATGCTTCTGAACTTCAAATATAAAAGCTTCACAGACATTTATAAATAATTTTTAATAATTCTACATATATATATTCTGTGTCACTCAAAGTCCTTTTGCAATGGAGAATATATTTATATATCATAGTCATATAAAAATAAAAGAATGCCCTCAGATTATTAAATATTTAGCTTGGACATAAATGTATATATACATATACATACATATATATAGCCACATATATAGCCACATATATAGCCACATATATATATATATTACAATGGATGAGGATCTATATGAAAATTTGAGACACGACCTATTGTTTATCTGCTCCCAATGCAATTATGAATAGATTTAATTGGCAGTGGGATTAAAGCTTTACTTACTAGTGTGTAACTAATTAATAGAATTTTCAGCTCACTCAGCATAGGACCTCTTCAATGATAAGCTGAAGTTCTGAGGGGAAAAAAAATGAAGACTTAAAATGACTATGCATATGAATTTTAAATTACCTTTCATGTTTATGCAGAAATTAGGAAATTAAGCATATAGAGCAAAACCTATACACAACAAATTGTTACCTAGCAAAGTAGAGACATGACATAGTTTTAAAACTAATGATTATAGATTAGAACACTGGTTAGAAAATTATTATATTGGTCTTGTATTTATAAACATTTTGGAGCATAATTAAAAATTGAAGTAATCTAAAAATTTTTCCCATCTGAAAAAAATATTATGATACCAATATTATCTTGGTTTTCAATAAGTAATGACACTAAAATCCTATTTTTTACATAATAATCTTTTATTCTTTGCACACTAAAGAAATATGTTCAGATACATCTGTGGCCTTATTTTTGCCACACTCCCTAGGTGATTCTATTCCAAATACTACTTTCAAACTCTGAACTTTGTCTTTCCAAATCTCACACTATTCCTGGTACAACTGGTTTCAGTTCTCCTGCTCCAATGTCCTTGAACTGGTATTGACTGAATCTGCAATCTAGCTATAAATTATTCATGCTCCTCAATGCCACCTGTAAACATCTGCTCCTGCATGCTGTCCTGTATTTGCCAAATTACTGCATAAGAATATTATGACTGGGGGAGGGGGGAGGCTGGGAAGGGACGTGAAGGGTAAACAAAGGGAGGAGGCTGCAATGCTTGGTAAGAAATGTACGCATTATCCTGCCCATGTAATTGTAACCCCTCTGTACAGTATGTTCACAAATAAAATTAAATTAAATTAAAAAAAAAGAATATTATGACCAAGCAGCACCATTCTGAAATCATGGATTTAAGGTTTATGTAGATTTATGCATATGGCTGCCCTCCATATACCTTACATTTCCTGGGTGAACCTGTCTTCAATATCTTTTCCCCCTAATTGCCAATGATAAATCAGCTATATTACAGAAAGTAGACAGAGTGTTTTTCTTCCATATAATGACAAGAATTAATACAATGTTGACTGATATCTTTAGAAAGAAACTTGGGACTACTTTGTTTTCATTTTTTAAGTTGGAATTTTTAAACAGATGGACCTAGAACAAATCATGTTAAGTGAGGTAAGACAAACCTTTCGTGTTTCCTCTCATATGTGGAAACTAGATCTAAAATACACCAGGACATAATAAATTATACAGATCTTTAGGCATTCATACACAGTGAGACCAAAGGAGGATACTCATAGGGGAGAAACAGAAATGCACAATGCCTATGCGCATCTGATCATACAAAATAATAGCTATCAAAATGAACTTGAGGAAATAGGAACAAGAGGATTTTTCTCTTTCTTTCTTTCTTTCTTTCTTCCTTCCTTCCTTCCCTCCCTCCTTCCCTTTTCCCCTCCTTCTCTTTTTCCTCCTTCCCTCCCTCTCTCCCATCCTCCCATCCTCCCTTCCTCCCTTCCTCCCTTCCTTCCTTCCTTCCTTCATTCCTTCCTCTCTTCCTTCCATCCTTCCTTTTTTTTTCTTTTCTTTTCCCAGTCCTGGGGCTTGAACTCTTTCTGAGCACAAAAAAAGGCTAGCGCTCTACCACTTGAGCCACAGTGCCACTTCCGGCTTTTTCTAAGTAGTTTATCAGAGGAACCTGGACGCTGTCCCTGAGCTTTTTTACTCAATACTACTGCTCTTCTACTGTTGAGCCACAGTACCACGTCTAGTTTTCTGGTGGAGATAAGAGTCTTACAGTTATTCCTGCTCTGGCTGGCTTAAAACCGTAATCCTCAGATCTCAGACTCCTAAATAGCTAGGAATACAGGTGTGAGCCACAGACAGCCCCTGGCAGGATTTTCTTTTTTACTGTCTTTATTTACTTTTCTTTTTGTTCTGTTTTGTTCATTTATATATCTTTGGGAGTGTAAGAGGAGGAACAGAAGTTGAGAGACAAAGAATGATCAAATGCAGCAGTGGTTCTCACTGATCACTATGTTAAAATGAACTATACAACTTGTGGGTGGGAAAACTGGGAGAGAGCCAGGGAAGGAGTGACATTACTTAAAAGGAAATGTACTTTTTACTTTTCTTATATAATTGTAACTACTCTGTATATCACCTTTACAATAAAAAAAAATTTTCTTAAA